>NC_064615.1:597832980-598457980 GCF_023898315.1 Schistocerca nitens
TTGTGACAATATCTCCTAGTAAAGACCACTTCTTCACTAAATACAATTTACTCTTGGAAACTGTTTACAAGTTTGTAAACGGAAGGAAGTCCACACATTGCGCAAAAGTGGTGCCCTCAGTGGCTAATGGATCGTAGCTGTAGCAGTGTATGGTTTAGTTTATAGCCTATGACGTCATAGGTAAGCCATAGATGATGCATGACAAATATTTGAAAGCATAAACGAGTGTTCAGAACCAAAAAAAAAATTAGAACAGGCGCCATAGACATACATCATGTAAACTCATGGAGGAAAAAAAACAGGGCAGGTGGTACTACAGACTTGCGCTGTTCGTCGAATTGAAGCCAAGGTGTACGGGGGCCTGCTGGTATCTTAAGTAGTAATATCAATTTACACGGTAAAAAAACGATATAATTTTTTAAACATCTTCCAGTATCGTGGAATGCTATAAATGTGATTAAGGGAATGGTCTCAAACCTTAAGGCACCATATAATGGTTATCTTGCTTTGACATGTACATGAGTATTTTTTTGGTAATGATTACCTGACGTAGGCCTACCTTTCCAACAATAGCCTATTTGCTTCTTTTCCAGGAATATTTCTCGCCAGTAACTCTGTCAGTTTTTGAGGAATAACCAAACATAGCACAACTGGAATTTACATCTAATTTGATTATCTGCTTGACTTTACTTTTGAATTTCATTCTGAAGTTTTCTAAGTGTATAAACCTCTTCCATGCTTTGTGATATACCAATAGCTAGTTAGTTACTTTGTTAGTTTCACTTTCCATGTACCATTTGCATGATAAATCGTAATGATGTGGAGCGAATCATTACACACTAACATTTTTTTAAAAATATGCCCCCATGCTCATCACTTATTAGCTTTCTGTTTTTTAAATAAAAACAGACAGATGTGAGACAATAATTCCTACCCATCACCCTTTACACGTTTCAATAATAGATGATCTTCTGCGAAATAGCAGACGTTTCCAAAGAGAAACGTCTTCCGTTTAGTTTCAAATTTTATTTTGCTGTCTGTCAGGCATTTTATATCAATGGGTAAGTGACCAAAACCTTTGGTTGCAGCACTGTGAACCCCTGTTTGTGCTGCTAACAACCTTAATGTTCCATAATGAATGTCAGTTTTTTCTTCTTGTATTGTAACTATGTACAAAATGTATCCTGTTGAAGTAGAGTGGATTATTTACAACAATTTCATAAGACAATAACTATAGCGTGAAACGAGACAGATTGCTACTCGCATACCGAACAGGGGGCAGGCACGACGAAAAATGTATTCACATAAGTTTTCTGGCAAAGCCTTCTTCAGAATGGAAGTAAAACACATGTACACATTCATACAATCATACACACAACTCACACGCACATGACCCCTGCCTCCGGTTGTTCAAGCCAGAATCTTCGTTAAAGAGGGAGGCAATGTGAACAATGAATAATTATCGGCGGCAGGAATTTAAAGCCTGAGATGCTGCCCCAATAATCAGCGCAGTCACAAAGGGGTGTCTTGCGAGCAGATGAGACCGTTGATACAGTGTCGCCCACTATCTGGGGGCAATGAAAAACACAGTAATGAATAAAAGTAAATACCAGAACTATAATTCATGTATTAAAAAAATGCTTGAATGTCTCCACTTACGAATGAAATGTGATTCCTTTAAACTCCAGACTACGATCGGATTCAATAGTACGTCCGTAAACAACGCAAGCTGGAATTTTTCATGAATCAACTACCTCTCCACTAAATCAAATCACCCATCACGGTCAAAATTAGCCATGGGCACATGAGAGTGACGTCACGAGGAAGCATCAACGCGGTGAACCGTGGATGTACGAATGCGGTGAACCTAATGTTTTGGGCTACTTAAGATGGTGGACGTCAGCTTCAAAATTTTGTGACATAATGACAACTACTTTCTTTTCTTACCTCCATGTGTAAATCCATACTTGTAATATTATAATGTAACAAAAAACCAGAAAAAGAAATGTAGCACAGTGAACAGAGATCGTAAACGTACATCAACTAAACCTATAAATCTAACAGAATCTTATATAACGAAAAAATATTAAAAGTCCGTAATATATATGACATTAATGGGACAGACGCAGGAATTAGGCGGTTTCTGGCAAGTACTACCTAAAAGCAGAACTACAAACATAACCACAAAAGAAAATATTAATAAGAATATCAGAAAACGTATTATGCAACATTAAAAATACGGAAAACCGATCACTGGTATCCATTTCTTCAACTGAGGAAGAGAATACGAACTTACACGTGAAGAAAAAAGCAACCAAACAAACACTGGTATTACAAACGGCGAAATAAGGAACCCAAATCGATATCCTGTACTTCAGTTGACCTATATAGATGAATTTTTTCTTCATATTATTTCTTAATATTTTATGTCCCTTTATTCTATGGTGATTCTGATTTAAACATTTACCACATTCACTTGTAATAACAAGCCATGTGTATTGATGGATGCCATAGAGAGAATGCTTGTGAATTACAAGATCTTTCCTTGTAGGCTGATCATCCTTTCCCAATAACTTTCCTCCATTTCCTGTATTTCCAGCGTATTATCACTTCCCACCTCTTCACAATTTACACTTCCAGCATTGTCTCAATACCAGCACCATCACCAGCTCGTCCACCAAAAGTGTCACCACTGCCATCTCCAGCACCAGGAACTATGACCTATGTCGTCATCATCCTTGACTTCTGGTAATGTACGCGCCAACATTCGACAACTGCTTTCCTTCAGCTCATAAATCCCAACCCACCCTCTCAAGAGACCTTCTAAACGAAACAGGCCAAATTCCCACATAAAACTAACGAAAAGAGAGAACTCAGAATATGTGGCTACAATACCCAACTAACCCGACTCAGTATCACTCTAGCCTATTCCCATTTCTGTCAGCCACCTCCCTCCACAACATACACTATTGTCTTTTCCAGAAATGATCCATAAGACTTCCAAGGAGTTCATTGAAAAATTAAGCTGATTCCTGTGTTATATTGTTGATTGCGTTTACTTAAACTTATGGCTTTACTTTTTTGGGTTCATAAACATTTTATTTTATCTGTTTTTACTTTTATTTTGTAATTTCATGCACTGGCAGGTTCCATGACCTTGGACATTTGCTCCTCCTATGGAACTGGACTTGTAAATAAATAAGTAAATAGAAGTCATAATCATGAATCTCTAGTCGACAAATTCCTTAAAGACTGACCTAACTACTAAACCTTTCAAATGATCCCACGACATAAAAAAACTCTGTCCTCCTTAAAACCACAGAATCACGTTTTCCCACACATCTCCGCCAGTCTCACTGCCTGTGGTACCTACACAACCATCCATCCACTGTACTCTCCATATACGAACATCCACGCCCCATAATCCCTACACTTCCTTTGTCAAAGATGACAATTCCACGAAAATGGACCAAGTGTCGTGTCACGGAACCTACTTCGAATATTGACACAGAATTCCGAATCGTAATCCGTATTTCTCACAACCATGACACAATCTATTAATTTCTCCTTTTCATGGAACCCCAGCCACCCTCGATCAGAAAATCCGATACGGAGACTTCATTTGTCTATAATGTCACAAGCTAGAATCACCTAATGTCATCTCCAAGTCATTCGACGCTGCTACTGCCTCAAGCACAATTACCACCAAACACAATGATACAACATCCCACTAACCTGCTCTCACGTAATGTAATGGTTCAAATGACTTTATTTCTTCATTTTGGTAAGTCATTTTTAATTATTGTTGTTTTCTTGTCAAAACAAACCACAAAGAAACCTAAATGAATTCAGTTTTGTACCATGTTATACTACAAACCACTAACGATGTAATTAGTAAGGGGCTTTATTGTTAGCCAATAACAAATTAAAATAAATGAACCTGGGAAATGCTTCTCTATTTGTAGATGTGGAAAGGGCGTGTAAGCTAAATGAAAAGAATTACGGGTTTTTCAAGAGACAGCTGTTTTATTTGCACATACCGTAAATGCTGCACTTCCTGCACACGTGTGCGTCAAAGCAGCCTTATAGAAATTCATCCGTGTCGCTTGCTAGCTTTATTAATCTACTAAATTAATTTCTTAACTGAGGCAGTGAAAGCAAGCAGGAATCTAGTGACGCAGGCTTAAGACGAAGACAAAGGAATTCGTTTCATCCAGCCAGGAATCACGGATTTATTTGGAAGTAAACTCAATAATCAGAATTTTTTCAGAAACCTTACAAAACATCTGGCTTTATGCCTTACATACTTGCAGTGTTCGAAACATTCAAAAAATCGGTGATACTTATTTTACCTTTCAGGAGGAGACTGCAGATTTTAACTAATACAATTCAAATACCTAAACTTGCGAATTTCGTCACTGCGACCGATGTTTATTGGCTCCTGACACGTTAGTCAAATCTACGACCGTGCGTGAGCAATCTTGCATCAATTAATACGTTCACATGACGTATTTACATATTATATCAGAATGTAACAATATGGATGCATACCAGCAAACACAAAATAATTCGCATTCTTCACATGGAGAAGAAAATGCTCAAATACAGGCACCATATTTAAAGCAGAGTTCACGCTAATCGAACGGTAGCTGCGATGTCGGAGATCTGATGTTTTGCCGTATTCCTCATATTCACAGTACATTCGTGAAATGGTCGTACGGGAAAATCCCCACATGATGGCTACCTCCGAGATGCTGTGTCCCATCGCTCGTGCCCAGACTATAATATCACGTTCAAACTCACTTAAATCTTGATAACCTGCCATTGGAGCAACAGTAACAACTGCGCCAGACACTTGTTCTCAACGAAATACCAAGACGAAATACCAAGACGATACCACCCCCATGTTTAACAACAGTAAATAGCCAGTCCGAAGAATAAACTTCTTTGGACGCCCGCCATACCTAAACACTATTTATTTTATTTTGCCTTTTATGGCTGTCATTGGAGCCATGATTGATTTACCTTCGTAAAATATGAAGAATAGAACATCATAGAACATCAGCATTCAGCAGGATTTTTGTTTAAAGAACAATGCATTTACAACCCCAGGGCTCATTTTCTTCATTATTTGTAAATGATAGTTCCCATTGGAATGCTTCTGTTATCGTTGCAACAGAGTTGAGAATACACAAAATGTACGTTGTGAAAATACACATTTTGCACGTTGCGATGGGTATTCATAAAGCTTAATTGTCACCTCGAAAGATAAAGTTATACAATTTTTTTTTTCGTTTGCAGATACATGTCTGCAGTTCTGGTACACATTGAAATTCCCGGGCCACAGTACCGCAGCACATCACAAGAGAAGCAAAAACAAAATGGCGTAGCCCTCTGATATAACAGAGTACGTACGAGACGTAGTCGTGCAGGTTTAATTATCACCCCGAAAAAATAAAGTTATGTAATTAATTTTCCATTGTTTGCGAGTGCGCGCTTGCGGCTCTAGCACGTTACAACTTCAAGCTACCTGCCTGCTCCCTATCAAAACTTCTTCTTCTGCCCTTCAGGCTTGTGCCTGTTCCGTCTGAAGTTTTCACTGCCACCTCTTTCTCGGTCTTCCTGCGTCCCTTTTTCCTCTTAGCTAATACATCATGGTCAGATGTGAGACTTTCTCTGCACTCATTCTTTGTAGGCAATGTTTTATAAGTATCTAGTTCATTCCTAATATCATCATTCCTTACACGGTCTTCCCTGGTGACACCTCTAACTTCCCTAATACATCTCATTTCCGCTGCTTGTAGTTTGCTTTTATTCGGACCTTTAGGATCCATGGCTCACTTCCATATAGCAGTACAGGTGTAGCCGAGGTTTTTTAACATTTTTAATTTTGTTCCCTTCCATATTTTGTTCTGGAATGTTTCGTTTATCGTTCCAAATATTGCCCGATTTTTGTTAATTTTATTTTCTATGACCCTGTCCACATCATAGCTCATGTCGCATGCTACAAAAATTGAAGTTGGAGACCATCTCAAGTGATGTATTATCTGTTATTATTTTTCAGTGTGTCGGATTTTTCCCATGATGAGCCATGACTTTAGTTTTCTTTGTTGATATTCGTAGGTTATGTTCTCTTTCCCCTAACTGATGTAATTTTTAAACTGCATTTTGTAGCTGATCTCCAATTTCTTCCAGAAAGATAGCATCATCTGCATACATCAGAATATGCATGTATTTATTTCTATTAATCCGTATACCCCAATTTTCTTCCTATCTCCAGTTTTTTATCAAATTATTTAAATAAGGCTGGTGACAGGCTATGCCTTGTTTGAGTTCCTTATTGGATGTAATTTCTTCAGTTTTTATTGATATTAACTTTTATTATTTTTTGTGTCTACGTATAAGCTTTTTGTAACTTCAGTCAGATGTTTGGGTAGCCAGATTGAACCTTTATGTCCTATAGTTTCATTCTTTTCAGACTGTCAAAAGCTTTTTCGAAGTCAATAAAAGCTATGTGTGTTTTTAAACTCTCGTCGTTTCTCTACAATAGTTTTTTGGTAAATACATTATCATTGCATGAACGATCTTTCTCTAATCCACATTTCTGTCCTAACAGAAGATTCTCTGTTATGGTTCTTAAACGATTATTATTTTTTCAAATATTTTATAGACCGAGTTTAGGACGCTAATTCCTCCGTAATTTTCACAATTGTTTGTTGACTTTTTAAAAAAAATTTATATCGTTTCTGATATGTTCCAGGAGTTTGTAATTTTACGCCATTGCCAACATTCATTAAATAAATATAACAATCTAAAATCACAAAAGGAGCCAGCATATTTTAAAAGTTCCATGTTGATGCCCTCTGTTCCTTATGTTTTCATGTTTTTCGTACTTTTTAAAACTGCTTGTAGTTCTTCTATTGTGATTGAATCAATTGTTCTATTGTGTGATGTGATATTCTCCTCCTCCTTAAATTCTGGATCTACTATTTACCACAGTTGTTTATAAAATTCTTTCCAGTGATCTTTGCTAATTGTCTTTAGTTCTGCAGTTGCTTTATCCGTAAGTGTTTCATTAGTTCATAGCAAAAAGTTTGTATCCAATGTATATCTTGTTCTACTTAAGTTATAAAATGATCCCATGGCTCTTGGTGTGCTACCCTACTTATTTGTTTTACATGCTTCCGTTTTTGCTTATATTCTTCAGTTTCTAGTGTTTTATTTTGTAGGTTTTTTGTGGGCTCTAAATTTTTGTTCAATGGCTTTCTTCTTTTCCCCTAATGTCTCATACGCTGCTCTTTCTATACATTCTTTAATATTTTGCCTTTCTTTCTCTATATCCTGTACAGTCGGAGTGTCTAGCAGATACTTCTGCAGCCGACTTTGATATAATTTCCTAATATCTTCATGTCCCAGAAGATACAGGTTAAAGACATCCTCAAGGTTTGTTTGTCTTCTTAGCCTAAGTTTCTTCCATTTAGCTACAACTGCAACTGTTGCGATGTCTAAATAGTGATCAGAACAGATATCGCCCTTCGGTGTACGTGTACATATTGAACCTGATTACATATCCTGTCGTTTGCGCTTATGTAAACTATTATACATGAATAACCTCTAGCACTCCTAAAAATGTCTGTTAGTGATGTTAAGCTGGTTGGAAGTTGCAGGGTGTCTAAGTTCATCAACATTTTCATTGATGTCTTTTTCTCCGAATGTACCCACAACTCCTGAGATAGGTATGTTGCCTACTGTAGCATTTAAATCTCCACAAAAGAGAACCTGATACCTCTCATGAACTTTATTAAGAACCGTTTGCAGTTTGTCATAGAACAGATTTGTTACTGTTTTCTTCCCTTCGTCGAGTGCCTATACACCTATAATGACTGCTTGTAGTACATGAGACCGTTCTTTCATTGTTAAAAGAATACTCTATAATTTTTCTTGTCCACAGTTTATTAGGATTGCTACCCCACATTTCGCAGACACTCTGAGGTACTACGCTGTATATCATTGTGCCTTTTAATTTCTTTTTTGTTTCTGTTCTAACAGCTATATCAATTTATTTATCTCTTAATTTATGGAATAGTTCCATTTCTTTGTTTCCAACCTTTCTTACGTTCCATATAAAAATTTTCATCCTATCTGTGACACCTAATCGTTTATCCTTAACTTCCTTAGGTTGTCTTCATGATCCATCCTTTTTCATCTGTGGCTGTAAATTGTGACGAGAGCCATACTTCAGTTTACTATTCCTAGGCAGATAGCCTGAAGCGACGTCTTCCGTGTCGTCTACCGTTGGGATGCCATATCATCTTCATCCGCCATCTGAGCCGTTCACATGAACCACTCCCTCAGGCCACGAAGCCTAAAACTGTTTACGTGGAAAAAACAAGAGTTGGCCAAGAGAGGTCGATAGGAAAGAGAACAGAAGATGTCTGACACAAGTGAGTGGAAGCAATGTCAGACATAGGCAAGAGCCCATGTGGTTGCTGCCCACATCAGCCCAAGAAGAAAGCCCTCTAGGAGAACAACTCTTTTTCTTGTCTCTCACAAGCAGATCAGTCTGGCATAGGTGACCCTACCATGAGCATAGCTTCCACCAGCATAGCTCTATGGATCACTGAGACACCCCCACCCCCCCCTCCCAACAAAGTTAAGGTGGTAGTCCACGTGGAAGATCAAAGTTTTAAACTATAATAACTTCTGAACAGGACGTCGTACAAATATGGTGACAATTTTATTGATTTCTATGGCTTTCGCCGATTTCACTTACATCCGTACGTTCTCTGTAGCTCAACCGTACGCAGTTTTGACTATATTAGTGAATATCGAATGCTGTCAGTGCAGCACTCTCGGTCGCCAAACCAACTAGTCATTCATCCCCTCCCCCGCCAGGCATGTTAGCTTCGGTGTTTCCACATCGCAGCGCCCTGCCCGCACACTTGCTGGTCTTCGCCGTCCATCTCTCCGGACTCATCTCGCCCGGCCACACACAGCAACAAGGCGGTTCGCCGCTGCCCGCCTCAATACTGCTCTAAGCTACCTGGCCAAGCCACTCGTATTGTCACGATGCTTTAAAGAAGATCTGTAGTCGACATCATGACGGGTGCAAGACTTCAGGCCCATATAGTCGTATTTATTTATTTATTTATTTATTTATTTACACGCCAAGTTCCGTAGGACCAAATTGAGGGGCAAATCTCCAAGGTCATGGAACGTGTCAGTACATGAAATTACAACATAAAAGTAATAACAGATAAAAATAAAATGTTTATGAACCCAAAAAAAGTCATGCCATATGTTTACGTAAACGCAATCAACAATATAACATAAGAATAGCTTAAGTTTTCAACAAACTCCTCAACAGAATAGGAGTGGTAGCTTATTGAAAATGGATGCAGCAGTATACTGCACACATTACTGCACAAGAGTTAAGGAAGACCGATCGAAATGCAGGTTGGATTTCTGCCGAGTAATGACTGAGTGAATGCTACTTATTCTTGAAAATAAGCTGATATTACTAACAAGGAACGACAGCAAAGAATATATATATTGAGAGACCAACGTCAAAATGCCCAGACTAGTGAACAGGGATCGACAATATCATTCTAATATATCGTTGCAAGTTGAACAGCGACTGCTTCAGTGAAAGGTAGTCACTATCATTCTTGGTGATGTCTCATTACAGTAAGAGATATGCTTGCAATCGTTGGCAGAATCCTAAGCTGAGAAAAACCAATTGTTGAAACACCTAGAAAAACTGCCGCTTACCTACACGAACCTCAGAAATTAGAGACGACTTTTGTCACCATCGCCGGCCGCTGTGGCAGTCCGGAACCGCGCTGCTGCTACGGTCGCATGTTCGAATCGTGCCTCGGGCATGGATGTGTGTGATTTCCTTAGGTTAGTTAGGTTAGTAGTTCTATGTCTGGGGGACTGATGACCTCAGATGTTAAGCCCATAGTGCTCAGAGCCATTTGAACCGTTTTTTCACCATTCATAAAACATAATTTGTCCTGTAACTAGTCTTTACCGAACCTTAAGTGTTCAGCTCGGAACCACCGAGTTTGCTGTGAAAATTTGTGTAAGGTGTCTGTAACATTCAATTCTTCAATTACACTCTGTGTTTGATTCACTGGTTTCTCAGTTGGCAGACTCCTCATTAATTCTCCTTACATATTATACTTTAATTATTCTTCTATAGCCCAAAATCATATACATCTAGGTTCGTGCTCGTATCGATGCCTAAGACTAAAAACTTTCTGCGCCTCCTTCTCCCCCACCTCCACAAAAAACTTTCATTTCAGTCACATCAACAGGCAAAAAGAGAACCGATTAATACGTTTGATCGAAATCACATTGAATTCAAGAGTAGACTAAGGTAACCACTCTTGTTACCGTTGCTTCTATCCTTTAGTACTGAAATACCGTAATTTCCTCTGTATGTTTTCCGTGTGTCCGCTATTCGTCCCATTTTCCCTACATCTTCTTTAATTTTTTCCCTATTCTTCCGCTTTTCATCAATATGTTTACGTGGGGCTCCCAAAACTGGATTTTGTAAAACCGATTTCCTAATACCGCTTCTGGTTGATCATGTAAACAATCCAACACCGATTCTAGAAATGCGGTTCTAGCTACCGCATTTCTGCTTCCACAATCGATTTGCTTCCATTTAAACATGCAACCGTTTTTAAAAATTTTCAATTAAACGTGACGGATTGACTTTTTGTGCAGTAACGTCTGATATTTAATTGTCGAGAAACAGCTGCTGTACTGAGTAAATCAGGAACTGGAATAGATGATTTTTCAGACGCCGAATGTAATCGGTCTAGCAAAACCGCTTCGGGCCTTAACATGTAAACACGACAGCAAAAAACGATTTCCGAAGTTCGGTATTCATCTCTCGCCGGTTGTGCCGAAATTTTCTTTTTGTTTCCTTAATCAAGTCATCAATTAACTCGGGTTCTAAAGTCAATTCACTTATTACAGCTGACACAAAAGTTAGTACCTCATGTTGATGTAACTACTGCGTCGCGAGCAATGTGTTATATCACCTTGGGAGGGTCAGAAAGAACCATGCTGTGCCGGCCGAAGTGGCCGAGCGATTCTAGGCGCTACAGTCTGGAACCGCGCGACCGCTACAGTCGCAGGTTCGAATCCTGCCTCGGGCATGGGTGTGTGTGATGTCCTTAGGTTAGTTAGGTTTAAGTAGTTCTAAATTCTAGGGGACTGATGACCTCAGATGTTAAGTCCCATAGTACTCAGAGCCATTTGAACCATTTTTTGAACCAAGCTGTTGGACTGTGCCACATGACCGTGACGTAGTTCCGGTCGTTACTCGACACCACCGTGTAAATACCGGCGCCACATAGCAGTCATTCATTTATGCTACGAGGTCTATTGTCTTGAGCCATACAGTACATAATATAAAAACTTTGCATTACTATGGATTTGTTTTCCTGTCCAGGGTCGTGTATAATCAGCTTTGGAAGACAAGCGCTTCTTATTCGATTTACGCTTTATAAAGGATATCACTTCGTGGATCCATTGGTTTAAAAATTAAGTGCTATAGCAGGAACTACGCCGGCATCTGATTGAAATAATTTAGGAAAACCAAGGAAAACCTAGACCAGGATGGTCAGTGAAGACTGGAGACTTCCCCTCCCGAATACAAGCCCAGTCTGTTTAAAACAGTGCTACCTCATTCGGTTTATTCCTAACTTGCAATACTCTTTTATATAGGTGTCATTTAATAATGCAAAAGGCTAGTGCAACGCTGTTCGTTCATTTCCCACTCCTAGTCACTGCGCACACTACACTATACACATATTGTTTCGTAATGTAAAACTACACACGCTATCAAATGATGTCAGGGCCATGGTGACGAAGTTGCCACATCTTTCCTTTCGGTAGCCTGGGAAACTGAGACAGTATCCCTCCATAAAGAGTGAGATTGTTCAGTGTCGACATTACCTCCTTCACGCAGCTTATTTGTTTTCCTATGGCTAATGTAATATATCTGTTTCAATCTTCTTTGACTTATCGTATATGTAAATAATTATTCTTATTATGTGAAAAGTTATTTAACAGGAATTAAATTGCGAAACTATGTTCTTTTGTAATATTAAACTGTCAAAGTACCTTGTGTAAACTGGCTCCTGCTTATGGAATGTAGAATAAACTACACGAAAAAACTGTACATGGGAATGTAAAAGGTGGTTTGGAGTAAAGTACCGGAAGAAGTCTTTGTGGACAGATAGTCTATGGTCAGCATTCTAACAGTTAACATTTTGAACGCTAAAGGAAGCAAGAATAGCAGCAAGATTGAATTAATTATGCCTCGGATGTGGATGTATAGTGATTGTTAAATTATGCCGGTTATTGGTTTGCTCTGAATCATAAAATTTCGGCGCCAAGAAGACAATTTAAAGAGAAGTTTTACATCAAGAGCCATGATCATGTATGACAACTTCATACTTGTGCGACAGGATATCGCAACAGCCACCACCTTCAAGAATAAGTAAAGTTTAGCACAGTATTTATTTCCATGGACCAGTAACTTCCTTAACGTGCAAATAATAAGTAATATAATTTCAGCTTTGTGTTAAGAACACTGACTTATTCGTCAGTCACTTAACTCGGTAGGTTTCTTTTCTAGTGATGCAATAATTCTGCGTGTCCGACTTATGATGAACTACTGGATCATTACCGTTTTTAGAGTGTTCATTGACTTTCGTGGAGCTGCGATTTTGGTAAGAGTTTAGTCAGCCTTTTGTATGAAATGCTACAAGAGATCAGTAAAAGTAAGCAGTCAAAGTACTTCAAAAGAATGAGTGCAAAAAACTCCTAATAACATTATTTAATTCTCATTCTTATTAAAAACTTTGCTCAGAACTAAAAGTAACAGAAAATGATTGTCATTATAAGACGCAATAATTTGCCATTACAGTTTAAGGGCTTACACAATTACTATTTACTTTGCAGGTTTGTAATAGTACTTTGATTCATATAATTATGTTTATGTGTGTATTCTTCTTGTGTTTTGTTTGAAGCGGTTGAACCAAACCTAGTCAATAGGTAGAACAGTTAGTGAGTCCCGCCACCAGTAGTTAGTAAGTCTCGCAGTGAAAGTGTTTATGAAGAGCAATAATCATTCTAGAAACATCTGTGTTCTTGTAAATATAACTGGCAACGACTTATTGAAACCACAATGGATTTAGGATTTCACTTATACCCTACATAATGCAAAGACGTTTATGCTCTGTTTGAAAACAAATAGCAAACATGTCAGTTAGCAGCATAGTTTGACAATTATTTCTATTTTACTGTCTTTTTAAATGTCCAAATTTGCTGTGCTCCTCTCTTACAATGTGGTACCTTGTAATAAACACTATCCTTCTTGCTTTAGTACAGACAGTGCACTTTGGTAGGAGACAATTTGCTGCCAAATAGTTTAAGCTCATGGTTAGCTGCCTCTAAGAACACTTGCTAGATTTTATTGTTATTTTCGTGTCCAATTTATAAAACAGATTTAAGTCCCAGTAAAAGTTACATACAGTAGTCAGGTTCTTTATTAATAGTATATTTACTTGTAATCAAATTGCCTAATTAGGTTGGGAACCATATTTTATTTACATGACTACAGTTTCACTTTGCAACCACGATAACATTGGTTTGATTGGCGTTATATTATCTACTACTCCCTATACAAGTAATCTTTCTAATAACGAAACGATGTCCGATTTCTTAACATCACTACACGATCACAGTCAGCTTAAAATCTTGTAATAAGAGTAACATTACTGCAGCTTTTCCTTGTTGTGTGAATAATCGATAGTGAAAACTAAGTTTTAGCGACGTCACTGTTACATAAAACATTCTTGGACTTCTTACCGCAGCAGTTCACGAATTGAAGCGACAAGAAGTCCGAGAATGTTTCACATAATAACTGATAGTGCAATACTTGTCTTTTCTCCGTAACAGGAGTAGCAGTAGTAGTCGCTAGTGGTATGAGATGTTAAACTTAAAAATGGATAAGTTTTTCCAGAAAAGAAAAAAAAGGAAAACCATAGTGTGAAATTGTTACGTGAATTGATAAATGTTTTATTATTGTTCTTATTTATTCGTGTATCATTTTTTAACAGACGTTTCAAAATTGCTGATGTGGATGATTCATTTATTACGTTTGTTAAGGGATTCTGTACAATCTGTATGCATTTGTTCAGCGCACATATTTGTAATTCATCTAAGCTTACTGACTTTTATTTTTTAGGTTTTGTACGTTTTACTGTCTTCGTGCTGTGTGGTTCGTAGCAACATAATCGTACTTAGTGACCCGTGTCGTACTTTGATACAAATTCGAAAGCATGTATAATCTCTTAGCCGGCGTAGTTAATTAACTGCCCTCCTTGTCCCGCCAGGCGCGTCAGTTTAACGGAGTTGCCCATGAGCCCTGTCTCAGTCATTTACCGCCTATAACTGCAGATTGACCATCCAAGGAGAAGTGCTATCGGTCTTGTATTACGTAGTTGCTATGAATTGGTGCTATGAGCCTCTGCCGAAGTTGGATATGACTTTGAGTGGGCGTGGGCGTCTCTACTCTACCAACTTATACCACCAAGAAGCATGCCGCTTGGACTTGGTGAAAGATGGCCTTGGGAATTTTTCTGCTATTTGTGGCTACAGAATTCACGGACAAAGTGGGCTTATTGAGTCGTGGTCGATGGTGATTATTGCACTTGTCTGGTGAGCACTCTGTGTGCAGTCTGTACAAACAGTTATTTGGAGCTACTGGCTGGAATGTAGGGTTCTTTATATTACGTGTGTTACACTGTTTGAGTTAACCACGATTTTATTTAAACAGTTTACTGGTCCCAACCTGGCTAAACTGCATTGCTAAAATTGTTTCTGTTACAGTTATTCGGGACGGATTGCCTAGCTTCTGTCTATCCGGATTTGAGACCTGTTAGTAATTTATGAATATTATTTGTGCCGGTTATGTGTAATTTATTTGGTACTATGAATTTATATAAGTATAAACATCCTTTTTTAGTTTGAGCTATGTGGCGGGGTGTATAATTTTATGTAGGGTGTTTTACTGAAATAGCATTAGTTATCATAAATTAAAAACGAATTCCGTACGCCGATTCATTCTCTCTTCGTTGAGACTGCACTCTGCCTGAATCCATGTTTGAATATCTGTTCCTAATCTCGGGCTGTTTAAGGAGGCAACAGCAAACTATTTCTGAAAGTTCAGCCTCTTGTGATCTGGTGCGTTAACCAAATGTTTATTCATGCTTTATGTATTATTCTGGAACATATGTTAATTGAAATATTTTTGTGTCTGTTCTAGTGGTGCCTGAATTCACACACTGCTTAACTGAATTTATTTTGAGACAGAATCATCTACGTAAGGTGAAACTCTACACAAGGTCAAGATTTAGAACCTCAAATTAATCAAATCTGAAATACTAACGTCTTTTCGTTTTTTTCACTTCTTACAAATAATTACATTCATCTGAGCTTGTCAAATTTCACTTGTTAACTTCATAATAACAGTTTGTTCAAATTGGTAAATAAAATTAATTTACCTTTTGTGAGTGACTTGTTATAATGTTACCACTCCCAGCTCCTCGGATGTTAACATTTTCTCTTAGAGCTTAATATTTGGGAATTGTAGTAAGTTCCCTGCAGTACTTGAAAAATGCACATTTACGAAGTCTCGTAGGCGATGTGGATCATTTATTACTTTATACCCATCCCTTGTCAATGTTTCGTCCTTCTCTGTTTCTTTTTAATGACGTTCCCAGACAACTTTGCTTTTGTACTCTGCCTTGTACATTACTTTGTCATTAAATGACTTTTTTGCAAAATTCAACACCTTCCTACTAATCTTTTTGTACCTATGATAAAAGTTTAAGAACTGTAGCTTATTATGACACTTTGTCATGGAAATGAGATACTTAAGGGTTGCTTGCTGTTATCCATTTGTTTTTATGAGTACTTGAGGAAATGCTTTTTCAAAGTTCATTTCAAATAATGTTGAGAATTTAAGTAATTTTGTAATTAAATTCTTTCGCCTACATACTTCGCCCCAATTTTCATGTCCTAGTTCTCTTGAAAAATCATCAAATTTGATTTCTGATAAATGTCTTTTGTAGTCTCCAGTTTAGGGAATTTTTCCATGCCCAGTTTTACTGACGTTATTTAGCAGACATTCCAAGATCTTTTACAGCCTCATCGTACTTTCCTTGTTTATGTCTGTCGTCACTTGGCCGATTATTGATACAGTCATTGTAGTAACCCTGGTTGTACTACTAATCAACAGAGGCACGCTAAAAGTCTAAAAGATATTTATGAGAGTGCTACTAGTTTTATTTATGATATTTTTCTTTCTGTCCTCACAAAAATAGTTGACTTTTGTACTTGAGACTTTTTCTAGAACTCCTGTTTATTGATAAGTGTCCACACTATCACTGGGCCGTCGATATGTATTCAAAATTATTAATTTCTTGGTGATTTCAATTAATTCAATAGCTGGTGTTTCAAAGAGCTTGTCTTCACTTACTGTAGTAAGGGCATGTCTTTATTTAAACCCTGTTCCATTTCTGTCTTTTCATACAACGATAATACTACATGTTGCATTAATGTGCCCCTGCTCGAGTGCTCAGTGACACAAACTTCTGTGCAGTTCAAAGACTGAAGATTAACTTCAAACTTCTGTACTTTATTACTTTTTTTTATGGTTTCTTTTGCTTTACGACATGTAGAGCGTGTGTCGTTTGGTGTGTTAGAATTTCTATTGTGAGTAATTATTTCAGCCTTTTTTAAACTGCTGGAGATATTTTTTAGGCAGAGGAATCTGTTGCCTGGATTTATCCTGCCCACGACAACTGGTATTGACCATGCGTAGCCCGAGATCCACCATCCATACTTAATGAATCAGCTGAACCAGTCTTTCCTTCTCTGTGCTCTTTAGGTGTAGGTGCTGCCCAGTGAAACCCCATGTACAGACAGTCCCGACAGATACCAGAGCAACATGCACGAAGTCGGCTGCCATGAGTGCCATTTGTAACCACATTGATCCGCCTCACAGCTCGTAAGACATGGCCGATCATGACGCTGGAACAGCTCGCTGAAGCATTCATTGGTGCCGCGAGTCAGGGTTGCTGTCGTATGCAGGTCCCTATCTACATCATATTTTCCATTTCTTTCTAAACTATTTCTCATCCCGCTCATCATCAGTACACGCTCCTCTTCTGAAAATCCTTGATAAAGACCGTAATTTCTACATCGCATGACTTATCCTTGCATTTACTCTGAAAATACTAGTCGCCTGGTACGATGAACATAAACTATCTTGTAACTGAGGGCCTACTCCTCACACATGGCTACCACTTAGCAGCAGCATTTTCTTATTCCTAACACTTTGCACATTCCTGGGCTTCCTTCTCAGCTGAAGTGTGTTACACATTGATATTACTCGACAAAGTGAAAAGTAGACCCAGTCGTAACGGAAATTAACTTGGTCCCGTGACTAGGTACAGACACGTTTCAATTCATAATATAGCGCTTAATTACTTCACAGAGCAAGCTCATAAAGTAATTGCGGAAAATGCCTTCACGAGCATTCACAGAGGCTAACTATTAATGTAATGAAATTTATTGACAATGACACGGAGAGAGCAATGGCGCAGTGCTGTCAGAAAAGATGGCGGAACATGCAGGCAAAATATTAGCATAAGCGCCGGCCGCTGTGGCCGAGCGGTTCTAGGCGCTTTAGCCCGGAACCGCGTTGCTGTTACTGTCGCAGGTTCGAATCCTGCCTCGTGCATGGATGTGTGTGATGTCCTTAGGTTAGTTAGGTTTGAGTGGTTCTAAGCCTAGGGAACTGATGACCTCAGATGTTAAATCCCATAGTGCTTAGAGCCATTTGAACCATTAGAGTAAGCCTATAGTGCGCTAATTATGGCAGCAGGAATACGGTGCTGAGCCGAGTATCTACACCGAAGAAGAAGATGCCAGTTACACACAAGAAATATCCCATTGACGACTTCGATAAATATGTTATTAAGAAGCAATTTCTCCAATAATATGAAGAACGCAAAGAACTATGAACTTCACCGCTTTTAACGCACAGACCAGTACTTCAACGTTTGTTGGAATACTCTGAGAAAATGGTTTTGTCTGTGGGAACTAGTAGTGCAGGGTGCCAAGAGAAACGGGTCATCATGTGAAAACGAATTTCAATAAAGATATACAGCATTATATTTTAAGAAAAAATGAAACATTGGAATTAAAGTGGCCAAAAGTGTTTCCAGACAAACCATTTATCCATACTCATTACATTGCCAGTAAGTGTTTTCTCAGTGACATTATTATAAAAGACTAAAGCAATCTGACTGAAAATAAGTTAATCTTGTATTGCCAGCGGTAAAATATCCCCGTGCTTGTATCTGCTGAAATTACCTTTTTTCGCTAATCAAAGAATAAACGTGTCGTCAGAGGAACATATACTTTAAGGAGCACCATAAGAATTAGCTCTCGGCCCGTTGCGTTCTGTTTAATATGTCAATGATAGTTATTTTAAGTTCATGCGGTTACGATCTATCTGCTGATGACCTCCACCAAAATTTAGTGTAAGGAGTACTGCCAAACGAAAGAGCCGGTAAGCGTTCATTGGTTGTAATATGCAGGGGATTGATGTACGGACGTATAGCATGTGACAACGCTCCACTTGTAACACTACTGAAGTGTACTCAGTCATTGCCTCCACTCCGTATTTCTCCGGCGTAAACACGACCTTCCCCCACCACGGCTAGGCCCCCGTTCGTTCTGTCGGCTAATACCCTGGTATCCGACGCAGTACCAAAAGATGTACTCCTCATTGTTAATATGAGATCATTTCAGTTAGTATTATTTTCATTGTTGTATGTTCTTGTTCTCTTCAGCCCGGCGACTGGTTTGATGCAGCTCTCGAGGCTACTCTGTTCTGTGCAAGACTCTTCGTCACCGAGTAACTACTACAACCCACATCCATTTGAACCTGCTTAGTGTAGTCGCCTCTTGGAGTCCCTGTTCAATTTTTGCCCGCCACACTTCCCTCTAAAAATTGACGATTATTTGATGTCTCGGAATGTGTTCTGCCAACCGATCCCTTCTTTTAGTCAAGTTACTCCACAACTGTGTTCAGTACTTCCTTATTAATTACGCGATACGCCCATCCAATTTTCAACATTTTTCTACAGTATAACATCTCAAAAGCTTCTGTTTTTGTCTTGTCTGAGTTGTTTTACTTTAATACATGGCTACACCCCATATAAATAATTTCAGGAAAAACTTCCTGACACTTAAATCTATACTCGGTGTTAACGAATTTCTCTTCTTTAGAAAGCTTTACTTTCCATTGGCATCTACATTTTACATCCTCTCTGCTTCAACCATCATCAGTTATTTTGCTGCCCAAATAGCAAAGCTCATCTGCCTCTTTAACTGTCTCACTTTATAATCTAATTCCCTCAGCATTACCTGATTTAATTCGACTCCATTCCATTAGCATTATTTTGCTTTCGTTAATGTTCATCTTATATCGTTCCGTCAAAACACTGTCCGTTAGGTTGAACTTCTCTTCCAAGTCCTTTGCTGTCTCTGACAGAATTGCAAGATAATCTGTAAATCATAAAATTTATATTTCTTCTCCATGAACTTCAATTCCTTTTCCGAATTTTTCTTTGGTTTCCTTTATTGCTTACTGAATGTACAGACTGAATAACATGGAGAATAGGCTATAACCTTGTCTCACTCCCTTTTCAACCACTGCCTCTCTTCCGCTCCCTTCAACTGTTGTAACAGCCGTCTGATTAACTAGCCCTTGATACGAAATACACTGGTAATGTGACGGAATTATGTTAGAGCTGCTCCCACGCAAATTCTATGGCCACGAGACACCTCAACATTACGCAGACAATTCATGGAGACACGTCCCATGCGTGGACGACCATTGTCCTGTTGAAAAACCGCATCACGATACTAGCATTTGAGGATGTCTGTGACATACTGTTGTGCCGCCACAGTTCACTCAGTCACTACCAACCGTAGCCTGAAGTCATCATGAAGCCAGGAGTAAAACCCCTGTGTCTGTACAAATTTTTTTGAAGAATGGGACATATCCAGATGTCACCACCACACTCGCTTACGGTGGTCATCTGAGATCGTACAGAACAGTGGTTCATCAGTGATCGCAATGCGACCCCATTCATCGGCTGTCCATGCTTCTCAGTCACGAAACCACTCTAAACGCAATCGTTTGTGATTTGATGTTGCGGCACCCTACACATGCGAATGTAATTCCATACTCAGGCTGCTGCTAGTCGCCTACCAATGGTGCCGAATGACAAATAATGCTGTATGGAATTCATTGCTTGTTCTAGGATGGCAAGCGCAGATGTAAAGGGGCTACGATGTGCTTGGTACACAATGTGGCGATCCTCAGTTGTGTCGTCAGGCGTGCTGGACTAGAACCATGACGACGCCTGCCCTCACGTGCCTGAGTCCACCCACTGTGCCACATTCACATACGAGTGCCCCACTAATCTGGATATTGCGCAAATCGACCAGCCGCTCGCATCTAGATCCACAGTGAGACCCCTTTCAAACTTCGTAAGATGATGACGACGCTGCCTCGCACAAGTGTACGTCATTTCCGGTCCTTCACAGTGATTCTGTTCACGCGGCCAATGAGGTGGCGTACTGGTTATCAAACTAGACTAGAATATTTTAAACATAGCTGCACAACAGCAACAGTTTCACGTAATAAAATTATAAACAGCCGACCAGTTGCAGTGGATAAAGAAATTCTTTACCTAGGTTTCGACAAATATAAATTTGTCTTCTTCAGAAGGTAGTGATTTTATATTAGTAAGGACTAATGTACCATCGCCGTTTTTACAGTTGTCGGCATAGATCCATGTATCAAAAATAAAATATAGCCCTAGAATTAGGGTGTGTCACGTAAATATAAAATAGCTCATGGATCTCGTAGAGCTGACAAACCCTAATTCTAGGGCTATATTTTATTTTTGACACATGGATCTATGCCGACAATTGTAAAAACGGAGATGATACATTAGTCCTTACTAATGTAAAATTGCTACCTTATGAAGAAGACAAATTTATATTTGTGGAAACCTAGGTAAAGAATTTCTCTATCCATTGCAACTGGTCGGCTGTTTATAATTTTAAAACTAGACTAGCATTCGGAACGATGACGGTTCAAATCTCCGTCCGGCCTTCCAGACGTAGTCCGTCCTGATTTCCCTAGATCGCTCCAAGTAAATGCTGAGATGCTTCCTTTGAATAAGGCACTGTCGATTCCTTCCCAATCCTTTCGTAATCCGAGCTTGTGCTCCATCTCTAATAACCGCACTACCGATGTAACATTAAATTCTAATCTTCTTCTTTCCTTTTTTCTGTCTGCCAGTCAGGCCTGGTAACAAGACTAAAGATGAACAACACAAATGGACTCTGGTGGCCATACAATTATAGAAAATTACAACTTTACTCAGTTACACACCCATCGATGGTGTGTGCGTGTACGAAGTTACACTGACATGTGCCATGTCTTCTGGATGCTTCTGGATGCGTCTTCCAGGATGCTTGATAAGATGATGTAAGTGTCAGGAGACCGTGATAGAGCCAAGTAAACATATTTTTTTCTAACATTCGTACATATATCTTTGAAGTTACTTCCGTTAATATCACAAACGTTGCCTTCCCCCAGAACACGTATGTTGTAGGAATAGAGTGTGTTCTGTGCTAAGAAAGTTTTAAGGTAGATTTATTCAAAATTATAGCCGTGGCGTAAAGTTTAGGGCACATCGTGTATCATACAAAGTATGATTTCACTTTATATTAATTTTTATGTTAATAGATAATGTAATTTATATTATCTATAAGTAATTTTGTCGAATGTTGGTGTTGTTCCATTGGTATTACGAGCATAAAATTACATATATCAACCACATAACGCTTCTGTGTCTTCTCGTAACAGTTCTATTTCCAAGTCCCTTGCTGCTTTTACTGGCACAAAAGTAATAGCGTAGCCCTAACGAGAAGAACCAAAGGGGAAGTTTCTGGAAGAGTCGAGCTCAAATCTAGAGAAGATCAAAGGACGGCAGGTCACTGTGCGGCCTGCCACGTCTTGCTACCTCATCCGCTCGTGTTTCTGTTTCGCAAGCAGGGTGCAATGTACTCGTTACCTCCATATCGTTAGGCACCAATCACACACATCAAATCTCACATGGCACGGTCACAGCATCACAGAAATTCAGTCCACAAATAACAGTAACGATTTACTTGAGAAACTTGGACTTAACAAGCAATGTAGAATTCGAATGACAGCATATTTGCTTTGGTTGCGGTACTAAGTATCTCCTCGGATAAATTTTGTTTCGACTCTATCTTTAGCACATGAAATACGAAAATGCCATGCCCGAAGTACCAAGCCATTATGCAAACAAGACTCTCATACATCTAGGTGGAAGCAGCGGCGTCAGCGTTATCGGCACGGTGCTGAACACCTCAGACTCACCTCACATAACCGCCCATCTTTTCGACGATGACGAGGTGGTTCACGTGTTAGTAAGTACTGCTGCCCTCTACTGATTTCGCGGTAACAGTGGTATTAGTCACACTGAATAGTCTGGGATGAGACGACGACCTAGTTGTAATGGGGCTGCAATATTCCTGTGCAGGTTGGCGCAGCAACGGCACGTACGGCCTGTCGTCCCAGAGGCGCTGCGAAGCTGCTAATCACGCAGCTCACAGGCAGTGGCCTGATTCTGTCCTGCACTGCTGGTTCTAAGCAGCGTTTATAACTGTATCATTTCGTTTATAACTTTATCCTCCCTTCTACAAGCAAAATTCGGCATCCTGTTTTGCTGAAACATAAAGACTCGTCTAGCTACATTATTTACATTTTACATTTATACCTCCATTCAAGGCACACTTTGTCCTTTGGCACTATTTACATCATTTGTCCAACTGCACTGGTACTTAGTTCTAAATATATTTGCTCATGGTTCACTTTCTCCTTCTTCAAATTGCTTTTGTGACTAGTTTGAACCCGTAGGATGAATTGACAGTATGTTGTTGTTGTTGCTGTTGTTGTGATCTTCACTCCTGAGACTGGTTTGATGCAGCTCTCCATGCTACTCTATCCTGTGCAAGCTTCTTCATCTCCCAGTACCTACTGCAGCCTACATCCTTCTGAATCTGCTTAGTGTATTCATCTCTTGGTCTCCCTCTATGATTTTTACCCTCCACGCTGCCCTCCAATACTAAATTGGTGATCCCTTGATGCCTCAGAACATGTGCTACTAACCGATCCCTTCTTCTAGTCAAGTTTTGCCACAAGCTCCTCTTCTCCCCAATTCTATTCAATACCTCCTCATTAGTTACGTGATCTACCCATCTAATCTTTAGCATTCTTCTGTAGCACCACATTCCGAAAGCTTCTATTCTCTTCTTGTCTAAACTATTTATTGTCCATGTTTCACTTCCATACATGGCTACAATCCATACAAATACTTTCAGAAACGACTTCCTGACACTTAAATCTATACTCGATGTTAACAAATTTCTCTTCTTCAGAAACGCTTTCCCTGCCATTGCCAGTCTACATTTTATATCCTCTCTACTTCGACCATCATCAGTTATTTTGCTCTCCAAATAGCAAAACTCCTTTACCACTTTAAGTGTCTCATTTCCTAATCTAATTCCCTCAGCATCACCCGACTTAATTCGACAACATTCCATTATCCTTATTTTGCTTTTGTTGATGTTCATCTTATACCCTTCTTTCAAGACAATGTCCATTCCGTTCAACTGCTCTTCCAAGTCCTTTGCTGTCTCTGACAGAATTACAGTGTCATCGGCGAACCTCAAAGTTTTTATTTCTTCTCCATGGATTTTAATACCTACTCCGAATTGACAGTATACGATTCCAATTTTTACAGAAATCATACAGGTAGCTGAGGTTGATGCTCCCGTAAGTACTAGTCACTGCTGATGTTCATTGCGGCACTTTTTTACGTTCTCTAAAAGTTGTTCCATTGACATGCGGCCATGCTGCATGGCTAACATTCGATCTTGGCAGGCGAGCAAGAGGTACGTCTGGTGCATAAATCAATGTGTGGATTACATTCAGGGTGGTGCTTCCTGTCATTGTGATAGGTAATTGGAAGGATGGTCCGGATGTGTCATATTGGGTACCACTGATGAGGGATGATCATTTAGTTCTATATTCTGTGTGAAATTTTGCCTTTCTTGCTCGTAACAAGTACAGATAACGATTGTTTGGTTTGCTACGGAACATAACCAGTGTAGACCCACTCTTTGGAAAAACTGTTTTCTCTGACATTACTTCTTTTGCACATGCTGTAGCAGGAACTTCCTGGCAGATTAAAACTGTGTGCCAGACCGAGACTCGAACTCGGGACCTTTGTCTTTCGGGGGCAAGTGCTCTGCCTACTGAGCTACCCAAGCACGACTCCAGACCCGTCCTCACAGCTTTACCTCCACCAGTTTCTCGTCTCCTACTTTCCAAACTTCACAGAAGCTCTCCTGTAGCGCACACTCCGCAGAAGAGTGAAAATTTCGTTCTGATTCTGTAATAGAATTGCGAGAATGGGACAAGGAAAACTCACATGACCTCGGAGCGTTATGTACCTGTTTTGCAGGACTGGTGGTGACTGATGGGCTCAGCAGTGTAATAACTCCTGCGTGGACAGCAGGGCATGAAATTGTCTGTTCAGTGCCCCCAGTAGTATTTCGTGAACTTTCAACTCTACAAATTTTTGGTGGGTCTTCCATGCCACGGGGTATGCACGAAAAGTGTAACACTCAAATCTACAATACTTACACGTAAACAGTATCTGAAAATTAATTTTCAAACGGGTGCCCACTTGCTTACTTATAACGGTGGTAAAAGCTCTATTGCTGTTAGTAATTCTAATGGTGCAGGTAACTGAGTTTCGTTTTTCCGCGAACCTTTCAGGAACTGATCCAGTGGTAACAATATTGGTGTTAAATGATTGCAAACAACGTGTAACAAGGCTTCCTGCTACCCTGGGTGTGCCTGTGCACACGGCACGTGTTTGCATGATGTCAATCGAGTTCGAAATGGAATGTTCACACATAAAAGTGAATTAAATTACCCCTATCATTGACAACCTGCAAGCGGAAATAGCATGTGAATAAGTCCACAAGCTATGATAATAGTCTAACTTAATCAGGATCAATACTTGGAATCTAATCTTAGGAAAAGTAGAACAAGTGGGTACTGTGAAGATATTTATATTAAAAGAAACAACACTCATAAACTGAACAAGTGTTGACATAGAATGATACTTTCTACTCATTAATCTAAATTTGAAATCGGCAAAACATCTATGGTTTGTCTCGTACTGGCGCCCTTTTTATGCGACGGACACACTAAGTAGTTGTTACTGATTAGTATTGAAGTTAAGAAAGTCTTCACCCTGACTGGCACTGGCAGTAAAGAGCTCAGAGATCAGACAAATGGAACTTAACAAATTTACTATTAAAGATTGCCTATTTGCCAACGTGGTGCGTATATCACTATATTCAGTGTTGGGAAGAGCAATTCTACAACGCCAGTCTACGAAACGCAGCCGGCCGTCTTGTAGATGAAGTGCGTTGCGTATCTGTAAATTCTATCAAGCAACTCCGTAGAAGTGTTAGTATCAGTCCACACAATATCAACTAATAAATGATTAATACTTCAATAATCCCACCTAAAATGCGATCCCATAGTAAGTAGATATGAAATAAGCATTGGCAAAACTATTCACGTATGGTGACAAAATCTTGCCGTCTGACCCTGTAGTTCCATGGTTTCAATGTGTGTATCAGTGATACCATCGGTACATCGATGTACTACCAGTTGCGAACTAATTTGGCAATCATTAACTGTATGTTTCTCTAGACGGTCCCTGAGTATGCCGAGGTCACGATTAGTCATATCAGTTGCCCCCTGAAAGTGGGACGTTGCCACTGTGGCCAAGGAGCAGCTGTCTAGTAATGTGTACGATGTCTTTTTCCAGACTGTGCAAGTCCGCTGTTTCCAGGTTACCGCTTGTACCTGTTGCAACGCCTTATTAACCCTTTCGCTGCTACAGATGAGCTCTTTGCATTCCGTACAGAGGCGTCTTTTGTTACGGCTGTACTGCTCGCCAAATACTGGTGCCTGTGCTGAGAGACGGCGCTCCGGCAGATAACAAATACTTCTCACCCTATTTTTCGAAAATTATTAGGTTAAAAAGTTTGATTTCTACGCATCTTACAATCTGATATCCTCATTGGTACAGGTCTGAATCTGTTTTCGTTATATGCCATTGTTACTGTACTGCATCAAATTAAGTAAAACATTGGGCGAAATTTATAAGTTTTTGCAGAGATAAAAACGCATCTCGTAAACTTTCAGCATGGTTGATTTTAGAAATGTAGAAACGATTTCGAAATTTTATTTCAAGTTGAGAGCAGAACTATATCCCATTCCGTTCTCGAGTTATTGGGTTTTATATCCGACGGATGGTCGCGGGCGATGCGCCTATTCACATCCTTGCCTATCGTGAATCGTGAAGTCGTAACTGCTACATCTCCCACGGGGAGATACTTGACGAGAAATATTAATGCACAGCTAAACAAGAACAATGGTTTATTACAACCGCAGGAGAGATATTTAATAACAAAGAAAACTCTTCTTAATAAAAAATAATACAACTTCATAGACACTAGCAGCCATACCCCTGAAACACACAGTGAAAAAATATAGTAAGGCGTGAAGACTATGTCACTAATAATCGCTAACAATGGAGGTTGAGCGTTCGGCGTAGGCGGCCGACAGGCTCGTTTCGGGAAAGTCGTAGCTCCCAGTGTGGTGGCTTCCGACCGGGCTCTAACTGATGGGCTGGTAAGAGCCGGCGCATGGATTCGCCCACAGCTCCGATGGAGCGAACTGGCTTCGTTTCGGCTTGCGCTGCCCTATGTAGCCGGGGCGCGGATGGATTTGTGCCGATTCATCTTCGCACACGTGACACGGAGGAGGACCTCTGGTGGCGCTTGTCCTGCCGTCTGTCGTCCTTGATGTGATCGACGCAGTCCGGGGAGGCAACGCCTCTTAGATATGCAAGCCCGTGATGCTTTAGTGTCTGAGGGGTTAGCCCTCCCTGTAGGCGAATACATGGCTATAACACTCGTCATATCTCACAAACGATTCAAGATATCGGACGAAGTCCTCTGCAAATGACAGCACGCAGTGGGGTCCACGATTAATATTGGAAACTTCTTTATTCACCGAGATGTGGAAATAAATCGTCAGCAGCAGTGAGAGGTCTGCAGCTCAGGACACATTCACACGTTCATAGTGCTGTAGCAATAAACAAACGACAGGCGTATACACATCCACAACACCTGAGGAAAGTCATAGCAGGACGTTTATTCACACCCACAGAAGCGAAAAGGTCAATATTTTCTAGGTCCTCTGCGTAGTTTTTTCGGAAAACTATTGCGCGGTCCCTCTGGCCGCAGGTTCGAGTCCTCCCTCGGGCATGGGTGTATATCTTGTTCTTAGCATAAGGTAGTTTAAGTTAGTTTAAGTAGTGTGTAAGTCTAGGGACCGATGACATCAGAAGTTAGGAATTCACACACATTTGAACATTTTTTTGGAAAACTATCTTCAAAATTCTATAGTCTAAGTTTTGTCTGTGGCCGTGAAGATGCTGACCATAACAACTGATACTATCCCCGCGTAATGTTGAACCTTGTTTGGTTATTTATTATGAGCTGTAGTTTGCCAAATAGGTCTTTCAGTTTCCGAATTTCGTTCTCTAGGCCCAAATATTGCTTTCGTCATCCTGCAACACATAGTAAACTTCTCATGATGAGACTGCTCTTGTTCCTTTTCCCTTTCATTCTGAACACGATGCCTGGTGCTGGAAATGCTTCGTCTTGTCCTGGGGTAGAACAATGCACTCTAAAGGAAGAGGAAATTCTGTTTAGATTAGATTAGATTTACTTTCATTCCAATTGATCCGTAGTGAGGAGATCCTCCAGGATGTGGAACATGTCAGAAAAACAACAATACATGACAAATATTTACAACTAAAACAAATAAGCTAATGTACCATTCCACAGGTCCCAAGTGGAATGATCGTCATTTTTAATTAACACTAAGAGTCATTTTACAAATACTAATGCACTGAATTTAAAATAAAAAAGTTTTTTATTTATTTATCAGGTAATACAACTACTGTAATACTTATTTACAATGAACACATTACTGCACTGAAATGGTGCAGAAGTTAGATTATACTAACACACACACACACACACAGACACACAAATTTTCAATGAACACATTACTGCACTGAAATTGTGCAGAAGTTATGTTGTACTTATATACAAATCAGTTGGTTTTACTAAGAAATTCATCAATGGAGTAGGAGTTGGCCACCAATAAATCCTTTAGGCTTCTCTTAAACTGAATTTCATTGGTTGTTAAGCATTTTATGGCTGCTGGCAAGTTATTGAAAATGTGTGTTCCTGAATTATGCACACCTTTTTGTACAAGACTAAGTGACTTTAAATCCTTGTGAAGATTATTCTTATTTCTAGTATTGATTCCATGAATTGAGCTGTTGGTTTGAAAAAGTGATATATTTTAATGACAAATTTCATTAAGGAATAAATATATTGGGAAGCAGTAGTTAGTATCCCTAGTTCCCTAAACAGGCTTTTGCAGGAAGTTCTTGAGTTCACACCACATATAACTCTCACTGCACGTTTTTGTGCCTGGAAAACTTTAGCTTGGCTTGATGAATTAAGCCCAAAAAATAATCCCATATGACATTATGGAATGAAAGTAAGCATAGTATGCCAACTTTTTCATTTATATATCCCCTATGTCTGACAAAATTCGCATTGCAAACAGAGATTTGTTAAGACGCTTCAGCAGTTCTGTGGTGTGCTCCTCCCAGTTGAATTTATTAGCAAGCTGTAATCCTAAGAATTTAACACTGTCCACTTCTTCTATCTTCTTGTCATCGTATGTTACACATATACTCTTGGGACACCCCTTACAAGTTCTGAACTGCATGTAGTGTGTTTTCTCAAAGTTTAGTGACAAAGAATTGGCTAGGAATTAATGATTAATGTCCACAAATATTTTATTAGACGATCTTCCTAAGACTACACTTGATTTGCTATTTATTGCAATGTTTGTGTCATCAGCAAACAAAACAAACTTGACATCTGGTAATGTTACTGATGAAAGGTCATTGATATACACAAGAAAAAGTAATGGCCCTAAGATGGATCCTTGTGGGACCCCAAATGTAATTAGTTCCCAGTTGGAAGATGCCTGATAGCTCAATACATGTCTCTTTCCTAATAACACCCTTTGTTTCCTGCCAGAGATATAAAATTTGAGCCATTTCGCAGCATTTTCTGTTACATCATAATATTCTGATTACTTAAAAGGATACTGTGATTTACACAGTTAAATGCCTTTGACAGATCACAAAATATACCAGTTGCCTGCAATTTTTTGTCTAATGAATTAAGCACATTTTCACTGTAAGTGTAGATAGCCTTCTCAATATCAGAACCTTTTAGAAATCCAAACTGTGACTTTGACAGTATGTTATTTGAGATAAGATGGTTATAAAGACGACTGTACATTACTTTTTCGAAAATATTTGAGAATGCTGGCAACAGTGAAATTGGATGGAAATTTGATGCTATTTCTTTATCTCCCTTCTTAAACAGTGGCTTAACTTCAGCATATTTCAGGCATTCAGGAAATATTCCACTAATAAACGACTGGTTACACAGATAGCTTAATATGTTACTTAGCTCAAAATCACATTCTTTAATTAACTTTGTTGGTATTTCATCATACCCACTAGATGTTTTTGATTTTAAAGATTTTATGATGGACATTATTTCTGTTGGGGTAGTGAGGGTCAAATTCATATTATGGAAGTTACTTGAAATGTCTGGTCTAAGGTAATCCATAGCAGCATCTACCGAACCTGACAACCCCATCTTTTCAGTAACAGCTATAAAATGTTTGTTACAAAGTTCTGCAACACTATACACATCTGTCACCAATGTATCATTTACTCTTAATGCTATTTGTTCCTCTTCATGTCTGGTTCTACCGGTCTCCTCCACTATATCCCATATTGTCTTTATTTTGTTATCTGATATGACTATCTTTTCCTTGTAATATATTTGCTTTGACATCCGTATTACAGTCTTTAATATTTTGCAGTATTTCTTATAATGTGCTATAGCATCAACATTGGAAATGTTTCGGATTGACAGATACAGTTTTCTTTTTGTTTTACAAGATACCCCTATTCCTCGAGTAATCCATGGCTTCTTTGTAGACTTTGCTCTAACCTTGGTAAGTTTTGGGGGAAAGCAGTGTTCGAATAAGGTAAGCACTTTATTAGCAAAAGTGTTATATTTTTCATTCATGCCATGAGCACTGTAAACATCAGTCCAGTGAATGTCTCTGAGGAGTGTCCTAAAATAATCAATTTTTGGCTTACTGATTACCCTCTTGAGCTCAGATTTAACAGATTTTATATCCTGTTCAGTATTAACATTTAACAGAAGGAACTGCATGTCATGGTCTGAGAGGCCATTGACTATTGGTTTTGTAATATAATTTTGTTCATTGGACTTTTCTATAAAGGTATTATCAATGGCTGTTTGTGAGCAAGTGGCTATCCTAGTGGGGAACTTTATAGTGGGAATTAAGTTGAATGATAGTGTTACTAACTCAAATAAGTTCTTATTGGGAGAGTCTTTAAGGAATTCTACATTGAAATCACCAGCAACCACTATTTCTTTGTTTTTGGTTGTTAAATGGGCCAGTACAGCTTCAAGGTGGTTGACAAACAGATTCAAGTTACCTGCGGGTGCTCGATATACACTTAATATTATGAAGGATTTTTTGTGAAATTCTAATTCTGTTGCACATGCTTTCATATGCTGTTCTAGGCAAAATTTATGAATGTCTATGTTCTTAAATTTATGACAGTTCCTGATGAATGTGGCAACTCCTCCTTTCTCCATTTCTGATCTACAAAAGTGAGATGCTAACCTAAATCCTGTAACACTTAAAAGTTCTATACCAGTGGTCACATGATGTTCAGAGAGGCAGATTATGTCAGCTGAGTTTGAAGACTCTAATTCATCTATGCAGATAGTTAATTCATTAATTTTATTTCTCAGTCCTCGAATATTTTGATGCAATAAAGATAGCTGACATTTCTCATTGACTGAGTTAAAATTGGGTGGAGTTAAAATATCTTTCTCAAACTGAAGGTTTGTCTCAGTTCTAACCTCTCTTAAAATTTGCTTTGTTTCTGTCCCCCCTACCCTAAAAAAGGGTCTTTTCTGAATCCTATAACCACTGGTATTTTACCACTCATGACAGTGCCTCCCCCCTTTAACTTTCCTGCTATTTCCCCAGCCAATTTACCCTTCCCCTTCCTGTTGAGGTGAAGGCCTTGCCTAGTATAATCCCACCTACTGAGAGAATCAACATGAACCACACCAATGTGTGACCCCGCACCCGACATGATCAGCCGTTCCAGCTCCAAATTAACTCTCTTGACAGAAGAGTTCAAATGAGGTCGGTCATGACGCCCAAGAACAGATACAAACTCAACACTAGTATGCTTCGATGCTGATGCAATCTTCGCCAGGTCACACTCTATACTGTACCCAGGATCTCTGTCAATACTGTTACCTGCCCCACCCACTATAACCACGGTGTCTTCCTTAGTGAAATCTTTGCAAAGTGATCCTAAATCCTCTGTCACCTGCTCCAGACCAGCACTAGATTTAAAAAAATTGGTGACCTGGTATTCTGATCCTAGTTCATCCTGCAAAAGTTGGCCAACACCTCTTCCATGGGAACTACCTTACAACAACACTTTCTTTCTCTTTACTGATTTCCCTACATTCTTACTTTTCAATTTGCTGCTGAAAGTTTGTTGTGCCCTGTCTACACCTGCAACTGCTTGAGGCTCACCAGCTTCTAACTGAAGCAACAGGTCAAATCTATTTTCCACATTCACCATAAAGTTGTCAGACAAAGTTCTAGGCCTGTTCCTCCTGTTGCCTGTTGCCACTTCCCACCTCACTTCACCCTTCTCCCTCCTTAACCTGTCAAGATCTCCCCTGGCCTTGTCTAACTCAGCCTGAAGGGTGGCAATTTTCCCCTCCTGTTCTAGTATCTTCCTATCTCTACTACAAATCCTACAAAACCACTGATGAGTCTCATTTACTTCCCCTATTCCCACGCCACTACAGTCACCCACATAGAAAAAACTACAGCACCCATCACACCAAAGCCCCGACCTAACAATTCTACGGCAAGTCAAGCACTTTTCACTCATGATAAACGTAATAGTTTATTAAAAATAAGTCAGTTAAATTACAGATAAACACGAAAATATGGTTACACAAATTTGGCCTATACGTTGTTAATTTATTATTCTTGATCGTGGCGTAAGTGCGTGAAGTGTTGGGGTGACTACAGAGCTGCCGCACTTCTCTTGCCTAACATTTCCCTTCTTCTCCTTTCTCCACATTCTTCCACCTCTCTTTGGAAGACGCTGCCGACAGTGAAGGGCCGCGCGGGATTAGCCGAGCGGTCTCAGGCGCTGCAGTCACGGACTGTGCGGCTGGTCCCGGCGGAGGTTCGAGTCCTCCTTCGGGCATGGGTGTGTGTGTTTGTCCTTAGTATAATTTATATTAAATAGTGTATAAGCTTAGGGACTGATAACTTTCGCAGTTAAGTCCCATAAGATTTCACACACATTTGAACTTTTTTTTTTTTTTTTTTTTTTTTTTTTTTTTTTTTTTTTTACAGGGAAGGCAGCACATCTATGGATCACTTAAGAGGACGAATTCGACTGACATGAACAATCGTCGGAAAAGTTGGAATCTGTAGCTAAACATTAACAGGATGTCATTTCTATTACTTGAAATGGGCCCTGATGACGATTCACAAACTTCTTAGTTTTTTCCTTTCGGCACATACGGCTTGGTTATCGTAGCTCATCGATCTACATGGTACACAAGTAAAACTGCTTTCTCATTACGGACTCTGTCTTGTCGTTCTGGTCTTAACGCTTCAGGTATTCTACAGAGTCTTCCTCCACTTCAGTACAAAGCACGGAACGTTCATACAACCATGTGAAACTGTCAGAAATGTTCTTTCCTATGAATATTTTTCAGCTCACACGTCACATTGATGATTTTTTTCCGGAAAGACTCTGTCCGCGTTTTGCAATTCAATCGAGTCGTGGCAGCCATCCGAGCGTCGATGCTTCTGTTCCAGAGTCACGGTGTGCGGTACAAAATTTGCACACATTTTTTTCCTCTTCAAAATATACTGGAAAATTTCTTGAACACTTCATTTAGAGATGTTCCTCCATTGGAATTTCTGACACAAGTATTAGCACATTACGGCCGTAAGTCCACCAGTTAACACTTTCTGCTCACAACAGACTGTTCGAATGTGCATCTGTTGTTTATAGTTGTTAGAACAAGATGTTACCGTGATTACTTCACTTACGTCACTTACACGCTAGAAATAAAATCAGCTTCGGAACTTCTTGGACGGACGGTGTATTTGTACTGGACACCAAATATTTAACGTTTAGCGAATATTCTATTCATCTTGTAAAGGGTAAGCAGTAACGATGATTAACAATGTCCATGTCATAGTGACTGGTTCCTTGGATGTTACATATGTTACAATCTTCATGGAAGCGTATGCCAAGGAACCACGTCTAAATTTTAGTCTCTTACTATTTGCTGTTCTCTTCTTCCAATATTCATCTGCCTTTTAAATATGTTTCTTTTTATTTCCTTCTTCATGCCAATTCACTCATGTTCTCTTGGAATTCTAATTGTGACACCTTTCTTCTACGAACATTTCTTTCTGGTGTTTCTTCTTCTTTCATGCTGTGCGCTTCTAAATCTATTTTAACTTCCTGGATGGAGACTTGTTAATTTTATGTTCCAGATATACACGAAGATATTTTTCTGATTTTGTTGATTGCGTATAAATATCCCAAAACAGCAACGAAACTATTCCACTTGGTAAGCATGTAATGTGAGACAGAAAAAAAAATCCTCTAACTCCAAGAACGTGATAATTCCAGTTCCAAAGAAGCCAGCTGGTGACAGAAGTGAATATTAGACCCATCAGTTTAACAAATCATGATTGCAAAATTCTAGCTCGAGTTATTTACAAAAGAATGAAAGGTTCTTAGATCAGTTTGGGTTCCGGAGAAATGTAAGAACACGCGAGGCGACTTTGATCCTGCGACTCATCGTAAGAGTCAGATTGAAGAAATGGAAATTTAAAATTTATAGCATTTATAAAGCCTTTGACAATACCTGGAGTAGATTGTTAGAAATTCTGACGGTAGCAGGAATAAAACACAGGGAGCAAATATTTGTCTACAACTCGTTACAGATACCAAACTGCAGTGTCGAAGGACATGAATGGCAGTCACTAGTTGAGAAAAGACTGGGACAATAATGTACCCCGTCCTCTCTGTTATCCAGTCAGTACACTGGACATGAAATAAAAGGGTCCGAAGAGAAATTTGAGGGTTTAGGAAGGGGAAATAAAAACTTAAGAATTTGCCAGTGACAATAATTCTGTCAGAGACAGGAAAGGGATTGGAAGGGCAGCTGAACGTAATGGATGGTTTCTTGAAAACCGGTTATGAGATGAACGTTAACAATATTGGAACAAGAGTAACAAAATTTACAAGCAACATAGTCGGTAACATAACGGCGATCCAGAAAGTGTAAAATTAATTTCTTTTATCACGAAATTGTTTGGTCCTTAGACTACCGGTTTCGGTCAGTGATGGCTATCTTCAGATCTGTAGCAAAACGTGGGAAAACGAAATGAAACGAATGAACAGCATACATCTTAAAGCAAGAAAATAGGTCGTAATGAAAAGTATTACCTCCATACAAGTGGAAAATATGCGCTTAAAATATAATGAAGCATACCTGTCCTAATATATAAAGCCACAGTGGCATCGTCAAAAAATACACAAAATCAGCCTCGTATCGTCGCACATATTTAAAATATGGTGTAAACTAGTCAATAATGACAGCGGAGTCCTGGTGTTACCGGCGTTACTGTTCGTAACAAACAGGTCTACACATATTCGGCAATTATAAAATTGCACAGACTACAATAAAATGAAGAATACAAGACGTAATTCCGTAGTGGATTTACTAAGTTTATAAGTTATCGCAGTGATAAAATGTAATAAATTAAAACACGAATAAAGTTAAAATTTAAAATTGTTACAGAGGACCTGTTTCAGTGATAATATGTGGTTCTGATGCGTCCTTGTAACAAAATAATAACATATACAAAAATAAAAATAATAACACGCAGAAGGACAAGTTTATGGAGCTAACGAAATAATATGAAACTGGTAGGGAAATAAGCTAATTGCTTGAAACATAAGATTAAAGTAAGCAATCAGCGCTCTGTGTTGGCGTAGCAGCCAGACTGCAGCAAGAATCCGAAGAAATTTAACCCCCAGAGTCCCTGCCGTACCCCGCGCGGCGTTCCACGAGAAGAATAATAAAACATTGTACGAGTCACTTGATGAGATTGTCTCTTTAATGAAATATATTACGTAAACAGAGAGGGGAGAATCAAACACGAGAGCAATACGACGAACGTAAGAAAATGCATATATGTGATGTGCTCTGTGCTAGGTAAAGACAACGCAAGATACACATACATTCTGTGATCAACGTAGAACACCGTCAATTAAAGCTAAGCAGGCGTGGGGCACTCTTTCTGGCCCCTGTTTTCTGGCTATATAAATTTCAAGCTCTTACAAAAAGTTGGGAACATAGCCTTTATGTATCCTGAGGAGAATACAAACCCTGTTCCCAGTGCTTCCTATAGATGTAACATGAGCAGTTTCTGTTAAATGCAACTGAATGCTCCTTAAACCTTACGTTAGAAGGGCAGCCGGTTTGGCCGATATAAAATTTATCACAGTTTTTACAATCAATACAGTTATTGCAATCAGTAGCACGCTGGGCTCGCATTCGGCAATCCTGATTTAGGTTTTCCGTGATTTTCCTAAGATTGCTTTCGGCGAATAGCCTTGAACCGTGAATTTACTTTCAAAACTTTTTCTTAAGAATTTACTTTATTTACTTGCGATTCATCAAGAACATTAACACGTTTAATCACATTATGTGAGCGTGGAAGTAGTTGCCAGGGAGTAACTGATGAAATCAAAATGAAATTGCTTTTAACAAATGGCAATTTTTATTCCTAAAAGGTCTTTTTTAAGAAACAAATTTAAAATTGAAGCAGAAAGCACCTTCTAAATATCAAGTTACAATTTATTCAGAGGCAGAAAGAAACAAATTTTTGAGTGTATAAGTTTTCGGGCTGAGAACCTTGCCGCTCCCTTTTGACACGGCCGTAGTCACGACCGTTCACACAAACCCTGAAAGACTACACAGGTGCAAATCTGCAACACACCAGATTACCTTAAAGTAAAAGTTTTAACAATTCACACAAGCACACAAACTATGCACCCCGTAGGAGGGATGGAAATGTTACAAAACACTGAAATAAAAAGATTGACTTGCCACCGAAGGTGCAACTTGATTTGAACTTCTAAGAAAAGTCTTACGGTGAAAGGGTGGCAACTTTATATACTAAAATGACCATTTAAATAAAATCCCATGAAATGCAATCTTACATAAAATTATACAAGGATGCCCAAACATGCTCTACAGTACACATATACCGCCTCTCAAGATGATAGGCAAGATAAAAACATATTTCAGGAACTAGGCCGTTATACTTTAAGCAATAAATTCGTCAACACACCGAATCCGACAAACGTGGCAGAGGCAGCTATTAACGTACGGCAGATTGATAGGGAGATTACCGAACAACCCGAACCGCAGGTTGCTCTAACCCGCCCCTACTCCACAAGGGAAAAACGGACCAACCCAATTCATAAATAACCACCTTCCCGCGGGTGGGCAAACAGGGAAGAATGGTGGGACGACCCCAAAACAAAGCGTCTGGTGACCTCACCAAGAAAACAAGTAGAATGAAAATGAAACAACAAAATGAAACAACATATCACCAATCACTTAACTTCTAATAAACTGAGATTTCTGGCGAAGACCTGGCGCAGCACCCCCAAAACGCTCTCCCGAACCGTCCGCTGCCAGCCGCTTCAACGGACGCAGGAAGATGCGCCGATCTCCCGCCTCACGGCGTCGCAGCTCGCACCGGCCAGACCTATGTCGTGGGTTGACTCCTGTTGCTCTCGTATCGGCCGCGAAGCCACTACCCCTCGCTATATGGGGCGGCCCACTGGACTCACGTGGCGACCTCACAGGCGCCGACGCTCAAGGCGGACAAGTCATCTTGTGTCTCAGTGCGCGACCGACCAACCGATCGATCCAACCGCCAATGACCGTTGCCTGAGCAACTCGAGCAGACTGGCGGCCTAACGCGCAGACTCAGATGCAGGAACTAAGCCCCCGACCGGGCGACCACTCGTTGAGTTCTCTCACTGCGCCACAAATTCGGACAAGAGACAGACTAGCAAGCTGGGGGCGAGAGACTGACCCCAGACTGACTCCAGACTCACTCAGACTGACCAACTGGCGAGCTCATAGCGCCCCTTAAATGCACAAGAAACGGGCAACCTTTCCCCTTTCCCACCAGAGGGAGACACGGAAGCTGCGATTGCCACAGCGGCGCCACCGCCAGAAACGGAGGGCGACTGCTTCACACAACGCGCTGCGGCGCGCTCTTCAAAAGAGCAATTTTTACCACGGCTCAAGCCTATAAATTTAATAGCGGAAACTTACGCAAGAATGCATTAGTTCCGCAAGAGACAGCGTAAAGCGGTGCCATCTGGCAGTTCGAAATAATAACTATATCTTGATCGCCTGTTGGCACATAATACACGCATGAAATGAAATATGAGATCTCTTGGATTTGGCTCTCATACGTAAAGGAATGGGCACAAGAAGGCATTTAATGAATCAGATGTTGGGAATCATGGCATAAAGGAAGTATTTTTGCTGTGGAATAAACAATTTTATTCGTCAGGGAATTGAATGTGAGACTATATCACTACTTACAATTGACGTGTTACTAAAGTTACTTCATCACACATGCATAATTTTCTGCAGTTTGACATTCTTTTTCGATGACCAAGATGCGGAAGAGTCCTTTATTTTTATTTACGTATGCTTTAATCATCATCGAAGAGTACAGGGCGAGTCAAAAGTGCTTGGACACCTTCATAAGTTGGAAGATTAAAGGGAAAATTGAAATGTGATGATGGGAACATAGGTTTTATGTGGGGCCGAAACTTTTGGAGTGAATGTCATTCATGGCCGCCATCTTGAAATGCGCCATTTTAGATTCAAGTCTTTTTTTTTTTAATGGGAAGGGGGGTGTATGACACATGAAATAACACTCGCTTGCGCTCTGGAATTTAGTGGTGTAATTTGTTTTTGTCTATCTTGTACAGTTTAGAGGTTATTAATGTTCGAAGTTGGGAAATTATCTTCATACCGACTGCTACAACACATGTTCTACGTGCTGTCCATCCCGTGCAATGCACAACTGCAGTCGTCGCAACCACTCTGACTGCACACGGAGGAGTGTCTCCTGCAATTTGATCACAGGGGTGTTGTATGCGTTCCTCCATGTGTCACAAATCACGGATGCTCTCAGCATACACTGACTGCTTAAGATGCCCTCATAGATAAAAATCAAGGGACGTTAAGTCAGGGGATCTGGGAGGCCACTCCACGGGACCACGGCTACCAATCCACTTCTCTGACAGTTGTTCCTCTAACCATTCACGGACACCATTGCCACAGTGTCGAGGGGCTCCATCGTGCTGTAAATAATATGGGAAAATGCAGTGTGGAAGGGAACACAAGGTTCTGCAGCAGCATCCGATACTGTGGTGCAGTTAAGGTGTTGTAAATGAAAAATGGCCCAATGATGCGGGTGTCCCATATGCCACACCACACCATCACCTTCGCTGGACTATGTTCTCGAATTGAGGCAACCCAGTTCGGATTTGCGTCACTCCAGTATCGACAATTATGTAGATTAACCTCCATGTTCAAAGTGAAATTTGTTGGCCAATAAGAGGAAATAATTTTCGCAAACACCCTCTACAGCAGCACACTGACTCATCAGTCTATGGATCAATTTGTTTCTGACTTCACAAGTGCTTTCCAATAACAAATTACTAAAATGGCTTCTGAAAATGTCAGACTTTGTAGAAGAAAAGAATTTTCCACATTCATTGGTAAAAATTTTTTGCGTGTTTCATACTTTTTTACAGATATCTGAAAGGTGTCCGGGTTTTGATGATTTTGTTCAGTTGCTCAGTGTACTCAATTCTGCTTGTGGCCCAGCAAATAACATAATTATCTGCATTTCTTTGTGCAGTATCTACAGCACCTTAACTCCACCAGTGGCTACATTACAGATAGTCCTATTATTGACACAAACTGTGAGGTTCGTCATCTGCAGATCTTCCTGTGTAATAATAAATGCTGCAACATCAAATTCACGATTACTGCTTTGTGATGGGGATAACAAGCGGTTTATCATAAATGTCCTAAGAGCACTGCGCAATTTTGATGCATCTGGGGTAACATTGTTACCCCCTTTACCTCTCGCTGTGGCAAATGCATTCCAATGCTATCCTGCGTCAGTCTTCTGGTAGACAGAAATTTAAAATTAAACCTTTCTTTCAATTCTGACCACGAGGACTTTAGAGCAGTGATATTATTAATCCAACCTTGAACCCGCCGTGGATATTTTCCATCATTAAGAACAAAGAGCTGCTTTAAATTTTCCTGCATTTCCTACAGTTTCTGTAAATGTTTAGAATCACTGCAACGTGGTTTTCTATACTGCTTGGGATTGCTACATTCGATCACTTTGTTGCCGGTAATTATTGCAAACATATATGGCACAAATAACAACTCTACCAGCCATTTTCAGTTCATGAAGAAACAGAAACTATCTTTCAAGTAAGCTCTCCTACGTTTGTTAACATACGCCAGTCTGTTAGTAATCATTTCCACCTACCAGAGTATGTTGCAATCACTGTTACACATTCTCCACCACAGTTTCCGCTATTATCCTTATAGGCTATTTACTTTAGGCAAATACCGGGATGGTTCCTTTCAAAGGCACAGCCGACTTCCTTCCCTAATCCGATTGGGCCGATGACCTCACTGTTTTGGTCCCCTCCTGCAAAATCAACCAACCAATACTCCATCGCCATCAAATTTGTCGTACGCACTTCTTAACTCACTTTTTACACGAAGTTTTAAGGTGTTATTAACTTGAAAACCACATCTAACATCAGATTTTCTGAAGCAATTTTCTATTTGCTGGGGCAGATTGCAGTGAAGTTTCATTTGAATGGTTTTTGTTTTTCCTTTGCTGGGTGAGTATGAGTTTGCTTAGTACAGTATTTTTTGTATTGTTTCTTTAGCCTATTGTAATGGCGCATGACATTATTTACAGGAAAACCATTTGTTGTTGAAATTTGCTTTAAAATACTGAGGACAGCCAATGACTTACGGAGGTGAAAATGGCTTTTTTAAATTGTTGTGGAATGCATTAATTGGTATTGATGGTAATATTCGTACATGTAGGTTTTCTGAAAGTCGAAATTTTGTGTTCGTTGTCAACTTTAACAATAAGGTCAATGTTGTTAATGGTGTTCCCTCCTTCTACTTCAATACAAGAAGTTATTCTTGGGGATGTTTGCTGCTCATTGCTTGCGAAAATGCATTAACCTCATTGATGTTACCCTCTACCTGTAATAAAGTATCGTCAATCTACCGTTTATAATAAATAGCTCAGCTCTGGAAACTTGGCAAAACGTTTACCTCATAAATCGTTCACATAAATATCTGCTAAAGTACCAGCCAGACTTTCACCCATCTCAAGACCATCTTTTTGATATTTTGTAACTGAATGTGAAAAACCTATAAGCTAAAACAAAATCTAAAAATTGGATTAGTTCTGTACGTTCTGCAGTGCTGATCTTGTTATAAGTTAGCAGATTAGGTCTCATAATTTCTATAGCTTTTCTTGTCGGGACATTGCTGTAGAGGTTTTTTACATCTAAGTATATTAGCCTCGCATTATTTGGTATATGTATATCCTTGATTGCATTTGCCAGCTCGGAACCGTTTTTAACCCCAAAAAAGTACCGAACAGCGTTCATGGGATTCAGATAAGCCGAATTTGATGGCCAAGCCATTAACGAAAGTTCACTTTCATGTTCCTCGAACCATTGCAGCACGATTCTGGCCTTGTGACATGGACAGTTATCCTGCTGGAAGATGCCATTGCTATTGAAGAAGACATTTAAACATAAGAGGTTACAGGTGAACCGTAATCATGTTCACGTAGTCCAAAGCTGTCATGGAGCCTTCGATTACCACCGCAAGTTCCATGGAAGCCCAGGTAAATGTCCCCCATAACACAATACTGCTCCCACCAGCGTGTGTCCGTGGCGAACTGCCTGTTTCGTGGAGCCGTTCACATGGATGACGGCGTATTTGGACACGACCAGCGACCTGGTCTGACAATGAACGGGATTCATCCGACCAGACGACACGACTCCATTGATCCGCTGTCCAATCTCGATGACCCGGTGCCTACTGTAACAATACGTGGCGATATTGTTACGTCAGCAAGGGAACACGCTGGGGTCCTCTGTTGCGGAACACCAAGCTCAACGCTGCTCTCTGAACGGTGTGCCCCAAAACAGCTGTGCCGTCAGATCTGCCACAGATCGCCGCCTATCTTAATTTAGAGAGCGGGCAAGTCTCCGATCCCTACGTTCTGTGATGAGGTATGGACGTCTAACTTCTTGTCACCTACCCGTGGTTTCAGCATTCTTCAACGACTTCCCAAACAGCAGCACGCGAACAGCCGACCAACTTCGCCGTTTTCGAGATAATCACCCTCAGGCACTGGGCCACAACAATCTGGCTTTTGTCAAAGTCGCTTAAGTCGAGGGATTTTCGCATTTGCGCCACTTACCGTCGCTATAATGATTCCCCATTCGTGTCTGCTTCACTCATATACTTCTCTTGCCGCGTCACGAGTCCTCGGCGTCACCAGGCAGCATACATCCTCGTGGTAGTGTCATGAGTCTATAAAGGATGCCCATATGTAAAGTTCCAGTTTGAAAACAGTGTAGAAAGAGAACCACTGCTCAGAATGACGTCATATTTGAACAGTATGTTACTGAAGCTGGGGTAAACGCCATGGAGCAAAAAAATTAACGAAAATTTGATCAACAAATTGTGCTGTAAGCGTCAGAGTATGCACACCAACAGATGCATGACACACGAGTGTTCCTCAGTTTGCGTCCGAAACGTCCAACATGACTGTCTCCATGAAGGATCGCGCGCCGCTGGTAAAGCTCTTTTACAAAAGCTAGTAGCCCTGGAGTAGTTTTGGACCCTCAAGTTCATGAAAAGAGGCATTGATCCAATGTCTGCTAAAGGACTGGAGAAAATGATTGCAAATTTGTAAAAGACAGGTTCTATTGCAGTGCAATGTGGCAGGGGAAGGAAAGCAGGTTATCCGACATCTGTCGAAGGTGTGGTCACATCATTGCAGGAGGTATAAAGCCGTGGTGTGCAGACATGTAGTGCACGGACAATTGCCCGAATGTTGGGCGTGCCTGCGTGAAGGGTGCGGAAAATCCTAGGGAACATCCTGCATTGCTATCCATACAAAATCACTCATCTTCAGAAGTTGCTTCCTGCTCACCGGCACCAAGACATACGTTCACTCGGGAATTTGTTGTCCGGTTGGAAGTAAGCAGTGTTGTTGTTGTTGTGGTCTTCACTCCAGAGACTGGTTTGATGCAGCTCTCCATGCTACTCTATTCTGTGCAAGCTTCTTCATCTCCCAGTACCTACTGCAACCTACATCTTTCTGAATCTGTTTAGTGTATTTATCTCTTGGTCTCCCTCTTCGATATTTACCACGCTGACCTCCAGTACTAAATTAGTGACCCCTTGATGCCTCAAAATATGTCCTACCAACCGATCCCTTCTTCTAGTCAAGCTGTGCCACAAATTTCTCTTCTCCCCAATTCTATTCAATACCTCCTCATTAGTTATGTGATCTACCCATCTAATCTTCAGCATTCTTCTGTAGCGCCACATTTTGAAAGCTTCTATTGTCTTCTTGTCTAAACTACTTATCGTCCACGTTTCACTTCCATAAATGGCTACACTCCATACCAATACTTTCAGAAACGACTTCCTGACACTTAAATCTATACTCGATATTAACAAATTTCTCTTCTTCAGAAATGCTTTTCTTGCCATTGCTAGTCTACATTTTATATCCTCTCTACTTCGACCATCATCAGTTACATTGCTCCCCAAATAGCAAAACTCCTTTACTACTTTAAGTGTCTCATTTCCTAATCTAATTCCCTCAGCATCACCCGACTTAATTCGACTACATTCCATTATCCTCGTTTTGCTTTTGTTGATATTCATCTTTTATCCTCCTTTCAAGACACTATCCATTCCATTCAACTGCTCTTCCAAGTCTTTTGCTGTCTCTGACAGAATTACAATGTCATCGGCGAACATCAAAGTTTTTATTTCTTCTCCATGGATTTTAATACCTACTCCGAATTTTTCTTTTGTTTCCTTCACTGCTTGCTCAGTATACAGATTGAATAACATCGGGGAGAGGCTACATCCCTGTCTCACTCCCTTCCCAACCACTGCTTCCCTTTCATGCCCCTCGACTCTTATAATTGCCGTCTGTTTTCTGTACAAATTGTAAATAGCCTTTCGCTCCCTGTATTTTACCCCTGCCACCTTCAGAATTTGAAACAGAGTATTCCAGTCAACATTGTCAAAAGCTTTATCTAAGCAGTGAAATGTGGACGCTAAGCAGTGTGGATGAGAAAAGAACAGAAACTTCATAAATGTGGTGCAACACAGGAATGCTGAAAATTAGATATGTATAATGAATAAGCATAGGAGTCCGGATCTCAAACTCCTACAGTCCTCAGGAGAGAGCCAGGACGGATGCGGTGGAGAGGACCTAGTTACGCTCGAGAACGCCAAGAAAACATCATTTCCAATAACACAGTTATTGGGCATTAATAAAGGACTGTCTATCAAAGCGCCACGCCACAGCCCCTTCGACTCACAGTATCGCGAACACACTATAGGGTGGCGGCTGTTATGTCACGGCGCGGACCGCGATCCGGGGACTCCGAGATTCTCCAGCTCTATGAATTGACCTCCAAAGTGCACTCGCTGACGCTGAGGATTTGCACTCGGGAGCCCACCTGAAGCACTCGCTGGCACACAGGGGTCGGCTCTCAGCTCCAGTTTGGGGACGGGGGGCCAGCAACTTCAGTGTCTGCTACGGGAATGAGATGAGCTGCAGCAGTGCCCCTCCTTCTCGAACGCAGATGTTGGACAGCGTCCAGGTCACGCAGGTCAAGCCTACAGCAGACCTGCAGGGTGATGGCAGCCTCCGAGCCTCATTATAGTTGCCTCGAAAGTTGACAATGCAGCTGGCAGCAGCAGCGTCCTTCTACCCACACTCGTGGTTCAATAGACGATCGAAGACAGTTGGCGTGCCAAGGGTAGACCTCCATAGTCTCCCCTCTAAGTGGGTAGCTGTAACTGACACAAAGGCTTAGACTATTCACAGGGCAGTTGGTAACAGGCACTGAGCAATCACACATTTGTTAAGTGGGGTGAGGTATTTATGCTGGCGCTTCCCGTGCGCTCTGCAGCGGTTGGAATAGCTATGACATCATGTGTCTTGGTTTTCCCTCCCTGTCAGCTCTCCTAGTGACCTCTGACTTTCGCAGCTTCATTTTTCAGAGGGTGTTTCGGCTGGCTTGACACCTGAATACTTAGTGTTGCGTTGTATCTAGCCTTCCGGAACCCATTCTGCTCTATTACTAGGATGACGATTCTCTCGGCTTCCATGATGTCATTATGCTTCGTTTGCAGACTTGGGCGATCGGTCGTTGCCCCATGATGCAACAGCTCCACAACTCGCTCAGAATTTCCTTCTAGTTGGCAGCCTACTGGTCACTGACAAAGACGGTTCGTCTTCTGGGAGCTGTCAAGGTAGAAATTGGACAATTTTTAGCTCCGCCTGGGATACTGCCCAGAGCGTAACAAAGTAATCATAAGGTACTGAATCGAATCTGGGAGAAAGTAAAGGAAATAATCACATAAATAGAATAAGAAAAGAAATTAATGAGAGCACATATCTTGAGACATCTATAAATAGTTAATTAGGTAATAAATGCAAGAGCACTTTTTTGTGGTGAGGGTATGGAGAATTGTAGAGTGAGAGTGCCACCAAGACTTGACTAGAGTAAGCAGTAGCAAGTGGTTGAAGGTTGGAGTAGTAGTTATGTAAAGAGGAAGAGAAGAGAATTGCATTTTACACACTAGTGTTGAGAGCTGTAGCAAAAAAAATAAAAAAATGAAAGGCCCAAATGGCTCTGAGCACTATGGGACTTAACATCTCAGGTCATCAGTCCCCTAGAACTTAGAACTACTTAAACCTAACTAACCTAAGGACATCACACACATCCATTCCCGAGGCAGGATTCGAGCCTGCGACCGTAGCGGTCGCGCGGTTCCAGACTGAAGCGCCTAGAACCGCACGGCCACCAACGGCCGGCAGAGCTGTATCAAACGAGTTGTCAGATTCAAGAAATATCACCTCTTTAACATATTGTTCCATTATTTTCTTCTGTGTTTTGGTGTACCATTATTGCTTCTTAATTTCCTATATTCTGTGTTTCTTTTTGGACCTAAAATTTTTCTTGTGATTGTTCACTTACTCCTTCCAATTTATGTAATTCACGATTCAGTGATACACACTCGCTGCCTTCCTAGTTTGACTATAGTGTTATTACGAGGTACTTACTCATCAATTACTATTCTTTATTTCTCGCTGTTCCTCCAAAATTCATGCTCTCAGCCACAAAATAACAGTTGCTAACAAAGAACCCTATCTGCTTCTCTGCGATAGTCGCTGTCAACCGCATTACCTGTAGTCGATAGTGGCACAGGTACACAGCACATCTCAAGTCAGTCGTCGACATTATCCCGAGTACACACAAATAACCACCCTTGCGCATACATTAGCCTTTCATACTTTTTGGCTTATATTGTCCCAGAATGATATTCAAAAGAGATTTCATATCCCCGAGTTCCAATCGAAACTTGAGAGAGGTCTTCCTTGGTTGTAATGCATATGCGGGAAATGGAAATCTCCTACCAGAATACTCCCATTTGTGTCTTCGTACTCCGCACTACCAGTTCGCCTGTCATTTCGTTGAAAAAAAAAAAAAGACTCTGCAATAGCTCAGAACTTCTACAGCTGACTCTACCATTAGGGGTAGAAAAGGAAACGTATTTTTTTAAATGCTGTAATGTAGAGCGAAACGTACGTCGAACAAGTTATCGATTTTATTGTGTTACATACACTAAGATTTCATATTTTTGTCTAGAATGCATAATCCCCGAACCAAAATCAAAATAGTTTGAATCCCCTGTTTCTGACCAACATTATTAGGAGCAGCCCTTGGTTGCAAGGCAAATGTAAGATCCGATAATTCCCTCCGACGTATTTGCAGATTGGGAACCCGTCTGCCATGTTCCCAATATGAAGTCTGCGCAGAAGCCAATAATGACAGACGTTTGCAATAAATCGGCTTTGCATTCACTGATCTAATATCGGCTGGTGTATTTGCAGATATCCGCAACAACAGTCATTTTAAAGGACTGTGTAGTAATTACGATTTTCGTCCGTTCTCGTAATACAAGCGATTGATATTAATGATTATTACTGTCATTAAGTCAATACTGCTACCAACTGGAGCGGAGTGCCGGTCTATTTGCTTGACTGCGCGATGTCCTGGAAACATCAGATGCGTTGTTGGCATCTGGAGTAGCTGAAGATGGCGACATGCCGATCTTCCTGGTTTTCCATACAATTTGTAACTTTAATTCCTTTTCCGAATTTTTCTTTGGTTCCTTTATTCCTTGCACAGTATACAGACAGAATAACATGGAGAATTGGCTATAACCCTGTCTCACTCCCTTTTCAACCACTGCCTCTCTTCCACTCCCTTCGACTGTTGTTTTCTATCTTTCTCTTGCCGCTTGCAAGCTTCGTAGACATCTGCACTTTTGCGTGGTTAAGTCACTATTAAAGTCAAAACTATGATAATAAAACAGGGTCACCACCAGCCTCAGCCGTTTCTAAGTATCAAGAATGACTGGATTAGAACATCAGTTGAATAATTAATTCAGTGGGAAATATTTATTTCATTTAAATTAATTGGGACAATTGATGAACATAATTGATATGCCAGTCACTTGATATATTACCCATTTCTCTTTAGCTGAACATACAGGTCTCATGAATTGATCTGGTTACAGCCCATCCCAGGGAACATATAACAGGAGCATAAAATCAAGCAGGAGCAGAAAATCATTTTTTAAAGGGAAAGGCACTTAAATAATTATAAATGAGCAAATAGGACACAGGAGGTCAATTTTCACAACTCAGGTTTATTCATTGAAAGAACACACTAAATTTTGGTAGGCGAGGGGGGATATTCAGTTAACATTCTAGCCTGGCGCCAAACATTCACTCATCCATTCACACGATAGAACAGATCAAGACACAATTTACCACCACTAAATGCAAGCACGATCCAGCAAAGAGGTCTAACCAGTTTAGAATAGTTAACTAAAGTACGGGTAAGATCCAAGCACAATGAATCGCGCCAGACAACCGAGAGCCGACCTGTCCACGCGGCAAGGTACCATACTCATGTAAACGAATTGAAACGTTTCCAAGCACATAGAAACACCAAGACCAACGGAAAGTTATCTAAAACCACAAGAATAAACGATCGCGAGCCACACGTGAGAGAACTAACTTTGCAAAACTGAATACTGAGAATGGTTTCACGGTACACGTGGATGTCCATTGAACAAGGCAGCTCTCACAAATTCGCATTAACACTCAAATCTGGAAGTTCAAATGATCTACCGGCACAATTGAAATTTATACCCAATCAAGAAATACGATTACAAACTACGAGCAGCACACATGGCTCGTCGCCTAACGTATATCAAGTTCAAACACGAGTGTGGACTAGACACAGAAATTATACAGAAAAATACGGAGAATCATAAAAATAAAAGTGCACAAGCATGTAGATCGAATCACACCACATTTACTCGATATTTTGAGTTACTGGCTCACATTAAATACCCCTACTGGTGATTGTTCAACCCAAATGAACAAGGAAAGTTTCGCTCACTGATAAACTCCGAAAGAAACATATTACACTAAAAATACAGCGCTTCGGCTAACCTGTATGAACTTAAATACTTTCAACGATTACTACAAACGTACTTAACACCATATTCTAAGTCATCAGAAGGCTTACTTGATCCTATGATCATACTCACCGCCGACAAGACGAAGAGTACCGTTCTGAACAAAGCTTGCAGCTACCCCGGATTAGCGACGGAACTGACCAAAGAGCCTGTTTCCGCCACTAATCTAACAATAAGCAACCGCCGTGCATAAGGGGTAGACTCCAGTGTTCACGTAAGAGGGACTCTAGGTTGACCAACCTGTATTCAAAGCAGACGACAAGCATTTTCTCTTCTGCTCCGAGCAGACGACACTCCACGCAACTACTACTACCCAACAAACCCATAAATATACTTAAAAATGCTCATTCTTTCACATTCAGACACACATACAGTAAAATAAAAGACATGGTAGGCAGATGTCCGTATTCGGGTTTGAACGTAAAATGTGGAGCATAATCAACTGAATTGCTGATACTAACAAACACAGGTTGCTTGTAATCATGCCATGCAAGCATTAAATTTGTCTGATCTCTACCGCTCAGTGCTCCCGAGGTTGTTGAACAACTTAACCGCAAACCTGTGGTGTGCAAAAGTGGGTGGCACAAGATCACAGGAGACAACAGCCTTATGGAAAGGCTCTACTGAGACCTTCCAAATTATACGTATTATCACACTCAAAAGTATCCCAACGGCTTCCATTGCGTTCCGCTTCATTTAAATGCAGCCCACATAATATAGCATTCGTGTAGGTTTTCTGATTTCTTTTCGGTGCGGCCGTATGAATATACAATTTTTTTTACCGTAAAAGTTCCCTGGGCAACACTTCTCTGTTTGAGACCAACACAGATTTCAGTTAATGCCACGGTATTGCAAATATCAGGAAACATGTTATTAAAAATGAGATACTTCTTAGCGCTTGTGAACCCAAAGATATTACAATATGTAACATTTCAAAAATGTTATCACTCTCATTACTATCGAAGCCAACTAATTACTCGTAACTCCGTCACACAAATCATTCAGGAATTCGTAGACAAAATTAATTTTTGTGTGAATAAGAGGTTCTGCCAGAATATCTGGAAATCAAAAGTTCTCTGATGATTCGAAGCATTCTTGAACTCTAAAAGATTTTCCAACCACCTGTTGTGCCCCAGAATGGTAATCCGAACGGCTGTCAAAAATTTTTAAGTTTTCTCTGGCGGGCGACAGCGCCAGAGCTGAAGCGAAGGCAGGCAAGCTAGTAATCAGTATTTAGACTGGAATGCCAACAAGGAAGAACAGTCAACACTGCACGTAGCATGGGCACGCCATCGAGTTAATCGCTACACACCACCCGCTTTGGATGGCCAAAGTGCCGATGCACCAGAGTGATCTTACGGGGAAGGAAGCACAACGTCATTCTGTTGACCACATACAGTGGAATAACTCAGTCGTACGCAATAGTGGCCTTACAGCATACATATACTGCAGAAATAACCAAAGTGAAAGCCTAAAGAGAAAATTGGGACACAGCGAGGCGGTGCAAAGTGCTCACGGGTCCACAAAACTAGGGCACATATGGTCATGCTTGCCACAAGATAGCAGTGTTGGAATAGACCGACCGGTACAAACACTTTGACTGCCAAAGCCCAGATCTCAGTTTGCAGCTAACTAGTCCCAATGTGAGGCATATGACGCTCCAACCGCTGTCTGCCTAGATGACTTCGATCTACGATGCAACAGCTAGTCTAGCCTAAAGGACTTGGCTGCCGTGGGCTGTTGCCACCTCGTCTTTGCCTTCGCTGATGAGAAGACTCGGGTGCCTCCTATTACCAAGTTGCCTACATGCCTAGATTATGGTACCTGGTGAGATGCCAAGCTACCATCAAGCTGCCGCCCCCAACCTACTTCTATGAGCAGACACCGGCGTCGCTGGCCCTTCTCTAACTCTTCACCACTACAGCCACCTCGTGAAGAGCTGGTGGGTACCTTTCCAGGGCGCCGTCTACGATTTTAATGACAGGGTCCTGATAACCTGCTAACCGCGCTTCTGGCCACCGGGATCATGCATACAATGTCTGCAGTGCACCCTGTCAGAAACCTTCCGTGTGCAGCCCCGTCGTTGCAGCGTCCAAGACGTTGAGGCGCGCAGATATCATTGCATACCGGCCTTGGGTAAGTTTCACCTGCTCCCTGGGCTAGATGTCACCTCAAAGAAGACAACTGTGTATCCATGGGCAATAAAAATGTATTCTGTTAATGTCTTACTGGCGCCTTTGCGCGTCCAACTAATTCTTTCCCCCGCACTCGGTAACATGCTACCTGAAAACCATAGACGCCACAGCTCTCGCCCTCGATACATATGGATACTCGTGGTACCGAGGGTCGTCATGGAGGGAGAATATGGGTGGACGCCGTCCCCCCACTTTTTTCCGAGGGATACACAGTCCTCGCGTGACAACGTGATTTATTATTTTTTACACAAATTATGCATTGATAATGATGGAGTATTATAGTCGTAACGCGGTGGGCTTTGCTCAGAATAATTGATAATTTGGTTTTGATTTTGAGTTACATTAAACTGATGTTGTGGAAATTGTCCGTTTAATCAAAGTTAATCTTTAACAAAATTATTTGTCACTTTACTAACTGTAAGACACACAGATCTTAGAACATGAACATATACGTCGAAAACTGAAATAAACTTTTTCAGATTATTGCCTCTGCTAATTAGGTTTTTTTAATCAAGCATGAGATCTTTAATTATTATTTGCATTTTACCCACACACGGGCGAGAGAATTATTTCTTACCACTTTTAGAGTTTGTATTGCAGTCTGGGTCGTGGCTCTGGATCTCGGCTATTGTACTGAAAATAGAAATCTTAAAACCACGAGCTCTGCTATAACGTCTGGCGGCTGTGAAAAAAAATGTTATTATATTTGTAGCGGGCGAGTTTTCCGCTTCCGCAAATTTTATAAGTTAAGATTGCCACGTAATGGCGTCGTTGGCTGCAACGGCTGGCCGGCCACTGTGGTCTCGCGGTTCTAGGCGCTTCCGTCCGGAACCGCGCGACTGCTACGGCCGCAGGTTCGAATCCTGCTTCGGGCATGGATGTGTGTGATGTCCCTAGGTTAGTTAGGTTTAAGTAGTTCCAAGTTCTAGGGGACTGATGACCTCAGCTGTTAAGTCCCATAGTGCTTAGAACCATTTGACCCATTTTGCAACGGAGGCTGCAATCGTTCCGCTGTAAATTACTTAAAATGCAGGTTCTTCCATGGAAGCACACATGAGATAGGGCTCACCTCTTACAAATTAAAAGTGAATAATAACATGAAACTAATGTATTATCTGATTAAAGGTACAGTATTGCTTATATTCAACGGAACTCGCAACGAAGACAAGAAAAGAAGTGATAACGGCTAGAATAAGACAAATGATAGCTCCTTTTTCAGCTATCTGGTCCATTCTTGTTTCGAGAGCATCTTTATATTCTCGGCACTGGAAAATGATTCACAGGATTTTATATAATAATAATAATACGCATGAGAGAAAATTGTATCTCACGTGAGCGGTTAATGTTCATTTATAATCTAATATTAAAATGTTTTTTTTCTTTCACTGTCATTTTCAAGCCGGCCGGAGTGGCCGTGCGGTTCTAGGCGCTACAGTCTGGAGCCGAGCGACCGCTACGGTCGCAGGATCGAATCCTGCTTCGGGCATGGATGTGTGTGATGTCCTTAGGTTAGTTAGGTTTAATTTGTTCTAAGCTCTAGGCGACTGATGACCTCAGAAGTTAAGTCGCATAGTGCTCAGAGCCATTTTGTCACTTTCAAGTTATTTGTAATATTTCACTGGGGACAGTACACCCTTACCACTTTATACAGAAAACAATTTCTTACTACATTAATTAACTTACATTTTGTTCTCAATGACGAGTTATAATTCAGCTGTCAACTGAGCATCGGTAAAAGCCCTAGACAAACAAACAAAAATTAAAAAAAAAAAAAACAACGATGAACATGAGGTGCGTGAGATAGAGCGTATGGTGAGTTAGCGTATATTTTCACTTTAGTCACTCACAGCGTATAACGCGTCCCCCGAAAATAATGTCTGACAACATTTAACTCCCTTCTTCTTCATTCTAATGTTGCATTCTTTAATGATGTAACTAAATTTCACTCCTCTGTGAAACCTAACCTGTAAGATAAGACACTAGTGTGCGGGAACACCGAGAGCTTCGAGAGATAGGACCTGTCTGATGTCCAGGAAGAGGACGTCTAGAGGAGGAAAAGCAGAGGCTAGCAGAGGGTTCTTGATGGTGTGACTGTGTGGAAGCTCTGTAAATTCGCTCATTGCAATAAAACGATTCGTTTATAGCCGTGTCGTACATCTTCCGGTAGTAGTTCCGCGCAGCATGCCGTAGTAAGCTACTTCCACAAGTAAAATGAAAACTTTCTCCGCTTCTTTAATGATGCAACAACAATATCGAATGTCGCCTCTTGACTTCACCCTCCAAACTAAACTAAATTCCGTCCGAACAGGCCATGAAGGCCCATCGGTACCCACCGACTGCCGTGTCATTCTCAGCTCACAGGAGTCTCTGGACGCGGATATGGAGGGGCACGTGGCCAGCACACAGCTCTCTGGTAATTGTCAGTTTTCGTGACCAGAGCTGCTACTTCGAAAATAAGTAGCTCCTCAATTGGCCTCACAAGGATTGAGTACACCCTGCTTGCGAAGAGCGATCGACAGACCGTGTGGTCACCAATCTAAGTGCTAGCCCAGCCCGACAGCGCTTAACTTCGCGGACCTGACAGGAACCGGTGTTACCACTGCAGCAAGGCCGTTGGCTAGACTAGACCCTGTCTCATGGTATTATTATTGTGTAACAAACAGTAGACCTATTCATTATTTTCAGTTAATGTCGTGCCTTTCGTTTGTGTGTGTTTACAGTCCAATGGTTAACAGCTTTAATCGTTTGTCACAACACCACCGGCACGAGTAATGCAGATCAGTTTTCTTATCAGTGAAGTTACAGGCGTTGTAGCGAGGAGTTTTGTCGATTTATAAGGTTCTACGTATTGACATTACGTTGCTGTTTTAAAGTACGTCATAATAAATTTTAAAATGATAGTTGTCTGTATTGTGGAAGTAATTGAAAGGTGTCATTTTTCAGTATGAAATACAGTATAGTAGATTATTACAGAGAAAATAGTTCCGGGGTTTCAAGTACTATTTCAGTGAAATAGTAATGGCCCATCGCCGTAATATACGAACTGTAGCACCGCAACAGATATTGTTGAAGATAAAAGTCAACGATATGAAATGATTTCTTGTTATTCTTGAGTCCAGAATACTTCCAATTATCCTGATTGTTGGGACAACAGTACGTGGAGAGAATTAAGAGAAAATACGAGTGGTTGATGTGTAGAGAAAGGAAGTTGAGGTACTTAGTGTTTAAAGATGTGCATAATAGAAGTGTGAGTAAAGCACAGGGGCGTACGTTTCTAAAGAATGGAGTAGTACTTCTTCAGGAAAAAAATTCATAAATATAGAAATTCCGAAGTCCATTTAATTCTAAGAACAAAGAGAGGGAAAAACAGGGCGATATTCTAGAAACCCTTATAGCTGAATAACAAAAATTACAAGAAAAATGTTTCGCACAGCACGTTTTGTAGCAAAAAATAACAAACCAAATTTAGACTTTCATAAGCTTGTGGATTTGAAAATTCAGTATGTTATCCACATGGGCAAAACACAGCATAGTCAGCTCAGTTATGCTAACATCATAGACCGCCTAGCGGACACTATGAGGAAGAAGCTCTGTTCATCCACAACACAGAAGAATTCCAAGACCTCTGTGAGCCGTGTCGTCTGCTATCGATTTTGCGTGTGGTTACGCTCTTTGGCTGTTACCGAGCAACGGCTTTGCGCATGGTGCCCAAGAGGGTAGGCGCGGTGACTTACAATCCTTCTACAGGCCTATCAGGATGGAGTAGGGAAATCTATGCACGGTGGTCAAGAAGGAAGATTCCAGCTCGCAACAACAGCGACGATTCCAATCTGAGAGGACAAGCTGGGTGGCAGCCTTTAGAGCAGCGTGTGGCCGAGTGCTCGACGTTGACATCGGGGCCTAAGCGACAGGGTGTAAAGTGCACAGCCGTGCAGTGGGCCAAGGGATCTTTGAGTTGAAGGGTGCAGCCAAAGGAAGATTCGTGTACCCGTTGCCACTTGTGACAGCCCCTGTTCAACCAAAAAGAACTTAACTTGGTGAGCATGTTTCAGAACATTGCCTTTTGCTGTGCATTTATGCCACAGAGCTCTCTTCAGCATACCGTCCTGTCTATTTAGTACTATTTATCGGACTTCACTCCCCACTGAGTTGCAGTCGGTGTCTGATTTATGTCTGTTATTGATTCCGACAGACTTGAAGAGAAATGACTATCCATTGTTTCATGTTAAACTGCTTGTCCCCCATTAATTTGTTTCTGTTACCACGGGTTGTAATTAAATGTTATTTGTCTTAGGTTTAAACTGGTCATTTATTAGTTTAAGTGCCGGGATGTATGGGGAGATAGGTTTCATTGGTACAGCTGGTCTGGACTTGCTCAGTGAGTGCGTCCAAATTTCAAATTTTTATTATGTCAACATTTAACTCGTTCTAGTCGATGCTGTACCTGGTTACGCTTCCGTCATCAGCACTGTTTCTTTCAAGTTTTAGCCTAGTTGTGTTACGCTTGTACTTAGTTCACCAGGAGTTGTTGTGTTGGTTTATTATTCAAGAGTTAATACCTATTACGATCCGATACAAGCACTATAGTTTTAACTTATTCTTATATGTGGGTTTTAGATTATTTATTAGTATTGTGAAAGATTATTTTAAATATATATTTTGGGTGCAGCAATGCACTGAATTTAAAATTTTAAAAAAGTTTTTTATTTATAAGGTAATAAACATATAATAGAACTACTACAATACTTATTTAGAATATATCAGTTGGTTCTACTGAGAAATTCATCAATATAATAGAAGGAGTTGGCCACCAATAAATCCTTTAGGCTTCTCTTAAACTGAATTTCATTGGTTGTTAAGCTTTTAATGGCTCCTGACAAGTTATTGAAAATGTATGGTCCTGAATAATGCACACCTTTTTGTATAAGGGTAAGTGACTTTAACTCCTTGTGAAGATTATTCTTACTTCTAGTACTGATGAACTGATCTGCTGGTTTGAAAAAGTGATATATTTTTAATGACAAAATTCATTAAGGAATAAATATATAGGGAAGAAGTAGTTAGTATCCCTAGTTCCCTGAACAGGCATCTGCAGGATGTTCTTGAGTTCACACCACATATAACTCTTATTGCAGGTTTTTGTGCCTGGAAAACTTCAGCTTGGCTCGAAGAATTACCCCAAAAAATAGTCCCATATGACATTATGGAGTGAAAGTAAGCACAGTATGCCAGCTTTTTCATTTTTATATCCCCTATGTCTGACAGAATTCACATTGCAAATAGAGATTTGTTTAGACACTTCAGCAGTTCTGTGGTGTGCGCCTCCCAGTTGAATTTATTAGCAAGCTGTAATCCCAAGAATTTAACACTGTCCACTTCTATCTGCTTGTCATTGTATGTTAGGTATATACAGCTGGGACACTCCTTACAAGTTCTGAAATGCATGTAGTGTGTTTTTCCAAAGTTTAGTGACAAAGAATTGGCTAGGAATCAATGATTAATGTCCACAAATATTTTATTAGACGATCTTCCTAAGACTACACTTGATTTGCTATTTATTGCAATGTTTGTGTCATCAGCAAACAAAACAAACTTGACATCTGGTAATGTTACTGATGAAAGGTCATTGATATACACAAGAAAAAGTAATGGCCCTAAGATGGATCCTTGTGGGACCCCAAATGTAATTAGTTCCCAGTTGGAAGATGCCTGATAGCTCAATACATGTCTCTTTCCTAATAACACCCTTTGTTTCCTGCCAGAGATATAAAATTTGAGCCATTTCGCAGCATTTTCTGTTACACCATAATATTCTAATTTACTTAAAAGGATATTGTGATTTACACAGTTAAATGTCTTTGACAGATCACAAAATATACCAGTTGCGAGCAATTTTTTGTCTGATGAATTGAGTACTTTTTCACTGTAAGTGTAGATAGCCTTCTCAATATCAGAACCCTTTAGAAATCCGAACTGCAACTTTAATAGTATGGCATTTGTGATAAGATGATTGTAAAGCCAATTGTACATTACCTTTTCTAAAATTTTTGAGACTGCTGGCAAAAGTGAAATTGGACAGAAATTTGATGCTATTTCTTTATTTCCCTTCTTAAACAGTGGCTTAACTTTAGCATATTTCAACCAATCAGGAAATATTCGACTGATAAACGACTGGTTACACAGACAGCTTAATATGTTACTTTACTTGGAATCACATTCTTTAATTAACTTTGTTGATATTTGATCATACCCACTTGATGTTTTTGATTTTAAAGAATTTGTGATGGACATTGCTTCTGCTGGGTTAGTGAGTGTCAAATTTGTATTATGGAAGTTACTTGAAATGTCTGGTCTGTGGTATTCCATAGTAGCATCTACAGAACATGATAACCCCATCTTTTCAGTAACAGTTATAAAATGTTTGTTAAAAAGTTCTGCAATACTATACACATCTGTCACCAATGTATCATTTACTCTTAATGCTATTTGTCCCCTTTCATGTGTGGTTCTACCGATCTCCTCCTTCACTATATCCCATATTGTCTTTATTTTGTTATTTGATACAACCATCTTTTCCTTTTATATATTTGCTTTGATGTCCATATTACGGTCTTTGATATTTTGCAGTATTTCTTGTAATGTGTGATAGCATCAACATCGAAACTGTTTCGGATTGACAGATACACTTTCCTTTTTGTTTTACAAGATACCTCTATACCTTGAGTAACCCATGGCTTCTTTGTAGACTTTGCTGTAACCTTGGTTAGTTTTGGGGGAAAATAGTGTTCAGATAAGGTAAGCCCTTTATTAGCAAAAGTGTTGTATTTTTCATTTATGCCATAAGCACTGTAAAGATCACTCCAGTGAATGTCTCTGAGGAGTATCCTAAAATAATCAATTTTTGGCTTATTGATTACCCTCTTGAGTTCAGATTTAACAGGTTTTATATCCTGTTCAGTATTAACATTTAACAGAAGAAACTACAGGTCACGGTCTGAGAGGCCATTGACTATTGGTTTTGTAATATAATTTCGTTCATTGGACTTTTCTATAAATATATTATCAATGGCTATTTGTGAGCAATTGGCTACCCTAATGGGGAACTTAACAGTGGGAATTAAGTTGAATGATAGTGTTATTAACTCAAATACGTTCTTATTGGGAGAGTCTTTAAGGGAATCTATATTGAAGTCACAAGAAACCACTACTTCTTTGTTTTTGGTTAATAAAATTGCTATCGTGCACATGATGTCCATTTAACGGCCTAGCCCTACCACTCCCCAAGCACCCAGCTCACTGGATGTTCCACTCTGTATTCGTTGATGAGTCTACATCCGTGGCTTCACAATCAGTTTTAATATCGTATTTAAGGTAAGAAATTAGTTATGGTACTGTAAATACCTTCTTTTTGGATATCACTGATTTTCAAAGAACATGCAGAAACGATAGAAGCTGAACTTTAAAATATCTCTCGAGGAATGGTTTTTCTTCAGGTTATGTGAATGACGTTTGCTCGATCATGCAGTGATGGCTCTAGTGTAACGTTAGGTAGGATTCGTCTTAGCTGTTGTACGACATCAGGAGGGTTCGTGAAAGTCTGAAATTCTGTGGCAACAGTGTCGACTATTTCGTGAGGGCTAGTGTCCTCTGCAGCCTGCTCCACTCTGGTAGGTTAGCTTTTGAAGGTGACACCAGATCTTTCTCCATCTTTCTTCTCACTGAACGTGATGGGTCGTGCTGAACATTATGAGCGTGTGGGAGTGGTGTTTCAGGCTTCTCAGAAGAGATTACTCCTCGTTCGGTCGCCCTCCAGAAGGGCTCGTAACAGGGCAGTTCATCCTACGCCTCATTCCCCCTAGCTACAGTGTGCAAGATGGAAGAGACCATTTTACACGAGTGCATTACACGCACTGCTTGACGATATGGTACGACCGTCTCCTTCACCGCTGCTCTCTCTGACGCCTCTGTTTTATTGTCCGGTGCTCCTTCGGTGACCTCCGTCCCTCTAGAACGTGCTGCTGCCATCTCGGCTTTCCCACCGAGTAGACATGTACCTTGATCTTTCTTCGAAAAATTACACGTTTGCCCTTCACTCTCCGACGCACGTTGAAATCAACACATTACTTCGTCAGATTTTGGAAGCTTCATCCTTGGTGCTTTTGCCACTACTGCTACCCCAACTTCAGGGATATTGGTATTTGGTCGCTGCTCGTGGCTTGCTGCCGACATGGCCGCTGGCTTTTTTGGAAATTTGTGGTAACGTATTAAACTAACTGACGCTAAGGACGACACACACACCCATGCCCCAGGGAAGCTTCGACCTTCAACAGATGTGTAGGGGGGGCGGGGGGGGGGGCACGTGGACCGTGGAAAGATGCCTCAGACCGCGCCGGCGCGCTGGCGTTTTAGCAGAGGTCGCGTTTCCGTGTGTGCGCCTGCAGAATCCTCCTGCACATTGTCTGCTGGCTTCGCGGATCCCGCGAAGTCACCTCCCCCATATCGCCCCAAGATTATCACTTTAACAAAATGGTACTGACGAATTTTTAACTCAAAATGATATTCTTAAAAAATTCTGAACAAAATATTCGAGACGATTTTCCTGAAGTAAGAGGGGCTTTAACGCTCCAGAAGTGTATTCGAAATAGACGTGAGAAATTTGAAAGTTTTCCCTGGCCGGCAGCAGCGCCAGAGCTGATGCCAAGGAGGTTGGTACGGAACCAATTGTTACCTTATCACGAGGGCATAATAATTTTGTCGTCTCATTGACGTAAATTGTCATTCTATTTTGTTTCATATTATACTGTGAACATCTGGCGAATAAAGGAACATCACTGTGTACCTTTATTATAAATCAGCATATGCGCATCTTATCCTTTTCTCTCTATGTTGCTATTTATTATTAAAAGTTGAGTTGTCATATGGGGAAGATCGTCTGCTGGGTGACAGAGTATCGAAGATAGATTATCTGTTGGTTTCTGGTGGCAGTCTAAATGTTCGTGTGACTTCAGTCAAAGATGCAACTGTTTCCGTCTACACTTCAGGGGTTGGTAGCAGTCCCCCCCCCCTCCCCCGCGCCCCCCAATCAGGGAAAGCAGAGCGATCGTCGGGGGCGGTCGCCATCTTTTGGTTACTCGTTTCCAGGACTACAGAAGGTGAGAACGGAGCCAGTGGCGGTCTCTGCCATACGAAGATTCAGAGGCAACAGAGATGATGTTTTACATCATTTATGTGTCTAATCCATTCTCTTACAGGTGAATGATAGTTAAATTTTCGTTACGACCACCAATTGTAGTAATTTTTAATATTAAATTCAGCAATTAGGATTTTCGATTTCAGGTGTAAGCATCGAGCTTCCTGCGATCCGTTAAAATGAAGTCAATATTTCGATGCTCTAAATTCAATTTACTTTCTTACTGCAATTAATGGTTGGACCAAGCAGATTAGCCGAGAGCGCCGATGCGCTGCTTCCTGAACTCGGGTAGGTGCGCCAGCCCTGGATCGAATCCACCCAGCGGATTAACGACGCGGGCTGGTGTGCCGGCCAGCCTCGATCTGGTTTTTAGGTTGTTTTCCACATCCCACTAGGTGAATACCGAACTGATTCCCTCGTCCAGCATCAGTTACATGACTCGCAGACGTCTGAACACATTCACAGTATTTCGTGGATTCCACTAGACGCAGACAGCTGGGGTACGCTAATTCCGTCCTGGGAGGGGGGGGAGGGGTGGAGGTACGTGGTGGTGGCAGTAAGGGCATCCGGCCACCCCTTAACATTAACATTGCCAAATCCGTACCTAACCATGCAGACCCTGCGAAGCTGCAGGATAAAGGCACAAGCGAAAGAAGAAGAAGAAGAAGATTACGTTTAATGTTTCCAGTTTTGTGAGTTACTTTATTAGTAAATTGGGCCTCATCCATTATTTGAAGTAGCCATGTGGTCATAACGTGAATAACTTAGATGATTCACAGAAGTCGTGTTCAGCTGTTTAGCAAACGATGTAATCTGTGTGAAATACTTAAGAAATATCAGAGTGTGAAATAATTTGCTTTTCAATTGACTTTTCTAAAGTCGATCATTGTCTCCAATCTGTTCTCATGCGCAGCCCCAACAGGAGAACTGACTGCCAATATTATAATTTTAGTAAGTATGGATAAATCATGTGAAATTTTGTATTTAACGCTCACTGAGGATGGGTAAAGCACGGAACGTGTGGTTCGTTCAACAGGAATTTCAGTTGAAGCATTTACGAGTGACGATTTTGCTATAGTCCATGAGCTGTCATTAAAACGGTGAGCACCGAGCGACGTGGCGCAGTGGCTAGCACACTGGACTCGCATTCAGTAGGACAACTGTTCAAACGCGCGTCCGGCCGTCCTGATTTAGGTTTTACGTGTTTTCTCTTAATCGCTCAGGCAAATGCCAGGATGGTGCCTTTGAAAGGGCAGGGCCGATTTCTTACCCCCTCCTTCCCTAATCCGATGGGACCGATGACCTGGCTGTCTGGTGTCCCCTTCCCCGAATCAACCAACCAGCCAACTAAAACGGTGAGCAATCTACGAAACTGGCGATGGGCGCATAAAACTGGCAAGATGTTGTTGCATGCTCTTGCTGAAATTCAGGCTAGGAGCCTGTGCGAGTTCAAAGCAATTAATAAGATCTATTACTGTATAATGTATCTGTGTTACTGTTCATGACGGCTTGCCCCTTTCACCCGAGCTGGGTGGCCAAAGTGTCGATGCAGAAAATTGATCTCACAGGGTAGGAGCACAACGTCATTCTGTCGACCACGCACAGTGAAGTAACATTATGTAAGTCGTATGCAAGAGTACCTGTAAACCGAACTGGAAGCCTGAAGAGCTGGAACACAGTGGCACAGTGCAGAGTGCTGATAGATCCAGAAAACTAGGCCACATTCAGCTATTCTTGCCACAAGGTAACATCATTAGAATAGATCAACCTGTACAGATACTCTGATTTCCAAAACGCAGTTCTCAGTTTTCAGCTAACTAGTCTCAATGTGGGGCCTGTTGCACTCCATCTGTAATAATAATAATGAGCGTATGCCATTGGTGGCCGGCGGTTCGGCCGCCGCTACACAAGTTCTTTAACGCCACTACGGCGACTTGCGAGTGAATGAGGATGAAATGATGATGAAAGACACACAACACCCAGTCATGTCGAGGCAGAGAAAATCCCTGACCCCACCGGGAATCGAACCCGGGATCCCGTGCGAGGGAAGCGAGAACGCTACCGCAAGACCACGAGCCGCGGACACTCCATCTCTTATCCTCCTAGGCGACTGCGATCTACGATGCTACAGTCATCCCAGCCTGAAAGACTTCCAGCTGTGGGCTGTTGCCGCCTTATCTTTGTGTACACTTATGAGAAAGTTTTGGTGCCTCCTACTACCAGGCCCCCTGGAGGCCAAGATGAGGGTACTTAATAAGCTGTGAAACTACCATCATCCCAAGGCAGCGCAATAGCCGCCGCTCCTACTTCTACCAGCAGACACAGGCATATATTGCCTTTTTCCTCTCTGAGAGGCAGGGACGTAACTCTTCACGGCTATGGCCATCTCGCGCAGAGCCTCTGGGTACCTTCCAGTTTGGCATCTAGAGGTGGGTCGTTTGCGAATGAACGGATCCAAAGGAACAATACACTAAAGTAAACAGAAGGACCAATAAACAATTTCTCAGGAACAGTTGTCCACCATTCACTTCTATCGGTGCTGGAACAGTCGGAGCGGTCACTGCCGGTCTTCGTTCCCGGAACTATCGTAGCCGGTCCTCGTTCCAGGAATGGTCGCGGCCTGCCTCGTTCCCGCCTCCGTGTCGTTCTTTTTCGGGCTGTCACTCGTTCTACACTCCATTTGAAGTTGTTCGTAATTGTATAACTTTTATAAAAATTAAGTTGTGTATGGTATATGTTTTTACGTTTATTCGCGCATAAAACAAAGAAATTTACTAATCTCTTCGTCGTTTTGATTTTTTTTTTCTTCCAAGAAGTTTAAGTTTTCATCTCCTTAACTGAACAATTTGTGTTTAAGATAACTTTATATCTTTTTTATTGTAGTGCAAGAACGCTTACATAAAATTTGTGATTTTCGCATTTCTTCCAAAAATAAAACATAACTCTTAGAGAGCCTCTTATTTCTCAAGTTTAGTTGTATTCTTGTGCTGCCACCTAGTTTGTTTCCTTACACAAAAAAATAGCTTTTCGTGGTTTCGGCTCCGCAGGAAAATGGGAAGCAGTGCCTCTCCATTTGAAAAATCGTAGAAAGGCATAAAATCGTATTTACTTTTTATCTCAAAAAATATTGTTCATAAGTATGTTTTTATCGAAAAACTTATTACTTTCAACTTAATTATTAAAATTGTATTGCTGCATTAATTTTAACAATATAACTTATGAACCTACTAGTTACGAAGCGTGTGAGACAAATATGAGCGGAAAACCACATTTTCCTTCTAATACACTTATCCTTCAATGAAGTCTTTTTCTACCCTGGAACCTTAAGGGAATACTCAGACAGAAACTGAAGTATATATAGCTTCTGTTCCTCGTTTTTTTTTTTTTTTGGCTATTTATTTAATACTGTGTTCCATGAAGTTGACGCCTGTCTCAAGCGGATAACTTACAACGTTTAGTTTAGTAACTAGTGTAGAGAGTTGACATCTTCATTTACACGCCACTGTGAAGAATCTGCCTTACGTAACGTGTCACTCAGAACAAATTGTTTAAATATATCCTTATTTTACTAGAAGCGAGCAGTTAAATCCCATTAATCACAATTTTTGGGATTTGAACGAGTCCTAGTTAACTAGACAATTACCGGAGACTTAAACAATTCTGTCACTGTACATACTACGAACCCCTGGTTTGCACCATTCCAACCTTGGAGTACATAAGACCATTATGTGGATTAAGGAGCACCTCTGTTGACCTACGTTCTAGTATACTTTAGTTGCTGGGTCGAGTATCTTTCCAGTCCCCAACCAGCTCCCTAACATTGCATTTTTAATACAGAATTTTGTCGTGATCGTTTTCCGTTGCATTATAAAAGGAGGAAAAGAATTAACATAAAACATATCAGCTCTTGAGGGAGTATTGAACCTACAGCTAAAGCTGCATTGCCATCAGGAAACAAGCGCTATGACACACAGTTAGCGAGCCATTTCTGAGGTGAGCACTATCTTATTACTGTAGTATCAGCTAAGTCGGAGAGAAACTTAAACCTCTCGTGTAGTAGGAGATAAGTCGAAACCTAATTGTGCTATCTTATGTAAGAACTGTTCACAATATTTCACGATATGGCAAGAAAAACCAAGTGAATGTGATATTGCCAGTTCCAGCTGCTCGGGGAGACGAAATCTATCTGGGAGGATCTTTAATCATCTCGCACTCGTCCTGCCATCAGATGTGTTTTCTGGGGTAACTCATCACTTGGAAAGAAAGTACTGGTTACGCAAAAGCAAGCAGTAAAAATAACATGTGGTGTTGACTCAAAGGCGTCATGTAGGCACCTCTTCAAGGAGCTAGGGTTTTTAACTGCGCCGTAACTTAAAAAATTAAAAAAAAATGTTTTTAAGGGTAGTTACAGTAATAAAATAATAATGTGTTCATTAATGTTAACAATAATCATTATACATATCCCGTAAACTGATTCGTTCCACATCATTCCGGTAACAGAATAGATAAAATGATATATAGAACATGTAACTAACTCACTGAGCTGTGAAAATGTATTCCTCCTGCCGCTGGTGTACCCGCGAGTTGGCAACGTTATAGAGTAGTATGTTTGGTAGCTATGTGATTATCGACTTACTTTCTGGAGTAGCAGAGAACTGTTCTCCCACTTTCCCTTGATATTTCATTGTCATAAAATAATCCAACATGAAGTGCAACAAATTTATCAAATTTTTGATTTTGACTCCAGAGTACAGTTCTTCACAGAATCTACAATAAATCTCATAATTTGTTTTGTGAATTTTTGTGTTATCATTCACTATGGTAATGGAAGTAGAGCGCAGGCAGTGCCGGCTCACCAGCTAAGTGGGTACACAGTCCCATCTTGAAGCAGAGTTGACTTTGCTCTTGATTCGAATCTTTCTAGAGAGCTAGATAGTTTTACCTCTTCTCTTACCAAGCTACCAGATCTAAAAACATGAGGAAATTTTAACTTATCCACATAAAGTCTTCATGCAAATTGATTTAGGACACTCTAGATCTAAAGCATTCTTGCTAAAACTTACATTTTTCTGCATATATTGAAACAATTTTTAGTTTTTTGTGAATAGATAATTTGACTCATTTACGAGTAGCATTGAATAATTTGGTAACTGTGTTTGTTTAGGCCTTTACTCCCGCTACCACATTTCCATACTTCTGTGGTAGCCCTGTCTTCAGGAAGGACTGAAGGTAGCGGCAGGGTGGACATCCAGGTTGGAAACTTGGAAATAACAAGAGGAATAATTTCAGTTTAGGACGCATGTAATTCAGTGGAAGGAATACTGAGGAAAATGAGTACTAGGGAAAGTGATCAGGCTGCCAGGGGCTTGAAGGAACCATTCTAACAGAGTGATAGGGAGCAGAGAGAGGATGCATGTTATGTTATCAGGTCCGAGGTGGCGAACAGAGAGAGCTTTTCTGAGTTCCACTTTCCACCTGCAGCTGTCGGTGGCCCGACTGACGTCCTCCCCTTGTTATTGGTGGCTACCGTCTTCGAATTCTGCAGACTTACTTCGCCAGCAGTACGCGCAGCCCAGCAATACCAGGAAGAGATGCATAGCAGCCTTCCGACTGTACCTCACAATATGGACTCAATAAAAAATCCCCTAATTTTCCCACCAAGAGAGTGGCCCCTGCACAGCTGTAATGCTACTTCAGTATAACACAGGACTTCACAGCCCGTTTCGAGTTCAAAAGTGGGAAAAATCTTATTAATCGTTGACGATTTGGACACGGCCGTGTTATGGATTCTGCGTGTTTAATTAAGACGTTCTGTCATTGTAAGTTTATCGTGATACCTTTTATTTCATTTCATTCAGTATAGTGCATATTTTATAGCGATTTTTTTAGGTTATTGAACAATGCAGATAAAAAGAAGAGAGAAATTCGCATTACATTTAGTGAACTCACACTGGCATTTGCTTGAGATTTTTTTATTAAGGCCCAAACAATGATTTTTATGAAGTTAACATATGGTGGTTCAGTCCTCGCCTAGTCAATCTGACTTAGTCATCTGTTATTTCCTTAAGCTGATAAAGGCAAATGCTAGAGCATTCATTTGGAAGTGCGCAGCCAATTTCCTTATTCATCTTTCCCAATCTGAATTTCTGCTCCGTTTCTGATGACCTCGTCGTAGAAGGAACATTTAACGCTAATCATCCTCCCTTCCTTTTTCCCCAACATCTTCCAATGAATGCAACTGTAGCACGAATTTTATATGCTCGCAGTTCATCACATTTGCCAGTTATCTAGCAACTGTTGTGGGTGAAGGGCAACAGGCGGGGTGGGCAGCAATCTGTGGTTGTATGCTGATGATGCTGTGGGGTACGGAAAGGTGTCGAAGTTGAGTGACTGTAGAAGGATACAAGATGACTTAGACAAAATTTATAGTTAGTGTGACGAATGGCGACTAGTTCTACATGTAAATTGATGAGAATGAGTAGAGAAAACAAACCTGTAATGTTCGGGTACAGCGTTAGTAGTGTCCTGCTTGAGGCAATCACATCGTTTAAATGTCCAAGCGTAACGTTAAAAAGCAATATGGAATGGAACGACCATGTGAGGATTGTGGTAATGAAGGCGAATGGTCGACTTCGGTTTATTGAGAGAATTTTGGGGTAGTGTGTCTCATTTGTAAAGGAGACTGCGAATAGGACACTAATACGTCCCGTAGTTGAGAATTGCTCGAGTGTTTGGGATCCGTACCAGGTAGGATTAAAGGAAGACATCATTCAAAGGCGGGATACTGGATTTTTCACCAGTAGGTTGGAACAACACCCAAGCGTTACGAGGATGCTTCGGGATCTCAAATGGGAATCCCCGGAGGGATGGCGACGTTTTTCTCGAGGAGCACTACTGAGAATATGTAGACAACCAGCATTAGAAGCTGACTTCAGAACGATTCTGCTGCCGCCAACATATGTTTCACGTGAGAACCACGAAGATAAGATACGAGAAATTAGGGATTGTAAGAACGCGTGGAGACAGTCGTTTTTCCCTCGATCTGTTTATGAGTGAAACAGGAAAGGAAATGGCTAGTAGAGTTATAGGGTATGCTCCGCCACTCGCCGCAGTGTGGCTTGCAGAGTATGTACGTATATGTAGACCATGGTGGTAAACCGTAAAAACGCCCGTATCAAAGTCTGTTAGTCTTCTTGAATGTGGCGAGTAATTTACGTCAAATGCAACGTCTTGAAGTGAGAAAGCTATTTTCTGACTTGATTTCTTCGATGGTAATCTCCCATAATCTGCATGAGCAATGGCCACAACACTGTTGCCTACACAACTATATCACTTGAAAAGTGGTTTTAAAAAGCGATATTTCGGCTTCGCATTTACATTGCTGCACATTAATCACGAAGTCATAAAACTATGACTCACCAGCACACCTCAACTTGAAGGTCGCACTTCCAGTACAAACTTCCGCATCCTACAGTTTTGCCCCTTCGTGCAAATGAAAGTTATATGATTTCATTTCTGTGTTGGCAGCGCTGTGTAGCGCTTTGCATTGTATCTCTGACTGCGCTTTCTTTGTAAGAGACTCTGTGGCTGGTCGAACTCGTTGTTGGAAGCTAGTCGCCAGCAGTGATGGAAGTACTGTTGGGCAGTTGGAGGTGAACAACCAGCAGTGATGGGTGTTAGATGTGAGAAGTTAGCATTGATGGAGGCTAGGGGTCTGAAGTGTTAGCGTAGGCTAACGATCTGTACATGTTCGACTTGGAGACTGAATATTATTCATGCTTATATACCTTTGTACTAGATGTCAATGACGATTTATATTCGTGTTTGAACTGGACGTCACATTATTAAGGTAAAAAAATACATTATTTGGTTTGCAAAAAAATATTTCCTTTGCTAACCATATGCCTCTTAGTATTTAGTGGCTTTAGTAGTTAGAATCTTTTATTTAGTTGGCAGTATTGACGCTCACTGTATTGCAGTAGTTCGCGTAATGAAAATTTTTGTGAGGTAAGTGCTTAATGAAATGTATATGTTATTGTTAAGATTTCTTTTTAGTCAGGGCCATTCTTTTGAATTAATTATTTAAAGTCAGGTTGTAATTTTTTTGAGCAGTCAGATTGCGTTGCGCTAGAATATTGTGCGTCAGTGTTGACATGATAAGGAAAAGTAAAGAGAAAGTAGGTTCACTTGCACTCATTTTCACTCAGCAGTTTAAGTAAAACATTTTAATAAAGAAGTTTCACGTTGTTCACAATATCAAGTCCAAAGTATGCATTGGATAGTCGAGGCCGCTAGTGAATGTAGATGCTGTAGAACTAAGATATGAATGTACCGAAGAGGTTGCAATTCACCTCAAGGGAGTTAGAATTCTCATCCAGTGTTGCGCATCCTCCATTGCGATAGAAACATGACTTACGTTACTTGGATTTTGGGGACTTGTTGTACTGTGAAGCTATCTTGGTAAAATTAAAATACCTGGTATTGGACTGTGCTTAGTAAACGATACGATTTGGTGCTTAGTTCGAATCTCTATATACACGAAACTTCAGCTCAGGACATTTCGTCGCTGGCGCTCGGTGGGAATGTGGATCGGCCGTGCGGCGTGACGATATAGTCCGCGTAGTTTCGTCAGCGATGTGTCCCGGATGGCGCAGTTGTTAAAGCACCTTCCTAGCAAGCAGGAGTCCTGGGTTCGCATCCTGGTCCGGTATACATTTTCGCTCGTCGCCCCTGATTTCGCATAATGTCCCGCTGCAGCTGATAGCAGTGATCCACTTCAATTTACGTATAATGTCCGAAAGAAAAGCCACCGTGAATTCACATAATTTCACGTTTAAACATGTGTACGCTTCGTCACTTGTGAATGAAACCATACTTAACATCTTCCGTAGTTAATTGCTGGATAGGAGTCCTTGTCGAGTATAAAAATTTTCGACATTTAATTTCAAATGGACACTTGCCAACTTATTCTGCTGATACTGTCCCAAAAAATTTCTATTTCCCGTCTCTTTAAGCCTAGTCAGAAACGACTATCAGTTCTGTGTTCGAGTCTGTCAGGCACAAAATCTTTGCTTGGTTAGCATTGACTACAAGTACTGATTGAGTTTTGATCCATTGTTGTTGTTGTGGTCTTCAGTCCTGAGCCTGGTTTGATGCAGCTCTCCATGATACTCTATCCTGTGCAAGCTTCTTCATCTCCCAGTACCTACTGCAACCTACATCTTTCTGAATCTGTTTAGTGTATTCATCTCTTGGTCTCCCTCTTCGACTTTTACCACGCTGACCATTCAATACTAAATTAGTGATCCCTTGATGCCTCAGAACATGTCGTACCAACCGGTTCCCTTCTTCTTGTCAAGTTGTGCCACAAACTCCTCTTCTCCCCAATTCTGTTCAATTTCTCATTAGTTATGTGATCTACCCATCTAGTCTTCAGCATTCTTCCGTAGTGCCACATTTCGAAAGCTTCTGTTCTCTTTTTGTACAAACTATTTATCGTCCATGTTTCACTTCCATACATGGCTACAATCCAAACAAATACTTTCAGAAACGACTTCCTGACACTTAAATCTATACCCGATGTTAACAAATTTCTATTCTTCATAAACGCTTTCCTTGCCATTGCCAATTTACATTTTATATCTTCTCTACTTCGACCATCATCAGTTATCTTGCTCCCCAAATAGCAAAACTCCTTTACTACTTTAAGTGTCTCATTTCCTAACCTAATTCCCTCAGCATCACCCGACTTGATTCGACTACATTCCATTATCCTCGTTTTGCTTTTGTTGATGTTCATCTTATATCCTCCTTTTAAGACACAGTCCATTCCGTTCAACTGCTCTTCCAAGTGCTTTTCTCTCTCAGACAGAATTACAATGTCATCGGCGAACCTCAAAGTTTTTATTTTTTCTCCGTGGATTTTAATACCTACTCCGAATTTTTCTTTTGTTTCCTTCACTGCTTGCTCAATATACAGATTGAATAACATCGGGGAGAGGCTACAACCCTGTCTCACTCCCTTCCCAACCACTGCTTCCCTTTCATGCCCCTCGAATCTTATAACTGCCATCTGGTTTCTGTACAAGTTGTAAATAGCCTTTCGCTCCCTGTATTTTACCCTTGCCACCTTCATACACTCCTGGAAATTGAAATAAGAACACCGTGAATTCATTGTCCCAGGAAGGGGAAACTTTATTGACACATTCCTGGGGTCAGATACATCACATGATCACACTGACAGAACCACAGGCACATAGACACAGGCAACAGAGCATGCACAATGTCGGCACTAGTACAGTGTATATCCACCTTTCGCAGCAATGCAGGCTGCTATTCTCCCATCGAGACGATCGTAGAGATGCTGGATGTAGTCCTGTGGAACGGCTTGCCATGCCATTTCCACCTGGCGCCTCAGTTGGACCAGCGTTCGTGCTGGACGTGCAGACCGCGTGAGACGACGCTTCATCCAGTCCCAAACATGCTCAATGGGGGACAGATCCGGAGATCTTGCTGGCCAGGGTAGTTGACTTACACCTTCTAGAGCACGTTGGGTGGCACGGGATACATGCGGACGTGCATTGTCCTGTTGGAACAGCAAGTTCCCTTGCCGGTCTAGGAATGGTAGAACGATGGGTTCGATGACGGTTTGGATGTACCGTGCACTATTCAGTGTCCCCTCGACGATCACCAGTGGTGTACGGCCAGTGTAGGAGATCGCTCCCCACACCATGATGCCGGGTGTTAGCCCTGTGTGCCTCGGTCGTATGCAGTCCTGATTGTGGCGCTCACCTGCACGGCGCCAAACACGCATACGACCATCATTGGCACCAAGGCAGAAGCGACTCTCATCGCTAAAGACGACACGTCTCCATTCGTCCCTCCATTCACGCCTGTCGCGACACCATTGGAGGCGGGCTGCACGACGTTGGGGCGTGAGCGGAAGACGGCCTAACGGTGTGCGGGACCGTAGCCCAGCTTCATGGAGACGGTTGCGAATGGTCCTCGCCGATACCCCAGGAGCAACAGTGTCCCTAATTTGCTGGGAAGTGGCGGTGCGGTCCCCTACGGCACTGCGTAGGATCCTACGGTCTTGGCGTGCATCCGTGCGTCGCTGCGGTCCGGTCCCAGGTCGACGGGCACGTGCACCTTCCGCCGACCACTGGCGACAACATCGATGTACTGTGGAGACCTCACGCCCCACGTGTTGAGCAATTCGGCGGTACGTCCACCCGGCCTCCCGCATGCCCACTATACGCCCTCGCTCAAAGTCCGTCAACTGCACATACGGTTCACGTCCACGCTGTCGCGGCATGCTACCAGTGTTAAAGTCTGCGATGGAGCTCCGTATGCCACGGCAAACTGGCTGACACTGACGGCGGCGGTGCACAAATGCTGCGCAGCTAGCGCCATTCGACGGCCAACACCGCGGTTCCTGGTGTGTCCGCTGTGCCGTGCGTGTGATCATTGCTTGTACAGCCCTCTCGCAGTGTCCGGAGCAAGTATGGTGGGTCTGACACACCGGTGTCAATGTGTTCTTATTTCCATTTCCAGGAGTTTAATTTGGAAGAGAGTATTCCAGTCAGCATTGTCAAAAGCTTTCTCTAAGTCTACAAATGCTAGGAACGTAGGTTTGCCTTTCCTTAATCTTTCTTCTAAGATAAGTCGTAGGGTCAGTATTGCCTCATGTGTTCCAGTATTTCTACGGAATCCAAACTGATCTTCCCCGAGGTCGGCTTCTACCAGTTTTTCCATTCGTCTGTAAAGAATCCGCTCTAGTATTTTGCAGCTGTGACTTATTAAACTGATAGTTCGGTAATTTTCACATCTGTCAACACCTGCTTTCTTTGGGATTGGAGTTGAATGGTTAAACCACCCTATAGTTCGCGAATACTGTTCGATAGAGTATGCGTTTAGTTTTATCTGGTACCTTTTCTACAAGAGAGATGTGACGCTACAAGTCTAATGATGACGCTAATGGTTTGCAGGAGGCTCAGGAGTATTTCTCCTTGTCACGGATTGCGCGGCCACTCCTGCCGGGGGTTCGAGTCCTCCGTCGGGCATGGGACTGTGTGTTGTTCTTAGAATAAGATAGTTTAAGTTACTTTAAGTAGTGTGTAAGTCTAAGGACCGATGACATCAGCAGTTTGATCCCTTATGAATTCACACACACTTGAACGTTTAGTATTTCTCCTGTCTAGTGGTGTGAGGATGCCCCGAATGAAAGCAAAAGTAATGTGACACTGTAGACAGCTGTATGACACGCATTCCAGTGTCTTTGACAACACAGTGGTTACTTGGGACTATCCAGGACGCTTCCAGACACACACCAGCGGGATACGCAGAAAGGGGTTCATCTCTGAATACCACACGTCGCCAGTCTTTGCCTTTTCATGACTCCTTAACACGACCTCATTCCATCATTTGGGAATTCGATGAGTGGAAAAAAGAGAGTGTGCCTTGATCGATAGCGTAACACTTCGTTACGGGAATGTTTGGCTAGCGTGTGGTTGGACACAAGACGTTTAACTGTGGACTCTATGTTTGTCTCGTTTCTGAAAGCAGGGACGTTACCTACGACCTGCTGAGCAGTCGTTCCATTATGTCTGGTCTTTTCCTATCTCGATTTGCGAGATCCTTCTGTATGATGAGCATGTACTGCAAATATCTCCACTTAATCGCTATGCTTACTTGTAGAATTAGGAAGAACTGATTAAATTCTGTCGTCCACCAGTTCATGTGATTCAATAGTCAGAAGAAAACTGATATTCTTAAATACGATACAATCATTGCTTCCAGGTTGAAAGGGTATCGCTAATACGGCCCTGGTGTAGAGTAATACGTAGAAAGCCTCATGTGGGTCCTCGGAAATTGTAATGAGAGCATACGTGCACATTTTTCAGTACGTAGTGACTTCCTTAGTTGAGAGTGGTAGCAACTAGTGAATTCCTTTCAAATTTGTTTCAGTTACACCACAAACTGAATTAGCCTGCTCTTAGAGCAAGGCTTTGTTAAAACATTCATTAGTTAGTTACAATCGTAGTAATTTCCATATCTGTAGTAAATAAATGTTTATCTTTCACCCAGCAGACGTAAGAGAATAGCCAACAAGGTGTTACCTGTTCATGTAATATAGAAACTGTTCGTCTTCGAACATGGAGTCCTGAAGTATTATATTGCATACGATCAATGCTTGCAGTGAAACAGTCCAATTATCAAAAGAACAGCTGATGTTTTACGATCGTTGCTGAAACACAGCACATGCGAAAAGCTTTCGTTGCATTAACAGTTTTGCTGAACCATATTCTCGTAGGCAATCTTTCCTACAATCTGTCGTTATATGAAGTAAGGTACAAGCTTTGCAACTGATGCGAAACATTTTCGCAACTGGTCAGCACTTCTTGCGTATTATCACCTAGCTTTAGATACAGTGTTTGACAAAATCAGTGAGGTGTGGCATGTGAAATCGCCAGAATAGATGCTGCAAGGCAGGAATTATCCCTATCTGCGTCAAAAGTGACTATCGCATCATTTCGCCTCACCGTCTGGGCCGGTTGGATTTAGAAGGACCTGGCCCAAGCTGTCGAACGACTGTGATACTACAAACATCCTTGTTCGAAGATCGAATAACGCGAGTAAAAGCGTCAGCTGGCGTTGATCCAAGTAGGAACTGCTGTGATAACAATAGCTGTTTACGTTGTTGTAACACATCCGCAAAACGTCGTCAGATTAACATCCGGGCGAAAAACAAAGGGAGCTTTGCAGAGTAGCGACACAAAACCTCAGAGTTAAAATTCTAGAACAAGGGAAGAAGGAGTGACCACCGTCTCTCTCACACTCTATCCCGTACTGATGCTTTCGTTTAGAAGGTACGTCGTCCTTCATCGAACAAAAACGATTGCGCCAGAAGCAAGCAGAGAGTTTGTCAGTCACAACACTGATGGTAACAAGTGACTGGATTTTTCCATATTTTAAACAGCCTTAGATAGACAGAATCATTCCCACAGCAGTTCCTCAGTTACAATAAATATTTTTATTTTATTTTGCACTACTTATCTGCTTCGGCATTTGTGCCATTTTCAAATGGAAATATAACATGAAGAACTCAATAGGGACAGTTAAGAAATTATTAAATGTATACAACTAAACTACACTCCCCGAAAAAAAAGGCGATGCACACAGAAGGTGAGCAGGAAACGAAACTAAACTTCACATGTTAAGAGTGCATGTGATGTTATTTCAGTGGTTATACAATCGAGTCAAATTTACAAAAACCCTAGAAGTATGAGCCGACTTATCAGTATTACGTTGCACCCCCTCAGTCCTGGATGCACGCAAAAATTCGTTTGGAAAGGGTGTCATAAAATTGTTGTATCCTCTCCTGGGACATGCTGGCCCACAACTGTCACAATTCGTCCTCCATAGGCTGGATACTAGCAGTGGGACGGAGTCGACATCCAAGCTGCTCTCACACTGCGACAGATATGGGAATCTTGCTGGCCACAGGAGCACTTCAACATCACGTAAACATTGGTTCAAATGGCTCTGAACACCCAAGAACTTATAAGTACTTAAACCTAACTAACTTAAGGACATCACAAACATCCAAGTCCGAGGCAGGATTCGAACCTGCGACCGTAGCGATCGCGTGGTTCCAGACTGACGCGCCTAGAGCCGCTCGACCACACAGGCCGGCACGTAAACATTCCCTTGAGATGCGTGCCATGAGTGGACGAACACTGTCCCGTTGAAAAATGGCACCACAATATTGTCCAAAGAGAGGTAGTACGTGAAGACGCAGGATGTCACTGTTGTCCCTAGTCAACACCATCCTCTCCAAAACAATGGAAGAATGGGATGGAAGTGTTGTTTGGGGGCGGGGGGGTTGTCCAAGCGTGTTCTTACAGCTAATCTAGACTTTGTTAAATGATAAATTACTCGTACGTAATCAGAGTGGATACAAATACGGTAATTTGATGACAAGAATTTTAAACAACAGTAATAGAGTAATCTAACCTCAAAATATGGTAACAAAAGTATACCTCATAACTTACCCTAAATTACGTGCATACATCATTTAGGTAAAAGAATTGATGTTCCCTATGTCCACAGAGACTTTCCAAACGGGTAGCAAAATAAATTGACAACTTGCTTCTACCCATAAGTAACCTCATATGAGAGCACCAAACTAAACTGACAACTTTCTTCTGCTCATTAATAACTTAACAAGGCGGCACTAAAATAAAGCAGCACAAGCACGGTGCTGCATTCGACTACTGCCAACCTTCACAGTGTCCTAGACAAATGCTGACAAGACAACACAACCACCCAGAACTACACTACTATACCAGTCACAAAAAAGAATGAAAACAGGCCAAAATATAACAATTTATTGCTAACACACAGTTTTTGAACAATCAGAAATGGACACCACGTGACATCACAGCCCCGCTGCCCATATACACTTAACAACAGTTTTGGCACAATCAAACTCCTCACCACCTGGCCATGCATCTTTACACACATTTACAACTAACCAATTACATCTATCCCGGCGCATACCGCCTCACAGTAATCTAGTTGGCCAAACTCTGACAACTACCAAAGCTTGTTAATTGCAAACAAGGCACGCAAAAGCACACGTCAGTTTATGTTCTGCATTGTCTCATCATAACCAGAGTCTCCGCCTTACTTCTTCCCTGACTAAGAGTTGCAGTCTTCTTCTGGACGCCAGCCGGAAGGCATCATCCGCTACACTAGCTCAATGATATCCGCGCTGCAGGTGGTCGCGCCCCACGCCGACCGTCCCAGCTCATTGCTGCTGTTCCCAAGCTGCTCGCGGCTCCATGGCGCTCTCTACTCCAGGGTCTGCGAGTGCTCTCTATGGTGGCCGTCAACTGCCGCCCTGCTCTGCCACGCTACCTGACTCCGGCCAGACCGCCGCTCGCTTCAGTTCCCGTTCTCTGCTAGCGACCTCTAGCACAAAGCGCCACTGCAACATACTACGACAACTCACTTCCAGCATGAGACATTCAAATATGCCGCAATACGGGCACTATCTCACCTGCTGAAGCTCTTCTTCCCCCCCCCCCTCCCCCCTCCCGTCCTCTGATAGGGGCACACATATCGTAATATAACTTTACATGAGGAAAACATCCACCATTGCGGCCAAAGCAACGAGCTACCCACATGATTACACATCTTTTGGTGATATGCTGGCTTAAGCTGGTAAATACACTCTAGAACAAAAAAACGACGCACGACCAAGAAATTATCCGAATGGGATGGAAATAGGTACATGTGACGTATAGGCAAACGAATGATTACATTTCAGAAAAATTGTATAATATATTCAGGAGAAAGAACTTCACAAATTGAGCAAGTCAGTTAGTCCAAATTAATGAAACGTTCCGAGCTGTTATACAATGGTCGAATAGATTTCACATTTAAACCCAAAGTTCAGTCCCTATCTGCGGAGGACATTCCCAAGGGGGATCGTAGCTTCTTTGAGTGTCCCATCACACCATGGCTCGCTACTGACTGTGGCAAAACTCCGTTTACGAGTGCTTCCCCTCAGTGGCGTGACGTCATATGTTTTGAATACCTGGGCACAGTTGTCCGTTGTTGCTGTCACCCCATGATGGAAGACTGGTACACATCTTCAGCAGCAGAATCTAAATGTCATTCAATTTTACGCCTCCTCCTTCCTACTGAAATTCTTGGGGTGTTTTACAATATCTACGGCCTCTCTGTATAGCCTTTCATGCTATCCACTAGTGGCTGCCAGTACTTGAGTCCTTTCAAAATATGAGGTGGTTTCTTGGCTGCAAAGCATGTTCCGCTGCCAATCTCTATCCCTTCTGCAATTGCATTTGTGCTCTTCTAGATGTTTTTTGACCGTTCTTTTTGTAGCAAACACGTACTCCTCCCCGCAACTACACAGAATCCTATAAACTCTTGCTTTTCCAAAGGTTGGTAAGTGTCCTTGGCCAATTTTAGGTGATCTTGTTCTTCCGGGTGGGTTTGTAGATTACCGCGATGTTCCGCTTTTTCACCATTTTTCTATGCGGTCAGCAACGTCTTTAATGAAAGATAAGAAAACCTTCGATTTCACAGGCGCTTATGGATTGAAACGCCAAAGAAAATGGTACAGGCACGCGTATTCAAATATGGAGGTATGTAAACAGACAATATACGCGCTACGGTCGGCAACGCCTATATGGCGCAACAAGTGTCTGACGCAGTTGTTAGATCGGTTACTGCTGCTACAGTCGCAGGTTATCAAGATTTAAGTGAGACTGAACGCACTGTTACAGTCGGCGCACGAGCGATGAGACACAGTATCTCCGAGGTAGCTATGATGTGGAGATTCTCACTACGACCATCTCACAAGTATTCCGTGAATATCAGGAATCCGGTAAAACATCAAATCTCCGAAATCGCTGTGATGGGGAAAAGATCCTGCAAGAACGGGACCAACGACGACTGAAGAGAATCGTTCAACGTGACAGAAGCGCAACACTTCCGCAAATTGCTGCAGATTTCAATGTTGGACCCTCAATAAGTGCCAGCGTGCGAACCATTCAACGAAACGTCATCGATATGGGCTTTCGAAGCCCAAGCCACATGTCCATTCTGCATTCCGACGGACTTAGACAATTCCAGCAGGACAATGAGACACCCCACACGTCCATAATGGCTACAGAGTGGCTCCAGGAACACCTTTCTGGGTTTAAACACTTCCATTGGCCCCTAATTCCCCAGACATGAACATTATTGAGCATATCTGGGATGCCTTGCAACATGCTGTTCAGAAGAGATCTCCACCCCAGCGTACTCTTGCGGGTTTCTGAACAGCCCTGCAGGATTCATGGTGTCAGTTACCTCCAGCACTGCTTCAGACATTAGTCGAGTCCATGCCACATCGTGTTGTGGCAGTTCTGTGTGCTCGCCGGGGCTCTACACAATATTAGGCAGGTGTACCTGTTTCTTTGGCTCTTAAGTGTACATCGCTATGGTTTCTACGCGATAGTCCTAACGCTCTTTTTATCTCAGCGGACGAATAACCATTCTTGAGCAATGCACTAGTGAGTAGTAATTCTGCATCAAGCAGCTTTGGTTCGCAGATGTTTCTTGCTCTATCCGCCACTGTTTTTATGACGATTTTCTTTTGTTTTGGATGGTAGTTCAAACCCCGGTGTAGCAAACGGTCTGTGTGCGTGGGTTTTCGGTAAACCGAGTGGCCTAATGTACCATATTCTTTCCTTAAAACCAGCATATCAAGAAAATTCAATCTTCCGCCTCACTCCTCTTTCATGGTAAACTGCATCTTTGGATTAATCACGTTGAGGTTTTTGTGAGAACGACCTAGTTCCTCTCTGCCATGCCTCCACAAAACAGACGTACCATTCACGTATAGGAACCAGATATTCGGTTTCTTGTTGGCAGTTTTCAATGCCTGCTCCTCGAATTTTTCGCTATAACTGGGCTTAAGGGACTTCCCACAGCCACGCCATCCGTCTGCTCATGGTACTCATCGTTCCATTTGAAATACGTTGTTGTGAGGCAATATTTAAGAAGTTCTGCAATATCCGGAGGAAAACTCCGATTCAGCTGTTACACCGGAACCATAGTAAGTAACTGATACCACATAAAAACTACTATCTCCTCCGGCTGGATCACAATGCTGTTTAATTTACTGTTGAAATGTACCGAACACTTGATATACGATGGGGATGAAACGTTGGGTTTAAACGTGAAATCTGTTCGACCACGGTATAGCATCCCTGTACTGTAACTTTTAAGGCCATGAAAGTTAAAATTTTACAGAGTTGTTCGATTTCCTGAGGGATATCGTGCTAAATTCTGCCCAACTGGCGCGTTAGATCGTCAAAATACCCAACTGGTTGAACTGTTCTGCCTTTAATGCTCCAACACTGCATTGTTCTGCCCTTAATGTTCCAAACGTTTCAACTGGTGGGAGACCCGGCCACATTGCTGGCCAAGGAGGTGTTTGGCAAGCACGAACATAGGCAGTAGAAACTCTCGCCATGTGCGCACGGGCGTTATGTTGCTGAAATGTAAACTCAGGATGACTTTCCATGAAAGGCAACAAAATGGAGCGTAGACTATCGTCGAAGTACCGCTGTGCAGTAAAGGTGCCGTGGATGACAGCCAAAGGGGTCCTGCTATGAAAGTAAATGACACCTTAGACTATCTCTCCTGGGTGACAGGCCATATGGCGGGCGACTGTCACGTTGGTATCCCAACACTGTCCAAGAAGTCTCCAAAAACGTCTTTACTGGTCATCGGGGCTCACTTCGAAGCGGCACTCATCACTGAAGACGATTCTTCTCCACTCAGTGAGATTCCATACCGTGATGACCAGCGAAAACATGTCTGGAGACGCCCCGTACAGCGGGCCTTCCGACGATGGTTGCAGGGTGTTTGTTATCTGTCCAATGGGGCATAAAACGTGGCCCATTTGAAAAGGCCTCCCGTCACCACTCAGTGGATGTCCATTTGCGGTACTGGCGCGCAAACCCCAGCGTTCATCGCCAATGAACAGAGTAGTCAGCATGAGTGCATGAACCAGACGCCTCCTGCAGGGGCCCACACACAGTAACGTTTGCTGAACGGTCGTTGAGGAGTCGCTGTTCGCAACCCCTTGTTTCATCTGTGCGGTCAGTTGCTCAACTTATAGTCGAAATCATCATGATGGCGAGTCGCATATCGGTCATTGTTACGTCGTGTCGGCGGTTCCATCTCAAAATTTGGTGAACCTTGCCAATTTCTTTCAAAATTTCCAAAATACCCTGTGTTGTTACTTTGTGACTTTTCCTTATTTCTGAATCCCTCTTCCTGTGTCGGAGCGCGAGTGTCCTCTGAAATATGTAATTCTTGCATTACGTGTGTCAACTGATCTTGTACTTCCCGCATTTCTCTTTTGTATTGTGTATTGATTTGATTCTAATTTGTTTAAATTTCTTAATTTGCTCATACTCTTCTGTGTCGGTAAAGGCTACCGGTCTTGTGTCATTCAGATCATCTAACTTTGTAGATAAGTAAGTGAACAGATCCGAAAGTTCGGCTACTTTCTCCGATAATGAACTGAATTCCTGCGTGTGTTTTTCTGAACCAAGTTTCAGAATGTCCAGTTGTGCCGAAAGCGTATCTACTGTGTCCTTTAAGTTTTCCTGAGTTTTTGCAAGTTGCGTAACCGAATCGGTAGATGCGACTGAGTCAATTTTAACCTGTAAGGAGTCGTGATTTTCATGAACAATAGTTTGCAGTTCTTTTATGGCTGCTTCGTGATTCTGTAATGTATTTTCATGAAGCGAAGAAATAGGTTGAAATTGCTCACAAATTTGTGTTTTTACGTCATTACGGACTTTTTGACATTTAGATTCGATTTTAAGTAACTCCGCGGTTAAATCTTGGCGTGTTTGTTCAAGCGTTGTGTCTGACTTTTGAAGATTTTGTTCCACTGTGTCTAACTTCTGTGGCTTTTGAAGATTTCGTCCCACTGTGTCTAACTTTTGAAGCTTTTCTTCCATTTCTTGCTGTGATTGTTTCTGACTTTGTTCCATTCGTTGAACAAATTGCAATAACAATGTATTAGTGTCTGGAACATGTTCCTTTATGCTTTTCGGCAGTGCATTTGAACCGACAACATTCGCATTTTGAAAAGCAGAAAATGTGTCTTGACTTGATTGAAAAAAGGGTAATGACGCAAAACCTGAATCTAAAATTTTTCCAAGATTTTGTTAATTCATTACACGATGGTACTGATAAGCTACGCTCGTCGTCACTATCATTTCTCAATTTACTTTGCAGCCTAGTGTTTTTCATGCGCCATAATTGTCACATATTTCAGACGGAACACAGAAAAGCACAATTTGAAGAGCAAAATAAGAAAACACATTAAAATAGCACTGAAAATAATATCTAATTAATTGCAAGTGCGGCTGCGAAACACTTGTTTCAAATCTACATGCATGTCACAACTGTTTTACTGTACAACGATGAAAAATTACAACTAAAAAGGAAATTCTCTCTACAATTACGCCCTATCAATTAACAATAACTACACTAATTACTCATCAAAAGATTCCAGTGAGGTATCCTCGGCTAAGGGTCGACGTTTGAAACTTCCCCTTTGAATGTAAAGAAACATGAAACTTCCCCTTTGAATGTAAAGAAAGACTGTGCTGGTAAACTTCTACGTTATTTGATGCAGAAACAGCTGAGTAAAACTGAACGTACTCAGACAGTTTTCTCTTTACTTATTCGCCGGACGTTGTGGCCGAGTGGTTCTAGGCGACTGAGGACCTTAAAAGTTAAGTCCCATAGTGCTCAGAGCCATTTGAACCATTTTTGACTTTGGTACCTCGATGAATAAGGTGCTCCGCTGGAAAGTCTGATACTAATTCATAAAGCCTAAAACCGATAGCATAAAACCTATAACGATATGGAAAGCCAAAAAGTAATAGAAATACAGGCAGTATCTTATAATAATAAAAAATATAAGAAATATGCATATGTTAATGGAAAAAATTTAAAGGATAGTACAACTGCATTGTTATAAATGTTCTGCTTGTACGAATTTTGGCTAATCGGACTTCTTCTCTTAGATTTCTATTGTAATGCAGGCAGCCGACTTCAGAGACACCAGCGCAGGTCAAAAAATGAAGAAAATCCTCCTTACTTGCCTTCACTTCACTTCAATAAAAATACTTAATACTGTTGTTAAATATTGTCTTATTCCAACACACCCATAATACACTCCTGGAAATTGAAATAAGAACACCGTGAATTCATTGTCCCAGGAAGGGGAAACTTTATTGACACATTCCTGGGGTCAGATACATCACATGATCACACTGACAGAACCACAGGCACATAGACACAGGCAACAGAGCATGCACAATGTCGGCACTAGTACAGTGTATATCCACCTTTCGCAGCAATGCAGGCTGCTATTCTCCCATGGAGACGATCGTAGAGATGCTGGATGTAGTCCTGTAGAACGGCGTGCCATGCCATTTCCACCTGGCGCCTCAGTTGGACCAGCGTTCGTGCTGGACGTGCAGACCGCGTGAGACGACGCTTCATCCAGTCCCAAACATGCTCAATGGGGGACAGATCCGGAGATCTTGCTGGCCAGGGTAGTTGACTTACACCTTCTAGAGCACGTTGGGTGGCACGGGATACATGCGGACGTGCATTGTCCTGTTGGAACAGCAAGTTCCCTTGCCGGTCTACGAATGGTAGAACGATGGGTTCGATGACGGTTTGGATGTACCGTGCACTATTCAGTGTCCCCTCGACGATCACCAGTGGTGTACGGCCAGCGTAGGAGATCGCTCCCCACACCATGATGCCGGGTGTTGGCCCTGTGTGCCTCGGTCGTATGCAGTCCTGATTGTGGCGCTCACCTGCACGGCGCCAAACACGCATACGACCATCATTGGCACCAAGGCAGAAGCGACTCTCATCGCTGAAGACGACACGTCTCCATTCGTCCCTCCATTCACGCCTGTCGCGACACCATTGGAGGCGGGCTGCACGATGTTGGGGCGTGAGCGGAAGACGGCCTAACGGAGTGCGGGACCGTAGCCCAGCTTCATGGAGACGGTTGCGAATGGTCCTCGCCGATACCCCAGGAGCAACAGTGTCCCTAATTTGCTGGGAAGTGGCGGTGCGGTCCTCTACGGCACTGCGTAGGATCCTACGGTCTTGGCGTGCATCCGTGCGTCGCTGCGGTCCGGTCCCAGGTCGACGGGCACGTGCACCTTCCGCCGACCACTGGCGACAACATCGATGTACTGTGGAGACCTCACGCCCCACGTGTTGAGCAATTCGGCGGTACGTCCACCCGGCCTCCCGCATGCCCACTATACGCCCTCGCTCAAAGTCCGTCAACTGCACATACGGTTCACGTCCACGCTGTCGTGGCATGCTACCAGTGTTAAAGACTGCGATGGAGCTCCGTATGCCACGGCAAACTGGCTGACATTGACGGCGGCGGTGCACAAATGCTGCGCAGCTAGCGCCATTCGACGGCCAACACCACGGTTCCTGGTGTGTCCGCTGTGCCGTGCGTGTGATCATTGCTTGTACAGCCCTCTCGCAGTGTCCGGAGCAAGTATGGTGGGTCTGACACACCGGTGTTGTGTTCTTTTTTCCATTTCCAGGAGTGTACATAACACTCTGAATACTTCATATTTTAAAAACTACATCTTAATCCTCCTTCTACATACGATAGAGTGAGAAAAAAATAATGTACGAAGAAAAATGAATGATGACTTTTTTATCATTTTTCTGCACCTTACCGCGCATTCATAATTAACGTCTCTGCCAACGCTTATGGTCGATCGGTGTTTCGCTTTACGATATCCTGGGGGTCTTACGCCATGCACCTACACAGCAGCCAAAAGTTGCGGAAATTAACGAAACGCGGTAACAGTAACATCACTTGACATATATATCTCAACCTACATATATAGCTCACCTATATAGACAGAAATTGCAACAATGCGCAAAACGTAGTTTCGAAAAGACGGCTACATCAATATACACTGGGGTCCAAAATTAAAGTAACAAACCGCCATCCCCCCGTACTGTGTCTAATTCACGTCAAACAAACTGTCAACAGACGTTCTGTGTTCTGCACGGAAGATGGCATTCCGGTCAACGGACAACCATGCCAACGACGACGTCAGGGCACCTATCAAACAAAGCAGTAGTGTTTGCCGGGTAGTCCCACATCCGCAGTCGCTGTGTATACAGTCACAGGAGGTGCAGTATGGCACAGAGAATACGCCTACCAGACCCTCTGCGGTGGAAGGCCATAGGAAGAATGGAAACAGGACAGTTGCAAATGTGGCCCGGTGGCTTAATGTGAATCGTTCTGTTGTTTCTCGGGTGTGGCGACATTCTACAGAGGCCGAAGCTGTATGCCGAAGACCAGGGCAGGAACGAACACGTGTAACATCAGAAAGAGAGGACCGTTCTTTGGCCGTAAGGAGGACACGACGGTATCGCCTTATTACTACAACGCAACTGGCATTGGACAGCAGCATCCACTGGCCGTGCTGTATCGAGCAAATGGTGTACAGAAGACTTCGGCAGAGTGGCCTTTATTGTCGGAGACCTGCTGTATGTGTACCTCTGACGCGTCTTCACGGAAGAGGACGCCTAGAGTGGCGTCGTCAATACGCCACCTGCATGGGCGAGCAGTAGGCCAATGGTCTTTTCACCGAAGAGTCCCAAATTCGTCTGGAGAGTGATTCTCGGCGGATTCACATCTGGAGGAACACGATTTCTGGACCCAAACATTGTAGAAAGAGACTGACATCGAAGAGGATCCGTAATGATGTGGGCAGGGATTATGTTGGCAGCTCGAACACCTCTTCGTGAAATTGTAGGGTGAATCGGGAAGGTTTAACTGCCGTCAGGTATTGTGACGAGAACTCACGTGCGGTTGTCACGAGGTACTGTCGTCCCAGACATCGTACTGATGGACGACAATGCTCGACCTCGTAGAGCACAGGTGGTTGATGTTTTCTTGAAAACGGAATATGCTGCATGCATGGAGTGGCCTGCTTGATTTGAAACCCACAGAGCATGGCTGGGATGCACTAGGGAGACGAGTCCCATCACGTAATCATTCACCAACCATTCTCTCTAAGACTTGCGAGTACTTCTGCAGGAAGAATTGGCGTTATTGCCTCAATATGAAATAGATGACATCGTTCATAGTATGTCCCGTAGTTGTCAAGCCTGTATTGCTGCCAGAGATGGTCACGACCCATACTGAGCACATTAACCAGTTGTCAGAAATTGTGTACAAATCCGTTAAGTTGGAGAAAAACAAAGAACGTTTTTGTCTGACATTATGCATGTTGCAGTTGCTTACATTCTGTATTATTTACATTGTTTCTTCTTTATTATCACTTGTTTATAATGTTTTGCGACAAAATAAATGCAACCTTGCAAAATTTACGATTGTTCCTTTCATTTTGGACACCCGTGTAGTTCAACTGAAAATCGCAAAATCACTAGAACTAAGTACACTACTGGTCATTAAAATTGTTACACCAACAAGAAACGCAGATGATAAACGGGTATTCATTCGACAAATATATTATACTAGAACTGACATGTGATTACATTTTCACGCAATTTGGGTGCATAGATCCTGAGAAATCAGTACCCACAACAACCACCTCTGGCCGTAATAACGGCCTTGATACGCCTGCGCATTGAGTCAAACAGAGCTTGGATGGCGTGTACAGGTACAGCTGCCCACGCAGCTTCAACACGATACCACAGTTCATCAAGAGTAGTGACTGGCGTACTGTGACGAGCCAGTTGCTCGGCCACCATTGACCAGACGTTTTCAATTGGTGAGAGATCTGGAGAATGTGCTGGCCAGGGCAGCAGTCGAACATTTTCTGTATCCAGAAAGGCCCGTACAGGACCTGTAACATGCGGTCGTGCATTATGCTGCTGAAATGTAGGGTTTCGCAGTGATCGGATGAAGCGTAGAGCCACGGGTCGTAACACGTCTTAAATGTAACGTCTACTGTTCAAAGTGCCGTCAATGCGAACAAGAGGTGACCGAGTCGTGTAACCAATGGCACCCCATACCATCACGCCGGATGATACGCCAGTATGGCGATGACGAAATAACGCGCCCAATGTGCGTTCACCGATGTCGCCAAACACGGATGCGACCATCGTGATGCTGTAAACAGAACCTTGATTCATCCGAAAAAATTACGTTTTGCCATTCGTGCATCCAGGTTCGTCGTTGAGTACACGATCGCAGGAGCTCCTGTCTGTGATGCAGCGACAAGGGTAACCGCAGCCATGGTCTCCGAGCTGATAGTCCATGCTGCTGCAAACGTCGTCTAACTGTTCCTGCAGATGTTTGTTGTCTTGCAAACGTCCCCATCTGTTGACTCAGGGATCGAGACGTGGCTGCACGATCCGTTACAGCCATGCGGATAAGATGCCTGTCATCTCGACTGCTAGTGATACGAGGCCGTTGGTATCCAGCACGGCGTTCCGTATTATCCTCCTGAACCCACCGATTCCATATTCTGCTAACAGTCATTGGGTCTCGACCAACGCGAGTAGCAATGTTGCGATACGATAAACCGCAATCGCGATAGGCTACAACCCGACCTTTATCAAAGTCGGAAACGTGATGGTACGCATTTTTCCTCCTTACACGAGGCATCACAACAACGTTTCACCAGGCAACATCGGTCAACTGCTGTTTGTGTATGAGAAATCGGTCGGAAACTTTCCTCATGTCAGCACGTTGTGTGAATGCTCTGAAAAGCTAATCAATTGCAAATCACAGTATCTTCTTCCTGTCGGTTAAATTTCGCGTCTGTAGCACGTCATCTTCCTGGTGTAGCAATTTTAATGGCCAGTAGTGTACTCTGAGATGACAAAAGTCATGGGATAGCGATATGTACGCATACAGGTATCGATGGTTTCGCCTTCACAAGCTACAAAAGAGCAGTGCATTGGCGGAGCTGTTATTTGTACTCAGGTGATTCAAATGAAAAGTTTTCCGATATGACTATGGTTGCACTATGTTGGTTGGGGAAGGAGACCAGACAGCGTGGTCATCGGTCTCATCGGATTAGGGAAGGATGGGGAAGGAAGTCGGCCGTGCCCTTTCAGAGGAACCATCCCGGCATTTGCCTGGAGTGATTTAGGGAAATCACGGAAAACCTAAATCAGGATGGGGTTGTACTATGGGAATTCACAGACTTTGAACGTTGAATAGTAATTGGCGCTAGACGCTTGAGGCATTCCATTCCGGAAATCGTTACGGAATTCAATATTCCGAGGTTCACAGTGTCAAGAACTTGTCGAGAATACCAAATTTCAGGCATTACTTCTCACCACGGACGACGCAGTGGCCGGCGGCCTTCGGTTAACGATCGAGTGCAGCAGCGTTTGCGTAGATTTGTCAGTACTAAAAGACAAGCAACACTGCGTGAAACAACCGCTTTAATCAATGTGTGGCGTACGACGTACGTGTCCGTTGGGACAGAGCGACCAAATTCGGTGTTAATGGGCTATGGCAGCAGACGACCGATGCGAGTGCCTTTACTAACAGCAGACATCGTAACCATATCCGTTGGACTCTAGACGACTGAAAAACCGTGGCCTGTTCAGACGAGTCCCAGTTTCAGTTGGTAAGAGATGGTGGTAGCGTTTGAGTCTGGCGCAGACCCCACGAAGCCTTGGACCCAAGTTGTGAAAAGGGCATTGTGCAAGTTGGTGGTGGCTCCATAATGGTGTAGGTTATGTTTACAGGAAATGGACTGGGTTCTGATCCACCTAAACCGATTACTGACTGGAAATGATTATTTTCAGGTACTTGGAGACCATTTGCGGCCATACATGGACTTCATATTGCCAAAGAACGATGGAATTTTTATGAATAACAATGCGCCATGTAACCGAGCCACAATTGTTCGCGATTGATATGAAGAACTTCCTGGACAGTTCGAGTGAACGGTTTGACCACCCAGATCGCCCGACATGAATCCCATCGAACATTTACGGGACGTAATCGAAAGGTCATTGCACAACATCCTGCCCCGGCAACATTTTCGCGGTTATGGACGGCTATAAGAGGCAACATAGGTCAATATTTCTCCAGGGGACTTCCAACGAGTTGCTACACTACTCCGGTCAAAAGGAGGTCCGACACGCTATTGGGAGGTATTCCATGACTTTTGTCACCTCCGTGTATACTGCACTAAGTTCCCACCTTAAGTAAATGCTTTTGGTATGTAGAGTAATGCTGTGCGTACAAAAAAAACACACGCATGTTGATTGTCTTACTGATATTATAAAATGCCTTAATGTATGTCTTCCTGACTAAAGAGCCTTTTGTTAAGCTGCTGTTTATAACTTCATGGTAGTGCTCTGCATTTTTCAGACAAACAATCAGTCCTTTTTTTACGGTGCACCATATGTAAGATGATTTTATTGCGGTGTAAATTGCCGAACAGTGTTCTGTGATGTGCCACATTTAGCAACTGTTCGTTTGGTTAAGTGGTGAAAGCTATAGTTCTGTATAGAAGAATATGGTGGGAAAAAGCTGCTAATGTGCACCCAAGAAGATGTGTATTCGGTGTGCCTATAGGTTTAATTATTTTCCTGTAAACTACGTGGAACTCCAACATTAATTTCGATTCGGTAACCAGTACATCTGTTGACACTTGCCATCAACTGATTAACGATTCTATAATTCTCATACATTTTGCAAGTAAAATCTTGGTTCGAACGCCTTAGGATTCTGTAACAGAGTGTTAGAGCCTCTGTAAATTACAAATGCGTCGCTGTATGTTGCCTGGAAACTACATACCAATGGTAAGTCCACGAGGTTTTAAAAATGAAGTGATTAATGTTTTTATATGCAAAAGAATCAATGACAGGGTGTCAATGCTTCTTAAATAATGAAGAGGGTGCAGTTTACTTCGATTCTTGTAATTAGCATGGAAGATATATACCACAGTAGACATTTCAAGGGCGCTGCATAATCTAGAACATGGATCTCCCACCCGTTTTGTAATGACTGAAATGTATGAGGGACACTTCGCCAGTCAGATAACGGTTTATTTGTGTGAAAGAGTTCCTTTTTTTTAATACTTTGGAATTATAATTTGTTTTTTAAAGCGTTATCCATTGTTCTCGAAGTAACAGCATTCAGTTCCTCGATATTTAACCCCTATCTGTTCTTTCGGACATGTCCGAAACAACAGATACCATACTCATATAGTTAAGGCTAACCGGCCATTGACCTTCTTCTTCTGTGCTGGATGCACATGCTTTGCCCGAACTCTTACCGGACTCGGTAAGATTGTCTGCCGCGAGTAATGAGTGTAGTGGGCAGGGGCACTACGAATGTAGTGTGTGAACATTAAGTTGGGAATGTGGGTCTCACGGGGAGCGTGCAAGGGATAAATTTCTGCAATCACACTATCCTCCGTGCCCTCGGTGGCTCAGCTGCATAGAGCGTCTGCCATGTAAGCAGGAGATCCCGGATTCGAGTGCCGGCCAGGGCACACATTTTCAACTGTCCCCGGTGATGTATATCAGCGCCTGTCGACAGCTTAGGGTCTTTATTCAATTATCATTTCATTCATATCTGTTTTATCGGTTGCCTGACGGCATGCGCGTGTACGTTATGTTTATGTAGCTGTTACTGGAAATCTCGTGTAGCAGTAATTTTTCTATACAGTTTATCATCTCATTTTCTCTTTATGCTGGTGGCCTACATGGAGGGCCAGAGCTAGCGCCGGACTTGCTGTCGCTGCTACAGATGCTGACACTTGTACAGTCGCTGCGCGAACGCATAAAAAGTGTGAAGGCAACAACTCTGTAGGACACCTCGATTAAAAATCCTGCAAGGAGCAATGTGGCAGCCCCAGTATCAGTCGGTGTTTTCATGGGGCTCTTAAAATTTATTATGTGATTTATATCGGTGTTACGTTAATTTACTACACCAGCTGATGACTGTAGTATCCGCCTGCTGTTATAATTATTGTCTAACGAGTATCTCTGTTGCGTCTTTCACGATGTATAATATCCCTTGTCTGGATGATTGACTGATCTGGCCTTGTAACATTAACCAAAACGGCCTTTCTGTGCTGGTACTGCGAACGGCTGAAAGCAAGGGGAAACTACGGCCGTAATTTTTCCCGAGGGCATGCAGCTTTACTGTATGGATAAATGATGATGGCGTCCTCTTGGGTAAAATATTCCGGAGGTAAAATAGTCCCCCATTCGGATCTCTGGGCGGGGAATACTCAGGAGGACGTCGTTATCAGGAGAAAGAAAACTGGCGTTCTACGGATCGGAGCGTGGAATGTCAGATCCCTTTATCGGGCAGGTAGATTAGAAAATTTAAAAAGGGAAATGGATAGGTTAAAGTTAGATACAGTGGGAATTAGCGAAGTTCGGTGGCAGAAGCAACAAGACTTTTGGTCAGGTGAATACAGGGTTATAAATACAAAATCAAATAGGGGTAATGCAGGAGTAGGTTTAATAATGAATAAAAAATAGGAGTTCGGGTAAGCTACTACAAACAACATAGTGAACGCTTTATTGTAGCCAAGATAGACACGAAGCCCACGCCTACAACAGAAATACAAGTCTATATGCCAACTAGCTCTGCAGATGACGAAGAAATTGAAGAAATATATGATGAGATAAAAGAAGTTATTCAGATAGTGAAGGGAGACGAAAATTTAATAGTCATGGGTGACTGGAATTCGGTAGTAGGAAAAGGAAGAGAAGGAAACATAGTAGGTGAATATGGATAGGGGGTAAGAAATGAAAGAGGAAGCCGTCTGGTAGAATTTTGCGCAGAGCATAACTTAATCATAGCTAACACTTGGTTTAAGAATCATGAAAGAAGGCTGTATACATGGAAGAACCCTGGAGATACTAAAAGGTATCAGATAGATTATATAATGGTAAGACAGAGATTTAGGAACCAGGTTTTAAATTGTAAGACATTTCCAGGAGCAGATGTGGACTCTGACCACAATCTATTGGTTATGAACTGTAGATTAAAACTGAAGAAACTGCAAAAAGGTGGGAATTTGAGGAGATGGGACCTGGATAAACTGAAAGAACCAGAGGTTGTAGAGAGTTTCAGGAAGAGCATAAAGGAACAATTGACAGGAATGGGGGAAAGAAATACAGTCGAAGAAGAATGGGCAGCCTTGAGGGATGAAGTGGTGAAGGCAGCAGAGGATCAAGTAGGTAAAAAGACGAGGGCTAGTAGAAATCCTTGGGTGACAGAAGAAATACTGAATTTAATTGATGAAAGGAGAAAATATAAAAATGCAGTAAGTGAAGTAGGCAAAAAGGAATACAAACGTCTCAAAAATGAGATCGACAGGAAGTGCAAAATGGCTAAGCAGGCATGGATAGAGGACAATTGTAAGGATGTAGAGGCTTATCTCACTAGGGGTAAGATAGATACTGCCTACAGGAAAATTAAAGAGACATTTGGAGAAAAGAGAACCACTTGTACGAATATCAAGGGCTCAGATGGAAACCCAGTTCTAAGCAAAGAAGGGAAAGCAGAAAGGTGGAAGGAGTATATAGAGGGACTATACAAGGGCGATGTTCTTGAGGACAATATTATGGAAATGGAAGAGGATGTAGATGAAGATGAAATGGGAGATATGATACTGCGTGAAGAATTTGATACAGCACTGAAAGACCTAAGTCGAAACAAGGCCCCGGGAGTAGACAACATTCTATTAGAACTACTGATAGCCTTGGGAGAGCCAGTCCTGACAAAACTCTACCATCTGGTGAGCAAAATGTATGAGACAGGCGAAATACCCTCAGACTTCAAGAAGAATATAATAATTCCAATCCCAAAGGAAGCGGGCGTTGACAGATGTGAAAATTACCGAACTATCAGTTTAATAAGTCACGGTTGCAAAATACTAACGCGAATTCTGTACAGACGAATGGAAAAACTGGTAGAAGCCGACCTCGGGGAAGATCAGTTTGGATTCCGTAGAAATATGGGAATACGTGAGGCAATACTGACCCTACGACTTATCTTAGAAGCTAGATTAAGAAAAGGCAAACCTACGTTTCTAGCATTTGTAGAAATGGGGAAAGCTTTTGACATTGTCGACTGGAATAATCTCTTTCAAATTCTGAAGGTGGCAGGGGTAAAATACAGGGAGCGAAAGGCTATTTACAATTTGTACAGAAACTAGATGGTAGTTAGAAGAGTCGAGGGACATGAAAGGGAGCAGTGGTTGGGAAGGGAGTGAGACAGGGTTGTAGCGTCTCCCCGATGTTATTCAATCTGTATATTGAGCAAGCAGTAAAGGAAACGTAAGACAAATTCGGAGTAGGTATTAAAATCCATGGAGAAGAAATAAAAACTTTATGGTTCACCGATGACATTGTAATTCTGTCAGAGACAGCAAAAGACTTGGAAGAGCAGTTGAACGGAATGGACAGTGTCTTGAAGGGAGGATATAAGATGAACATCAACAAAAGCAAAACGAGGATAATGGAATGTAGTCGAATTAAGTCGGGGGATGCTGCGGGAATTAGATTAGGAAATGAGACACTTAAAGTAGTAAAGGAGTTTTGCTATTTGGGGAGCAAAGTAACTGATGATGGTCGAAGTAGAGAGGATATAAAATGTAGACTGGCAATGGCAAGGAAAGCGTTTCTGAAGAAGAGATATTTGTTAACATCGAGAATAGATTTAAATGTCAGGAAGTCGTTTCTGAAAGTATTTGTTTGGAGTGTAGCCATGTATGCAAGTGAAACATGGACGATAAATTGTTTGGACAAGAAGAGAATAGAAACCTTTGAAATGTGGTGCTACAGAAGAATGCTGAGGATTAGATGGGTAGATCACGTAACTAATGAGGAAGTATTGAATAGGATTGGGGAGAAGAGGAGTTTGTGGCACAACTTGACAAGAAGAAGGGATCGGTTGGTAGGACATGTTCTGAGGCATCAAGGTCTACCGTATCTTCCTTCGCCGTCGGCGTTGTCGTTGTTGCCGTGAGACACCGTTATACCAAGAGGAAAGGCGCGTCGTTCTTAGAGCATGAGATATGATGACCTTAAGCCATTGACAACACACAACGGTCACGGTAGCACCTGATTCCAGAATAGCTGCAGTAGTTAAGATCTACGAACTATCCCCTCTTGACCAGGTCCCCAAAACTTAACTCGTAACGAGATCCCTTCAAAGCAAATTGTCATAACGATCGTCTATAAAGGCTTCGTACAACGAGAAGAAATGTTACAGTTTATGGAATAATAACAGATACGACCAAACTGTCTTGTCTCTTCTGCTTTATTTAACATAACTTCGTTCACAGTTTCATTTCGCATTCACCACTCATTCACCGAAACCCTTTGATGAACAGTTTTGGTTGCTTGACACCAACAGTCAATGATAATGATACAGCTTTTCTCCTTTTTATAAATTGAAGCCCGCTCTCCGCGATATAAAAAAAAAAAAACGGTCTCAATACCGCGTCCCTCGTGAGATGCGAACAGACTTATCCCGGAATTGACCGCCCTGTAGGTGTACTCAATTTAATGACCACACGTCGCTATCCGCTATTTCGCGTAACTGAATGTCCATTTGTTAATCTGATTATACACTATAGCTATTTAAAATTCGCCCCTATATTTTTCACAACGCACAATTAGCACTTCTTTACTTGTTTTTTTTTCTAAGAGTAAACGGAAAAAAAAGACGACGTAGCATCGGCTTAGTCGATATAAAGAAAAACACCTTAATATGCCCAATTTTACCCCTTCTTATAGGATCGGCTACCTTACTCATAAATTTACTACATATTATTTCCAATAACACTAAACAGGCATCGCCGTTATATTTTAATTGTATTCAAAAGCATGTTACTGTTATTATGACCGACCAAATCGCAACAAATCGCGCGGCGTGCGTTTTGAACGATAACTTTACGCTATTCAAGTTCCTTTACAGCTATCTTGACTCGTAATGTTAAACGGCCCCCAGATTGTGATGTCTTGAAGAGGGTTCCAGACAGAACAGGCTTATTTTTTTGTGTGGACCTGTATATAAATATTGCCATTTCTTATCCAGTCTTTTCCTGGTTGATGCTTTTGGGTGATTTCTCAATAAAATTTCTTCCCCTACATCATATGTGACTACTTTCTTCACATTTTTATCAAAACGGGTTTTTCTCAATTGTGCTTAATGATTCAGGTTTTCGTAGACCTTCTTCACCATATCTTCTTTCTTGGTAATCTTTTGTTCTATCGCAGGTAATTTCTTCATCCATTCTGGCACAATACTTTCACCAAATACTATTTGGTTAGGTGGATAACCTGTCGATAAGTGTGGTAAGTCATTATACACTTTCTCAAATTCATAAATCCAATCGATCTATTTATAATGTTGTTTGGGTATGTACGTCCGTAAAACTCGGTTCAACTCTCGGAAGATTCTCTCAACCGGATTTCCACAATGGTAAAATCTTGAGATGCAAATGTGCTGGATTCCTTGTTCTTTCATAGTGTCTCTCCATACTTTGCTTGTATAATAAGCAGCGTTGTCTGTCAAGATCATTATAGGTTTGCCGAGCTCAGTTATATAGTTGTTGATAAATTTGCGTAACATGGGTCGAACGTGGAGATTTTTCGAAGGAAATAATTTCACATATTTTGAAAAGAGATCATAGAAAGCCAAAACATATTTGAACAATCCACGTGTCATGGGACATGGCCCACAGAAATCACATGACATCAACATTAAAGGTTGTTGTGGGATGATAGGATGTAATTCTGTCTTCCGACAATAGTTTATGGGTTTCGCCTTCTGACATATTTTGCACTTCTTAAGAATATTTGTAGCTAGACGTCCCAAATTTGGATGATAGCAGTATTGTGCTATTTTGGCTGTACATTTAGCGGCACCAAAATGACCCCAATTCAAGTGCGTGTACCATACTAGTGATTCTAAATATTTATTTGGAACACAAACTTTCCAAACATATTCATCCTTCCTCCGATACAATATTCCGGATTTTAACTGATACTGTTCTTGAGAGTGACTTAGCGTTTTGGTTTCAACAGCATGTCTAATGGCTTTCCACAACTTATTATCTTCCTGCAGTTGTGGAAGACTTCGACATAGCTGTGAAATCTGCCTCTCACAATATTGCCTTGATAAATTCATGACTTTAAAGTCAATAGTCCGGTCTTCACACTCGTCGTCATTCTTTCTTTTCGGTAGTCTTGAAAGAGCATCGGCTATGATGTTGTCTTTCCCTCTGATGTATTTGAGCGTAATATCATATTCTTGCAGTAGCAAGGCCCACCAGGTTAAACGTGAATAGAACATCCTTCCTGTTAAAATAAAAGATAAAGCTTTGAGGTCGCAGAATACAATGATCTTCTTTCCATACACAAAATAGCGAAACTTTCTAAGGGACCAGACCACGACCAGTACTTCCAATTCAGTAGTACAATACGCACGTTCACAGCTAGAGAGTGTTCTGCTGGCAAACCCAATTATTTTGATGGTACTGATATCTTCTGGATTGTCCATCTGGAAAAGAGTGGCACCCAATCCTGTTTCAGAAGCATCCGCAGCAATATAAAAATCTTGATCAAGTCTCGGATGATGAAACAGTGGAGCATTAGTCAAAGCATTGCGGATGTTATCAAAAGCTTGCGTGCATTCGGAATTCCACTCCCACATGACATTTTTTCTTAACAGCCGTAACAAACAGTCTTGGCTTCCTAACTGATTGGGTAAAAATCGTCGAAAAAATGAAACTAAGCCGATAAATGACTTTAATTCCGTTCTATTCTTTGGATAAGCACATCTGTTAATTGCATCCATCTTTTTAGGATTTGGTTTTATCCCTTCAGGAGTAATTATATGTCCAAGAAATTTCAATTGGTTATGAGCAAACTTGGATTTGCTCAAATTTACAGTAACTCCGTATTCCAAAAATTTCGCAGAAACTCTTCTTAATAATTCCAAATGTTCCTCCCAAGTTTCAGAAGCAATTAGCAAATCATCCTCATATAAAGTAACTTCATTCAAAAGGTCTCTTCCCAGTAAGGTATCTAATGCCGATATGAAAACACCACCCAAATGGCATGACGGTAAACTGGTAACTTCGGCCCAGAAAAACGAATGCAGTGTATTTTCGAGATTCTTTCGATATTCTAGTTTGCCAATATGAACTGCACATATCCAAAGAAGTTAAGAAGCGCGCACCATAAAACTTTTGCACTAATTCTTCTATGTTCTCCGGTCGCGTTTGTACAGGTACAATGATCTTATTGATCTCTCTGGCATCCAACACCAATCTGATGTCACCATTTGGTTCAATTATCGCCACAAGAGGGTTACAATATTCGGAACCTGAGGGCTCAATAATACCCCATTCTAACATTTTATTGATTTCCTTTCTGACTTCTTTCTTTGTCCATGGGATAGAATAGGAAGTACGACAAAAGGGTTTATGTGCATACGTCTTTATATGGTATTCAAAGTCTTTTATTATACCCGGACGTTTACTAAAAATCGACTGATATGCTTCGAACAAGTAGTACAATTCGTCCCTTTGGATAACAGATAAATATTCTGATTCTAACACCTTTTCCTGCAATGACATTTTATCCATCATTTCTTCAGAACATTCAATAAGGCATATATCATACACATTTTCATCATCAATACTGACATATTTTACCATTAGATTCATACACAATTGATTTGGTATTACTCGGCCCTTTCTCAGGGTGGCTGTCAAAACATTACCATTGGAATTAAATATACATTCACCTTTCTCTAAATTAATGATTGCACCGGTCTCACATAAAAAATCCAAACCCCAGATACATGATACTGTCATTTTAGGAACAACCAGGAATGTACTTTCTATTTGAGCCCCCCGTATTGTAACGTCGACACGTACCTGTTTCACAACTTTTTGCATTTTTGCGCTGAATGCGCCAGACACGGTACATCCTGTGATAGTGGCATTTTTACTCCTCGGCTTATCTGTTTTAAACAGTCCAGCGTCATGACACTAATAGTTGCTCCAGTATCAATTAATATTTCAACATCAACATTATTTATACTTGTTGGAATTATTGCCTGTAAAATTTGTCCGCATTTATTAGAAACTTCAGGTTTTTCTTCAATTAATTCATTCCTTATATCCTGATCATTATTGTACCTTAATACTCTCAGTTCAAATTGATGCCTGCCTTCCTTCTCCTTTCCGGTCATCCTAGGAAGGCATTTGGTGACTGGTATTAGTTTAATCTATCTCGTTGAGTCATCGGTGGGGGTTCATGAACTTCCACAATCCGTACAGTATGATCCGAGTTATGGTATTCACCCCGTCGCACATTGGAGGCTCCTTCGCCCATTGGTATAACTCCTTGTGCTGGAAGAGGACTCGAGGCATTTGTCCCATCCTGCCGATGAACATTATGCTTCGAATTATCTTCCAAAGGTCGAATACAATTGGGTTCATCTCTTGGGTACCTGTTACTCTTATTAATATCACTACTATGCACATTCGCGTCACCATATCGAGGTTTACCTCTAGCACAGTAAGTATCTCTTCTATATTTATTATAATCATTGTTTTTATTGCAACCATAGGATGAAGATTGTCCACGCTCCTGTGATGCGGGTTTGACCTGGTTTTCGGTATTATTATTATTATCATACGTTAAATTATTATTATAACTATTCGTATTACTATGAGTGTGAGTCGACATTTGATTACTACTCATTTGTCTTGCGTCTTCCATAATCATATCTATAGAGTCAATCACCGACAAGAACTGTTCTACATCGTGGTCAGGAACATTTATTAACTTTTCACGTATATTTATGGGCAACCTTCCCTTCAAAATTCTGATCACTTCCTTGTGAGAAATTGGATCACTCCAATAACGTGTCTTATTTATGTACTTTTCAAAATATTCCCTTAAAGTACTCCTTTTACTGTTAAAATACTCAGGTTGGTAAACCTCTTTTCTTAATTTCTCTTGTTTACTCGACGACCAGTATTTAGCCAAAAAAAGTTGTTCAAACTCAGCGCAAGTATGGCAACTTTCACTTACTTCGGCGGCCCATAATGCAGCTTCTCCGGTAATTTTGGATACTATAAACTGAGGTCGGTCGTGTTCTGACCAGCTACGTGGAAATATTCTTTTGAAATTATTGATAAAGATTTTCGGATGCAGGTTGTTCTTTTCAGTGGAGAATGTTGGGAATTGTCTACTTTTAAAAATGCTGTTCTCCACCTTTAAAGAAGACAAATATCCTCGCTGACCAAAAGAATCATCATCTTTACCAACCGAATCATCAACTTCCCAATGCAAATTTTCACCAAAATTGTACTTCGTATTATCAGATGTTCGGTTGTTTTTCGACCTATTCTCCGAACGTTCGTCCTCTGTCAACAAATTTTGTGATGACTTTCGTTCTAACTCCGCCAATTTATGATTGGTTTCCTTTTGCCATTTAGGTAACTCATCAACTATTTTGTCTTTTATTTTCTGAATTTCGTTAGTGAACAGCTTAATTAATTCATCATTTCTACTTAGGTGCTCATTGATATTTTCATTTGGCTGGGATCCAATAGTAGTCTTAACGTTGTCTACAATTTCATTTCCTTTTATTTCTATCCATTCAGATACATCTTCGTCAAGTCTTTTAGTTTGATCTACTAAATGCTTGTCAGTCCCCTTACGAGCATCGGACTCAAACTCGGCTATTTGTTTCGAAAGCTCTTCAATCTGTGCGCTAACATTGAAACAGCTGCTTTCACACTTAACCATCGTATTGGACAGGCCATCATAACTCTTCGAAACTACCTCATATTTATTTTGTACGTCATGAAGTTTTCCCATTAAATTATTATATTGCCTTTCTAAGGTGTTAGAAAACTCTACATCTAGAATGAGATTTTCACTCTGCAGCGGAGTGTGCGCTGATATGAAACTTCCTGGCAGATTAAAACTGTGTGCCCGACCGAGAGCTTCTGTAAAGTTTGGAAGGTAGGAGACGGGGTACTGGCAGAAGTAAAGCTGTGAGGATCGGGCGTGAGCCGTGCTTCGGTAGCTCAGATGGTAGAGCACTTGCCCGCGAAAGGCAAAGGTCCCGAGTTCGAGTCTCGGTCGGGCACACAGTTTTAATCTGCCAGGAAGTTTCACTCTACATCTAGTTCTCTAGATTTCGCATTTAATTGAGTCTCCCAGTCCGCCTTTAATTCTTTCTTAGTATTTTCCAGTTTATAATCAAAGGTGTTCAATTTGCTTTCCAAAGAATCCATTTTAACTTCTAATGAACCAAATTTGGCCTCAAATTTTTCATTTAACTTTTGATTGTCCTCTTTTAATTGCTTATTATCTTTTTCTAGTGAACCAAGTCTTCCATTCATTACACCCATTCGAGTATTTATTGATACCAGCATATCAAACATTTTTTGATTGATATTTCCATTTTGAGGATCAACTTGCTGATCTGCTTCCGAAACCTCAAGATCTTTATCTTCTCCCACGCTGCTTACCTTACTTATCATTGTATTTGAATTTCCTAACGGGTCTAAATCAATAACTGTATTATTATCTGTACATGTCTCCTGTCCCACATTGAGCTCATGGGATGCATCATACCTATCCTCTTCAATTTCCTCTCTCTACTCATTACTCTACTCAATTGCACATTATCATGTATTCTTTTCGTTCGTTTTGACATGATTATTCACTACCAAGACATACACTTATTTTCACTATGTATTTATATATATTTATCTACCAAAATCACAAGTCTCAACTCCCTTGTTTTTATAATCATACAGTTATTTTAATCATACCTGGTAGTATCGCTAACTTTTAGCGATTATTGAAGAATACCTCTCTCATTGGACAGACTCACTGGCTGCTACAATATTTTCCAACTCTAGGGTTCGTGAATCCGGATGACACTCGACTCGATGCAGTAATCCTCCTCGATCGAGCCCCACGTTGGGCGCCACTTCTACCGTATCTTCCTTCGCCGTCGGCGTTGTCGTTGTTGCCGTGAGACACCGTTATACCAAGAGGAAAGGCGCGTCGTTCTTAGAGCATGAGATATGATGACCTTAAGCCATTGACAACACACAACGGTCACGGTAGCACCTGATTCCAGAATAGCTGCAGTAGTTAAGATCTACGAACTATCCCCTCTTGACCAGGTCCCCAAAACTTAACTCGTAACGAGATCCCTTCAAAGCAAATTGTCATAACGATCGTCTATAAAGGCTTCGTACAACGAGAAGAAATGTTACAGTTTATGGAATAATAACAGATACGACCAAACTGTCTTGTCTCTTCTGCTTTATTTAACATAACTTCGTTCACAGTTTCATTTCGCATTCACCACTCATTCACCGAAACCCTTTGATGAACAGTTTTGGTTGCTTGACACCAACAGTCAATGATAATGATACAGCTTTTCTCCTTTTTATAAATTGAAGCCCGCTCTCCGCGATATAAAAAAAAAAAAACGGTCTCAATACCGCGTCCCTCGTGAGATGCGAACAGACTTATCCCGGAATTGACCGCCCTGTAGGTGTACTCAGTTTAATGACCACACGTCGCTATCCGCTATTTCGCGTAACTGAATGTCCATTTGTTAATCTGATTATACACTATAGCTATTTAAAATTCGCCCCTATATTTTTCACAACGCACAATTAGCACTTCTTTACTTGTTTTTTTTTTCTAAGAGTAAACGGAAAAAAAAGACGACGTATCATCGGCTTAGTCGATATAAAGCAAAACACCTTAATATGCCCAATTTTACCTCTTCTTATAAGATCGGCTACCTTACTCATAAATTTACTACATATTATTTCCAATTACACTAAACAGGCATCGCCGTTATATTTTAATTGTATTCAAAAGCATGTTACTGTTATTATGACCGACCAAATCGCAACAAATCGCGCGGCGTGCGTTTTTAACAATAACTTTACGCTATTCAAGTTCCGTTACAGCTATCTTGACTCGTAATGTTAGAAAGGGATCACCAAGTTAGTACTGGAGGGCAGCGTGGAGGGTAAAAAACCGTAGAGGGAGACCAAGAGATGAATACACTAAGCAGATTCAGAAGGATGTAGGCTGCAGTGAGTACTGGGAGATGAAGAGGCTTGCACAGGATAGAGTAGCATGGAGAGCTGCATCAAACCAGTCTCAGGACTGAAGACCACAATAGCAACAACAATATCCCTTAACTAGTACTAGCGGTTGCGTGTCGTCAATCGTACAATTGATAAGTTCAATGACCTTACCATTGTTATTGGTTCAAAGTTACTATTGTCGCAGAAGAAGCCGAGTAGCACCGTGGAGTGGTGTTTGAATCATTTTAATGGAATGTTCTATATCTGTATGTGATCAGGCCGGAAGCAGTTCGCTCCGTGCTCTTACATATACAACTACTGAATAATCTACGTGACAATATACTATTGTGACGCAGCGCGTTTCGCCTGCGCGAGCGAAATACGATGTTCATTCTTTGACTTAGCGTTGCTCCAGGGCGAGGGGGAAATGTAAGAAAACTGGTATGTGACCTACCTTGGTTGCGAGTTGGATAACGAGAGAACGTGTATGAAGTGTGTGCAATGAAACAGTCATTATTAGCCGCCATGTTGTATAATTTGTGTTTTTTCAGATTCACAAGCGATATGTAACAATGTGGAGTTTAGTAACATCGATAATACAGTATGATGCATTTCAAAGATCATTTCACGGATTTCTTTTTGATCAAAGATTCTGTGATGAACTGTAATGTACGACAAGCTTGTATAGGACTTCGAACATTCGGTGGTCGATGTTTGCTGTAGAACCTGCTTCAATAACACAGTCAAATGCATAGAGAAAGTTTTCTGTGCTACAACTCATTTCACTTGCAGAAATCATCGAATGACCAAATGCGAATGGCAGTATTCCAATTAGAGAAAAATCTTATACAAATTTTCTCACTCTTACATTTCAAGAATTTTACAGACGACCGTCGGAGGCAGCTACTTCCACACCATGAGAGTAACTTGTCTACGTGTACGAAATTACGTAGGCTGTGGCAGTAGTCGACGCCGCTCTGAAACTGAAATTGTCCTTCACAGACATACTAACAGAGACACAATATACACTAGTTCAATAACAACGAGTTTAATATTACTAGCTTTAAAACATTAATTTCTTCTTTTGAGCCATAATATTATACATGTGACCTTACGACGCATATTTCATGCTATGCAAATTTTATTTAATGTCAACATATGAGTTTCTACTCCTTAAAAATAGTGTAAATGTATCTCTTGTCAAGTTGTCCACGGTGTTATGTTATAACATGTAGTTCATCGCTATGTATAAAAAAGAATTACCCATTGCCAACAAAAGTTTTTCTTATTACAAATAATATAGATGTCTTGTTACTTATTCCATCGTACTGAACGAGTTGTAAGTATAGTGACATCGCACAAAATGGTTTGTTTGTAAAGTTACTCTTTGATTTCATTTCTATGGCCAATGCTAGCGCCACTTCCTAGCGCTTCTTAGATAACTTATTCGCCACTGACAGTATGGCACTGGTTCTCTTCGAATAGACAACGGCACTGTTAATTATGCCTATTGGTTGGTTGGTTGATTGGGGGTGGGGGGGTGGAGGAGGAGGTATTATATCTCTTAAAAAAAAATAATGTAACTATTTATTTTGAGGAAACACTCTCCTAGTAAATTTGTTTGTCCTTTGATTTATCGTGATCTGTTACTGATTTTTAGTGGAGTTAGTTTTTACTTTTAGCTTTCAAAAAATTACAAAAGAGATATAATAAGCAAAATAATGAATTTCGTAGGTTGCCAATTACGTATTATATCTGGTTTTATCGAGCGCCAGGCTCCCTACAAATTACTGTAAATGCAATAGCGTAGTATTACTCAGCTCCAGTTCACTATCACAGAAAATAGACAAGTTTTAATAAAATTATTTCAGTGGATTACTTCAATTAATGTCACTGAATATTTTTACATAATTTCTTACGCTCCGGCTATCAGACATCGTGCTGTGAAAAAATATTTTTAAATGTACCGCGTAATGGCGGCTAATTGTTAACAATCAGAGATCACTGTTACTCGCTCCGCAGCAGCTGGAAACATGCTAAATAATTTTCATTAAATATTCTTTTCATAAGATAAATGTGGCGTAGGTTCTTGAAATAACACACGGAGATCACTTTATACTAATATATTCTTACTAGGACACAGTTTACACCATTAAATATTTGCAATTACGTTACGACAGAAACAAATGCTAGCGCAGCACAATAGCTTGCGTACCTTATTCCAGCTAACACCAGAACGAACAGAACAAAACAGACTAGACAGAAGAATGAACATTGCATTGTGTTTTATACTCTTACAGAGATGATAATACTTCTTTTAATTACTTACACATTATAATCTCATACACTAAAAATAATGTCTTTTCTGCATTTATCGATATACACTCCTGGAAATGGAAAAAAGAACACATTGACACCGGTGTGTCAGACCCACCATACTTGCTCCGGACACTGCGAGAGGGCTGTACAAGCAATGATCACACGCACGGCACAGCGGACACACCAGGAACCGCGGTGTTGGCCGTCGAATGGCGCTAGCTGCGCAGCATTTGTGCACCGCCGCCGTCAGTGCCAGCCAGTTTGCCGTGGCATACGGAGCTCCATCGCAGTCTTTAACACTGGTAGCATGCCGCGACAGCGTGGACGTGAACCGTATGTGCAGTTGACGGACTTTGAGCGAGGGCGTATAGTGGGCATGCGGGAGGCCGGATGGACGTACCGTCGAATTGCTCAACACGTGGGGCGTGAGGTCTCCGCAGTACATCGATGTTGTAGCCAGTGGTCGGCGGAAGGTGCACGTGCCCGTCGACCTGGGACCGGACCGCAGCGACGCACGGATACACGCCAAGACCGTAGGATCCTACGCAGTGCCGTAGGGGACCGCACCGCCACTTCCCAGCAAATTAGGGACACTGTTGCTCCTGGGGTATCGGCGAGGACCATTCGCAACCGTCTCCATGAAGCTGGGCTACGGTCCCGCACACCGTTAGGCCGTCGTCCGCTCACGCCCCAACATCGTGCAGCCCGCCTCCAGTGGTGTCGCGACAGGCGTGAATGGAGGGACGAATGGAGACGTGTCGTCTTCAGCGATGAGAGTCGCTTCTGCCTTGGTGCCAATGATGGTCGTATGCGTGTTTGGCGCCGTGCAGGTGAGCGCCACAATCAGGACTGCATACGACCGAGGCACACAGGGCCAACACCCGGCATCATGGTGTGGGGAGCGATCTCCTACACTGGCCGTACACCACTGGTGATCGTCGAGGGGACACTGTATAGTGCACGGTACATCCAAACCGTCATCGAACCCATCGTTCTACCATTCCTAGACCGGCAAGGGAACTTGCTGTTCCAACAGGACAATGCACGTCCGCATGTATCCCGTGCCACCCAACGTGCTCTAGAAGGTGTAAGTCAACTACCCTGGCCAGCAAGATCTCCGGATATGTCCCCCATTGAGCATGTTTGGGACTGGATGAAGCGTCGTCTCACGCGGTCTGCACGTCCAGCACGAACGCTGGTCCAACTGAGGCGCCAGGTGGAAATGGCATGGCAAGCCGTTCCACAGGACTACATCCAGCATCTCTACGATCGTCTCCATGGGAGAATAGCAGCCTGCATTGCTGCGAAAGGTGGATATACACTGTACTAGTGCCGACATTGTGCATGCTCTGTTGCCTGTGTCTATGTGCCTGTGGTTCTGTCAGTGTGATCATGTGATGTATCTGACCCCAGGAATGTGTCAATAAAGTTTCCCCTTCCTGGGACAATGAATTCACGGTGTTCTTATTTCAATTTCCAGGAGTGTATATTGTATATTTTTACAGTTAAATCAATGTTTGCAATTCATTTTGAGTCACATACAGTCATTTTTATTTATGTTTCACCTCGATAATGGTGAATATTGCAAAAGGGACACTACAGAGGGAACCAAACAGCGAGATCATCGGTCCCATGGGATTAGGGAAGAATGAGGAAGGAAGTCGGCCGTGCCCTTTCACAGGAACTATCCCGGCATTTACCTGAAGCAATTTAGGGAAATCATGGAAAACCAAAATCAGGATAGCCGGGCGCGGATTTGAACCGTCGTCGTGCAGTGTGCTAACCACTGCGCCACCTAGCTCGGTATTACACGGATATGAAATCTGTATTGTATTCAGTCTACGTGCTCACCTTCGCGAGCCTTTTACTAACTTTGATTTAAATTTCAGTTTGTTATTAATTATAAAATTAGAAAATTCTGTATATGAATCATTTCCGTACTTACGTTAGTATGTATATATTTCCCATCGTTGATATCGTTGTACACTTTATCTCACAGCTTGTATCTCATGATGAAATATTGAGATGCGAAATGCTTAGCATAGAATTGTGCAATCAAGACTTTTCCATATTTCCAAGTTGGGCCAAATCTGAATGGATGAATTTCTCCAGTAAGTAATGCAACGAATACACTGCTTTCGAGTCACCCACTGCCTCCACCCTCCCTCCAACAAGTTTTATATACTCTTCACAGCCAGCGCTGCCATCTGTGGCCTGTAAGTGGCTATTGCACGTTGCTGTCGAATATAGGCTGTGGCCACATTAATGGGACTGAATCGCGTATTTACGTTCAACGTCATCTAGACCAATCGTGAATCCTTTACGTATGTTCCTGCATTTCGATAGTGTTTTCTGGCGTTGCAGTCTTGCTATAGGCAACAGCCTCGTGGAACTTGTCTAATTATAAAACATCTTTCACAATTCTACAACCGAGTGACGTCAGTGATACAGGCATATAATTGTATGTAACTTTCGTTGCTCCAGCGACCGAGGACAAGCTTCTGTTAAAAGAGGAGATATCTTGTGTACTAAATTCGTTGCCTGAAAATTTTTCTATGTGTGATTTCTGTTCTAGAAGTGTTAGAAATTTGCAGACAGTGAATATATCCCATGGCTCCCATATGTAAGTTCTAATCGTTCTTGGTGCGATGAGGAAGCTTACATGGAAAGTGAGCATTGATGTTAGACTGGAAAACGTAATTTGGGATACTGCTCCTTCAATTCTTCACTTGTTAGTAAGTTTGTAACACCAAGAATAGCCGTGGAAACAGGAGCGTGCTGCACAAAAGCCAAAAAGTTCAGATTTAAGCGTTGTACGGTGAAGACGGAAAAAACTTTATTCTTATAGAGCCTTCCGATAACATATAGCCACAGTGTCATGTATGAGAATGGCAAAATTGCATGGCTTGCCCTATGAGTTTCGGCGGGACACAGCTTTCTCATCAGATGCCTCCCGTATTCTCCAAACAATCTTCCATCAGCACGAGACAGTCATCACAAGTCATTACAGTGCTGAGTAACAGAATTTTAGCTCTAGCTTGATCACTAAAATGTATTGGTTAGGAAAAGATCAGGCAACAAGATAAGCCGAGATGGTATTTGTGTATGGCCAAGCAGAGAGAAACGGTCGAGTGGCAGCACGGGCCGCGCGGTTAGAGGCGCCGTGTCATTGACTGCGCGACACCTCCCGCCGGAGGTTCGAGTCCTCCCTCGGGCATGGGTGTGTGTTTTGTTCTTAGTATAAGTTCGTTTATGTTAGTTTAAGTAGTGTGGAAGTCTAGGGACCGATAACCTCAGCAGTTTGATCCCTCAGAAATTCACACACTTTTGAAGAGGCAGCAAGGCTATGCCAAAACAAGTACTCTCACAAACATCAACCATGTCACACAATATTTCAAGCATTTGAGTGATCATGAATCTTTACAGACGAACGAACGTGCAGGGAGGTGGCGGACTTGAGAGTACACCAGATCTGAACGACCGAATTCTACAGTATGTTTGAGACGAAACCTGGTACAAGCTCCAGGCAAGTGGTCCGCTAACATGGTGTAAGCCAACGAGCAGCAATCCATGATGCGATCGAACGAGGTGGCGCAGTGGTTAGCACACTGGACTCGCATTCGGGAGGACAACGATTCAAAGCCACGTCCGGCTGTCCAGACTTAGGTTTTCCGTGATTTCCCTAAATCGCTCCAGGTAAACGCCGGGATGGTTACTGTAAAGGGCACGGCCGATTTCCTTCCCCACTCGTCTCGAATCCGATGGGACCGATGACGTCGCTTTGGTTCCCTCCCCCTCCTCCCCTGACTCAACCTATGATGCCTCGTGTGAACACATGCATGGCATCCCATGCAGGCCACTTTAAAGATTCGTTGCGATGTAGATGCGATGAAGCTTTGTCCTGTGCTCTGGGACGATTTTTCGTCGCACGCACACCATCCGTTTCCGGACACACGTTCATAGGACCGTTTTTCCTCAGTTTCCAATCAGGAAATCGTCCCAGCAGTTTGTCGGTTTTATTAATGTTCACCCTGTACTGGAGATAAGTTTTTATCGACATAAGACAGTGTAATCTATGCTGCAACCGACGAAAAATGGCTGCCAATATTAACAACATTACTTTGAAATCATTACTGGTTTTAAGTCACAAATCCTGACATCGTCATATTGACTATGCAACAAACCGTCACTTTATTACATTTACTTCTTTTGTGTTTGTGTTTTATTTTACATAAAGGCCTTAGGTAGGTACAAAGTGAGCTACTGTCATTACTACTTGACGAAATAGCTTAAAATTCCCCAAAGATTCCGAATTTTTCTCATTGTTTTATTTTTGGGACAGAATTGCTGTGTTATTTTTTTAATGCTGTAGTTTCTTTTACAGTCATTAACATTACGGAATACTCCAGATGGTTACAAAATACTAACCTCAGGATGACGAAGGTGTTTACGCCACCCAGTCTAGCCGTTATCGTAACCCTCATAATTCTCCCAAATCATTCTTCTTTTACTTTAGGTGAAACAGATAAAAAAGTAAAGTAAAAATGCGGCTCCTATGACAAAATTTTCCTCTTTTAATTACTATATTTCTCAGAGTAAAAGTTAATGTTACTAAAAAATCTTAGGAGAAAGGATACGTTGTAAGAGGGGACGTCCTCAATATAAGCAGTAGTGCTCAGGAAGGCTCTCTGAATTGTATGCTCGTAACATCAATTCCTTCATTTACTTGTTTGGATTTGCATCGATACGCTAATCAGTTGTTATTCTTATACTGGAGTACAATTAAATGCAGCCCCACTTTGATTGCACTAACATTGCTTCAACTTATATTTCTTACTTGCGAAGACACGCGTCACGCATCTGTTACGAGCAATTGCTGAGTGTGTCAACATACCTAAGATTTTATACACATATAGTTTTCTGAGTGTGAGTAAAGGTAATCATTAACGAGTAACTACTAACCGAATAGCATGACCACTGTATCCTGAGGGCGTCAAACATTGATTACGGTTTAATGTCTGCATAGTATAGGATTATGTTACATGTGACTCGCGGAACTAATGAATGATTGTCGGTATTACGGACACTAGTTTGTTATCCTCAGATGCAGAGACTTCTCAGCCACTCTACTCTTTTGCCGTTAGTGTCAATGATTTAGCGTATAAAATTACCCAGAAAATTTTTGGAAAGGTATTCCCATGGTTTGTATATGCCTGTATTCGTGAACTATTAGAACAATAACTCTTTTTAAAGATTGCTCAAATCAATTTCTTACTCAAATGAACAAAAGAAGTAGGAATTATTCGGGTATAGCGTCCATCGATGGAGAGGTAATGACATACGGAGCTCGTATTGGGGAAGAAAATCGTAAGAGCGTTATTCCAAAGGAACCATTTGCCTTAATCTACTTATAGAAACCACAGAAATTGTAGATATTGATGTTCGAAAAGCGACTCGAACCACCGTCGACCTGAATGCGAGTCCCACAATGCCACCTTGCGCAAACTAAAATAAATAACGAGATTGTGTTATCTCATTGGTTCGAATTTTTATTGAATCGGTAAGTGCGGTGTTTCAGTTGGTATTGGCGGCGGTATCGCGGTCTAACAGTTTAGCAGCCAGACGGCCTTCTCCAGACGCCGAGTCGACGGAGCCGTCCCCACACACGACAGCGTCTGACGCGGCGGCTGCGAATAGCAGGGCGGTGTGGAGTGCGGAGACTCCGTGGTGGACTGGGAGACCCCTGGTGAGACCTGCGACAAAATCAAAATTAAAAATTAAAAGCGCCACTACATTATGATGGGCTAATATGACTTATGTAAAGAAAGGCGCGAAATTATCGTAAGACCCCATGCTAGGATGGGGTCGATTTCTGCATAGGTTTTGTTCAGACTGTAGAATAGACTTCAAGCTATTATAAGAAGTGGGCGGGAGGAGATACAGGAGAATGTTTTCTGAAACCCATTCGATATTGTGAAAATGTATGCAAGCCTATCGCACCTACCAATACTAGAGCGAAAGAAGTGTACATAATAACACATTTCATAGTATTGGTCCAATACATGTATGGTATTTTGTAAGTTGGTCTGCGGCTCAGATACAGATTCATTGAAGGGGTGTTCCTGTCGTCCCTACTCTTCAGCTCAAGGGTATTAATTATCGTAACACGAATTTAAAAGTGAAAACTAGCAGCAATGGCTATCCTGCTCCTGAGTGCAGTTCCTTCTCAAAAAATTGAGCATAAAATCGTTCTGTAATGATGGAAAATAGTTGTCATATGTATCAGAATATTTCTGATACAGTAGATACCTCACACAAACTGATGCGTTATCCTGAATTAATTTCTGCGCATAAAGAAACTGAGAAAGCCGCCAGTATTCGTATATGCACCAAAACCAGAATAGTCTGCAAATTTTCAGTTGAATTCGGAGCGCTTCTTAGATAATTATATGACAGCAAAATTAACGTTGATGCAGCAAGAAAGAACGGAACCGAAAGACCAAGTAGAAGTATGGAACACTGAAGGTGAAACTATACTGAAAACATGTTAACTGTTGTATCGGCGGGAGGAGATACAGGAGAATGTTTTCTGAAACCCATTCGATATTGCGAAAATGTATGCAAGCCTATCGCACCTACCAATACTAGAGCGAAAGAAATGTAGTGTTGCAGAAGGACTAAGTGTTTGCTCACATATTCACACCTGTTATGAAAGAAGAGCAGAATATGGATTTCCACAGAGCTCCCTCGCTCACGGTGTTTCACACAGTGGCCCCCAATTGAGCGCTGTGTTCATCCTAAGCCCAGGACCAAGTTGCATGTATTTGAAAACTTACATAATAGTTTAAAATTGTGAAGAACACGTCGTATTAAATTCACGATGAAAAATTATACTGCAACATCGTGATTACTACTCATAGATCAGTATGACAAAATTTACGAGTCGACCATAGAATTTTGTAGGCTTGTCGGTGTACCTAAGCTGATAGTATTTCAGTGATACTAAAAACGTCTAATTGTATACTCGGAACAATAACGAAGATTTCCCTTCTGAAGGGAGTTATGATGTGGTCGTGAAAGGAGGAATAGACTTACAAACCAAAATCTATTGTTCTCTGTACTGATAGAATTTACACTGGCCGTAGCAACACGGCATTCTTCCCTTCCCTGCAGGCACTTGCGCTGTAACTCAAAAAACGTGTCGAGGATGAACTGACGCTCCTGTTGGAAAAGATCTTGTTAGTTTACTGGTATCCAATATGTGGTGTAATTCAGAAGTTGTGCTTGTCCTAACACCTCCACGTGTTACGAAGTGTTTTTGCAGGCTGCAGATATCAAGTCTACAGTGACTGTCTATAATATCTAAGTAATATCTCAGCGACTATAATATCTAAGTAATATATCAGCGACTAGTGACACCAACAAATAACTAATTTCCCATGATCTCTAAGTTTCTCTCTGCGTGACTGGTTAATGGTGTATTCCATGAGTTATGCTGAGTTGTTATTATTTTATGCAAGATATTCCAACGATCCACCAGGCCTTCTTCTTCAGGTGGTGCAATGTTTCCTGACTGAGTCCAGGCGGCGAGTACAAATACATAACAGCTAAACTCGCAGCACCTAAAGAAGATGGCTGTGAAGGCTCGTCCAAGTATTGTGTACAAAATGGGAAAAAACAAGTCGGCAAAACACCCGAAGCAGAGCATTAACAAAATCACGCCCTGAAGTGACTGATGACATAATCACAAAACGATTAATAGTCTTTGAAACCGAACTCTGTACTTACCAAATTTGCACTCACTGAAGCAGCACGGCTTTACTCCTCCCACGACAACCGTTTTTGCAGTAACGCCACACAAATGCGTCCCGGACGAACAGACGCTCCTGTTGGAAAAGAACTTGTTAGTTTATTCAACTTGTGGAGTAATTCAGAAGTTGTGTTAGTTCCTATGATTTCAAAGTGTTACATTTATCACTAATTTTGCAGACTCCAGGTATCCCTTGACATCTAATTTTATCTCGAAGTGATTGGTTAACGGCGCGCTTCTGGAAATTATGCTGAAGTTTTGTTCTTGTTTTATGGACTGTATTTCAACGAGCAGCCGAGTCATGTTCCGCATGTTGTGCAACGTTTGCTGACTGGTTGGAGTGTAGGAAGCGAGTACGCATGCAAACTTGACGCACCTGAAAAATACAGCTCGGACGGTCATCGATGTATTGTGCATAAAATGGAAATAACAACCCAGCAAATCACCCAGAAGCACAGCATTAACAGGTATCACATTCTGAAGTTCGTGATGAAGTTATAACGAACCGAGATATACACTGTGAAACCAAAATCTATTATTCTCTATACAGATTGAATTTTCACTCACCGTAGCAGCAGGGCTTTCTTCTCTCACTGCAGCCCTTTCTGCAGTAACTCCACAAAAAGCGCGTCAAGGGTGAACTGACGCTCCTGTTGGAGAAAGAAATTATTAGTTTTATGTTATCCAACATATGGAGCAATTCAGAAATTGTGCTAGTTCCTATGATATATAAATGTTACGAACTGTACATTTGTCGCGAATTTGGCAGGCTGTAGATATCAAGTATCCAATGATTCACTTTAATGGCCAAGTAACATCACTAGTAATACTAATAAATAACTAACATACCGCGATCTCCAGGGTTTTCTAGACACGAATGGCTAATGACGAACTTCCGGGGTTATGCTGCGTTGTTGTTCCTGTTTTAAGCGCAATATTTCAACGACTGACCGAGCCTTATTCTTCAGGTGGTACCAAGTGTTGTGACTGGTTGGAGACCAGGCAGCGAGAAAACTCGCAACACCTGAAGCTGACGGCCAGTACGGTAGCCCAAGCATTGTGGACAAAATGGAAACAACGACGAATCAGAGCAATAGCTATATTCCGATTACAATTACTTGACAGTTGACGCCTCAAGCTTTGGAGCTGGTTTCCTCCAATCAAGAGCGTTCAACGTCACGCCTGAATCGTTCGCCGCTGCCAAACTGCCATAACAATTCCTTGCCCAGTTTTCTTTCTAGCTATGTTTTGATCACGAATCGTTGGTCTGGAACTTTTATTGCGTATTTCATCACACATGATAAACACACCAAAAACAACACGCACGCACGCACGCGCACACACACACACACACACACACACACACACACACAAACGATGAAATACATACGTTTCCTACCCAGCACTAACCAAACGCTATTGAATACTTCTGCACATGATGCGATTCAGCGTCACATATACAGCTGTCATAATTACGGATATTGACTTACATTAGATAAACTTAGCACGACATTTCATGATGCCGAATTTTTGAAGGCGGTATTCATCATTGCGGTTGGGTAATTACAGTTATAAATATACTGGCGTATAGCAACAGTTCGCGAATAGACATGGCGCGTAGAAAGTTGCAGGTTTGAATCTCATCAAATGTAAAGAAGGTTTTTTTAACCGTGACAATCATTTTCATTCAGTTCACTTGTTTAAATGTAATTTTTTATTCCCCATATTTCGTTACATCATTTTCATAATCGAATTAAATTTTTTATTTGCTCTTATTTTTCTAGTTATCATTATTTTTTCGTTTCGAAACTACCTGTGTTGCTCATAATCTTCGTTCAAACACCAAAGATGACTGCTCATCGGTTAGTAATGTGGCAGTTTATATATCCAGTGTAAGGATAATTTGCTCTTATTTTTCTAGTTATCATTATTTTTTCGTTTCGAAACTACCTGTGTTGCTCATAATCTTCGTTCAAACACCAAAGATGACTGCTCATCGGTTAGTAATGTGGCAGTTTATATATCCAGTGTAAGGATAATTTGAAGTAACCAATGATAGCGAGAAATTGCAGTTTGCTTTTAGTGCTGAAACCGAATATTTTCTCTCTTGAGTTTGTTCATAAAGGTTAGCTGCAATCGCAGTGAACAGACCGATCAGGATTTTAGTTCTGCCGCAGACTGTTGACCGCCGTTTTTTCGGACACATTCCACTTCACGAGGCTGTGGTTTGCTTAGGACATGAGTTTAAATTTGAGGCTACAAAACGCGTCGTCTGCCGCAGTTTAGTCATTGGTCACATAAAATCAACTATCGACAGAACATTTCGCATTTCCGACATACCTCACGATGGCCACTTTCAGCACTGCTCCGCGTTATACTTTAACAGCATTTGTGAAGAGACCCGCCGTGTTTGTGTGTTACCTATAACCAAGTGGTAGCCGGCAGCCGATGTGGCAACACTGTAGCAACAAGTGACAGACGTCAATATCAACTAATTTTAATCCCACTATAGTATTACGTTCTGAAGTAAGTGATCATGTTATCACGAAAAATACTACATTTTCAAACTAAATGCTATTGTTCCCTAACTCCACGAAAAAGGCGAGGGTGAACTGATACTCCTGTTGGTAAAGAATTTATTAGTTCTATTTTATCCAACATGTGGAGTAAATCGGAAGTTGTGCTGGTTCCTACGACATAAAACTGTTACGAAGTGTTATATTTATCACGAATTAAGTAGGCTACAGAATTATTAGTTCGATGATATGCAACATGTTCAGTAATTCAGAGATGTTAACATGTACAGGTGTTACAACGAGTTATATTTTTTGGGGCTGGAGATAGTCATAATAAGTATACGTTGACTACAATATCCAGGGTACACCACTGGTCTTCGCACGTTTAATAGTTGGGTATAGTTTTTAGAATCACCCCTCACATGTAAATGACATTAGGTACGACAATGTCCAAATGTATTTAGATTCACAATTAACACTCTACTGTTGTGACTTAAGGTATTTCACTACCACCAGCCTACGAACGAAGTGTTAATCTGGAAGTAAAAAGGGCTACAGTGGAAGTACTTGAGGCTCAGCGTCGTTACGATCCCGCATGTTCTTTCTCTGGAGAGGAAAATAAGTGAGACTGTAGCAAGTTTTAGTAACAGTTCCACTTTCTCTATTCTCTGACTTCAAGAATGATACAATGGGGGTTCCTTCGTACATTACAATAGGCTTGAGTATACATTTCCTTTGATCTTCAGTCATTAACCCTGGGCAGCATGTAACTGGTAGAACAACCAAGTGGTCTGCGATATCGGCTTCAACCAGTCGCTGGTGTTGGTCGCATAGTAAGTGAAGCTCTGCTCTTACAATACGTTTCAACAAAACTGTCTGCAGCTTAACAGGGACATTTCCATTCTGAAGCCTCCTCTGTATCATTATTATAATTTGGGCACTATTAACAAATGCCATACACGACTTCCCGATATGGTAAATCATTTGGTTACTATGAAGTCTCTGTGTCTTAATGGCCCTCAATAGAGTTGTTACTGCGGTATCGACGGTTATCCGGTTACTGCACTTTCAAAGAAGAAAATCTTACTGCATCTGCAAAAGATATTACAAAAGGAGTGTCTGAATGGTTTACCAGAAACAGGCTAGTAGTTAATCCCCAAAAAACGGTACTCATGAATTTCCACACTGATCAAAATAAAAATCCGGTCCAACCTATAATATGTATAGATAACCAAAACATTAGTGCTGTCAATGAAACTAAATTTCTTGGGGTTCATAACCAGGAAAATCTTATATGGAGCACTTACGTCACATTCCTAAATTCAAAACTAGCAAAAATGAGCTATGTAGTAAGAATTCTCTGCAACAATACTAGTGCAGAAACAGTTAGGGCTGTATACTTTGCTCGTGTACATTCAATACTGAAGCACGGTATCATTTTCTGGGGAAAATGTACACCAGGCCATAACAGTTTTCAGGAAACAAAAGGCAATTATAAGAATAATGAAACAAGTGAGCAGCAGAAAACCACGCAAACGTTTCTTTAAAGATCTAAAGATCCTACGCCTTCCCTGCATTTATATACTGGAAGTAGTCATGCATGTCAAAAAAATTACTGAGAGAAGAAAACCTTTTTCCTCAAAACAAAAATGTCCATGATTACAGTACCAGGTCAGACAGTGACATACATGTTAACCATTGTTGTTGTGGTCTTCAGTCCTGAGACTGGTTTGATGCAGCTCTCCATGCTACTCTATCCTGTGCAAGCTTCTTCATCTCCCAGTACCTACTGCAGCCTACACCCTTCTGAATCTGCTTGCTCTCCCTCTACGATTTTTACCCTCCACGCTGCCCTCCAGTACCAAATTGGTGATCCCTTGATGCCTCAGAACATGTCCTACCAACCGATCCCTTCTTCTAGTCAAGTTGTCCCACAAGCTCCTCTTCTCCCCAATTCTATTCAATACCTCCTCATTAGTTATGTGATCTACCCATCTAATCTTCAGCATTCTTCTGTGGCACCACTTTTCGAAAGCTTCTAGTCTCTTCTTGTCTAAACTATTTATCGTCCATGTTTCACTTCCATACATGGCTACACTCCATACAAATACTTTCAGAAACGACTTACTGACACTTAAATCAATACTCGATGTTAACAAATTTCTCTTCTTCAGAAACGGCTTTCCTTGCCATTGCCAGTCTACATTTTATATCCTCTCTACTTCAACCATCATCAGTTATTTTGCTCCCCAAATAGCAAAACTCCTTTACTACTTTAAATGTTTCATTTCCTAATCTAATTTCCTCAGCATCACCCGATTTAATTCGACTAAATTCCATTATCCTCGTTTTGCTTTTGTTGATGTTCATCTTATATCCTCCTTTCACGACACTGTCCATTCCGTTCAACTGCTCTTCCAAGTTCTTAATCATTGTAACACCACATTATGCCAAAAAGGTGTATATCATGCGGGAACAAAACTTTAGAACAGAGTACCAAGACATATAAAATCTCTTCCTGAACTACAAAGCTTTAAAAAGTATGTGACAGCCTAACTTCTGAAAAACTACTACTATTCAATTTCACAGTATCTTATACAATAAAAAATGTAATTTGTATCTTTAACTGTAGAAATAAGTTGTAAATATACAGTATTTCAAAAATTTGTAATTATTAACTGTATAGATCCAATTTGTTATAAAATTTTAAATAATGTATGTTTGACATTTGAAAAACCAATATCTATCCTTTGTACAATATATGTACTGAAAAAGAGATTTATATGGACAAATAAATAAAATAAATAAATAAACAAATACGCGCGCCGCCAGTTAACGCCGCCGCCATTTCCCTTAACCGCTGCTGTGGTACGTGGGCGCTGCCTCGAATGATTACGCCGCTGCCAATGAGATGCAAGCATTCCCTCTCCGGAGCTCCAGACTGGACTTTTTGCGTGTTTGCAGTTGAATAACATTTACAGACTTTCATAGTGACCAGGGTTCGACATCATCTGAACATTTTATTGAACAGTGATTGATTTATAAATCTTTTGTATCTTCATATACACTCCTGGAAATGGAAAAAAGAACACATTGACACCGGTGTGTCAGACCCACCATACTTGCTCCGGACACTGCGAGAGGGCTGTACAAGCAATGATCACACGCACGGCACAGCGGACACACCAGGAACCGCGGTGTTGGCCGTCGAATGGCGCTAGCTGCGCAGCATTTGTGCACCGCCGCCGTCAGTGTCAGCCAGTTTGCCGTGGCATACGGAGCTCCATCGCAGTCTTTAACACTGGTAGCATGCCGCGACAGCGTGGACGTGAACCGTATGTGCAGTTGACGGACTTTGAGCGAGGGCGTATAGTGGGCATGCGGGAGGCCGGATGGACGTACCGTCGAATTGCTCAACACGTGGGGCGTGAGGTCTCCGCAGTACATCGATGTTGTCGCCAGTGGTCGGCGGAAGGTGCACGTGCCCGTCGACCTGGGACCGGACCGCAGCGACGCACGGATACACGCCAAGACCGTAGGATCCTACGCAGTGCCGTAGGGGACCGCACCGCCACTTCCCAGCAAATTAGGGACACTGTTGCTCCTGGGGTATCGGCGAGGACCATTCGCAACCGTCTCCATGAAGCTGGGCTACGGTCCCGCACACCGTTAGGCCGTCGTCCGCTCACGCCCCAACATCGTGCAGCCCGCCTCCAGTGGTGTCGCGACAGGCGTGAATGGAGGGACGAATGGAGACGTGTCGTCTTCAGCGATGAGAGTCGCTTCTGCCTTGGTGCCAATGATGGTCGTATGCGTGTTTGGCGCCGTGCAGGTGAGCGCCACAATCAGGACTGCATACGACCGAGGCACACAGGGCCAACACCCGGCATCATGGTGTGGGGAGCGATCTCCTACACTGGCCGTACACCACTGGTGATCGTCGAGGGGACACTGAATAGTGCACGGTACATCCAAACCGTCATCGAACCCATCGTTCTACCATTCCTAGACCGGCAAGGGAACTTGCTGTTCCAACAGGACAATGCACGTCCGCATGTATCCCGTGCCACCCAACGTGCTCTAGAAGGTGTAAGTCAACTACCCTGGCCAGCAAGATCTCCGGATCTGTCCCCCATTGAGCATGTTTGGGACTGGATGAAGCGTCGTCTCACGCGGTCTGCACGTCCAGCACGAACGCTGGTCCAACTGAGGCGCCAGGTGGAAATGGCATGGCACGCCGTTCTACAGGACTACATCCAGCATCTCTACGATCGTCTCCATGGGAGAATAGCAGCCTGCATTGCTGCGAAAGGTGGATATACACTGTACTAGTGCCGACATTGTGCATGCTCTGTTGCCTGTGTCTATGTGCCTGTGGTTCTGTCAGTGTGATCATGTGATGTATCTGACCCCAGGAATGTGTCAATAAAGTTTCCCCTTCCTGGGACAATGAATTCACGGTGTTCTTATTTCAATTTCCAGGAGTGTATTTCTACATTAAGATCTACTGTTAGCAACTGACGCTCCAAATACGGAAAAAAGTTATGTATTATTTTTACTCTTTCGTATTACATGTAGTACAAATTAATATCTGAATTCTTTGTTCGTGAACGGCATCTGTTCCTCGCTCCTGTAATCACTAAAGAACCACACAGCGTGCAAGGAAGACGTAACCAGTTAATCGGCATTCGGGCTAGACTACTAACAATATCTTGTGTGGATATGATGTGCCAGAAACATTTTATGGCCCTCAGTAGATTTGTTACAGAACGTTAATCGGCATTTGGGCTAGACTAACATTATCTTGTGTGGGTGCGAAGTGGTAGTCACTAGAGAGCAGAAGGGCTTGTGGGTTCTGGGGAAAGAAGCAAGCAGATCATGCAGCCAAGGACGACTCTGGCGCGATGAAGTCACTCTGACTCCCAGCCGAGTAGGACACATTTCTAACTGATGGATGGGCAGATGACCACTAGATCTGTGATGCCTATGACGATAGAAATTTTTATACGCCATGTTTATTGTGCACGTTATCTTCTTATGAGAAGGCAGAAGCAAATTTATGAGGAGACTAAACCTTTATTTTAGTTGAATTTAAGACGAGTATGGTATATTTTTTAAATTTTGTGTAAATCTTGACATCAGCACAAGTTTTGGGTTAAACGCTTTTGTGTGCAGGTGGGTGGCTAGGATATCCCCCTTTGCTCCAGTGATCAACAAATTCATCCACCCACCAGTAATATTAATCTGTTTTGGTGCTTTAGATCATTGGACACTATCAGTTTTAGTGTCAAATTTGGACATAGTTTTAAAAATGAGTGTGGTAATTGGGGCCGTGTGTGTAAGAACGGCTTTTAGAGGATTTTTATATATTAATTTATTGCCGAATTTGATTTATCACTTTGAACCTCACACGTCTCATAAATCCCCTGAATACCTTGCACCGAAACCAACACACAATCGTCACTCGAGCAGAGATACCAGTCTAAGGCGTATTATTTATAATGACTTGCCACATAGAATGTTTATAGAGAACCGCAGATGCATTTACAGTAAACCGCGACAGTCTGTAATATCTATTGCCCGTGTACAATCAAGTATATCTCAAACCTTACTGCTTTCATATTACATCAGTGACGCGTCATGACGTGCTAACCTGTACGAATAAGGAAAAAGTTTTGCAGTCGCAATCTTCATCTCATCTGTCTCCCCTCCTACACACAGGGAGAATAACTTCTTTATGCGTCAAAACATTACTGTAACGATAATGGACAGCACGTTAGATATGGCCAGTCTCCACGAATAAATTTTAAAGCAAAGACTCGCTAGTGGGCAGCAAGAAAAACCCGGAACCTTGACAACATGTCTGTAAACTTAGCTCTTGTAATAAAAATATCTTTTAGACGATCTATACAATCCATATCGATAAAATATTTCTTTTTACTTGATGAAGTTTATCCATTTCTTACAAGTCAAGAATTCATTATTTTAATTTTTTGTTAGTAATTCGTAGTCGACGAATCAAAATAATAGCAGTTCTTCGAAGTCAGGCAAAGGCATGTTCATTATGTGATAGATTTGTAATTTTGTTTTGACAGTAGTTATTTGAAGCCTTCTCTATTAATCTGGACATTAATAAGCAAGACAGTACAACACTACATTAGTTTTAGGTATACACCTAGTTTATTTATTACAACTTCAGAATTGTTCAAACGTTACTGCTTGGTTTCCTAACTACCTTAGGCTGAATACGCCGCCGTCAGGCAGGAACAGTAATATGATTTGTATGCACGTACGTCAACTTGTTGGTGGTGGCATAAAGTTACTAATTAAGAAACTACGTAAAACTTGGTGTCTTAAATCAGAAAAATTTCCACATTACCTGACAAAATTACGATTGTTATGACTACCCATCTAACAGAGTGTATTCTCGCGAGGCTGCACTTCTCTTCTTTGTATCAGAGCCATAGCCAGAAGTCCAACCTTAAACCTAATGCACTCTTCACAGCCTAGTGAGCTAAACAATTACACGTACGATGTAATAACCATGTTTTGCGACTCAGATTTACCCAGCGATTATAAATGAAAGAAACACGAGAATAACTTATAAACATCCAACGGAATTAACATTTAACAATGCTTCAAGATATTAATTCAGTTTCCTTGAAGAACAGGACTAGGAAACTCTTTTATTATAGTGTCACCTCGACTCAACGTGACTCTACGCTGTTAGCACAAGTTCCTGAAGTGTCTTCTGCATTGGAAGAAGAAAAGTCCAGCAACACGACCCTACAACGATCACAGACGGAATGAATGTGTAATCGACACTACAGTCTAGAGCTGCGCGACCGCTACGTCGCAGGTTCGAATCCTGCTTCAGGCATAGATGTGTGTGATGTCCTTAGGTTAGTTAGGTTTAAGTACTTCTAATTTCTAGGGGCCTGATGACCTCAGAAGTTAAGTCCCATAGTGCTCAGAGCCATTTGAACCATTTTTTTTGTAGTCGACAAGCAAGGAAGAACGGTGACACCGTTATCAATGTGAAACTAAGTTATCAATTTATGAATATGTGATGAAAACTTGTGAACTTCGTCAAAAACTGAGTAAAGGGGTTTCTTTCTATAATACAAGCACCTAACCTTTGAAACTGCATGAAAAATGAAAACAACGCGACCTTTCACATGGTATTCTGTTACAAAGTACATATTCCGAAATAAGAACTCGGTCCATCGTAAAAGTTTCAACTTGCCAGTACTTCCCCACTACATACACAGATATCTAAAAGCTTGTACGATATTATAACCGCAGATGATGCCATATAGTAAATAAACAGGCGACAGTTAAGTCAATGACTCATACCTCATGCGGCTACAATGCAGCTCCCCTTTCAAGTTGGGCGTACGCTTCGTTCAGAGGTTTTAAGGTTCCTCAGGAAGTTTAAAATGTTTCATTAGTTGAACTCTAAGCACAAAATCCAATACAATAATACTTGAACAAAACAGAAGCTTCTTTTGCTTAATATCTCAGAGAACGAATTCGTACCGATACTTCAAGTTTTCGACAGAATACGGAAACAATTGCTAGACAACGGCATAGGAAGTTTAAGGTGACATAGCACTGTTGTTAGCTTAACCTGAGATCAACATTAAACAGCGACAGTTAACTACAGAGACCTTCACTGTTTAGCAACGCCAATATCAACGGTTAAACGAACACTGCAATAAAATTTTAAGCATGTTTTGTGATTCAAATATATCCATCAGTATCTAAATTATGAGTATGCCCGATTAGCTAAGAAACTCCAATGGATTTAACAGCTAAATATATGCCAGCATATTAATTCAGTTTCCTTAAACAACAGGAGAGGAATGCTCGTTTGTCATGATGCCAGGTCACCATAATAAAGCAGTTGTCTGCTGTTGATAAGCGCCATCATGGTAAATTGAAAAAAAATTGATGTGGTTTTAAAAGAAAGCGCTAGACATTGCGTAAGATTTATTTCGTTTGCATTGATTTAAATAATTGGTTCTTTCCAATTCTTTCGGTACTTAAATACATTCGTAGTGAGTTTGAGATAATTTGGAAGAATAGTTTTTCATTTAGAAGAATTTTTAGTTTTACATTTTCGTTTGTAGTCATGAATTTATCTATTCCCATAAACATGGAAGTCTTAAAGCAGGCTTTGGGAGTAGACGTGATGCCAACCATTCGATTTTTGCAAATGTCTGGTCCTCTTGCCGATTACGTTCGCTGTCATGAGTGCGATGATCATATGCGCCCGATAAGTGTATCTCCCAGTCGTACTCACGATTTATTCGTGTGGAGTTGTAGCAAGAATCGACTATAGCGCCCAATTATACGAGGAACATGGTTTCAGAAATCGAAGCTAGCCTTGAGGGATGTAATAAAAATTACGTACTATTGGTGTTTGAGGTATCCTGTGTGGTTGTGTGCGCATGAATGTCGTTTGAGTGAGAGTAGCGTTTTAGACTGGTATTCGTTTTGTAGGGAAGTTAGTGGGGAATATATAAAGTGCAGCAGAGGGCCTTTGGGGTGCTCCGGGTGTTATAGTCGAGATCGATAAGTCTCATTTTGGCAAAACAAGTACAAGAAGGGGGGGGGGGGACCTGCGGTAGGATTATGGGTTTGGGGGCTGTAATTTCAGGTCCAGAATGTGATGTAGTTTTTAAGGTAGTTCCTAATCGGACGAAGAAAATGTTGTTGAAATTAATTGAAGATCATGTCGCAGAGGGTTCCGTAGTGATCTCCGATGGTTTTTCTTCATATAGGGATTTGGGGAATAGGGGCTTCAGCATCTTGTTGTCAATCCTAATACTGAATTCAGATCTTCATCAACTGGGACTTGTACCAATAGTACAAAAGGTTATTAGTCAGCCAAAAAGTCTGTTGTAGGGAGGGAGAAACGACGGATTTCGACACTACAGAGCCTTTTAGATGAATATTCACGGAGGCGTAGTGTATCTGATACATATTGCACGTTTAAGTGTTTCCTTAAACGTGTTGGGCAAATGTATCGTCCAAAATTTGTTAGTTAATTTCAGGGTGGGATGAGGGCGGGGGTAACTGATAATTACGGAGAAGGGCGGGTTTGGTCGGGATGGTTAAAATATTGATTTGGATTTTTTGGAGTTGATCCGTCATTCTTCATTTTCTTACGTTAGGTAATTTTCTTCTGTGGATTTTTTTTTCTTTTACTTCATTTCATTGATGTGAACTTCTGGGTTTATATATTTGTATGTGTGAGTGCACGTGTGTGTGTTTTTTCGTGATGTTGTGGTTTTTGTGTATATGGGTATCTGATTTTTGTTGCCTTTCAAGGCGAGATTTGGTTTTTTGCGGAGGAGTTTCCGTATGGTAAGTTTAGTTTCTTTATTTTTATGTTGTACTGAATTTGTCTATTTTGATGTATTTCTTTGTCGTTTTATACTGTTCTGCGTTAAGTATGGGTTTGTCAGCTGCAGTACCGAACACAAATTTTGCCGTTGTTGCTCTTTTGCCCTTTCCCAGCACTAGTACTACTACGAATTTTTCGAGTCTATACTAGCACTACTGAAGGCGAAAAGTCGACATACGCAAAACTTTTATCCCGTACTTCAGTTGGGTTATACATGTCAGTTGAAGTGCGGGATACTGGTGCTAGTTAGACGAAAAAAGGAACATTTGTAACACTGCTGTCATTTATCTATATAGGTCAACTGAAGAACAGAATACAAATATTATGTAGGTCGCTATTTTTCGCTTTCACTAGCACTAGTATCCTATTCTTCAGTTGACTTATATAGGTCAATTGAAGTTCAGGATACACATGTTATAAAGGTCGTTATTTCCCATTCGCTAGTACTAGTATCTCAGTCTTCAGTTGGTCTATATAGCTCAACTGAAGAATGGGATAAAATTTTTACTGCTGTTGGTTTTTTGTCGTCGCTAGCAAGACTATGATAATTTTCAATCAATACTACTAGAATCGAAGGAAAAAAATTGTATCCCATACTTCAGTTGGCCTATATATGTCAACTGAAGTATGGGATACAAATTTCATGTGTGTTGTCTTCTTCCGCCTGAGGTACAGGTTGCCAATGCTACGTAGGTCGATTTCTTCGTTTTCGATACGAATATTATGTACGTAGATCTTTTCACCTTCGCGAGTAATACTATCTACGTAAGAACAGAATGCTAGTAATAGCGAAGGCGAAAGAAACAACATCTGTAAAATTTGGACCCCGTGTTTCAGTTGGCCTATATATTTGAACTGTAGAATAGAATACTAATAATAACGAAAACAAAGAAATCGAGGTACGTAAAATCTGTATCCCGCACTGCAATTAATCTACATAGATCGACTGAAGCTAGAGATATAACTCATGTATCTGTCAACTGAGGTATTCTATGCTACCGCAGAAGTACTAGAACTCAAACAAACGATATCCTTAACATTATGGTCGAAATATTACTGAACGTGATCTATGTCTACCATCTGTTTTCTCTCCTGCATTCCTTTGTTTATGAACACTCGTCTCTGCCGTTACATCTGTATAATAAAGCATCTCTGGCAAATTCTGACGTCATTGCTCAAAGCCGACGGGTTTTATCCTGTTCTTCAGTAGTTCCCATGAGCCTACAATGACCAGACAGTAAGTCTGTGTAGTCGACGAGCGAGAGAGATCGGCGACACCGTTGTCATTGTGAAACTAATAAGTTGATGGGAATAGAGCACGTTCCGATTCTAACCGTCTGCTTTGAACCATAACATCATATGTAGAGTAAACTGGATAATTTACATGAATTACTACCACAACTACAGATAACATTTTATAACAGTCCTATTACATTCTTCAAGATGTCGACCGGAAGGTAGACGATTATCGTGGAGGTGAAAAAAGAGGGGAGAAGGCATTACGTCACAAACTTGAAATTGATGTCCGCCATCTTAACAGTACAAAACATTAGTTTTGCCGCATTCATACCTCATAGATCACCGTGGTGACACTTCCCCTTGACGTCTATCTGACTGTGTCATATTATTGGCGCAAACACACATTCACGAACAGAAAAATGTTGGAAACTGCCGTCCTGACGCTAGGATATCCGTAAGCTCTAGAAATTTTAGTATTTAAAATAGTTGTTGCACGCGCACGACATAAATCATGAACAAGAAGCACTTGTAAAGAGTGGTCTGCTAATATTTTGGGCTACTTAATATGCCGCAGGCCCCGCCCACTCTGGCTTCATGACAAAGTACAGCATAAGTCTATAATACCCTCTCCCTTCTTTTTTTCTCCGTGACCATTACGGTCGAAACCAAATACAGAAAACAAGCGAACTATTTGAGTCAGCTAGTAAACTGAAAGGAACAGGTCAACCGCAGAAATGAGAGAGTTTTGGGCGAGGACAAACAAAAACAATGTTAATAAACATAAGATCATTCCAAAGCAGTCAAAAAATCGAAAAATAAAGCACACTAATTCTCTAGAATAAACCTAATGATAATATACAGAAAAAAACAAAATTGGAATCGAATAATTCGCTTGAACTATGCAGATTAAACGAAGACAGGGATACTAGACACACCTCCACAAAACAACTACATAATCGAATATTAACACATATACCGTATACTTTCCAAAATGTAGCAAGCGAAAAGAAACAGTACAAAAAGGCACACAAGTGTAATAGCAGTGCTCGCTGCAGCTATATAGCTCTAACGAAGGCAGCGATACCATACACCCCCTCCACCCCCAACCCCGCCCAAAAAAGAGGAATTGTACACCTAAATGCTTCTAAAATAAAGAGGAAAAGAACGCAAAAAATGCACAATTGGAATTGAATCTTGCACTTGACCCATGTAGCTCAGCGATACCAACACAGCCTCTCGAAACGACATGAATAGGTATTTGTGGAGATAATGTAAACTGATTAATAATTGCTTGAATAATTGGAAAACTGATTGAAAAGAATAGTTGCAAGAAATTTGAAGGTAATTTATGAATCTGTACACAATCCTGGATGAATTTTAGCTGATACCAATATCAACAGAGCTACAGTATCTATACATTCAAGGTCGCTATTCATAATTCGCGTTACGTACTGCTTCACATTAATTCTATTGTGTTTAGTCGGGATTGTGACAATGTCGATGCAGGACCGCTCCTCCGGATATCACGTAAATTCATCTTGTTTGCTCCGGACCTCTTAATGCAGGATCTCGGCTGCGAGTGAAATAATGAACAGACAGAAGTGGACGTCTTAAATGTGCGAATAAATTTTGCTTTTCTAATAACTTTTTATAACATTTTTAATGTACGGTTGAAATACACACACCGAGCGAGGTGGCGCAATGGTTAGACACTGGACTCGCATTCGGGAGGACGACGGTTCAATCCCGCGTCCGGCCATCCTGATTAAGGTTTTCCGTGATTTCCCTAAATCACTCCAGGCAAATGCCAGGATGGTCCCTCTGAAAGGGCACGGCCGACTTCCTTCCCCATCCTTCCCTAATCCGATGAGACCGATGATCACGCTGTCTGGTCTCCTTCCCCAAAACCAACCAACCATTTTTTTTTTAAATACACATTTTTAACAATCCTGGTGCGATGGATCCCAGCATATGTCTGTAGCCGGCCGGTGTGGCCGTGCGGTCTAGGCGCTTCAGTCTGGAACCGCGTGACCGCTCCGGTCGCAGGTTCGAATCCTGCCTCAGGCATGGATGTGTGTGATGTCCTTAGGTTAGTTAGGTTTAAGTAGTTCTAAGTTCCAGGGGACTGATGACCACAGCTGTTAAGTCCCATAATGCTCAGAGCCATTTGAACCATTTGAACCATATGTCTATACACTACTACTTATCGAAACAAAAGAGTGAAGATAAAGGAATTAATAAATTGTAGAGCGTAGTTCACATTTTGTTTCATACAGATATTAACGATGTTTCAAAACATTATCCTTGCCACAAAACAACTCGTTAATTTACCTTTGGCGGGGTCTAGAACCTATTCAGTTTATATATAAGAAAAGAAAAGAACGAGAAAAAATAATATGATTTAATACAATTACCCTCCACTGTGCGCTGACGTCATACGGAGGTGGACTGTGTCTGAGATCATTTCCCTTTTGAGGGTTGATAATCCTGGTCGTTATGGGCATAGCCTTTACTCTCGGCCATTGCAGCTGGTTATCAATTTATGTGATCACGTCAGCTTCTTTCAACACATACATATATAAGTTTTCTCTCCTAACAAAGTGCTTGCTGTAACCGCATAGTCCATTGTTGCCAGTCAGCATCTGCACAGTGTTTAGCTTGCGAAGAATAAAAAAAAAATGGTACAAATGGCTCTGAGCACTATGGGACTTAACGTCTGAGGCCATCAGTCCCCTAGAACTTGGAACTACTTAAACCTAACTAACCTAAGGACATCACACACATCCATGCCCGAGGCAGGATTCGAACCTGCGACCGTAGCGGTTGCGCGGTTCCAGACTGAAGCCCCTAGAACCGCTCGGCCACTCTGGCCGGCGCTTGCGAAGTCTGCGAGCGCAGTGCAACGTCCGTTATCGTCACAGTTCGCGCTCATATGTTCAGTGCGAGGCCAGAATGTCCGTGTCGGGCGTTTACAATAGCTTTCACTGCAATAATTCATGAAGCACGTGTTCAGCGGCGTGATCCTTTGTGAAATCTTCGATGAGGTGACAACTGGTTTTCATATCGGTGGCCCGAGGAATTTATTTCACCTCTTAGCTCTCACGTACTCTGTGAGCAGACCAGCCATACATTCGACATCCTTTGACAAGGTAAGTTCCTTGTTGCTTTTACCATGTTGTCGAGCACAGAAAATTTGTTACACTAAGTACTGCCATTTTTGATTTAACACGTGCACGCCCAGGTGTTGTTTTCACACACGTACACTTAACACTTTTGTGCTTTGTTTTTGAGCGTCTTCCATACAACTGTATTACATAAAGTTTCTGTAGTGACCTTTCCACTTACTATACATATACAATAATAAAATACAAATACAATTACAAAATACACTTATCCTATTCATTTGCTGACATACCATTATCGTCGCTTATATGCATTATAGTCTGTAACATATTCTCTCCTTTTTTTATAGTGTCATTGTTTGTCATTTTGTTTTCATTTCCGTTACGTTATTCGATTCCAGTTATATGAGCACACATTTTACTCTCATTTGGTTATACATTCTTCATGTAACATTCATACAATAATAGATTCTGTTTTCATTTATAGCATGAATTGACATACATTCCAGTTTACAATGACTTCTTATACGAGCGTAATTATCCATTCAAAAGAGTCAAAGAAGTAAACAACAGTCGCTACAATAAATACTATGCGCCGCCCTGATAACTACACATGGGTCTCCCCCTCTATAGTTGAATTCTTTTATCTTGGCGGCTCGCGCATGCCCGCCCAGACGCGGGAGATTGCTGCGTTGCCAGTTGCACACGACGCACGCGCCAAGAGAAGCAGCGCCATAGTATAGTATAGTTCGCAAGCTTACGTTTAGGGGGGAGCGCGCAGTTTATGAAGTAAAGCCACCACGGCCGCATTAACCCTTTCGCTGCTACAGAGACGTGCTCCCCGCATTCCGCGCTGTGCGCGATTTTGTCACTGCACTGCTCGCCTGTGCTGACACATGGTGTTTCCGACTGCTTTGACACACTTATCATTCGATTCCATAAAAACTATTTGGCCCAAAAATTAGATTTTTACCCATCTTCTTGACTGATACCTTCCCCCACTTCCTTTGACTGATTGAAGTGCTTTAAAATAAAGCCAAACGCGCCTAGTGTAAATAAAACTTTTATTACAGTCACGAAAGACGGAATATTTCTCAATATTACATACGACACCTATGTGGTACTTAAATTAAATGAGATATTGTTATACAGTAAATTTTATATGAAATTTAGGTACCTTGTCCACATTTCATTCTCAGCATTGTGGCAACTAAAATCGACCATAAGGAAAGTATACGCTATGGAGTTTTACCTCTGCAAACTCTTCAAAATTTCGCGCAATGGTTTACTACATTTAATGCTGCACAATAACTGGGTTGAACATCGAAACAAAATTAAGTCATTTATGGGGGGAAGGTATCAGTCAAGAACACGTGTAAAAATCAAATTTTTGGGCCAAATAGTTTTTGTCAAATCGAATAATAAGTGTGTCAAAGCAGTGGGAACACCATGTGTCTGCACAGGCGAGCAGTGCAGTGATGACAAAATCGCGCACAGCACGGAATGCGGGGAGCACGTGACTGCAGCAGCGAAAGGGTTAATGAAGAGACAAAGCACCAGAAATTTCAAAAAATTGCATTCAAACGAATAAAATTCGTGAAGTAAGACACTTCGATATTGTTTTTAAATAAAGAAAACATTTAGCATAGTACAAGGTTTGATCTCTTTACCTTCCACTTACCAAGCCAACGCCTTGACCGTTACGCTAGCACAGCTCGTCGTGCAATGTCTCTCCATAAGGACTCTAACAGGTCACGCAAAATTCTGACAAACACTGTTGGTATGCCCATGAATAACTTGCACTTCATCGAAGTACAATAGGAAATAAACAATTACCGCTGTTCTTTATTGCGAAAAAGCGGTTCGTGAAATTGATACAAACACCTTTCCTTGCTATCGCCTGAATTAAGAGTCTTATTGCTTGTTTGGTTTAATTAATTAATAGAAAATGAAGCAATTGGTATAAAGAATGCTTTTTCCAAACTTTCAAAAAACAAAGTCTGCTATCAAGACACTGCTTTTGTTCTATTACTTTATTTATGACTGAACGTTTCTAAAACTGAAGACACTCGTCCGTGCTCTGCTCTGCAGTCGCGATCTGGCAACGTCGTTCTCTGTTCATTGGCTGACTGTATTTTTTGACGTCAGATGCGCAGAACGAACCTAAACTCGGCCGCCAACATAAATGACGCGCACTTTAGCATCCTCCACGAAGGATCTACACACTACAGAGTTGAGGAAATACCGCAAAAAGGTATTTACGTGCTTATCTACGTCTCATTAATAGACTTAACTGTGATCCCAACAACAAAGTAGATTGTTGTTTATAAACACAACTCAGATCTAACGATACCAATAGTATCAAACACTTATGGTAAGTAGCAACTTTACTTGTCTAACATTGTTGATTAAATGGTTGAATATATTAGAAAGGTATTAGCAGTTTATGCTATAAATGAAAACAGAATCTGTTATTGTATGAATGTTATATGAAGAATTTATAACCAAACGAGAGTAAAATGTGTACTCATATAATTGGAATCGAATAACGTAACGGAAATGAAAACAAAATGACAAACAATGACACTATAAAAAAAGGAGAGAATATGTTACAGACTATAATGCATATAAGCGACGATAATCGTGTGTCAGCAAATGAATAGGATAAGTGTATTTTGTAATTGTATTTGTATTTTATTATGCTATGTGTATAGTATGTGGAAAGGACACTACAGAAACTTTATGTAGTACAATTGTATGGAAGACACTCTAAAACAAAGCACAAAAGTGTTAAGTGTACATGTGGCAGAACAACACGCAGGTGTACACGTGTTGAACCAAAAATGGCAATACTCCATGTAACAGAAATATTCTGTGCTCGACATCATAAAAGCAACAAGGAACTTACCTTGTCAAAGGATGTCGAATGTATGGCTGGTCTGCTCACAGAATACATGAGAGCTAAGAGGTGAAATAAATTCCTCGGGCCACCGATATGAAAACCAGTTGTCACAATATCGAAGATTTCACAAAGGATCACACCGCTGAGCATGAGCTTCATGAATTTGTCCAGTGAAAACTACTGTAAACGCACGACACGGACACTGTGGCGTCGCATCAGGAGGCCACTATACAACCATTATTGTAATATAGACTCTCTCTTAATTTTCTATGTCCCTGGTTATTCAATAGGCCTTACAAATGCTACTGTGGGCTGGAGCTCATCATTTTGTTTGTTTTGGGCGCTCCAACACTTCCAGTTGTGCCTGTCTGGCGCACACACATTTGCGGTTTGTTGACTAGCTTGCTCCCCAATGTGCATGCGCTGCGTTGCTCTGATACCACTTCCATCGCGGCAAGTTGTGTATTGCATTGCACACAACCGTGCATTTCACAAGTTCATTTATTTGTTTACAGATGGGCTACGTGCAAGGCGAAGCGTTGTGTTTAGAGTATCGTCGTCTCTAGACATATAAAAGTAAAATTCTTCCCTGTTACAACCACTCATCTTATCGTTTACACATATGACATATAAGAATAAACAAAAACAAAAATTTTCCTTAACAACTAACAACACAAATTCTGGAATGTGACTTTCCAGCACTTAGATGGTATACAGCCCTTCTTCAATACATCAATGTTCTCAAGTCTTTGTGTGAATAAAGGCCCCTGTCTTTACCCGTGTTTGTGTGTACCAAACTGTATGCTCCCAGTTAGGATATTTTAATAATCACTTACGGTACGGTGTATAGTAGTTGCTACTTACGGTACAGTTTTTCAATTTTTGTGGATTTGGGATATGTTCTAAGTAACACCTTCACCCTGTATAAAATTGTGTTGTACGTTTCACCTTTCTGTCACAAATTCCTTTCCTATATTTAGCCCAGGTTTCAAGGTTGATTTCTGACTGTCGTATTTTATTCTCCAGTGATAATTCTGGTATCGGTATATTAGGCAAAGGTTTCTCCCACTCACCTAAATTGTCTGCAATTGAACATCAGCCCATTTGGTGTAAATCCAGTTGATATATGGGGAAGGTTGTTGACAACTTTTAAGGAGGGAGAGACATATTCAATCCATGTAGTATGTTTCTGAGGTATATAGGTCCTCAGAAACATGTAAAATTCCTTAAACATCCTTTCTATGGGGGATGCTTCGGGATGAAGTTTGGATACTAAAATGTGCTTGATTTGGTTGGAATCTACAAACTCTTTCCATTTATATCCAACAAAAATGCGGCATTATCTGCTAACATGACATCTGGTTTTCTTACTCTTGCAAAACAATCCTCTTTGATTCATCTAATAATTCAACTGGCCTTAATGTTCTGTACAGCATATAGCTTTATGTAACTGGTGAAAATATCGTACAGACCTACTATATATTTTATTCCCCCCTTACTTCTGGGATAAGGTCCAGCCACATCCAACAATACCTTTCCTAGACTTTTTTTTAGCCACAGTGGGATGTAGTTCAATCTGTTTGGATATGTTGGAACGTTTTGCTTCCTGGTAGACAATACACTTTCTTATCACTTGTAGTACTCTTCGTCTAAGGTTGGAGAAATAACAATATTTACCTATTTTATCAATGCATCTTGCAATGCCATAATGGTCAAAAGCATTGTGTGTGTGTGTGTGTGTGTGTGTATAAGATAAAATCATGCATATATTCCTCTGGCAAACACAAGTGCCATTGTTCTTGTTCAAGTTGGTTCCTATGGAACAAAACACCTTTGTGGATAGTGAGAAACCTTTTTAACTTGTCATCACGTTTCGTAAGTTTAACTCTTACTTTACTCCAGCGTGTGTCTTGCTGCTATAATTGCTACATGTATTTACACTGCGGACACATTATGGTTGGAATGTTTTGCCTTCCATCAACATAGCCCTTATTTCACCTTCCTGCTCTGAAAGATCATTAAATTCCCCTAATCCCTATGGTAGATGCGAGAAAGACCATCAGCTATTACTTTCTGGTTTCCTTTTATGCACATTGTTTCAAAATCAAATTCTTGAGCTACATACACCACCTGGTTATCCCTCGCTGTAGCAATTTACAGGTTAGCAAAAACGATAAGGACTGGTGGTCACAGCATATTTTTGCGTGTTTACCCCAAAGGAAACATTCAAACTTTTTAAAGGGCCAAATTGCAGCCAAATCCTCCAACTCCATAGCTGAATATGAACCTCCAGCTTCGAATAAGGTGTGGCTGGAGAAGCTAATTACTTTAAGGACGAATTTTCCGTCTTCTTCTACCATTTGAAAAAGACATGCACCCAGACCTTGAGAGGATGCGTCGGTGCATAAGCAAAAATCACTCTTCATGGCTGTTTGAAATAAAATATTAGCATTTAATAAGGCTTACTTGATGTTCTCGAAATCGGTTTGACATTGCTTGTCCCAAAACCAAGGTCACTTTTTCCAGAAAAGATTTAGTAAGGCTTCACTGTTCATAAGTTGGTTAGGGATGAATTTCCTGCAAAATGAGACTAGGCCAAAGTATCCATTTAATTTTATCTTGTTTTGAGGAACAGGACAGTTCATAATGGTATCAAGTTTTTTAGGATCTTGCAGTATGCCTTCCAAAGAGATTATGTGTTCTAAAAATTTTACCTTTTCTTGTCCAAAATTAGGTTTCTTGGGATTTGATGTTACTCCATGTTCGGAAAAGCGGCTCAATACTTGTTGAATTAATCTTAAGTATTCTACCCAAGTGGGTGGGGCGACTAAAAGGTCGTCCACGTTTACTGTTGCCTTACTCACAAGGTTGGGCTGTAGTACTTTGTCCAGAGAAGAGATAAATACATCGGCACTTATGTTCAATCCAAACGGTAATACTTGAAATTCGAAGCTCCTACCCCTACATACTAAGATGGTATACTTCTGACACTCTTTATGTAGTTTTATTTGCCAATATGAGGACCTCAGATCGATTATAGGAAGAAATTTAGCATCATGGAATTTCATACGCCATTCCTCTAAATTGTTTGGACGTGTGCGAACTGGTACAATAATCTTATTAATGTTACATGCGTCGAGGGCGTAGTGCACCTTGCCATCTGGCTTACTCACAGCCAAAATAGGACTAAAATGAGGCAAAAATGATGGTTGTATTATGCCCCATTCAAGAATCCTGTTAATCTCTTTTCTTACTGCTTCCATTTTGTACACAAAATCCTTAATGATACCTGGTCTTTTTTTCAAATACATGTGAATAAGCAAGTATCAGTTCCCTAACTTCCGCTTGCTGTTCTTGAGACAAGCATTTTGATTCACTTACCTTTGTGTTTATTATATCGTTGTTTAACTATTCTGCTGCCAACTGTTCGTTATCGTATGTGTTGACAAACATAACTATGGGATTTACCAACTGAACCTCAAAGCACATTTACGTCTATCAGTACTTCCCCTGATTAGGTCTATTGCAAATAACCAGTTTTTTACTGTGAAATGACATTGGTCTTTTCCTATATCAATTTGTATATGATATGTCCTAAGTGCATCCATACCGATTAAACAATCAACTGTTAATTTCTCTACTATCAAAAAACTGCATTTTACAAAATCTGTCCTAATGGAGCCGGAATTAAGGCTTGTATTTTGTCTCCTTTCCATTTCTGACCAGTCGCAGTTTGTAACTCGCAATTTTGCGTTGGCAATGTGGGTATACGCCCAAGTTTCTTCAGCTCTTCAAAGAATCCCTATGACATCAAATTAGCCGTAGCACCTGTGTCAAGCATAATAGGTACATCAAGGTCAAAGATTCTGGCTTTAATAGTAGCTTGTACCTTGCCCTACGTTGATACAGATCACCTGTCACATCACTACCTTGACCGTATCTGATGAAGCAAGTGTCGGTCAAGCTCGTGCCCCCATTCTCCTCCCTGTACACAGAACAGGGACCTACCGCGACCAGTTCAAGTTTTCCGGAGTCGCGGTGGCATCAGTCTCTGAGTTAGGCATAACTTCCACTATGTGGACTGTTGATGTATGATTACGCCAATTAGTATCCTGTGAGGCTGTCGATTGAAATTCTCTTTGCCTTTGCGTGTTATTCGGCGTATGTGCGTTACTTAGCTGGCCGTATTCTGCTGTCTGTGGATTATTCGGCTGTCTGGTATTGTTTTGTGTTTGCCAAGCGATCGGTTGATTATTGCCGGTAGCTTGTGTCTGTATATATTGCACAGGCTGGCCATACTCTACTTGTCCGTTGTAGTTGCTTTTGTTAAATTTTTGACTATTCCTTTTTTATCCGTCCTTGAATTTACGACTTTTGCCGTTGCCGTTACGATTAACATTACCGTTACCATAAGTCTGTGTGGGGTAAGGTTGCCACTCGTGTTGTACTACGAATCTGTTGTTCACTTGTTAGTCCGTAAATCTCTGTGGCACTATCTGCGTATTAATAGGATTGGGATGTACTGGTCTCTCTTCGTATATCAAATCTATTGAGTCCAGTACAGATAGAAAGTATTCGGTGTCGTGTTCCGGAATTGTAATGAGTTTTTCCCTAATGTGGCTCTTTAAGATTTTCAGCACGTCTACTTGTGATATCAGGTTCCTCCAGTATCTGGTTTTATTCAAATATTATTCAAAGTAGCCCCTTAAGCTTCCATGTTTACTACTGAATGAAGCTGGGTTGAATACTTCACGTCTGAGGCTCTCTTGTACGGCCTCAGCCAATATTTATCCAGAGAGCTTTCTCAGACTGTTCGTAGTAGTGGCAACGTTCCGCCATGTCCGTAGTCCTTAGCAGAACGTATATCCAACAATAAATCTAATTTTCTGGGCTTCGGTCCGAGGTAAAACATCTCGAAATGCCCTGATAAAGACCACAGGGTATGTCCTTTTCCCTTCAGAGGTAAATATCAGAAATTGTCGATACCTAAGTAATCCCTCATCTGCAAGTAATGTTGACAAACACGCCGCGTCGTCAGTGACAGGCGTGTTTGTGTTCGCTTGTGGCGTAGTGCATGGCAATTGCGCTTGCTCGACAGGTACAGATGCCGGCAACTGCATTTTATCTCTCTGGTTTTTGGCAAATTTTGACTCTAGATTCAACTGGGCTACTCTTAGAATTAACTTTTGTAGTTCTGTAGGTAAGTTTTTGCACACGTTTTCAAGCTCGCTGCTGCGTTCGTCACATTTTTTTACCGACACATCCACTTGGGATTGCGTCTCCTGAATTTCGGAATATGCTTCACTGAGGTTTTGTAACTCAGCTGCTAGTTGTTCCTGTTTATCGTCTACGGATGATAATTTTTCCGTTAACGTTTTTATATTGCGGGATATGTTGGCAATTATTTCTTGTTTTTGTTGTTTACCTAGCTCTGTCAGTTTCCTGGATAGTTCGTCAGATAATTCAGTGCATATTGTTTTGCTCACCTCACTGAACTGTTCACTAATATTATTCTTGAAATGGTTAAATGCGTGATCTTGCTGTTTAAACTGTTGTCCTATACCCTTAAGTTTACACAGCAAGATCAGGCATTTAACTATTTCAAGAACAATGTTAGTCAACAGTTCAGTGGGGTGAGCAAAACTAAATGCACTGAATTATCTGATGTGCTATACCATTAGGTGTAGATTAAAACTGAAGAAACTGCAAAAAGGTGGGAATTTAAGGAGATGGGACCTGGATCAACTGAAAGAACCAGAGGTTGTAGAGAGCTTCAGGGAGAGCATTAGGGAACGATTGACAAGAACAGGGGAGAGAAATACAATAGAAGAAGAATGGGCAGCTCAGAGAGATGAAATATTGAAGGCAGCAGAGGATGAAGTAGGTAAAAAGACGAGGGCTTGAAGAAATCCTTGGGTAACAGAAGAGATATTGAATTTAATTGATGAAAGGAGAAAATATAAAAATGGGGTAAATGATGCAGGCAAAAAGGAATACAAGCGTTTCAAAAATGAGATCGATAGGAAGTGCAAAATGGCTAATTAGGGATGACCAGAGGTCAAATGTAAGGATGTAGAAGCATATATCACTAGGGTTAAGATAGATTCTGCCTACAGGAAAATTACAGAGACATTTGGAGAAAAGAGAACCACTTGTATGAATATCACGAGCTCAGAAGGAAAACCAGTTCTAAGCAAAGAAGAGAAAGCAGAAAGGTGAAAGGAGTATATAGAGGGTCTATACAAGGCCAATGTTCTTGGGGACAATATTATAGAAATGGAAGAGAATGCAGATGAAGATGAAATAGGAGATATGATACTGCGTGAAGAGTTTGACAGAGAACTTAAAGACCTAAGTCGAAACAAGGCCCCGGCAGTAGACAACATTCCATTAGAACTACTGTTAGCCTTGGGAGAGCCAGCCATGACAAACGTCTACCATCTGATGAGGAAGGTTTATGAGACAAGTGAAATACCTCAGACTTCAAGAAGAATATAATAATTCCAATCCCAAAGAAAGTAAGGGTTTACAAGTGTGAAAATTACCGAACCATCAGTTTAAGCCACGGCTGCAAAATACTAACACAAATTCTTTACAGACGATTGGAATACTCTCTTTCAAATTCTCAAGGTGGCAGGGGTAAACAGTTATAAGAGTCGAGGGGCATGAAAGGGAAGCAGTGGTTGAGAAGGGAGTGAGACAGGGTTGTAACCTATCCTCGATGTTATTCAATCTGTATATTGAGCAAGCAGTAAAGGAAAAAAAAGAAAAATTTGGAGTAGGAATTAAAATTCATGGAGAAGAAATAAAAACTTTGAGGCTTGCTGATGACATTGTAATTCTGTCAGAGACAGCAAAGGATCTGGAAGAGCAGTTGAATGGAATGGACAGGGTCTTGAAAGGAGGATATAAGACGAACATCAACAAAAGCAAAGCGAGGATAATGGAATGTAGTCGAATTAAAGCAGGTGATGCTGACGGAATTAGATATGGAAATGAGACACTTAAAGTAGTAAATGAGTTTTGCTATTTGGGGAGCAAAATAACTGATGATGGTCGATGTAGAGAGGATATAAAATGTATACTGCCTATGGCAAGCAAAGCGTTTCTGAAGAAAACAAATTCGTTAACATCGAGTACAGATGTTACTGTTGCCAAGCTCGGATTTCCGACATCTTGGTATATTGCATTTTGTAATGAATTTTCAACAATGGTCATTTCCGTTGACTCCACTATGAATAGTTTTTAACAAAATAATTAATTAATTTTTCAAAAATGAAATTTTGACTGTATTGGTACTTTTCAATTAAAGTAGGTTTAATTGCATATTCACTAATGAACCTGATTACTGTGTGACACAGTCTTATAGAATTTGAATGACTCATCTTGCACCTTAATGATGACTTTGTACAAATTTTCGTTTTTTCTGTAGAAATGCACTTTCAGTAAAGGATATTAACTGGAAGGAAAAGAGATAATCTACTGACACATAGATCTTCCTACCAAAACCGCTGAAATCAGTAATCCCGGCTCGTCTCATTTGTAGAGAGAATGTAATTTTAATTTGCTCTTTCAGTGTTTTTGTCATTCCCCATCTCGTGGACATGTAACAAATACAATTAAACTATCATTAGTCTGTAATATTAGTCTATAATTACTTTAGTTTATATTAGTTTTTATTTACTATTATAATTAATAATTATTATAATTATAACATAATAATATATCATAATTATTTATTTATTATTATTTTAGTTTATATTAGTTTATAATATAAATCATTTATCTCAAAAATATTTATCTCAACTTTTGAAACATCTGTTCATATTTCGCTCTGTGTCATCTTTTAAACGGTCACCATTGAATAGGTATTTGTGGAAATGACATAAATTGATTAATAATTGCTTGAATAATTGAAAAAATTAATTGGAAAAAATAGTTGAAAGAAATTTGAAGGTACTTTATGAATCTGCACACGATCCTGGGAGAACTTTAACTGATAGCAATATCAACAGACCTTCTATATCAATACATTCAAGGTCAATATTCATAATTTGCGTTACGTACTGGTTCACATTAATTCCATTGTGATTAGTCTTGATCGTGACAATATCGATGCAGGATCGCTCCTCCGAATATCACGTAAATTACTTGTGTCTGTTCCGGACCTCTTAGTGCATGATCTCGATTGCATGTGAAATGATGAACAGATAGGAGTGGACGTCTTAGATGTGCGAATTAATTTTGCTTTTCTAATAACTTTTTATAATTCTTTTAATGCACAGTTGAAATACACATTTTTAACAATCCTGGTGCGACAGATCCCAGCATACGTCTATACACGACTACTTATCGAAACAAAAGGGTGAAGATACAGGAATTAATAAATTGAGGAGCGTATTTCTTATTTTGTTTCATACAGATATTTAACGATGTATCAAAAAATCATCCTTGTCACAAACCAGCTCGTTAATTTACTTTTGGCGGGATCTATAATCCATTTTACATATAACTTATATATAAGAAAAGATAAAACGGAAAAATAATATGATTCAATACATACGTGATCGATAAATACCACACAAGAACCTTCCCATGATAAACCTAAAAAATATAAAAAAATAGCACACAAGTGGAATCACATTGTACTCTGAACTCATATGTCTCAACCAAAAACAGCGAAACCAGACCTTTCCCGACCTCGCCCCCCCCCCCCTCCTCCCCCGCAGGGCTGGCAGCATGGGCCTGTGTTTTGTGCTCCTGCGCTAACACAACTGACATAATGGTCGTGTGGCTCGCCAGTTCCTTCCAATGCAGAAAGAGTCGTATTCGTGATGGACCAGGATTAGTCTCTTTACTCCTTTCAAAATAAGAAATCAAAATAACGAGCAATGCACAACTCAAAACAGAACTGGGAACACAAAGACATTCGGAAACGGTGACAGTGCAATTGTCGCTGAGGTTCGCAGTGTCGCAAACGTGGTAGTTCAGGCCTGACAGCTACCACTATCTTACGCTACCATTTATCAACCCCCCCCCCTCCACCACCACCACCTAAAACTGACACGTAAAAGTGAAAGTGTCCACATAATAAACAGAATAGTTCACAAACATCATAGGATACACTGGTAATTAACACTGTTACCATGGGAGTAAAAAAAGAAGGGAGATGGCGGTATAGACACGCTGTACGTTGTTTTAGAGCCACAGTGGTCGAGGGCTACCGCCATCTTAAATAACCCAAAATATAAACAGACTACTGTTTACGATTGCTTCTTGTTCGTTACACCTATCGTCTACACGCAAAAACTGTTTTAATAATAAAATTAGCATGCTTACATGAATAAAACAATGTCAGGAAGGCAATTTCGAACGTGCTCTAGTAGTTAAACGATCCATGTGGTCCTCTTAATTTAACTTTGTTTTTGTTGATATATTTCGAACCACCAAGAAGAGAAAAGCATGCTTTCGTAATCCACTTTTGTTGTAGTTGAATCGACAGCAAATGAAGCTCGAACTTTGGAAGGAATGCTTGTTTGCTTAGTAGTACTTCTTCTTGTTCGTTACGTTTTCAGCTTTCACCTTGTGTGCACAACATTTTTAATGTTGCAAAAAGACTTGCCTACATGTTCTTTGCTAGCCCATAAACGTGTGCAGTGAGGAAAGAAGCAAGGCTTGCTATCGTATATTGTTCACGCTAACAGAGTGAACGATTATTGAAACGCCAAAAAAACAAAACTGCATAGAGGTATACCTCGATGTGGGATAGAGTTCTTGTTTGATTAGATTGCTAGCGCATTCGTATCACTGTAGTTTACACATCTTCTCACGATGAAGTCTTGCCTCATTCAGTATGTGTCCAATAACAGCAATTTACAGGTTAAAAAACGATTTAATTTTTTAAACATATTCCACCATCGAGAAATACTATAAATGTGACTGAGGGAATAGTCTCAAACTGTTAGACCCTGTAGAATGGATATTTTTCTTGAACGTTTATGTAAGTCATGTTTTAGTAATGATAGCCTAATCAGTGAAACATATAGGCTTATCTTTCCAATATTAGCCTGTTTTCTTCTTTTCCTGGAACATTTCTTGTCAATAACTGTCAGGTTTTCAGGAATAACCAAGCACATAACAATTGGAATGTACATCCACTTTAGATCATCTGCCTCATTTTAGATTTTAATTTCACTTTGAGGTTTTCAAAATATATAAGTCTATACCACACTTTGTCATGTACCAATAGTTACTTAGTTAGTTTCATACTCCATGTATCATTTGCATGATAAATCGTAAATATATGGGAAGAGTCATTTTATATTAGCTTCAGCTTTTTTAAACATGCCTCCTTGCCAATCATTTATAAGTTTTTTTTATTTTTTAATCAAAGATCGACAGATGTTAGTAATTGCTACCCATCACCATTTACACATTACAGCAATAGATAGTCTTACGTGGAATAGATAGAATTGTCAAAGAGAAAAGTTTTCAGTTTAGTTTGCATTTTTATTTTGCTATTTTTCAGGCACTTCATATCACTGGGTAAGTTACCGAAATTTTTGGTTGCAACGTTATAAACCCCTGTTTGTGCTACAGACAATCTTAATGTGGCATAATGAATGTCATTTTTATCTTGGGGTATTGCAATTCTCTATGTCATTGTTCCTGTTGAAGTGCAGTGGATTATTACAGCTAACTTCATGGGGTAATAACTAAACTGTGAAGTGGATAGATTGCTACTCATGAGGCAAGCAGCAGGCAGGCACGATGAAAAGACTGTTCACATACGTTTTTGGCCGAAGTCTTCTTCAGAAAGGTCTTCTGCACACACATTGATACAATCATACACACAAAACTCTCACACATAAGACAGCTGTCTCTGGCTGCTATAGCCAGAATCTTTTTTAAAGAGGGACGAAATGTGAGGAATGAATTATTATTGGTGGGAATAATTTAAGGCATGAGGTGCTGCACCAGCAACCAGCGCTGCCATGTATAGCGTGCACAGAATACTGTGACCGGGAGATACATAGACGTCAGGGCACACGTGGGGAGAGCAGTAGTGGTGAGGGCTGCAGACAGGCGCTGTAGGGGAAATGCCGAGTGCTGGAGGGGAAGTGCCATTCTAAATTGAAGCCTACACTCACATTTTTTGTAAATATTAAGTGGGCCCCTTCACACCCACACTTACATGGTGACCTTTCAAAAAGGTCTGTCACCTCTTCTTTGTTTAGTGTCTAAAAAGAATACCGCCGAAAATACAGCGATTTATTTTCGCCTGGTTTGTTAACCATTTGTAACTTTCACAGAAGTGTCACAAGTAGGGAATCTTGAGTAAAAACTACACATTTTCTTGTTGCCGTGTTAAAATTTGCTTCTTTTGGCAAAACTCGGCTGCTTTTACATAGTCTCACCTCACTAACATGTAGTGCAGACGCAAATGCAAGAGAATTCTGGAACAGTGGTTTATTAAGATTATTAACAGAGGAACTGAAGAAAAGTAAGATCAGCAACTTATGAAAAAGCACATTCTCGGTGCAAAATAAACGTTTACTGACTTTATTTATGTTGTTGCATAACCCATAGCATTTCTCGTTTCACCAGCTATCGATGGCTCTTAAAAACTACATTATTTCATCGGAAAAGTCTGTAGTTAGTGGAATAATACGGTAGATAATGAAGTTCTGCATAACAGCCATCATTCTCCACTTTTTGTGCTATTAGTTGTCAAAATTTCATATCGATATCTCAAACTGTTTATGAAATATGAGGAATGTTTTTGATATTTCACTCTGGCTTTATCGTTGGAGCACCACGTCAGATCAGTTTTCTCGATATTTGAACAAATAGAGACCACCACCCAAGTCTAAAGAAAAATTCAATATGTTAGCTAAATTTCATATGGAGCAAAATGATTGTGACCCCTATTTTTCATTGCAAACTTTTTCGAACTTCGCGCAGTGTCTTGCTTCCACGTAAATATCATAATAACTATGGCCATTAGCGAAATGATGGGCACATCATAATAAACCTCGCATATAAAACTACAAGTAAAGCAAAAATGATTTTTTTTTTCTGAATAGCTTCTGTAAAATCGTTTGAGAAAGACTGTAGGGCATGTGCGTCGCTTCTGTCATCGCCAACTGGCAGAAAGGTGACAAACACTTGTCGGCCTCTCTTTCTGAACAAACGAATGAACTCTCCCAGCGTTTTGGACGAAAACTGGTCACTGCGCATCGGCCACTGTATCCGTGTGTTTTTCGGGGACGAGACCGTTGATACAGTGTGGCTCAGATGTTTGTTGTCTGTGGTTTGCAAGGCAATGAAAAGCGCAGGAAAGAATAAAAGTAGACAGCGCAACTACAATTCATGTATACGGAAGATAATACTTCCTGAAGGCTCCACCTATGAATGAAATGTGATTCTTTTAAACTTCAGATTACAATAGGATCGATTAGGATGCCGGTAAATGACACAAGCTGGCATTTTTTATGAAACAACTACGTCTCCTCTCCACACAATAAAAGCGCCAGAAGCTATTTGGGATAGCCTACTACCACAAAAGCCAATACTATCACCAGTGATCTGAACTGGGCACAGGCACATCAGAGTAACATCACAGGGAAGTATCACTGCGGTGGACCATGGCAGTATAAATACAGTGAACTTAATGTTTTGGGCTACATAAGATGTCAGACGTCGGCTTTAAGTTTGCGATGTGATGACAACTCCCTTCCTTTTTAGCTCCATGACTGCCACAGTTAACATTCAGTTGCAGGCCGCTTACATCCTTCGCAATATAGTCATGATGTCACACAGGACTTCATGCCTAAAAGCAGACGTGTGGAATCGGACAGTGCCCTTGACACTGTTACCACTGTGAAACTAAGCAGTTAATTTGAGAATACAAAGCGAAAGTACATGAACTTCGCGAAAAACTAAGTATACCAATGTCAAGACTGTACAGACTTTAGTCTATAAACATATAAACTGTAATACTGCAATATTCTGTAGTTTAATTATTTATTGCACTTAATATTGTCAGTTGTGTAAAGTGTAATTTCAAGGCTAAAAAAAACAAGTTTGGTGCACAGCATCTTTGCTTATAATACTAGGTACCTAAGAACTAAAGTGAGCGTCATTTATGTTGGCGGCCGAGTTTAGGTTCGTTCTGCGCATCTGACGTCACAAAACACAGTCAGCCAATGAACAGAGAACGACATTGCCAGATCTCGACTGCAGTGCAGAGCATGGACGAGTGTCTTCAGTTTTAGAAACGTTCAGTCATAAATAAAGTAATAGAACAAAAGCAATGTCTTGATAGCAGACTTTCTTTTATAGAAAGTTTGGAAAAAGCATTCTTTATACCAATTGCTTCATATTCTATTAATTAATTAAACCAAACAAGCAATAAGACTCCTAATTCAGGCGATAGCAAGGAAAGGTGTTTGTATCAATCTCACGAACCACTTTTTCGCATTAAAGAACAGCGGTACTTGTTTATTTCCTATTGTACTTCGACGAAGCGTGAGTAATTCATAGTCATACCAACAGTGTTTGTCAGTATTTTGCGTGACGTGTTAGACGCCTCATGGCATTCCATAGTCAGACGAGTTGCGATAGCGTGACGGTTAAGGTGTACGTGTTTGCTTCGGCAGTACATATACTAAAATTGGAACGATACAGAGAAGATTAGCATGGCCCCTGCGCAAGGATGACACGCAAAATCGTGAAGCGTTCCACATTTTGTTCGGTCAGAGGGTTAGCTGCCCTCTGTAATAAAAAAAACTGAGTTAATGGATCAACTACGAACTGAAACGGGTGTCTTGCGACGTCCGCCTCGAGCAAATACAACGAACGAAAACGAACATAATGAGATAAAAAAAAAAAAGGTGTTGGGCTACTACGCGGAAGGTTATGAGTTCAAACCTTGTGTGGTACTTCATATTTTCGTTATTTAAAAACAGTATCAAAGTGCCTTTCTTCACGAATTATATTCGTTTGAATGCAAATTTTTGAAATTTCTAGTGCTTTGTCTCTTCATTAACCCTTTCGCTGTTGCAAACACGTGCTCTCCGCATTCCGCGCTGTGCGCGATTTTGTCATCACTGCACTGCTCGCCTGTGCAGACACATGTTCCCACTGCTTTGACACACTTATTATTCGATTTCACAAAAACTATTTGGCCCAAAAATTTGATTTTTACACGTGTTCTTGACTGATACCTTCCCCCCATAAATGACTTAATTTTGTTTCGATGTTCAACGCAGTTATTATGCAGCATTAAATGTAGTAAACCATTGCACGAAATTTTGAAGAGTTTCCAGCGGTATAAGTCCATAGCGTATACTTTCCTTATGGTCGATTTTAGTTGCCACAATGTTGAGAATGAAATGTGGACAAGATACCTAAATTTCATATAAAATTTACTGTATAACAATATCTCATTTAATTTAAGTACCACATAGGTGTCGTATGTAATATTGAGAAATATTCCGTCTTTCGCGACTGTAATAAAAGTTTTGTTTACACCGGATGCGTTTGGCTTTATTTTAAAGCACTTCAATCAATGAAAGGTATGGCACATACACAATGGTACTCATGTTCTCTTTCTTGTTTTTGTTCCACAGTCGCAGTTTTACCAATGGTACTGTAATATATTCCTCTTCTGCAACTGTAATAAGCGACTTATTTATACCAGACGCGTTTCTCTCTTTTGAAGCATCTTCAGTGGACAGTATTTTGTCTCCTCCATTGCCAAGTCACCTTTCGTAGTTTTGTGCTGCGGTAATACAATATTCAACGTTTGTGTTGGCTGATCAGTGTTTTAGCAAATAAATGATGTTTGTGTGTGCCACACACAAAAATTATATTTGACATAGCTCAGAGCACTTCACTGATAGACGGGATATTTCAAGTCCTAATGTTTTTGTAAGTCCACAGTTTTGTTTAATGTATTTTGTCGACTTCCTTTTGATTGATTGAAGTGCTTTAAAATAAAGCCAAACGTGCTCAGTGTAAATAAAACATTTGTTACAGTCGCGAAAGACGGAATATTTCTCAATATTACATACGACACCTATGTGGTACTTAAATGAGATATTGTTGTACAGTAAATTTTATATGAAATTTAGGTACCTTGTCCACATTTCATTCTCAACATTGTGGCAACTAAAATCGATCATACGGAAAGTATACTCTATGGACTATACCTCTGCAAACTCTTCAAAATTTCGTGCAATGGTTTACTATATTTAATGCTGCATAATAACTGCGTTCAACATCGAAACAAAATTAAGTCATTTATGGGGGGAAGGTATCAGTCAAGAAGATGTGTAAAAATCTAATTTTTGGGCCAAATAGTTTTTGTGGAATCGAATGATAAGAGTGTCAAAGCAGTCGGAAGACGATGTGTCAGCACAGGCAAGCAGTGCAGTACAAAATCGCGCACAGCGCGGAATGCAGGGAGCACGTCTGTGTAACAGCGAAAGGGTTAATGCGGCCGTGGTGGCTTTACTTCATGAACTGCGCGCTCCCCCCTGCATGTAAGCTTGCGAACTATGCTATACTATGGCGCTGCTTCTATTGGCGCGTGCGTCGTGTGCAACTGGCAACGCAGCAATCTCCCGCGTCTGGGCGGGCATGCGCGAGCCGCCAAGATAAAAGAATTGAACTCTAGTGTCCCTTGCAGACGTTAGTCAGTTGTTTCCTGAAGATGGCCTCATAAGCCAAAAGTAGATCGAAATAAATAAAAATCAGTAGAACAGAAACAGTGTACTTGTTTTTCAAGGAAGAAACCATAAAAAAGATTAAAATGTTCCATTGGTTGTATTCGGATCACAAAATTCAGCACTACAATACTTGAATCAAAACCGAAACTTATTTTACTCAATAACGCAGAGAACCTATACGTGTCGATACTTCAAGTATTGCCAGCCGCGGTGGCCGTGCGGTTCTAGGCACTTCAGTCCGGAACCGCGTGACTGCTACAGTCGCAGGTTCGAATCCTGCCTCGGGCATGGTTGTGTGTGATGTCCTTAGGTTAGTTAGGTTTAAGTAGTTCTAAGTTCTTGGGGACTAATGACCTCAGATGTTAAGTCCCATAGTGCTCAGAGCCATTTGAACCATTTTGAACTTCAAGTATTCGAAAGAACGCGGAAGTAACTGCTAGGCAACGGTCTACGACTGTTCATATGCCATAGCATTGTTGTTAGCATACCCTGTGATCAACATTGAACGGCAACCCGAGTAACTGCAGAACATATCATTGCTTACCAACGTCGAGAGCAATGGTTGAACGGGCTCTGCAATACAGTTTTAAGTAACGTGAATCTATTTACGATGAAATAAGCATGTCTTGCGATTCAAAGATATCCAACAGTATCTAAACAATAAAAAAACCCGAAAAGCTAAGAAACTCCCAATGGATTCAACAGCTAACCGCTCTCCAAGGTATTAATTCAGTTTCCTTAAGCAACAGGGGAGGAATACTCTTTTGTTACGGTGCCACGTCAACTCAGTATGCCTCTATGCAGTTGGTGCCATTTTCCAAAGTATTTTCGTCTTCGCAAGCGGAAGAAACTACGGATCCTACGATGATCATAGACGGTATGTGTGTGAAATCGACAAGCAAGAAAGATCGGTTACACCGTCGTCATTGTAAAATCAAGAAATTAATTTAAGAATGCATGAAGGACATGAAATTCGCCCAAAAAAGAAAACTAAGTATGGAACATACTGTTCTGAAATCACATCACATTCTACCACACGAATCAATTTGCCAGTACTTCTCCAATGCACAGTGGCTTAAAAGCTTACACAATACTCTAACTGCAGATGATTCAGTATGATAAATAAATAGGTGACAGTTGAGCAATGACACACCTCTTGCGGGTACGATGCACCTCGCCACTGAAGCTGGTCGTTCGCTGTGTCCAAAGCTTCTAAAGCTCTTCAAGAACTTTTAAAAAGTTTCATTAGTTGTACTCGAAAGACAAAACCCAACACTACAATACTTGAATCAAAATTGAAGCCTCTTTTACTAAATCATTCAGAGAACGAATTCGTACCGATACTTCAAGTACTCGAGAGAATACAGAAGTAATTGCCAGGCAACGGTTCACTACGTTACAGGTGACATAGCATTTGTTGTTAGCATATCCTGTGATCGATATTCAACAGCAACGACAGTAACTGCTGAGCACATCGGTGTTAACAACGTCGACGGCAATGGTTAAACGACCACTGAAATAAAATTTTAAATAAGTTAAACGTCTGTTGCAGCTTTTCAGAATGTGGCATCGAAGCGTAACGACGTCGCACACTCGTGCTCTCGATCCCGCATTCACGACATACATTGAAATGCTTCTGTATACCGCCCCTCACAACACAATGAAGACGTGTTTGTGGAGCTTCTGGAAAAGCTGATACTCTTGCTACTCACAAATATTACAGAATACTAATATTTGGTGATATCAATATAGATATTAGGTTTAAGAACAGAAAGGTTGATCACTTGCTAAATACACTAAGATCGCTAAAATTCAGTTGCGTAAATGACAAACCCACAAGACAGGAAGAATGTCCAGATAACCTAATTTGTAATTTTCATCTAAACAAAACAGAATTAAACGCAATCAAGTTAGGCATTTCAGATCATGAGGGACTATGGTTCAGACAGACTCTTAACAGTAAAGCAAACTGAAACTTCCACAGACTGTAGAAAAATTATAAGACCAACTAACGAATCAAAGCTAAACAAGTTGATAAGTAAACTGAATTTAATAAAATGGGATAAAATAATAAACACTGCAGGTGCAAATGAATCTGCCAACAAATTTCTAGAAATGTTAACTGAAAAATTTGAAACAAGTTGTTCCGAACGCTGCAAGAAAATATCGAAGCAAAATCGTTACACCAAAACACAAAATCTAAAAAGCTGGTACACCCCACATCTAAGTAGAATAAGAGTCATAATGATACTCTATTTTGATAGGTCCAACCACAATACTGCTGACAAAACAAGTATATGAGAGTAAAAAAGATTTACAGGTCTGAAATCAAGGCAGCTAAGTGATACATATATACTGAACTCAGTGAATAAATGCAAAGCTGCAGGGGAAAATATTAAAACAGAAACAATTGTTATGATAAAGTATACCAGACACCAATTCCACCTGATATTCTAAATGCACATTTTGTCAGTCCTTAAGCAGATAATAGCATAATGGGGAATGTGAGTAAGGCAGAGGCACTGATGCCAAGAATGAACAATAAGCAGACAGACAACTTTCACTGGATTTGTGTACCTGAGAAGATGGTCAATGAATCAACAGCTAAGCTCAGTATTTCTAGAGGAGTGGATTACTATGGTCTCTCAAATTATGTTGTTAAATATATCAGAAATCAAATTGTAACACCATGACTAAAAAAATGAAAAAAATTTAAATGAAGCTAACTATCCAGAATGTTTAAAAATATCTGTAGTTAAACCAGTACATAAGAAAGGAGATATAGCATCTCCAGATAACTGTCGACCAATATCACTTATAGCCATAATATCAAAAATAATAGAATACTTCATGCATAAACAGGTGAGTCAATATTTTGAACATCATAATATAATCACCTCCTCACAGTATAGTTTCAGATCCAGCCTTTCTACAGTCAAAGCAGTTGAGAGTATGGTATCAAAAATATATAATTGTTTTGAAACACTGATGGACCTCAGGAAAGCTGTTGATATGGTCTTCCACAACATTCTCATAAAAAAGCTCTACCAGTACAGAGTGAGAGAGAATGCTCTATGCCTTGTACAGTTATACTTGGGCAATAGAAAACAGTTAGTTAAGGTAAATAATCAAATGTCCGAATGTCTCCCAGTTGTAAAGGGCCTACCTCAACGATCTGTTCTTGGACCTTTTCATTATTTATATAAATGATTTACCTGCAGTTGTATCATGTGATGCAGCGCTATATTCTGATTAGACAACACTTATCGCATGTGATACCAATCTTGAAAATGTGCAACATAACATGGCAGTGGCAATGGAGAGGTGCACTACTTGGTTTGAGGCAAATGTACTGCAGAAGAATGATAGTAAAACTGAAGCTGTTGTATTCAGTTTGAATGCTCCCAGTCATGATAACAAAACAGTAAAATTATTAGGATTTCATATATATCAAAAGCTCAGCTGGGATACCCACACAGAGAAGATATGTGGGAAATTGGCACGTGTCATATATCTGCTGTACAAGCTGAGGAGCAGTGTCAGTAAAGAACTTCTGTTATCTGCATATTTTGCATTCTTCCATTCGCACCTGAGTTATGGAACACTATTATGGGGCAATTCCGTTGGCTCAAAATTAGTGTTTAAGTGGCTAAAGAAAGCCATAAGGTTCAAAGCAGGACTTAGCCCATGTGAAACATGTCGAGATTATTTTAAGAAACTAAATATAATGACAATGCCTGGCCTGTATATTTACAATTGCCTTGTCTTCGTTAAAGAGAATCTGAGTAAATTTGACTTAAGGAGAACAGTTCATGACCATAACGTAAGAAGTGGACATGTAATTGATATGCCATATGCTAGGCTTACAAAGGCACATAACAGTTACAAATATCTTGTTCCTGCCGACTTCAACAAATTACCTGAAAATGCCTGCACAGTGCCGGTAAATAAATGTAAAACGAGTTTTTCGAGGTGGATGAAAAGTAAAGTAATTTACTCTGCTCAAGAGTTCCCTGAGTATGTGACAAATGACCCACTTTCCTTAGGAGAATGAACTATAAATTAATTACAAACTATACATATGCCACAATGTGCAACTATTTTCTTGCTGTTTCATGTACTTATTGTTAATTATCTGTTTGATAATTTATTTGTCATTCACTGAACTATGTAGTTCATTTCTCTCGTAAATGATCTGTGAGGAAACTTCTTTTTGTTATTGATATTTGCAGAAATATGTATTGTATCCATCTTGGATTATTATATTGTGGTTAATAACATTTGTCATGTCGAAGTTTATATTATTATTCAAATGGGTCAAATGGCTCTGAGCACTATGGGACTTAACATCTGTGGTCAACAGTCCCCTAGAACTTAGAACTACTTAAACCTAACTAACCTAAGGACATCACACACATCCATGCCCAAGGCAGGATTCGAACCTGCGACCGTAGCGGTCTCGCGTTTCCAGACTGAAGCGCCTAGAACCGCTTGGCCACAGCGGCCGTCCTATATTATTATTAATGTGTTAACACAGACGACGCCAACTGCATGTAAATACCCTCAACGGCGGCATAAAACATTTGTATTTGTATTTGTTTTGATACGCGCAAAAATTGACTCCCTCGGTGCACCAACTTCCATCTTGGTTCGACGTCAGTTTGTGTGATACAACAAACCTATTTACGGGTGTATCAGTTTCCTATGTCTATCAATTAATCTCCTCGCCCTGGAAATGGAATATTTGTCAATGCGACGGATCACATGAGCTATGTGCACTTTTATTGGCCGCGCCCATATATTTTACTTCGTTCAATAATTTAAGCCATCAAATTAAGGTATCATGCCTTTTATATACTTTGATTGGTATTCTCCCGAAAAGAACCATTTTATGGGGCAAGCTTTCATTGTCCAGCTAAGCTGGGCTGGATTAAAAAAAAAAAACACACACACACACAAAGACACAACGTGACTCTTTAAAAGTGAGTCCAACGTTCTGGAACCCTTTCTTGAGTTCCCAGGCGAAGGGATACAAGAAGGAGAACTTTTCTGCAGGGCACGCCTTGCGATGTCGAAGCCTCCCTGTAATCCAAGATTTTTATTGCCATATGATCGATTCTACCAGGATGCAGTTATGGTCACATTATTAAATGTAGTGAAATATGAGGTGGGAAGGAATGTAAACAGGAAAAAGGTTCGAGGATGCAATATGTAAAGCGCGCACACACACACACACACACACACACACACACACACACACACACCAGGGGCAGAGAATGAAGCAGGCAGTTGAGGAAGGCAGTACCCATGTCACGGAGCCCTGTGTGCTCCCCCACCGACCCAGGCCACCGATTTCTGATCAGGCGCAGCAGCTGACGCCATACTGAGGACGGAAAAACTGATTTTTTCCGCTTTTATTCCTTAGTTATCATGATTCCCATAGTAACTTGATAGCGAGTAGCTAGGGTGAAGTGTTCCGAAATGTATTGTTACGTTGCTGCACCCTGCCCAAATCTGAGAATTTTTCCATTTTTTTTGAGGGATCTTTCACTTAAATATAATATTTCACCTAAGTACAATTCCACTATACGGCTGATAGTTGTCCATATTTGCACCTGAAAATACTTTTCATGGAAATGAGGGAGTTGCGAGACAGTCTGGAAGAGCAGCTCTGAGCACTCAGCATCCAGGCAAGGGCTGAATTACGATCACAGCAGGACGTGATGCTCTCCAAAACTAGGAGAGGGTTGAGACAGTAGAAGCAGATTTGGAAACATTGCATGAAAAGGTGAGGTAATGCGACAAAACATATGAACTGAACTTTAAATGGTCTGAATAGAGCAAGTGAATGTAAAGGAATAGATGTCGGAACAACGAACAGCAAACCAGGGTCTAGAACAGAAATTTGAAGATTAATTAAATTCCATCAGCTGTATAATGGAATTTAAATTAATTAAATTCAAATTAAAATACGAGCTAGCTAAGTTATTGCAGAACAGGGAGGATTTTGTGGGGAGAAAAGAAAGTAGCGACAATAGAATGCCCATTGCAGTGATGGATAGAGACGAAATTCGATCTCTATTAAAGTTTAAAGAAGGGCAACGCAATTAATCAATGGCATTGGGGGGCGGGGGTCCCCATGTAATCTTCAAGAATGACAGCAGTACAAGACATATTAGGCGGCAAACGCGAAAGAGAGGAATGCATGATTAGCGACGGGTGTCATGAGGTAGATCCAGATGATTCCGGATGTGAGGACGAATAGGATTGTGGACCAGAACCATACACACCCATATGGGGTGCGAATGGTAGTGGGCATGTCCGAGGATTTTCACCATGGCAAGAAATGGGTAGCATTGACTATAAATATTTTTTTCTTTTTTGTGCAGAAATTCGAAGTTTTACGCAATTTCCCCAATGGCGTCTATCCATTGAGTTGTTGGAGCAATTGGTATTCGCTGCCTCCCGCATGGTGTTAGTTGGTAGAAGATTGAGTTTATGTGTACATATTTAGAGGAAGAACATGTTCTCCAAATGAGACCAATTGCGCGAGAGTGTAGTATTTACCAAGAATTTTGCCAGGCACTCTTATCAGCTTACTACTGGTCTGAAGTTGCACTATATCACATTAAGCATGGCATCACCATGTTCCAATTACAACTGGTCTGGCTTTACAAGTCCAGTGAGGTTCTTTGAACACTTGGTTCAGAACAGTCTTTACAGTCCCACTGAGCTAATTACACTGAAGAGTCAAAGAAATTGGTAGACCTACCTAATATCGTGTAGCACGCAGAAGTGTCGCAACACAACGTGGCATGCACTTGACTAACGTCTGAAGTATGCTAGAGGGAATTGACACCATGAATCCTGCGGGGCTGTCCATAAATCCGTAAGAGCATGTCGCAAGTCATTCTAGATATGCTCATTAATGTCCATGTCTGGGGAGTTTGGTAGCCAGCGGAAGTGTTTAAACTCATAAGAGTGTTCCTGGAGCCACTCTGTAGCAATTCTGGACGTGTGGGGTGTCGTATTGTCCTCCTGGAATTGCCAAAGTCCGTCGGAATGCACAATGGTCATGAATGGATGCAGGTGATCAGACAGGATGCTTACGTACGTGTCACCTGTCAGAGTCGTATGTGGACGTATCAGGGGTCCCATATCACTCCAACTGCACACGCCCCACACCGTTACTGAGCCTCTACCAGCTTGAACAGTCCCCTGATGACATGCAGGGTCCATGGATTCATACCTGTACACGTCCATCCGCTCGATATAACTTGAAACAAGGTACGTCCGACCAAGCAACATGTTTCCAGTCATCAACAGTCCAATGTCGGTGTTGACTGGCCCAGGCGAAACTTAAAGCTTTGTGACATGCAGTCATCAAGGGTACACGAGTGGGTTTTCGGCTCCGAAAGCCTATATCGATGATGTTTCGTTTAATGGTTGGCACTCTGGCACTTTGATAGCCCAGCATTGAAATCTGCAGCAGTTTGCGAAAAGGTAACACTTCTGTCACGTTGAAAGAGTCTCGTCAGTTGTCGTTGGTCCGGTTCTTACAGTATCTTTTTCCAGCTGCAGCGATGTCGGAGATTTGATGTTTCAGCGATTCATGATATTCACGGTACACTCGTGATATGGTCGTACGGAAAAATCCCCACTTCATTGCTACCTCGGAGCTGTTGTGTCCCATCGCTCTTGCGCCGACTATAATACCACGTTCAAACTCACTTAAATCTTGATAAACGGCCACGGTAGCAGCAGTAACCGATCTAACAACTGCGCCAGACACTTGTCTTATATAGGCGTTGCCAACCGCACAGCCGCATTCTACCCGCTGACATATCTGTGTGTTTGAATACGCATGCCCGTACCGGTTTCTTTGGCGCTTCAGTCTATAACATGCATCACCAAACTACACGTACCGCTTAGGCATTAGCTGGTAGATGTAAAGACGATGTGGAGGCTATCAAGAATTTATTTCAAGAATTAATGAATGATACAGGGGACAATAATGTCTGCATTAACAAGCCTAAGCAAAACCATTATGATGGGCTGACACAAAACAGAAGACTATCATGAAGCAGGCACAATAGGTATGAGATAATCATTTCGGTGGATGGCACCAACCTTACCAAGAGAATGGGTGGAACAAGCATTATGAGCATGGGAGAAGTCATTTTCAAGAGAGCTCAGTTACGCAAAACTGGAAAAGGCAGAATTACACGAAAAAAAATACAGAACCAAAACCAGAAACAGTAGGAGATTTGCAGTTCCACATGGTGTGAATAAGCATCCCGCTAATCCATTTAGCAATGAGCCTCACAACAGGCCAGCACCTCAGCAACGCCAAGTATCAGTGGCAGAAGAAATGCGGATAGAGGAGGTGAAAGCAAAAATTGAGTGGGGGATTACCTTCGTCTGTAACAAAGACACAAGGGAGACGCTTTTAGACAACATCATGGAAGTGGAAGCTGTTGCAGTAAATCCAGTTGTATCCATATATATGGACCCAGCAGGTCTAAGCTATGTTTTCTATTATCAGTGAGAACGCACTTCAGAGGTGTGATGAAGTGAAACTCGTCCAATTTTGACATTAAGAGGGGTCAGAGTTGAGAGAGCGATGTTCAGCAAAACCATAGAGGTGAAGAGACAGTCTCATTCTCTGTTGGTTTGTCAGGGCGTCGAGTCTGAAGTAAATTTGATGATTATGTCATCATTGCCAGATTAAATGTGTTTTTGGGCATTGATGTTTTGAGTCAATATTTGACGTGGGAGGAGGTGAAGTTTCGATTAATGTTAAGGCGATTATTGAGATAATACAATTTGAAGAGTGTGTTGTAAGAGGGCAGTTCAAAATGAGTTGTCTTTAATTTTCTACCAAAGTGGAGTTGCAACATGAGTGCAAACAAATCGATGGTAATGAGAGTGGACAAGGTACTTTGCTCTCTGAGCAGTGGTGAGATGAGTTTCTTGTAGGATGGCGGGAGAGAGTGTCAAGATGAAGATGCTTCGGAGACTGGTCAAGACGAACTGCACAGTGCCTTACAGAAATATAAGAGTGTGTTCTCCGATTTGCTTGCTCTCTTATACCATATTGCCTTTATCATAAGTCATCATCATCTGCATTATCTTTACTCTGTACAAGGTTCACCTTAAGCACGTCTTCAAGCGCTGTTTCTCTCTTCCATGCGCCCAAGGAAGCTAATGCAAATGCAAAACATTCAATGGATCGCAGAGAAAGACATACCTGCAATTTAAATATGGATCAGCACATCTAACTCACAAAAGGTATACAGCATATCATCGCTTAAGGATAACATCACACTACAGATACACGCTAAAGACATTCACATAAAATAAAGTAAATTAATAGAACAAACAAAAAAATGCTTTCACTCACCATTTTTTCGGTACTCACTGTTATTACCATAACACTTTTCCATGTAACTCTCTCCTTGCTATGCGATTACTGGTTTAACATGGAATACAAGCTTCATGGCTCAGGCATCTGTATTGTTTTGACAGCATTACAGTGCGGCATCCTCCATATCCAGTACGAAACACTGAATACCATGAAAAATTACTGAGATAAGATATTGCGTTTATTGGGAAGTCAGTGGGCGCTTACGTAAACTTTCCGGCTAACAAGAAACTCAATCTGTCTTAGCCAGTTGCATCCGCACATGGTAATGCACTCTACCACTCGCTTCAAATTCTCTAACTGCCCATCTATGATTAACTGTCGATAGATCTGTGTTCCTTTGGCCACTGTGCCTTTCCATGATGTGGTTGGAGGCTTTCAGTTCTTCAGGTCGAGAATTGGAGAAGCAATGTCGATGCGTTAGGAGTCTCATTTAGGATATCCTGGAGCGACCAAAGATGCACTTCCCACATTCTGTGCCGCATGAAACAGTAGAGTGTGCACAATTTACCAAGTTCTTTCATGACTCTCTCCACCAAATTACGTGGAAGAGGATACATGGAAATTAAGACAATTTTAATCTTATGTCTACTCATCATGTTTAGCCACTGTCGAGATCTTAGTTGTGGCTCATTGATGAAAATCATTCGGTTCACTGTACCAAATTCCCAAAAGAAATTATTCACAAAGACAGCTGTCACCATCTTGCCAGTAGCCTTTCATAAAGACACAAATATAACTAATTTTGAGGTCAATTAAGAGGCAACAAACACGGAGAAATAACCTGTGTTAAGAGGGATAAGACGTCAAACGTGCCGACTCGGAGCAGGAGAGGCACCACAGGACATTTTAATTTCCACTGTTTATACTTGTTCAAATAAATTCATAAAAATCTGTCAGCATGACCAGGAAGGATTCAGGATTCACACTCATGGCTGTGGAAGTTCAGAAACATAACAAATTATTTTTTTACATGTGAAATTTCATTATTTTTCACTTACTATTGGCTGAATTTGTTGCTATAGGTACACTTTTCTTCGATGAATGTTGCACAGCATACAAACCCTACTTACAGATGTATAAAACTCTAGAATTTTCCAAATCTATTAAAAATTGTAGTTAAAAATTAAGATGATTACCTATAAAACTTGATTTTTTTTATAAACATGAAATTTAAAATGGAACACTCATCCATTTTTTCCATAAATTAAATAAATTCTAGAGTTTCATACATCGGTAAGTATGGTTTATATGCTGTGCAAAATTCATCGAAGAATCTCTCTTACTTATAAAGAAAAGTGTACCTATAGCAACAAATTCAGCCAATAGTAAGTGAAACAATGATGAAATTTCACATGCAAAAAAACATAATTATTTTGTTATGTTTTTGAACTTCCCCTGCTAATGGTGTAAATCTTGATTGCTTCCTGGTCATGCTCACAAAGTCTTATGAATTTATTTGTAAAAGTATACACAGTAGAAATTAAAATGTCCTGTAGTGCTTCTCCTGCTCCAAGTCCGCCCGTTTGACGTCCTACCCCCTTTAATGCACAGGATCGGTCTAAACATATTAGCTACAGCCACGTGGCATAATTTCGTTGGAATTACGTGATGGTTTGGCACTGCACTCGATACTTTTGGTGGTTCCGCCTTTTGACATATCTTGCACACCTTCAGCACCCAGCAATTCCTCTTCAACACATTATAGAAGTAGCATGCTTCCTCCAGCTTAAAAACATCCCCCACAGCAAAATGTGCGTAGCTGAGGTGTGCATACTATACTAGTTTATTAATTAATCCCTCTGGGACCACCAATAGCCATCAAGAATCCCCCGGACCTCATTGTTTTAAAAGTACGTTGCCTTCCACTAAATAATGTTGATATAACGCCACTTGGTCACAGTTATACCATTTCTGTTTTACTTCTCTCTTCACCGTATCTTTATCTTGTTCACATTCAATTTGCTCCACTGAGAACGTTACATAATTTCGAAACGCGACATTCTTCATTTATAACAGGATAAAGTTATTCTCCCTCCAGTTCCGAGCACTTGACAGTACATCGATCACTACTTTCATACATCCTGAGATGTACATGGTGAATTGGTATTCTTGAAAATAGAGTACCCAATGAGCTAAGGGTTAGTTTTGCTGACGTTAAGAACTGTAGAGCTCCGTGAGTCATGTATAGCTTTGTTCTTCTACCAGATAGGAAGAAACAAAACTTTCCATATACCCAAACAATGGCAAGCACCTCAAATTCAATAACGGAATAATTCCATTCACATCGAGGGAGAAAACGACTCGCAAAGGAGAATGTTCTCCCTTACTGTGGATCGAAAAGACGTTAAAGATATTACATTAGAAATCAGAAATACAAACAAAATTTAACTTTACAAATAGGTACTCATTTCATGAACTAAATTTAGCACAATTCAAACGTGAATGTGAATACGCCCCTCAGTACAATTTAGTGAACATACGGTAAATTATTGATGAACATGCAAAGTATAAAACCCGAATTTTTAGCCACAAAAACCACATTCTAATTTTAATAAATTGCCGCATTCTAGACGAGCACTAAATGTTTGAACATTTACGAAAGACTACAAAAGCATAAGACTGATCCTATCATAGTATAACACGAAAATGTGACCTGATGAAATATCCAACTAAGCATTGTTCCTTTGTATCACCCCCCAAGGCAGCCAAACGATCTGTAGACAAAGTATTACCCATGTAAAAACCATAATCACCCGCTCACATGCGTAATTATACTCAAAATCAACAACGCAAAATTTCTCCTAGCATTCTGTGCCTGAAATCACACTATAAAACGAAATTAAAGTAGACCAAGACCATTCCAATAACTGTATCCTCACCTTAGAATGCCTACAGGAGAGACAATCTGAATTACCAAGAGCTCATACGAGAATGTCAGTGATTCGATTGATCTGCACTCATCCGCTCGGAAGCCAGAGAGGACGAGAGTGGTAAGGGAGAGTGGTAAGTCAAAGATCACCTGCACCAGATCTACTATCATCATATCTAGATCTATCATATAAAGGGAGCTGTCTCTACCTGTTGGTAAACCTCTCTGCTCTTCCATCTCACCACCCTACAATGGCAAAACTGCCTTTGCAGACCACAGAAGAATGCTGAAGATTAGATCCGTAGATCTAATAGTAAATGAGGAGGTCCTGAATCGAACAAAAGGAAAAAGAAATTTTCGGTTCAGCTTGGCTAAAAGAATGGATCGCTGTGTAGGAAATATCTTGAGGCATCAAGGCATCGTCAATTTTGTAATGGAAAGACGAGAGCAGGGTAAAAATTGTAGAGGGAGACCCGGACTCGAATACAATAAGCAGATTAAAATGGGTATAGCTTGCAGTAGTTATTCAGACAATGACCAGCATAGGCTAGTGTGGCGAGCAGCATAAAACTAGTCTTCGAAATGAAGAGCACAATAACAACATATAACATACAAGTCTTTGAAGCATGTAATCGAAAAATCTGTTATTAGAAGAAATATGTTTGAAAAATTCAACGAAACCAGAAAATCTCTTCTAGAACAACGAAACACTTAATGAAAAATTATGAAATTAAATGGTCACAAGAGTTCAATAGTAGGTGCAACCAGGTGTTTTGGTAGCGTACTGGAAAAATGCTGTCAATCTAGAAAAGAAAAACTATTGCATACAGAACACACTGCGCTTCCTGCAAGAATATAGCTCAGTTGTTTAGAGATGTACCAAATAGGACTAACAGGGAATACTGAACGTCCACAAGAAGGGAGGCACGAATGGTGATAGATTTGGTCTACTCACGGGAGAGCGTCACGGAAATGAACAGAAAACAAAACTAGCATGGATTTGATGGTATACGCCAGCAATCCCTTGAATGTCTACTATAAACTTTCACGAACCTGTCTTCAGTAAAAGAGTTAGAAATACAGAGTGATTCCGTGATGATGTTACAGACTTTCAAAGATAATGAAGGTGGGTAAACGTATAAGTCTGAGGTAAGAGACCATCGTCCGGAAACGACCGAGTCGCAAGTTATAAGCCTAAATCGTTCTGATACCTCTGACAGTGGAGTACATGTACAGTTTTCATCAGAGACATACTACTCAGGTTCCTGAAACATATCACATTTGTTATTCATCAACTGATGTGGTATCCACATGATGGAGCCCCAACTCACTTGGAGCTATGGGTTCGTGGACATCTGGCTCGGACATTTCCTGAAAAGTGGACAGGAAGAGGAAGTCGAGTTCCGTGGCCAGCATGTTCATCTTATCTCACCCAACTTCATTTCTTCTTTTGGGGCCATGTGAAAATTCTTATGTACGAGACACATGTCGAGACTGGAGAGGATCTCTAGGCAATAATTATCGCTACCTGGAACGGGTACAACAGAACTTTGTGTGAAGATGCCATACATTAATTGACGTTGGAAGGACGGCGTTTTGAACAACTGTTGTAAATGTACCAAACTGTGAAACTTGTTCAGGTAAATGGAATTCATCATTGCTGTACCATAGACTTAGGAGTTTCGGTCTCTCTGACATCAAGTTAAGTGCGCTGTTACCTGTCTATCAACAGGGGAAAATATCTAGGGGAATTGGAGAATATTCAGCAATTATTCTGTAAGTTATGACCAAGATTTGGAAGTTGGCATCTTAGTTTGAGCGCTGTAGCTTAAAGTGGAACGTGAGTAGATTTTCCCTCATAACTCATTCGTTTATAGACCAGGATCCCTTACCTCAAACTGATACATTTATCCTTCGCCATCATCCCTGAAAGATTGTAGCATCATCACAGAATGACCTTGTACAGCACAGCTCTATGTATCATTCCCTTAGGGTCTGTGAAAGCAAAAGTAGATTAATTACAGTTCGCAGTTGAAGCAGTCATTCTTGACGCACTCCGCATATGAATGGAACTGGAGTAAACCCTGCTATGTGGTACAGCATCCACTCACATAAATATGACCACCTGTCAAAAGCTTGAATAAAGACCTTTTGCAGCGAAACGTGCAGGAAGAGAGTCAGTGAAGTTCTGGAAGGTACTGACAGGGATGTGGAGCCACACTGACTGCAGTGCCATGACCAGCTGCGCTAGATTTCTCATTTAAGGATCCATGACACAAACAGCCCAATTGAGGTGGTCCCACATATTCTCGATTGGGTTTCAATCCAGGGACTTTGGTGGCCAGGGGAGTACGGTAAACTCATCCCGGTGCTCTTCGAAACACCCACGTACACTGCCACCGTAGCGAGGAAAAACAAACTGCTTGTAGGGGTGGACATGATCCCCAAAGATAGATGCATACATATGTTGATCCATTGTGCCTTCTAGAATGACTACATCACCCAAGCAACGCCATGAAAACATTCCCCAGACCATGAAACCCCTACCTTGATTGCTTCCAGACTTTTCATGCCGTACACGCTACGACAGTCTGCCCGATGGAGCAAAAAACGTGATTCATCTGAAAAGGCCACCTGTCGCCACTTAGTGGACGTCCAGTTGTGGTACTGGCGTGCAAATTCCAGCTTTCGTCGCCAACGGACAGCAGTCAGCTGGGTGCATGAACCAGGTGCCTCCGCAAGAGGCACTGTATGCGGTAATAGTTGTTGAGGAGACACTCTTGATAGCCCCTTGGTTCATCTGGATGGTCAGTTGCTCAACAGTTGCGCGTCTATTCTCCTGTACACATCACTGCAACTGTTGTTCATCCCTGTCATCTATTGCCCATGGTGCACCATAGTTGCCTCTGCGCCGATTTTGGATAGTGCCAGTTTGCCATGTGTGGTATACGAGGGTCGTTTGAAAAGTCCATGCAAAGTCCGAGAGATAGCACCACCGGCGCGTATCGAGGTCATGTTTAGTTAGTAGAATCTTTGGAAAGAACGCACATCAAGTTTCTGCCATATTGGTCTATTTCTTTGTGTATTTGTATATGGCATTCGTGCGAATCAAGGATGTCGAGTGATTGTCAAAAAATGGACGAAAAAGAATTTCGTGTGATGATTGCACATTTCTCTATGAAAGACAAAACGCCTCAGGAAATTAAAGAGAAGCTTGATAAAGAGTTTATACGTGTTTTCAAAATTTTCGGAGCGGCCATATAGGTACACGTGATGCTGAACTTTCTGGACACCCTGTGCAGGTTACGACTCCAGAAATCATTGATAAAATCCATGATATGGTTGATGGATGACAGAAGAGTTAAGATGTGTGAGATTGTTAGTGCTGTGGGCATCTCGAATGAATGGGTACATAATATTTTGCAAAAACATTTGGACATGAAAAAGCTATTCGCAAGATGGGTTCTGAGATTGCTCACGCTTGACCAAAAACGGAATCATGTGAAATGTTGCAAGGATGGTTCAGGAAGAATCCGCAGGACTATAAGCATCGTTTCGTCACTGTGGATGAAACATGGATACATTACTATACTCCTGACATCAAACGACAATCTAAACAATGGATTACCAAGGGAGAATCTGCACCAAAACAGGTGAAGACCATTTCTTCGGCCGAATCTTTTGGGATTCGCAAGGGATAATCGACTATCTGGAAAAGGGTATTACAGGTGCATATTATTCATTGTTATTGGATCATTTGAAAATCGAGCTGCAAGGAAAACGCCGGCGATTGGACCACAAAAAAAGTCCTTTTCCATCACGACAATGCACCAGCACACACTTCAGCAGTTGTGATCGCAAAATTATTGGAAATAGGATTCCAACTCGTTATACATCCCCCCCTATTCACCAGACTTGGCTCCCTCGGACTACTATTTGTCCCCAATTTGAAGAAATGGCTGGCGGGACAAAGATTTTATTCAAACTAATAGCTAATTTGCAGACTTGTACAATTCCTATTATTCGGAAGGGATCAACAAATTAGAACAGCGTTGGACGAAGTGTATAAGTCTAAAAGGAGACTATGTCGAAAAATAAAAAAGGTTTACCCCAAACACGTAAGTAGTTTTTATTTTTGCACGGACTTTTCAAACGCCCCTCGTAACTTAAACGCGGCGGCACGTGAACAGTATACAAATTTAGACATTTCGGTAATGTTTCCACCCTTGGCCCGAAAGCCAATGATCACGCCCTTCTGTACGTCAGATAAGTCATTCTGTTTCCGTATTACTTCGACTACACTGTTTTTCCGGTCCCCCAACAGGCTTTATATACGGAACGTATATGGAACATTGATAGTGTTGTCATCACCCGTCTGTCAGTGGTTATTGTACGCTGAAGTCGAAAATGGGCGGTAGTCACATTAATGTGACTGGACCGTGTATAACGGGACATATCCCCTGCCATGCACTTCACAATAGTTTGCAGATTATACATGCAGATATAAGCTCATTGCATAAAATATTACTCATACCCCATAATAGTGCACACTGGTCGCTTTGGAGCGCTGTAGACGGTGTAGCACTAGAAGCAGTGGATACATGACTCTGTTACTGACAAAAGTGAAGCGATTACCGTTGGCTAGTCAATTATATGGAATTAACTAACATAGGTCGACATGGAGGTGAGGAAGAAAGGCAGAACTGAACTGTTGTGCTTGAACGTTAGCTCGACTACACAGTGAGTGAAGTTGCCTGCTTCGTTTGTGTATTAACTCGGAGTGACCAACGTGTTTACAAGAAATGATGCACTTCTCGCAGCCACGTACCATGACGTAAGAATAAAGGTCGTAAAAACATCCTTACCGACATAGGTCTGTGATCAGTGTCGCCCCTTGTCAATAGCAACCTGTTTCAAATACTTTAGGAATTGCTACTCCCAGTGAATTCACGTCTATACAACCAGTTTTGGAGTGAACATTGCAGATGTAACTGTATGCAATGTGCATTTGGAACCGGGTACCTTACAAAAGTCCATTGCTCACGGCAGCACATAGAGCTGCACGTCTTCAATGAGCCAAACAACGTAGGAACTGTGTAACAGCTGACTGGAAGCGTTTGGAGTGGTCCGAAAAGTTGTAATTTCGCTTCTTTTCAAATGACAGAAGACATCGAATTCACCGACGGCCCAATAAGGCATTGAAACCGCAGTGTGTGGAGGGTGTGAATAAGGCATAAGGTTCTTCTGTTTCACTTTGGGGGTGTTTTTCGTTCAGTGACTTGGGCCTATTCATTTAGATTACGCCAGCATGAAAGCAGGATGTGTATTTCAAAATTCTCGGTGACCAGGTGTTGCACTGTCTGCTACATTTTCATGATGAATATGCTGTGGGAACTCTCATCTTCCAAGCTGACAACATCCGTCTGCATTGGACTGCGAGCATACATTCTTAATTTGACGAACATTCAAGACACCCTAAACCAGCTCGAGTGGGCCGCTAAGCTTCGGCAGGATATGGCATACACGAAGAAACTCGTGGCCTCTCTTCCTCGCCGAACTGAAACCATTCTCAAGGCTAGAGGCGATGTTGCATGGCATTAGATTGCGTGATATATCCTGGGGTTAATTAATTTTTATTTCCGATCTTCTTATTTTCTACCTAGGGGATACTGGCACTTCCAAATAATTGACTAGATTAGCCTTTTTCGTTACAACGCAGAGTTCGTGTTTATTTTGTAGACCTCTGCTGTGCAAACAGCACATCCAGCAGCTTTAAGTAACATTCTAAATAAATGCATTTAAAAATTCTCACATGCACTTAAGACTTAAGTAGGATTCCCAAAACAAAACAAGAAGGTTAAAGAAATAAAGAATCGTTTGGCAAATGTTGCATTAATAAAATCTTCTCGGTTCTCAATCCGCGCCATTCGAATTATAACTCATTCATTCATTCTTTATTGATGTACTGAATCATTTTGTGTACAGAGAGTACTACGTGATATTGGCTAGTCATTATAGTAGTTATATACATTTAAAAATACACCAAATTAAATACATCTAGACTTACACAATTGTATGATAGTTATAGATTAAAAGATATAGTATTAGTAGGCTATACTCATAAGTTGATCAAAATTAAGGTCAACAAGGCCTAATTTAAATTTAAAATTTGTGGATACGTTTAAAATCAAATTAAGTACAGATAAGCATTACATATACAGTAGTTACGATTTACTAGATAAATATAATAAATACATACAAATAGATTAGTTTTTAGCGGTCGGTTAGGCCTTATTGAAATTTACATTTTGAAGATCAATTATAGTACAGCAAGATAAGTGTGCAAATATATTACATAGAAAAATCACATTCAACATATACATGTAAGTTATAAAAAGAGTATTTTAATAACATCGATTTAAGCCTTATTTTAATATGTGCTGGATTGTTGATGTTTTTTATGTTTAGTAGTAGTTTTCGACCGTTTTTATCGCTGTTATCGCTGTCATCTTCAGGAGTTAAAAACTAATAACTGCAAAATGTCTCCCTTACATGTAGATGGTCCGAATCACCGCATAAATGTGATGGCTAGTCAAGTAATTAAATCAATAAATTAAACAGAACCTTATAAATTCTTTGAGGTTTATTTTGATAAGGATCTGAACTGGCAGACTCATGTTACAGATGTTCTTAAACTTCCAAGCTCTGCAACTCTTGCATTACGGATAATGTCAAATTTTTCTATTTCCATACGCTAGTATCTTATGACATCATATCCTGGGGTAACTCGTCATTGGAGAGAAATGTGTTTGTTACACAGAAACGTGTAACAAGGATAATATGTGTTGACCACTCTAGAAGCTCTTCTACACAACTCTTTGAACAGTCGAGCATCTGACGACAGCCTCACAGTATATTCAGTTCCTTGTGAGTTTGTCATCAACAGTCGGTCCCAGCTCGAAACCAACAGCATCATTCAAAATGATTTACACTATCCATCACTCAGCCATGGCGTGGCACAGAAATGAATGAGGTACTCATCCACAAAAAAAAAAAAAATCTACACAAACTGAAATCATATCTACTGTATTTCATACAGTTAATGGTCGAATTCCAAATTTATAATGGTCGTAATCTACTCATTAACGCACATAACCTTGAATTGAAAGTTGGACACAGTAATACAAGTATCACAGTTAGAAACTGTGTTTGTCTTGAGACAATGTAACTGACGATGCGCAAATACGCGGACTTCATTTCATTCAGTCTTTCAGCATGAGAGCACTTAGTGACTTCAAGTAAAGTTTACATACAATTTCCAACCACTATGAAACTTCTTCTCGCTAGCATTCGCACAAAGTAATGAAAGTAAAAAATGTTTATTGTTTACTACATTTTCGCTGTTCATGCAGTCAAATTTCAGCACCAGGCATGACGTAGTTTACTTCTTCTTTACTACCAACTCTACAAGCGGCGTAGTTTGCACACAGTATCCACATAAGGTATTGAATATGCCTGCAAAATTATATCATTGCCCGAGACATCGTTCAGGAGATATGATGGGATACGTGAAAAACTAGCTTTTGCTTAATATTGCGCTCAATACGACTTCGCCATCATACATAACGTTTTAATTTATTACTTCTTTAATACCAGCTCTATTCGCAGCACACTTTGCAGACATTATCTCCAAATACCACTGCATGAGCCTGCAGAATTACATCTTTGTGACACACCGTTCAGGAGATATGACGTGCCAGACATTGGGATATGTCACAAACTAGCTTTTGCTTAAAATGGAGTGCAAGTTATAGAGTTTATATTCATCCATTGTTTCATAACGAGTCCACTTAGTGTCTTTCAACATACTTTAAGAATAATTTCAAACCTGTCCTAAACTTTTTTCTTGCTTACATGCTAAAGGCAAATATTTAACTCATTAACTCATATGTAAAATAATCATATGTTTGAAGCTGTTTTACATATTAGAGTTCGATTTTTTAAACAATTAATTATAAATCACTGTATGTAATTAAAAAACATAGCTTAAGAAATCATGTAAATGGTCGGTGTATTACCAAATTTTTCTCCTAGAAAGTGTGCTGCAATCAGAGAACTAACTCATTCGACATTTTAACGAGGGGTACCAATTATGAACCACGGAACATGCGAAAAACTAACTGCAGGTCTGGCCTGCTGTGGGGTCATGTGGCGTCACAAGAGTGCGACGGGTGAGCGCCACCCTATCCCGCATATGTACTGTATTTTGAGAAACGAGCGGAATTTCATTTTACAGTTGCCCTATAGTTTCTCGATCGTGTCTAATAGTATTGACTATTCCTGTTTCAGAGGACGCCTTCTATCAGTAGCGTATGATTTCCCCAGGCTGTCTTTTCTCCTTCACTGTCTTTTCCTTTTTTGTTTTCAAAACACTTGTTAACGCTTGTAAGTGATTACGGCATATTAGTCCATATCTACGATTCATTTCCCCTTAGAATCTAAAGAATACATTATTAGTTGTCGATGAATACATTTTACCCACAGATGGAGTAAAAATCTAGAGAGTACGAGAAATAGTCATTTTCGTTTGAAAAGGTGGAAAACTTTCTTTACGGCAAGCGATAATTTTTTTCTGTCAGGGTTTTCTTTGCCACCTGTAGCAAGTTTGGGTAAAACATCTAAAAAATGCGCAAAACATATGCCCCGACCCAAAAATTAAATCGGGATAATTACACCATTAGTCCTTCACTTTACCGCAAAAGAAAACATTCTCAAACGGAGAACTTAGCCATAAAAATTTTTTTGAAAAAAGATTACACTTGAAAGTATCCTGAAATTTTTTACCTAAAAGTACGAAATAAAACAGATTAGAGAAACATTTGACGCACATGTGAATGGTGCTCGAAATCAAGCAGAGAAAATGAGGTGTCGAGTGAGAATTTGAAGTTCAGATGTCACGCCAATGCAACTTTGTGCACGCAGAATAGGTAAATCTTTAAATTTTCAGTTGGTACCTCATTTGCTAGCCATCGTTTCGAGGATCATTGGAAGTCGCGTCAAATGTTTCTCTAACCCATTTTTTTTTCTTACTATCGGGCAAAGTATGATATTTCGCAAAACATTTGACAGCCTTTTCTCATTTTTTTTGTTTTCAAGGTCTTCTTCTCTTTCGAAAAAATTTTTTTGCTTACCTAGCTCTGATGGAGATCCGTTCAATATGGAATTTTTCCATTTCTCACTCTTCGTTGTTCTATGAAAATTCGGGCACAAATCAATCGTGCAATTTCTAGAGAGTCTAGTTTTCTCTCCACCGAAACATTTTATTAAAAATTGAGTTGAGTCACGTTATTTGTAATTTCCCTGCTGCGGTCTCCTTACGAAACACTTCGAACGACGTTAAATCCAGTTTTCCATTTGTTTACAAATTAAATAAAGGAAATATAGCAGAGAAACAATGTTTGCCTAGAATACTGAAGATTACTGTGATAAAATACTGGTGTTAATATCCCTAGAGGTAGCTTCCTTAAAATGAATGAAATTAGTCCGTTCGTACGGCAAACAGCCGCTCACTCCCAGTTCACAGGAGTTCGCCTGTAGGAAGCAGTAACAGTATTCTGCCTACCGCTCGCTCCGTACCTACCGCCAGATACAACGGCACAGGCGGTGTGTGGCCTGGCTGTGGTGCGTGTACTAATCCGGAACAGGTGCAAAACACTTGTCCAATAATACTTACGACCACGCATCGACAGACAGGTCACGATTCAGTGCGGTACAACAAAGGCTGTATGCGTGTCAGGGCAGAGTCTCAATCTCTACAGTTCTTAAGACTTCAACAATATTTTACTGCCTTTACTCATCTGAAAGCCCGCGATTAGAATTTTGTTGCGTAAACTAAATGCCGACCAACTGCGCTGATAAAAACAGAAGAATTAATTTCCTAATATCCGAAAAATCGCCAGGACCTTGACAAAATAACTGTAGTTGTTGTCCACTCGTTGAGCATATTGTATTCGGGACCAAGGAAATTGATTTCAACACTACTTCCTAAAGAAACTCAGAAACTATTGGGTTGGTGTATAAGTTCGCAGCGTTTTTGTTTTGCATGTCGGTATTCCAGTTGTTATGGGTTTATTTATCGATTGTCATTTTTTATTTGTTGTTCACTGTTGTTATTTGAGTTGTCATTTTGCCATTTGCAGATAGTGAGTGAAGCTCTGGACGCTAGAAAATGGAGTGCCGAGTGGATAAATCGAAACAGTTCCGACAAATACTGTTTGAGTTCAGGGGGGGGGGGGGGGGGGGGTGACAGCAGCGGAGACAGCCAGAAACATTTACGCCGTGAATGGGGAAAATGCCACTGGACAGAGCGCGGCAAGAAAATAGCTTTCTCTTTTTAAGGACTATCGTTTTGACTTTAGTGACTCTCCGCTTTTCAGGAAGACCTCCAGAGTTTGACGCAGATCGTTTAAACGCGTTAATCCACAATAATCAACGTCAGTGTACTCGAGAACTGGCAAATGTGATTAACTGTGATCGTTCCATCATCGCGCGACATTTGCATGCAACAAGGAAGGTTCAAAAATGGGGTGTACGGGTATTGTATATTCTGGCCAAAATCTCAAAAATATGCGGGTGGCCATGTGTGCATCTCGGCTTGTTCGTCATCAATTGGCTCGTGAACAACACCCGCCATCTAAAGCCTGCATCGTTACTCATGACGAGAAATGGTGTCTTCATGCTAACTCAAGAAAAAAAAAAAAGGAATGGTTGAATCCAAACATTCAACAAGTCCCCATACAAAGACCTACGCCTGATGTTATGCATCTGATAAAACAGCGACGGTGGTGTGTGTACTATGAATTGCTTTCCCGCATTTCGTTAGACTGACAAAAAATACTGTACGTTGGGTTGGGAAGTCATTCGGCACCGACCTTATTCATCTTATCTTCGTCCTCAGATTTTCATCGGTCATCAAGAGCGCATGAAAATGGAAAGAAGTCAGGTTGCCGAAATGTCGCGCCTTCTGGGCGATGACATCTGGCCAAATACCCCATTTTCCTTTATTGTACATTTATTGCACGAAGTGGCGGTCAATAAGTAATGCAACACACTTTTTCTGAAAGCTGTTGGATTTGTTCATTATTCCGGTATACCATCTTATTTCCTACTCTTTTGGCTACAAAACTATGTTTTTCAAAATAATCTCCATTCAATCCAATGGCCACGTGCCATATTACTGGGAGGGCCTAAGTACTCGCATGGTACCACTCTACTGGTCGCTTTAAGAGCCAACATCTTGCTGCATCAAAAACCGTCCCATCAGCCATGTACTGATTTCTGTGGAGAGCATGCTTCATTGGGCCGAGCAGATAGAAGTTTTAAGGTGCAAGATTCGGGTTGTAGTGTGGTTGAGGAAGAACAGCCCAATGAATTTTTGTGAGTTCCTCTTGGGTGCACAGACTTTTGTAAGGCCTTGCGTTGTCATGGAGAAGGAGGAATTCGTTTGCATTTTTGTGGCATGTTCCAACACTGCAAGAGTCGCAATTGTGTGCAGCCAGCTGGCACGCAAGAGATCAGACAGGATTTTACGATCTTGTTTCGATGATGACAGACACCTCGCCCAACGACTTACCACGCTTTTGTTTACTACCAGGTTTCCATTGACATTCTGCAAGCGTCTATGAATATCTGCAAAGCTATGGTTTTCCACCAAAAGAAATTCAATGACAGTTCTCTATTTGCAACTCTCCTCCGTTACAGACGCTATTATGAAGGCTACATATAGTATTGTCACCTATCTGAACTTCAAGAAACAGTAGGGGCTGAAGCGGAAATATTCCACCATGTCCCACAACAAATTCCGCATTTTTTCGACCGAAACAGGCCAAGAAAAAAAAGTGTAGCATTACATATTGAACGCCCTTCAGACACTGTAATTAAGTCTTGACGTAACGTAACATGGTAAATGCAGTCAGAGCACAGATTTTACATATGTTAGTCGGTCTGAATATAATGCTGTAATGGGCGGATGACAAACGCTAAGCTGCAGAGCATCCATGATTATATGAAATCTGTCTGCTGTGACGTGAGCAAGATTAACTGACATTGCTCTCTTTTCCTGGGAGGCTGGCAGTGTGCTAACATTTGACCCAGTATCGACCAGAAAACAATGGCCTGTCCTACGATCCCTCAAACAGAACCTACGTGATTACATTAGTAAGGTGGATTCATTACTCACTCAACTGGTGCCACAGTATCTGCGACTCTCTTGTTGTGCTTGCATTTTCTCCTGCGACCCACTGCGTCCATTGCAGGCTGCCGACTCCATTTGGGTGCCTATATGGAGACGTATATATTGTGCCTTGTTAGCCAAAACGTCGTTGTTACCAACAGACTTATTTTCGTTGCTTTCATTTAAATAGTTTATCTGTGCTGTTAGTATCACATTTGGGTATAATCTTATCCTGCACCAACACCGATATGTTCTTTAGTAGTGCATTTACCTGCTCCTTCAGCTGTTTAATCGCTTATTGATGTCTGTGTGATGTTCTTCCCACATCGCTGTGGTCTCTTGGGTGTCACCTTCCTGGTCATTTTCATCATGCTCGACATGGTCACTAGGCCTGCACTACACACACCCTACAATCCACGAAGTAATATCTGTTTCTTGATATATGACCACAAGGGATGATCAACAAAAACTGAGACTGATTTTTTCACAGATGTTTATTACTCAATTTCAATGTTTACATCATCTTTTCCAAAGTACTCCCCTCTTACTTGAATGCACAGTTTATAGCACCTCTGTCAGGTCTTTGAGAATTGTCTCACTTTTTTTTAGCACAGTTTTAGAGTTCTCAGATCAAATGCCCCAAAGCTTTGCCTTTATTGATGAGAGTAAAATAAAATAACAGGGTCCAAGATAGGGGCTATACGGAGGATGTGGTACTCGGGTAATGTTGAACTAAGCCAGAAACTACACGGCTTAATTTGTGATGTGAGGCCACGTATTATCATGACGAAGTTACCACACAGTCCGAGAAACTTCTGATCATTTCCTTGAAATGTGCTTCCTCAGTTTAGCCAATAGTGACGTGTAGTATGCTGCTGTAACAATAGTGTGAGAGGGAACTGTATGCTGGTAAATAATTCCATGACAGTCAAAATATGTAATGGCCATCACTTTCACTGCAGATGGCACAACTTTCACCATTTTTGGTGTTGGAGCACCTGGAATGTTCTACACTGTGCTGACTCGCTTTCCTTCAGGATAATACTGATGCAGCCATGACTCATCGCTGGTGACAATAGATTCCAGAAATGCATCCCCTCCATCAGAAAAGAGACGCAGCACCTCGTGGTTTGTCTCCATTCACACAGCCTTTTGTTCAGGAGTTAACATACGTGGCACCCAACGGTCATAAACACAGATCATATGGGGATGAACATGCATAATCATAAAGACCCCACCATGTGAAATTCTCAAGACTTCACTGAGGCTATGTAATGTTATCTGCCGATCCTCATGGACAGTAACAGCGACTGTGTTAATGTTGACTTCAGTCAAAGCAGAAGCCAAAACATCAGGCCCACCCTGCTTAACACAGAAAATCCTTTGAACTCCTTGAACCAATTAAACACTGTTGCATGAGGTAGCGCATCTTCACCGTACACTTCCTGCAATTTTTCGCAAGCTTCAGTACCTGTACGCTTTAAGCGATCACAACATTTATTGCGCCATATTCATCTCGTGTCACCTCCATCATCTGGTATACAAAATGGGAAAAGCGTCTACAAAACAGAGTATTACTACCAACCCACAGATACGAGAATGCGGCTGCATACGGACATACAAAAACCCGCTCTTTTCAAATATTCATGGTACACACAGGAAACTGTCACAGAAGCTACAGGAAAAAAACCAGTCTCAGTTCTTGTTGATCAGCCCTCGCATCGCTGTTGGCAGTTGCGCCGTCCGTACCTACTGCAACATTACATTTGACCATTCCTCACCGCGTACTTCTCATAAGTGGCGCTAGAGTTCCGAAGGTTTTCTGTCCCACATCTGTTCGCCATGTACAACATTTCGTTGTTCCACCGGCTTGCACAGCCAGCTGATCAGCGCCTTTCTGAGGTCGCAATATTGTTGGTCTGATGGCGGACTCAGTACATCTGATGATATACTTGCTGCCCTAGCATCAAGGCTGTTGACTGTCACCGCGAATTTCGTACGCCCATGTCATGGTGTTCTGCATGGCAAGCCATAATTCCAGTTTATCTAGTCAGAGCTGTGGGACTTGACTCGGGAGGTTCACAGAATTAATGGCATTGTCGTTTCTCCTGCTAATCGTGGAACAGACTCCCATTATTCTGTGTTTTTACCTTCGCTTGTAGTTCTCGTATTTGCTTCTGTAAGTTGTCTTTCATCTCCATCAGTTTTATTTCCAGTTCACTTCGTTTCACATATTGATACAGTGACACTGTTCTACTACTTTGTACAGTTCCTTCTGCTCGTGATTCTTTTTTGCTTGCAGATCACCAATTTGTAGCTCTCTTGCATGACGTTTAATCGTAGTGAATTAAGCAATCACACTACTGCTCTACAGTAACTTTTTATTCTCTCTCAAAAATATTACAACTGTAAGTTAGTGACAAACAAAGAGTAATTCATTATTCCAAAGAGCAAACAATGTAAAAGAGGTCTCTGACCTAAAGCATACAAATATCACTTTGCATTTGCATTTTTGTTCCCTGTGACTACTCCCGCAAGCGTCTTGAAAAGATGGACATCAACAAAAGTAAAACAATGTTAACGGGAGTTTAGTCAAATGAGATGCCATGGGACTTAGGTTAGAAAATCAAACAATAAAAACAGTGGATGCATGCAGTTATTTGGGCAGCAGAATTACTGAGAATGAGCAAATTAAAGAGGATGTGGGAGTCGCCAGAAGAACATCTGTGAATGCACAATGAAAGAGCTTGAGTAAATAAAAAATTTGTTGCTTGACTACTACGTTGTATCTCTTCAGCAGACGAAACAAGCTGTAGTTGACCAAAGTGGTGACCCCGACATGATTTGAACACACAACCTTCTGATCCACGGATTACCACCCAACAAGCAATGGAATGGTGGAACGCTGGCAAAGAACTTTAAAAGCCGCATTAATGTGCCACGCACAGTCTTGGCCGTCAGCATTGCCACTGGTTTTGTTGGGCCTTCGTACAGCATTAAAAGCAGATTTAGTAGCATCCACTGCAGAATTGGTTTATGGTGAACCCTTAAGACTGCCCACAGAATTCTTCACTGATCAAACTAGTTCATTACAGACTGAATTGCCTTTTATACTGCAAACGGTGCGCAAGCATATGGCCAGCCTTCGCCCATCTGTCTCTCGAGACATGAGGCGGTAACTTCATTCGTACACAAAGATCTACCATCACATACACATGTGATGCTACGGACAGATGCTGTCAAGTCACTGCTGCAGCCCCCAAATTCTGGACCCTACAGAGTTCTCTCCCAGGATGAACATACCATGCATATAGATCAAAATGGGAAGACCCAAGTGGTATTGTTGGAACCCATCAAACCTGCACGTGTTTCCGACCGAAGAGGATGTACCTGCTGAACACGATGTGTCACCTTCCACACTATGGGCACGGATCACACTGTCTCAGCACCGCAAGAGGAAGTAGAACCGTCACTGCCAGCACCGGAGGCTGAAGAAATTCAAGCAGTGCCTTCAGTACACACGAGATCTGGACGTCAGGTGAAATATGGATACCCTTACATTCCCGGAGCTCCGCTCTACAATGGGGGGAGGGGGGGGGGGGGAGCAGTGTGGGAGTCGCCAGAAGAACATCTGTGAATGCACAATGAAACGCAGCATTGTTCTGTGGTGACAAGCGCATGGACAATCTGCTTTACTCTTCGATTTTTATAAGTATTCTTTGTATTGACTTACATTTTTCAGTTGATTTGTGTTCGAGCTTGAGTAAATAAAATGTTATTACTTGGCTAATATGTTGTATCTCTTCACCAGACGGAATAAGTTGTAATTGACCAAAAGGATATAAAATGGAAGACTGGCAACAGCAACACAATCATTTCTGAAAAAGATAAATATTTTGATAGTGAATATAAATTTAAGTGTGGGAATTTGCTGGAATGCAGCTTTACGTGGGATTGAGGTTCATAAGTGACACAGATAAGAGGAGAATGGAAGCTTTTGAACAGTAGTGTTTGAAGATTAGATTGGTAGATTGAGAAAGTAATGATGAAGTACTGATGAACTGGAGAGAAAAGAGCTTTATAACATACTTGACTAAAAGAAGTGGTAGGTTGATATGACACATTCTGAGGCATCAAGGAATAGCGAATTTGTTACTGGAGGGAAATGTGTGTGTTTGTGGAGGAGGGAGGGGTGTGGTAAAAATTGTTTGGGGAAACTGCAGTGGATGTTGGTTGCTGGTGTAATGGTAAAAGATATATCGGGATACACAACACTGCAGCAAAATATCTATGGCTTTAATGTAAAGAAAGTATATTTTGAAGATTGTTTACCATCACAAAGCCAACTCCAAATGAAAAGCTGAACTACCCACACATTAAAAAATGTAAGTCAAATAGAATTTGTGGCCCATACACTTTGTGAAACAGGTAGTGGCATCTGTATAAAATTAAATTAGTTGCCTACAAATGTGTAATTATTCCTGGATTTCAAGCGACCTTCAGCCCACAGTTTTGTAAGGGCTTTGCTGTTGTTTAGACACAGATGAAATATGAACATTTAGAGGACTGTTCTAACAGTACATTAAGATTGTACTCTCAATTATGTACTTCCTGGAATTTGTTGCACACACAAATACTGTATAAGTTTTGTCCCATATGCAATACTTACACAAATTATGGAGTCCTGCAGTTCTTCTCTTGATTAGAGGACTCTGTAAATTAACAGTGTATTATACAACAGATGTGATGCCTCTAATCCAAGAACATCTGTGATCCAATCACATACGAATTATCAGACTTAAGAATCAGTACATCAGGTAAAAGCAGCATCAATGTCATGCAAACAATGCCAGTTACTTTCAATATAGTGATATAAGAGCCTGCAGGGGAATGGTACCTCACATTTTCTGTAGGCCTCCTTGGGAGTTCAGTCTGCTTGTTGATTTCCCCAAATTCTCATGTGCTCTGGTACCCAGCCGAATGATACCTGCTTCCCACACCACTGAAGGAAGTGCAGTTGGCCATGTACTACCTAGAACAGCTTCTCTGTTGGGTACATGTGCTGCAATGATTGCACAGCACCAAGAAAATGAAGCAGGTAAGAAACTGTTTGCCTTGAATACCCCCCATCTGCTGCAGTGTTATTACGACTGCATGGAATTCTGCAGAAAACACTGTATATTCATGGTGAAGGCAAATCCTATGCACACGGTCAGGAAATACTACTAAACAACCAAGGGAGTCTGCTTGTTTGGAGCTATCAGGGTACACATATTTAAAACTGTGATGTCTATCTAAACTGTTAAACAACAAAGAGTACAATAAAATCTGGAGAGTAATCTTTCATATAAAGAGACAAGTTTAAAATAATGCTGGGCCTCTAGAGGAGTCAAAGTGGAGGTCTGCACAAAACTTAGTGTAAAACTTGAAAACTAGCCACACCCATTTCAAAAAGGCATTCCTTCATGTGTGTCCCATAATTTCTCACTGCTGGTTGTCAATAATCAAACAGCACCATGAGTAGTCAGTAACTCGTATGAAGCAATGGCTCACAAGCCTCTGGGCAAAGGCTGGTTCCACAGGCCCCATTGACCAGTAAATTCCTTCATGGTGCACCACATTCAACATTTCTCAATAAGATGGACGTGCAGACCCATACTCCATGCACCAAAATCGGGCAAAGGTCACACAGAGGCCTTGTAAAACTGGAGCATACACATACAATCTGCTCACCAAGACCTGTGACTAAGACATTTTAAAATACCAAGTGTGTCTAGGGACCACCTTTTCAGGTCCCCAAAGTGTGGCAAAAGAGGCCCAGAAATCTCAATTTGTCTTTAAAATTAAGAACAGTTTTCCCCATCCACAAATCAGGACAGTTTAAAATGGAATGTGAGAACACACCCACAGACTTCCCCTCACGAAATTAAAACCCTTCTTCTCTACTCATTTCTCCAAGTGTCGAATAGTCAGTTGCAACTGACTGGTTGTTGCAAGGCCTGAGAGGCAACAAAAGACAGAGAAGTCATCAACAAACAAGGAACACTGGATGGGAAGCTTAACAACTGATGTGATACTATTAATAGCTATTGCTAAGACAGTCACAGTTAAATCGCTACCTTGAGGGGCACCGTTCTTGTACTCAGATAATTTAGACAGGCCACCACTGACCCAAATCTAAAATAGTGAATTCAGAGGAAGGATTACATAAAAAAAGGGAACACATCTTCAAAATCCCCATTCATGGAGCTGCCAGGGTATAATATGCTTTCAAATAGTACCACAGGCATTCTTGATATAAAAAAAAATATGCATTAAATGATGCCCCAGCATAGGAAAACATGTTGTATAGCACCTTTCAGCAGTGACGTGTTACCGAAGGTGGAGCGATATCTAGAGAACACAAACTGAAAGTGACTAAGGAGCTGCCGGGATTCTAAGACCTTGACAAAGTGGCAGCTGACGATCTGCTCCAAGGTCTTTCTCATGCAGTTAGTGAGGGTAACAATACAATAACCACTCAGGTATGTGCCATCTTTCTCAGATTTTAAAAGTGGGATTAAAACTGCCTCTCACCACGAGTAAGGAAAGTGTCCTGGTGCCCAAATCAAACGAAAAGGGTGAGGAGGATTTCTTTGGTCCAGCGTTTGAGATGCCATAACACAGTATAACGGACCCTATTGTATCTACCTGATATCCCACGAGCTGCAGAAAATGTAGAACGCAGCTACCGCGTAGAGAAGGGACAGTTGTATTCTTCATTAGTGGTGGAACTTAAGTCCTAACTGCCCCTCTCAGCAGCCACTCTGCAATGTCGGCAAACTGAATCATTACTGTCAGTGGCAATAATTGTGACAAAACAGACCGCCACAGTCTGGACAATGTACGGCATGTCGATCAAGAGGCTTCCATTCCCAATTACAGCAGCCACTGTGCACTTTCCTGCTCTCCCAGAAATCTTCCTGGTAATTTTCCACATGACTGTACTTTTAGTGTAATTACTTATGGTGGTCAGGACCTGTTGCCACGAATCTTTTTGGTGTCTTTAATAATTCGGTGACATTTCACACTCACTACTCAAAAGGCTGCAAGGTTTTCTGCAGCTGGCTGTGTGGCTGCCTGATCCTGGATGCAGCTCCACCAATGAAAAGGCTTCCTTTGCAGCTGACCTGGAGACTGCAGAATGGATGCTTTGGCAGTGTGGTGGATCATTTCTTGATGCTGTCATGGTGTTCAAACACCGAAACATGTCTGTCAAGTGTCCACCTGCTCTACTAAGTATCCATTGTGGTGGCCTCCTTCCTGTCTGGAAGCTGAACTCAGATCGGGAGATGATCACTTGAGTACAAGTCATTGACTATCTCCTATTAAGCGGTGTGTGCAAGGGCTGGAAAGTATCTACACAGTCATCAGCCAGATCAACACTGGGAGTAAAACACAAGCATACAGCAGTAGCCTTACTAGTAGTCACAGCCCCAGGAGCCAGCCAAATTCCTTCATGCTACACCACATTCAACATTTCTCAGTAAGATTGCTGTGCGGACCCATGCAATGTGCACCCATAATCAGGCAAAGACCACACAAAGGCCCTGTAAAGCTGAAGACACATGTTTAGTCTGCTCCCTGTGAAATGTGACTAAGACATTTTAAAATACTGAGTGTGTTTAGGGACCATCTTTTCAGGTCCCTGAGGTGTAACTACCACGTAAGTTTAGACTCAAATTTTAGGCCTAAAAACCTCAGTCAGTTTTTAAAATTAAGGACAGTGTCCCCCACCCACAACTCAGGACTATTTAAAAAAAAAAAGAATATTTAAGAAGAAAGCACACAGGCTTCTTGAGGAAATTAAAACCCCTCTTCTCCACGCATTCGTCCAACATCGAATAGTTGGTTTCAAGTGACGGGTTGTTGCAAGGCTTGAGGGCCAACATAGGACACAGAAGAATAGAAAGCTTTCACTGTAGAATTTTGCTGTTCATAGCTCCGGATACCTGTTGAGCAAAGAGGGCAATCTGGATAATGAATGCATGTGCGTTATTCCTTACAATAGCACAAGGCAACAAGTTAAACTAAATGTGCACATGTGTGTACAATATACAGAACCAAAAAATAAAGAAACGTTTATGTAACACAGCCAGCAAGGACGACATACCTTATAACCAACTAAAATGCACAACAGTAAAACTCAAGCGAAACACCGACCATGGCAATGACTTAAAATAAATACCCGGTCATGTGCTCAACACCCAAATAATAACAGAAACATGATGAGAATGTACGAGGCAGATAGTGATCAAGGCACAGCAACAACTAAACTAGATACACTCATATGTATGTAATACACACACAGCCAACAAGATTAAGACAAACTCGTAAAACATGACCAGCCAAACTCGATGCTCACTTGGACACGGCTTTCATGAACAAGCCATCCTCAGCCAATGCAAACAGTGACACACACCACCGAGTAACAATTTAAACCAGGTGGTGCAGCCAGTCTCAGTTATGAAAACTACATTCAGCTGCAGTTGTTAAGTATTCCACACAGTACACAAGAGAGACTTGCTGGACATTTCCTCCTGAATGAATTGCTAAATAATTTCTGCTATTAATAAACTCACTAACTGTATCATGCAATCACTGCATGATACAACACAAGATTTCAGTTGGATTCCACAACTTTGTAAATATCAAAACACTTGATGCTCCAAAACACCAGACAGGTAGACTATTAGTAACTGACCCTCCACTCCATTTGTGTGCAAAAATGAACAAAAAATGTGACCATCCTGAATCACATCATTGTAGAAAACTTGCAAGTGAGCCAAAACCAATTTCTCAAGATGTAATAACTGTAAATGATTGCCCAGGAGCACATATGCTCACCAAACTCACCGCAAAACTCCTTGGAAGTCAGCTTCTTGGTGCCTGCAGCAGAAAACAAACACAAAACAGTTGGTGATACAACACGACTGATTCTAGCCGGTCCTTTCACAATTGAAAACAGATTTACCAAACCCTATGAACACTAATAGAAACAGCTCAAAAATATTTCCACTTCCAGGAGCGTACCATGTAGTAATTGATCCCCTGCAGGTTTCTTTTACACAATGTTAAACTCATTGTGCAAATGGTACAATATGGAATTGGAATTCAAAGGATTTCACCACTCAAAGATCTCAATTGAGTGTGTATGGTACAAACGATCAGACAAATAAAGTATTGGTCCCTGATTTCCCTCCTGTTTCACACACAAGGAGACCATAAATATCCAAAACTAGCAACTACTAGTCACTGTGGAAACATTCAAAACTAATTTCCCTAGACACGATGCCCACACTAACCGGGAACGCAAACAATGACTGGTGCAAACATTGGACTGACAATATTAATACCTAATCCAACACATTGTTCCTTTACGAAAAGGAATGCAAATTCCCCTAATTACTAACCACAAGACACTGTGGAAACATTTGCAAGTGAGCCAAAATCCATTTCCGAATATGTGACACCAAATTAACTAGGCACGCTCATACACACTATCCCACAGTGAAACCAGGCATATGTCAGCTTTCAGTCCATACAACAGAAAACAAATCCTAACTATTGATTGTAAAAGGTACGAAATCTAGCCAATGCTTTCTCCATTCACAAATAAGGGTAACCACACCATCGGACAGCTACGCAAAAAGAACTAAGCACTTGCGCCACTTAGGAGAATACAGAATAGTATGCATTACCACACTGCTGCACATGATGATGCGATGGGAACCTGTCACAACAACATCTACATACATTATTTCATGTCTCAGCGATTTGAGCCCAAAAATCTATCACCACAACTGCTAGAGAAGGCACATACTGCTGGCTAGTTCTTCTCTACTGCATGTCATGAGACAGAGAAGACTCTGTCTGTGGTGTACTCGAAGTCTAAAAAGGCTTAAAGGACAGTTAGGCAGAACCACTTCAACAGAGAACACCATGTATGGTAGGTGGCATGAATTTGAAATCCTCAGAAGGCAGGATCACTTGGCTCAACTGCAACAGTGTCATACACTGCTATCAGTCTCTCGGTATGCTTTCCAGCCCTTGTGCATACTGCTTAATGGGAAGTAGTCGACTTTTACTCAAGTTATCACTTCCTGATCTGAATTCACCTTCCAGAGTGGTGCCTGAAAGTAAGTCACCACAGTGGATGCTTGGAAGAGCAGGTGGACGCTGTGCTTGAGCACCATGACAGTATCCAGAAATGATCCAACATGCCTCCAGTTATTGCCACTGACAGTAATGATTCAGTTTGCAGACACTACAGAGTGGCTGCTGAGGGGGGTAATTAGTACTTAATTCCACCACTAATGAAGAATACAACTGTCCCTTCTCCATGCGGCAGCTGGGTTCTGCATTAGATTTATATCTGCCTATACTGAGGAACATACTGCAGTCAGCCTAGTAGAGATCACAAGTTAAAAACCATAGTGTGTTCAGTTCAAATTTCATGTCTGGCAATTCATCCAATATTTATGTAAAGACTGAAAATGACAATTAACTTCTGAGGTGGGTTTCTATTTGAGTTTAATGACTGTGTCAGACTTTAACAATGACTTACAATGACAGTGTTGATTAATGAAAACAAAGTCTTGCTGTGCACTTGTGGTTAATTTTGATGATCACATACAGTGTAACAAACACTGAAACACCTATTATAAATGGTTTGGACTTCATCCTAAGAAATTTGTTTTTGCCACACTGAAACAATAGCGAACTGACTTGTCTGTGTTAGTTTACTGCATTCACACTGTATAGACCTATTGTCAAGTGTAGTATGTAGCTACCTATTTACATGTACCGAACTAAAGCACGAGAACCCCAAACTGGTGTAAACAGTAGTTCTGACTACATCGAAGTAGTATAAAATTTTTGCACTTCAATCTTTGGTGTGGACTACATTATTGATAGTAGTTTATTTTCACTACCAGCTTTTCAGCCAGTTATCGGAGGAGGTGCCAGTTATTGAGGACATCTGTGCAGGTAAAGCAGCTAGGCTAAAAATCTCTTGGCAGATTTAAGTTGCCCTACAAGTCTCTGAAGCTTTGTGGATGTCGAAAGCTGACAATTGCTTAAGCAAACCTGCTACATGTTTAATAACACTAAATACAACTTTTCCACAGGGTGTGGTCCATTACTTTTACTACTTTCTCAGTCATTTACAAACATATTAGGTGGACTAGCCACATGAGGTCTCTCAGGGGCTTGGGTGTTAATATTGCTCAAGGGACCATCTATACTACTGGAAGTAGAGAAGAGAGATTTAGACTTCATGGAGGTCCTAAGAGCAGGTAGGGATGTTGAGTGTCCAAGCAGACAGAGCCCTCTTGGCTGGGCAAGCCTTCTAAAACAGAGGTGTGGCAAGATGGCCAACCAACTATTCTGCTCAATAGCCATGCATTTCATCGGTGCACAGTGCATCCTCACAATTCAACTGGTTAAGCCAAGATTCCCATTCCCTGTGACACACAATGTTCCCACATCACCGGTCACTGGAGGATGTCCAGAACTTAAGGTTACAGAGGACTGATGGTGTTTACCAGTCCCAAGCTCAGGAAATCCACGTTCACCTAGCTTGTACTCAGTGAATTATTGTTCAGCTTCCTGAGATGCTCACCATTTAGAATGAAGTGGAGGTGGGGGGGCGGGGGGGGGGGGGGGGGGCACGTGATTCCCCCCCCCCTTCCCCATCATAACACAAGCGTAGATATGTGCTTGGTAGTGCTGTGATGCTATTTGATGAGCGAGTTTCTTTGAGGTATGACATCAGTAGTAAAATAAAAGGTATTTGAACAACTGTTATTACTGTGCCACTCCTACCTCAGCTTTGCAAACTGACCTTAAATCCAACAGAACCCTGCACAAATGTGGGAGTTATAGCACATTCACACCTAAGACTGTGCAGTCACTCTGTTAGTTATGCCCGTCACTGCTGTCGCTCTGTTAATCCTAGGTGGCCAGTTTTCAAAATAAGTTTTATTATGATGTTCAATGAGGAAAAAGCATTGCTGAGAACCGGTGTATGGTCCCAGAATGAAACTATGACTTTAGTGAAGTGAGCATTGCTATGAAGCTGCCTGGCAGATAAAACCAGGCATTGAACCAAGCCTTACACTCAGATCATTTCCTTTTATACAAGAAGAATTATAGCATTTACTATATCTTCTTGTAGAGTTTACACAGGTATTAACATAATATCAAGCAATATAATTCTACATTTGCGATAGAAAAATAAGCAAAACTTTAAAAATATGAAAATTGGTGATGAATGAGAAATAGTGAACATATATTGTACTTTACTTCACAATTACTGTCATGATTTCTGGTAACAAGTCTCAAAAAATTGTGAGCAGTGCATTATTTCTGCTCTATTACCAACTAATATTTTCATATAGTCATCAAATATGTAAAGTTAGCTCTGGTTGTCCCACATTTTCTTTTGCGTATAATATACTAGAATACTGAATACAAAATTCACAAGAAAACACAGAAATTTTATTTCAAAATGAGAACAACAACAAGTACAAACAGATTTATTTACAACAGTACTAAATTACAAATAAAAGTTAGTTAACAATTTCAAGAATTTCACACTTTGCTAATAACAATCTTAGATCACAGCATGTTGGAATATAAAAATACAGAAACCAGTTCTTTACACTCACATATAAAATCTTTACACGCCACAGAATACTGATGTGTTTATCACAGGTTATTCATAATTTAACAATACTCATTTACCAGTGTAAAAATCTGTTGTGTTGCTCCATCCCCAAAAAAATTATTACCGCATGGGAGAGTTCAACACTAGACAATTCATGTGTCTCTTTTTTTTTCAGACAGATTTAAATCTGCATTGTAATCATATTTGAGTGTACTCAAGATGAGAACACAAGAATTAATCTACGACTTAAATGCCCCATTATGAGCAGCTCTACGTATAAAATCTTTCAGGGTGTCACCTTCAAGTTTACTGAAATCATCTGTCTGAACTACAGCTGTCATGTGATTCAGACAAAACTTGAAGCAGAACTCCTCAAGTTCCTAAAATGACAAACAAAACAAACAATAAATTATAAATCAATTATAAGAAATAAAAGGATAGTCATGAATATTAAAATGCCTACTACTCATAATGAATCAAATAGGTTCAAGGAAATGGAAGATAAATATCCAAAAAAAAATACACCTTCTGAAAGCAAAGAATACCAAACAAAGAATACACCTCCCAAAAACAAATAACATGCCTTCTGAAAGCAAAGAATGCACATTTTGCAAACAATAACAAGAAAACAACGCATACAGCTTCCAAAGGCAGTGTAGCGCACGCACACACTCAAGAGGCAGTGCGCACACACTCTGAAGAAATGTGCACATCTTACAACCTTCAAAGTCTTTTAATGGGATTTTACACAATGAAACAGGAAAGATTTGCATTCTGAAATCTGAACAAAACTGTACACAAGAATGCAGTCCATAGTAACAGCAGGAACACACAATAGGAATAACAGAGAAAAATAAATAAAACAGTAAATATCTTATCATTCATTACAGCAAAATGTAGATAAAAATGCTGAAGAGATCAGCAGAAGAAAGTGGTTGCCCACAAGAGCATATTGTAGTTGTTGCATGTTACATATTTGGCTTAACTGAAAGACAAGAATATAAACACAATAAGACTGAGCAGTTAACAGATAGTATTTTCTAGTAGTGTATGTGGAATGACTTGTCACCTACATGTGGTGCATTTGAAACTACAATGGGCATTCAATAAGTAAGGTAACACATTTTTTTCCCAAACAACTTCGGTTGACAAAATGTGGAATTTGTTATGTGACATCATGGAATATTCCTGCTTCAGCTCCTACAGTTTCACGAAATTCCCATAGGTGAGGGTGCTATATGCAGCCTTCAAAGTGGCATCTGCAACACAGGTGCTTCCCAAACAGAGAGCTGTTTGTGGATTTATTTTGGTAGAAAACCAGAGCATCACAGATATTCATACACTTTGGGCAAGGCATCTGTCATCATTGCAACAAGGTTGCACAAACCTATCCAATCTGCCATCTGCTACCCTTAGGAAACGGAAGAAACGACTTCAATGTGTTCGTAACCACAAATATGCACACGAATTTCTCCTCTTCTATGAGAACACAAGGCCCCACAGAAGTCTGTGCATGCAAGAAGAGTTCATAAAACTTCATTGGACTGTCCTTCCTCATCCACACAACTCGGACCTCGCACCTTCTGATCTCCATTTGTTTGGCCCAATGAAGGACGCCCTCCATGGAAAGCAGTACATGGATGGTGGGGAGGTTAATGATACAGCACGACATTGGCTCCTACAATGACTAGTAGAGTGGTACCATGTGAGCATACAGGACCTCCTAGTAAGGTTGTCGCACTGAATGAAGACTTTGTTGAAAAATTTGGTTTTGTAGTCAAAAGAGTGGGGAACAACATGGTATAATGGAATCCTGAATAAAACCAACCTATGTTTAAAAATAAAAAAAGTGTTGCATGTTGAGTGCCACTCGTACAGCAGATAACTTGATCAGGCAAATCGCCACTAAACTGATGGTCACCAATTTCTTCCACTGACCTCTTCAATTAGGTTAAATTTTCTCATGAAAACAAAGCCAACAGCAATTAAGCCTGAGCTGAGATTTGGTAATGAACGGCAGAGGAAAGTGAATTAGTCTTTTTGAACTACTTTAACTACTACACCACTCCACTCAGTTTCATAACAACAAAATACTGACAGTAGTATCAGTCACAATAAAAAAATGGCGCAGTACTCCAGGAGGAAATTAATGGCAGTAAGAAGAAAGAATATAATTTAGGATGATGAGCCACTAGATACAATGATAAAATAAAATAGATAACTAGAACCACAAATAGAGAAATCAATTAAGTACAAGCAGTAGGCAGACTAAGGCAAAACACAAGCAAAACACTGGAAATTGCAGGATAATGTACTGAATAGATAGGGTGAAATAATAGCAAGATAAAGAAAATCCTAAGGTGGTGGTGGTGGTGGTGGTGGTGATACACAGTGCTTTCAATCATACAAGTCATTTCTATCAGCTTCCAGACAAGGAAAGTAAAGTAGCTGTGCATCAACTCAAATACTTCAAAAAGACAAGGAAAAAAAATCCTGCAGAAATACCTCTTACACTGTCTTACATATACAGTGAGTTTCAAACTCTTTGCAGCAAATGTCTAGGGGTGGGAGATCGTATCACAGAGCAACTTTTGTGAGAGACAAAATTTTCACTGATGCTTGCTGGCAAAGCTAGCCATGTTTCTGTTGAATTTTCCAGCCAAAGGACAACGATATTTCACAGAACTAGCATGATCTATTAACCAGTGTGCAGCACCTGCATACTACCCACCCCACTAAATTGCTAATGATTTTGGTTTGTTGGCTGGTTGGTTGGTTGACTGACTTACATGGCATTAAGGGATTTATCAGCGAGGTCACAGCACCTCAATCCATGAGTAGTTCATCCAAAATTAGAGATGTCTGTGAAGTGCTTGTTCAGACAATGAAAGTACATAGAAACACTACGACTGAGGCACTGAAGGCAATACTGATGCCAGAGCTGAGAAAGAATTTACACGTAAGAGTATGGATAAGATCAGCATTTAGGTCAGAGCACAAGAGGGGTCTCCCAAGGCTCACATCCAATGGTGAGAAAAGCCCCAACCATCTCATTTGATCCCAACAGGCTGATGAAGGGCTGAAGGCAGAGCAAAGAATGTCTCCAAGTCGGCAGATTCAGAATAGTATATGTGAGAAGGCTGATAATTTAATGGATATCAGCTGGACAATCTATAATAAGAGAAGAGAAATAGATAAGGCAGCAGATGGATATCCCTGGGGTTCGTCGTGTGATGGCATTCGCCCCTATTACAGCCACTCACCCCTGCTTTAGTGTAGTCAAGGCATTAAAGAGTGCTCACTATTGAATTGAGAGCTACCTCTAAAATAGCAAAATGGGTGCAGTAGAATGAGAGACAAACCACATCTAGAAACAATTAAAACAGGGTAAGACAGTGATGAAAGACTCAGGAGTCAACGAGGTATGGTCCAGGGCTTCCAGACCTAGCATGCAGCAGGAGGTGCTCCAATTGCAGCCAACATGACCCTGCCCCAAGGTAGCCTAAATCCTTGTACCAACCTGCTCAACCATCTGTGAATCATCTGCCAGTATCTGAGGCAAAAAATTTGGAAGGTCATGGAGGGCCAATAGAAGGGTCATTCGATCAGGATATAAGCTACTTTCCATAAGACTACACAACTACAATGTGGGGGTGGCTCGTTATGTAAAATAAAACTATGGGTTAGCCTTCTATGACCAAATAAGATTCCTTCCAGGTGGAATAGAAGGAAGTGTGCCAGACAGCAGTCGTTTCCTTGACAGTGCAGAGTTTATTAGAGAGGGCAGTAGCCAACCAGATGTCATTCTATCACCATGTAAGTAGAGGTCATATTCGCACCTGCAAATCCACATCTGGAAGAGGCACAGTAAATGGGCACGAGTAATCACTCCTATAGCTAAATAGTTGGCCAGTTCATTTTCTGAGATACCCACATGACTTGGAACCAGAAGGAAGACAACCAAGCAGCAATATGACTAAGTTCAGCAAGGAATTCATGACTAGCAGAGACCACAGGGTAACAAGAGGTACTTCAGCAAATGGCCTGAAGACTGCTCATTGACTCACTACAAATTAAAATGCAGTCAAGGGATGCCTGTTTAATAAATATGAGGATTGGTCTTATGTCAAAATGGTAGGTGGATCAAAACAAAACGTCCAGACACCCTGTGACAAAAATGGTACTGAAACAGAGGATGACAGACTAAAGGCCGAAATACTAAATGTCTTTTTCCAAAGCTGTTTCATAGAGGAAGACTGCACTATAGTTCCTTCTCTAGATTGTCGCACAGATGACAAAATGGTAGATATCGAAATAGACGACAGAGGGATTAAAATCGCTCAAAAGAGGAAAGGCCGCTGGACCTGATGGGATACCAGTTCGATTTTGCACAGAGTACGCGATGGAACTTGTCCCCCTTCTTGCAGCGGTGTACCGTAGGTCTCTAGAAGAACGTAGCGTTCCAAAGGATTGGAAAAGGGCACAGGTCATCCCCATTTTCGAGAAGAGACGTCGAACAGATGTGCAGAACTATAGACCTATATCTCTAATGTCGATCAGTTGTAGAATTTTGGAACACGTATTATGTTAGAGTATAATGACTTTTCTGGAGACTAGAAATCTACTCTGTAGGAATCAGCATGGGTTTCTTGACTTCTGCAAGACGTTCGATACAGTTCCCCACAGTCGTTTAATGAACAAAGTAAGAGCATATGGACTATCAGACCAATTGTGTGATTGGATTGAAGAGTTCCTAGATAACAGAACGCAGCATGGCATTCTCAATGGAGAGAAGTCTTCCTAAGTAAGAGTGATTTCAGGTGTGCCACAGGGGAGTGTCGTAGGACCGTTGCTGTTCACAATATACATAAATGACCTTGTGGATAACATCGGAAGTTCACTGAGTCTTTTTGCAAATGATGCTGTGGTATATCGAGAGGTTGTAACAATGGAAAATTGTACTGAAATGCAGGAGGATCTGCAGTGAATTGACACATGGTGCAGGGAATGGCAACTGAATCTCAATGTAGACAAGTGTAATGTGCTGTGAATACAAAGAAAGAAAGATCCCTTATCATTTAGCTACAATATAGCGGGTCAGCAACTGGAAGCAGTTAATTCCATAAATTATCGGGGAGTACGCATTAGGAGTGATTTAAAATGGAATGATCATATAAAGTTGATCATCGGTAAAGCAGATGCCAGACTGAGATTCATTGGAAGAATCCTAAGGAAATGCAATCCGAAAACAAAGAAAGTAGGTTACAGTACACTTGTTCGCCCACTGCTTGAATACTGCTCAGCAGCATGGGATCCATACCAGACAGGGTTGATAGAAGAGATAGAGAAGATCCAACGGAGAGCAGCGCGCTTCATTACAGGATCATTTAGTATTCGCAAAAGCGTTATGGAGATGATAGATAAACTCCAGTGGAAGACTCTGTAGGAGAGACACTCAGTAGCTCGGTACGGGCTTTTGTTGAAGTTTCGAGAACATACCTTCACTGAGGAGTCAAGCAGTATATTGTTCCCTCCTATGTATATCTCACGAAGAGACCATGAGGATAAAATCAGAGAGATTAGAGCCCACACAGAGGCATACTGACAATCCTTTCCACAAACAATATGAGACTGGAATAGAAGGGAGAACTGATAGAGGTACTCAAGGTACCCTCCGCCACACACCGTTAGGTGGCTTGCAGAGTACGGATGTAGATGTAGATGTAGATTCTCTAATAGCTACAAAACACTGCATGTTCCTCACAATGATTGGTGTTCCTGACTGGCAGGAGATATTAAAGCATAACCCATGCTCATACACAGTTTTTGATCCACCAGTGTAAAAGATGTTAGCATCCTGACACTCCTGAGGAACAGTACATAACAGATGCTGAAAGGTCATGGGGGAAAGTGAGAATTTAGGACCTTGAAGTAGATTGATCCATGGTGAGCTGAATGAAGTACCAATTCAAATGTCGAACAACTGGTAGGATAAAAACTGATTAATATAAAAAGAAAAGCCCCAGTCATGGAGGGTAAGTAAAATGCGATGGTACCAAGTGCTGTGTGTGTGTGTGTGTGTGTGTGTGTGTGTGTGTGTGTGTGTGTGTGTGTGTGTGTGTGTGTGTGTGTGTGTTCAAAAAAATTAAAAAACTGCAGTGAGGTGTTGGCACTAGAAAAAAGCCTGTTGGACTGCTATTTACAACTGGACCAGATGGTCAGCTGTAGATCGTTCATCCTGAAAACCACACTGATGGAGAGAACCAAAGGTCCCAAGTTTCAAGAACCCAGCTTAATCTGTAGACAACCATCCTATCAAGCAGTCTGCAGAGCATGTTTGTAGGTAACTGGTCAGTATCTGTCAAGAGACATTGGGTTTCTGCCTGTCTTAAAGACTGGGATGACCATATTATCTTGCCAAACTTGGTTGAAGACCTCAAGTAGAAGTAGCCTTTGAGCAACATACAGGTGTTGTTGTGTGTGATTATGAATTGAATCAGAGCCTGGAGCCATGCTGTGAGACAAGGCAAGAGCCTGAAGCAGTTCCCCATCAGCGAAAGGTTCATTATATGATTTGGCATGGTAGGGGTGGAACATAGGGGGGGGGGGGCATCTCTAACTTCTTGTATCTGCAGTAGAAAGACAGCTAGATAACAAGAGAATGCCAATGTTGCTGCAAAGTGGGTCAAAAAGTGTTCAGCAAGAGTCAATGCATCAGTCCAAACACCACCCTGAAGGACAAGACCCAGAACATTTGTGGATCATTGGTGGCCCACACCTGGGATGAAGAGGCGTATGTATCCAGGAAGGAGACATAATGCTCCGAGCATTACTTCTTACCCTGTTTAACTAGATAGTAAGCCTTAGCACAAAGTCATTTAAAACTCATGAGGTTGATCTGGGAAGGATGTCACTTTAAACGTTTTAGGGTTTTTCAGCAATCCTGATCATTAAATCTGCAGTTGAAAGGGTGCCACTGGCAGCACTGGAGTGGAGAGTGGCATTATCACTGAGGAAACACAGATTATGGCCAGTAAGAAATTGGCAAAGTAAAAGGCCCCTACCAGACAAAGTGGTATACTACCCCACACTAAGGGCCTGCCTGTAGACATGTAAAGGTTGCAAATGGTGATCACTGAGGAGTTTGGACTCACACTACCGTTGCTTCCAAAGTGCTCCCAAGGGGAATCCACTTACTGACCTGATCAGTGTGAACCAATGTACAGTGGGAACCACAAGAGAGGAGAGTGGTAGGAGAACTGGTTTCAAAAACATTTAGGTAGTGCGAGTGATGGCAACTGGATGTCATACCAACAGGATGTGGGCATTCATATTTTTTGTGCACCTTAGTATACAGCAGGCAGTCAATAGATTTCTATTCCTTTATTTTCTTGTCTTTCTTGAAGATTGGAAAAAAGTGGTATGCCATGCAATGGACACACAGAGATCGCTGATCACAAGGACTGCCTTCATGGAGTGACCATCTGCAGTTACCGCATTCTGGGTCCACTGTGCAGTGGAATGACATACGACAAAAGCACAGGCATCAAAAGCACCTCATGCACGATGAGTATAAAGTTCCATGACACACCTGCACATCATTGCTAACTCTTGAGAAAGACATGCCCTTCAAAGCCTAAAATAAAGACACACATATGTATTCTATTGTCCTTGGGACAAAATGTACACCTCATCGGGGAAGATTAGCCTGTAGCTCCTCTACTGTTTAAGAGTGAAAGGTCTTCATAGAAGATGATTCCTTGGACCATATTTGAAATCTTGTATGGAGCAACGGTCACTGGTATGTTACCCAGTTATTCCAGGACTGAAGAGCTGTAGATCGTGCAGCAGAAGAGAGTCAATAGCAATCCATTGTGCATTTTTCCTAATGACTCAATTTCTCCAAATTTATCTTCAGTATTCCCTGCAAAAAAATAACTGTTTTGTCACAGTAAAAATACCCTATCAGTTCAAGCACATACAAACAACTGAATACATTATTTCGCTCTTAGACTTTTGGCTTGTCCCTCTTCCCACAGGGTGGCCAGGGAAGGCGAACACTGAAGTTTCAATACCTATCTGAAGAGATGGCCACATCAATTGTTCTAGTGTAATGATGTTTCATGTGCAGAACAATCACCCTGATGCCACCTTCTCCAGTCATGGGCTTGCCCCACAGGTATAAACTAGCCTCAGCAAACGCTATGTGGCATGATGGCCAATGCCGGGAGTCCTGATGCCCCAGTAAGACGGGCATCTACTCCTTGGCATTTGTGGAGAGGCAGCAGCTCAGGCATCAGAATTGTGATCCCTGTTTTGTCACAGGGCTCAATTGAAAGGGTACAAAATGACCCCATCACGTCAGATTGGCTACGGCATTTTGTTCTCTTCCTGTAATGTTCTCTCAGTATAATGGACTTTAAATTTGATAACATTAGTAAATATCTTATAGCCACAAATCAACAAAATTTATTCCATTGTAATTATCCACACCCTTTATGTTTCCTTTTTTTACTGATTGGCCTGATGACAGGTTATGACCACCACCTAGGTATTTCTTGCCCAAAGCAAATCAGGTTTTGGAGAGAAAAGGGATCAATATTAAGATGACTCACTTGGATTTTTATAAGGTTTTATATTTATGCTGTTTTCACTATTGATCCCTTAGTTTTTCATGTAATTTATTACAATTTTATATTCCTCTTGCAGAATTCCTCCTTCCTCTTCTTCTTCTTAAGTAGCTAACAGGCATACTTTTTGCCTGTCTGCAAGTTAACATGTCATCTTTACTGTAAGCAGCAATCTATCTTTTCCTTATGCTATTAGTGGATAACAAGTTGAATTTAACATTTTGCTGAACTTCATAAACTCCAAGATTTTATAAATTTGTAAGAGGAGTTTTGTCTCATTTTTTCTCAGGATGATACAAAAACTTCCCAAAGTTAACTGTGATTTTCTTTTTCTTTTTTGCAATGGCTTTTTTTCTAGTGTTAGTTGGTTTTCTCTTTGTCTTTCTGTATGTTAATATAGTTGCTAGTTGCTGCTTGCTTATAATCAATTTTTTTCAGTATCTCATCTAAATTACTTAATCATCTTTTTCCTGGGTCATACTTTTAACTGCTGTTCATTTCAACATCTTTGTGAAATTCTCCAATTTTTCTTCCATGTCTTCCTCTAAACTGCTTCATTCAATTCACATAACTCAACAAGTAGTGGAGGGGTTCTCTACTGTTTTTAGTCCCTGTGTATTAGTATACTGTACATCAATTCCAATAGCTTGTATTAACCATCACAGATATATTTTGACTTGATTTACTAGTTCTATGCAAAATCATCAGTAGTTTTCTTTACATGTAAACATCCAATGTACCCACTGAATACAATAAGCCTGTTTCCTTTTAGATTTAATGTACAAACATCAGCAAAGGTATTGGGGCTTCTTCTGGATAGTAGACTATTCTAAATGTATTAGGTGGTGTACGTCGTATGTGATGGGGAAACCAGCTGGACATTGTCCTCCTGACACACACTGAAATGTGTTACAGAAGTTTTCTGTTTGGATATGCCCCAGAACATGTATTAAGAAACTAAATGTACTTCAATTCTGAGTTATTAGACAGTGCGTTGGAGCAATTTTTAGTATCAGCACTATGTTACCTCAACACACAATACCATACCTAATAATAGATTCAAGGTAGCTAGCTTGTATATGCTATTTGTCCTGTGTCCATGTCAATAGCAGCTGATAATATTTGCACTGCAAATGCAAAGCTGTTCATTTTGTTTGTTAGGTACTCAATGTGTGCTGGACAGCTCAAATGTTTATCCACATTTAAACCTAAGAATTTAACTGAGTCACCTTCTTTTATATCTTGGTTTTTGTGAACAATCTTAATCTGTTCACATTTTTCATCATGAGAATCTTCACTATATTTAGATTCAACGCAATTAGATGAAACCAAGTTTCTAAGATAGTGACAGTACTGATCACAGGTATGGGATTTTTTTCCAAATGATTTTCAACTAAGACAGAAGTATCTTATGCAAATAGAACTGATGGGGAGAAGATATTTAATGGTAAGTCATCAACATAGAAGAGGAATAGAACTGGGCCTAATATGGAGTCTTGTGGAATGCCCTGAGATATTTTTTTTTCCAATCAGAATAATAATTTGCCCCATATAAAGAGAGGCTAACTCTTTGCTTTCTGTTTGATAAGTAGGATTTAAGCCATTGTAGGGCATTGCTCCTAATGCCATACTAATGAAGTTTGTAAATAAACACTCCATGGTTTACAGAATCAAATGCCCTTGTGACATTACAGAAAATTCCTGCCACTTTATTGCTGTTGTCTAATGATGTACTTATAATCTAAATGAAACTGTTCACTGCATATATGGTGTTTTTCCTTGCTGAAAACCAAACTGATTGTTTAGAAAGCAAACACTTACATGATATCCTTGAACAAGACTAAATCTGGCATAATGTATCCATCTTCCTCTCACAGAATTGTGCCTAGCAATGGCAGACTTGATTTTCAAGCTAACAGAGAATGGTTTGTCAGAGACCAACTTGAATCAGATGTTTAGATAAAACTGGGGACACTCAACCTGTGCACAAGAGCCACACTAAGGATGGGTCAGATATGTTGACAAGTAACTATGCAGTCATGATAGAAGTGGAATGTCATGATCATATCTATGTAAGTGAAACTGGAAGTTTTGGCACACAATATCAGTTTACAGAATGATAAATGTCAGATGGAGTCAACACACACTGTCCTTTTGATGCAGTATATGACTATTTCAGCAAAACGTTTGAAGATATTGCACACAAGAGTAAGTCATGGAGTACATATCAGATGAATTATATGAGCCCATGTCTGAAAATATAAACATATATTTCCTTCAGAAAAACACAACGTCACTGAATCCTACAACTGTTGATTAAATAATCACTTTATTCGGCCTTTGTTTAGAAAATGGTAACTATAAAACTATGCTGCTTGAGAATATATTTGAATAATACTTGTTGCAACATATATTCAATGCAAGCATTACAATCAGTTTTTTTCTTTACTTATAAGCTGAATCACATAACTAATGAGGAGGTACTGAATAGGATTGGGGAGAAGAGGAGTTTGCGGCACAACTTGACTATAAGAAGGGATCGGTTGGTATGACATGTTCTGAGGCATCAAGGGATCACCAATTTAGTATTGGAGGGCAGTGTGGAGGGTAAAAATCATAGAGGGAGACCAAGAGATGAATACACTAAGCAGATTCAGAGGGATGTAGGCTGCAGTACGTACTGGGAGATGAAGAACCTTGCATAGGATAGAGTAGCATGGAGAGCTGCATCAAACCAGTCTCAGGACTGAAGACCACAACAACAACATAAGCTGAAAAATAATTTACACTTAGTAACCAATCTGCGATGACGAATATGTTGCTAGATTAGATTTACAAGGTTTTTTTTTCTATGGATGCAGAATGACACATCCAAAGAAACAGAAGTCAAGATTTCAATGATGGTTTGAAATTGAGCAGTATTGTGTAAACTCAATGAACAAAAGGAACTACAACTGAATGAAGAACAGTGACTGTGGAACAATGTAAAGACTGACTACCCAAAACAGAATAAGACTGATGAAACAAGACCTGAGGCGGAAACAAGAAATAGCCTGACTGGAACAAGGAATGAGGGATTGACCAAATGAGATGAAGACGGGAACGAGAATGACTTGAGGGACTGTTCCTTAGAAGACATTCCTCAGTTGTTCTGCTCATTTTAGTGAACTGTTCCTTTGTACCTGTCACTTCAAAAATGACTCACCTCTACTTTTAACTGTGTAGGAACAGGGAATGAGGATCATGTGAGTAGATGGGATAAGAAAACTGGAAAAAGGTATTGAAGTCTTAAAGTCTGAAATTTTAGAGAGATGTAAGCATGGAATGGGTAGGGTTTATCTTAAGGACCTATTACTAAGACTTACTTTACTGAATTTTTATAAGATCTGGAATGCGGACACTATGAATGATTTTCATGCTTAGATTTCACCCTTATTGGGCTGTAGAAGGGAGCAACAGAGAAACACAGATAAAAAATTTTAAAAATTGGATGATTTTCAATATTGTTTAACACATGTTGCACTGTAAATTCATCGAAAATTAAAATTCGTTAAACATAAAACAGAATCTGTTCCAATAAATAACGTAAAAGAAATAAAGTACTTGGAACTTATGTTGTCCAAGACGTCATTGCATCCCAGAGAGATACTCTGTGGATTGTCAGCAACACTCCCCTCACAATGCACAGTACATTGTACATTTTGTATTTTCTATAAAATTTAACAAAAATACAGGAAATTAGATGCTAACAACAAAAATAAGAACTTGATGCCAGTAACAGCATGAGAAACTACATGCTACTAATAATAAGGGAAACTAGATCCTAACAACAATAAGGGAAACTTGGTATACACATTACTAAGGTATATATTACTAAGAACTTAAGTTACATGAAAAACATCAAATTACTTTTTTTAAACCAACAATAAAATTTCGGGGTGAAAGAGTTGAAATATGTAGTTTACATGATGATATCCATACTTGGCAAACCACTGAAATGTATATCAAGGCTACTCGCAATTGTACCTTGTATTAATGTTTTTTTTCTATTCCTTTCCCATATGGAGTGTGTGAAGCATGACTGCCAAAATACCTCTATGTGCTTTGAGATTAGTTTACTCTAGTCTTCACAGTCTCTGTGGGAGTGATATGTAGGAGGTTGTACTGTATTCCTACATTATTCATTTAACACCATTTCTTCATATTACATAAGTAGGCTTTTACGGGATAGCAATGTCTCACTTCAAGTGTATGCCAATTCAGAATTTTCAGTATCACTGCAACACCCTCCCATGGGTCAAACACAAACCAGTGGAAATTTGTTGTGCCCATCTCAGTATATGTTTGAGAAGCCTTATTTGTTGTTTGATATGGGGCTCACACACTTTATGATGAGTCTAACAAGTGTTTTGTAAGTAATCTCCTTTGTACACAGATAACATTTTCCTAATATCTAACATCTACATGACTATTCTGCGATTCACATTTAAGGGAGGATGTAATGGATTTTTCAAAAATATTATTTTCTTGATCTACACAGTTTACTCTATGTTGTGTGTGAATTTTATGGTGATAGCAGCTTTAGAAATGCCTTTAAATTGTTAAATTGATTAACTCTGCACTGGTGGCCACTCCCACCTTTTCCAACATTTGGGGAACTGCTTTCTTCAGCGGAATTTTAGTCAGTGTGAAGGCTATTTTCTTTCAATATCTTTGGCTGATATCTATATCTCTGGCTGACATCTGTATCTTTGCCTGAAAACTTTCTTGCATGTGGTTTATTTACGTTTTGACAATACTAACACATATTAGTAGGTGGAAGGCTGAATTCACAAGTCTTTACATGAAAGTCAAGATTTGTGCATAATGGGTGGTGGCAAAATTGTGTCTAGGAAACAGAGGTTTCATGGAAATCGGATTAGCAACAAAAAAGAGAAAGCAGCTTGAAATGAAGAAGATAAGCTCTCAGTTTCAGCATGGAAACTTGGGACAGGAGAAATGTATAGGCGTGTGAATGATGTTGGTATGGATTCCACTGGATTCAGACTTATTGATTTAGAGCTTCTCCGACAGGCTATAAAGTTTTCATGTTCAAGTGTTAGCTGTAAAAATATGAAATGCATGATTGTTGCTGAAGAAAGAAGAGTGGGAATAGCTTGTGATTTTAAATTAATTTGTAATTCATGTGGCTATGAATTTTCATTCTCCTCCTACAAAAAAAACTGACACCAGTACCTATGAAAGCAATTTTAGGTTAGCATATGCTCTGAAATGCCTTGTACAGGGCAGGGAAGGAGGTAGTTTATTGTGTGGTTTTCTTACCATACCTCCACCCTGCACAAGGTTTGAAAAAATAAATAAAGAAATGTCTGATGGCGTGATACTGCCAAAGTTTCTATGAAGGAAGCAGTGGAAGAATTGGTGGGAAAAAAAAGAAATAGATCCTCGGGGAGATACTCATGACAGTGAATCTCCTACAAATGTTACTGACCCGTGTGTTTCTGTAGATGGGACCTAGATGAAAAGGGGTCACACATCTCTGTATGGAGTAGCATCTGTTGTTGGTACTGACTCAGGTAAAGTTTTATATGTAGAACTTACGTCTAAATACTGCCACCAGTGTGCTACAAGGAAAATGTCCAACAATGAAGACAGTGAGAAACTGTGGCAAGAAAAGCATGCAGTAACATGCTCTAAAAATCATAGTGGTTCAAGTGGGGGCATGGAGGATGCTGCAGTTATGAGGATGTTCTCCAGATCTGAGGACTGGTATGGTGTTAGATACACTAAATACCTTGGTGACGGGGACTCCACTTTGTTCAAAGTTGTAACAGATAAAAATCTGTACAACACAACAATAAAAAAGTTGGAATGTGTTGGCCACATCCAAAAGAGGCTTTGTTGCTTGCTGAAAGATGAGAAAGGTGACATACTTGAGGATGGAAAACCATTAGGAGGAAAAGGCAGGCTTACTCTGAAAGAAACCTATTCTCTTCAGTTATTTTATGGGAGAAGTGTCAGGAAATAAAACACATAATTTAGAGGCAATGAGGCATGCTATGTGGGCAATTTTTTTCCATGAACTATCCACTGACCAATGAACAATCAGAGTCTGAAAGACAACTGATGTAAGTTCAACAACAGAAATGAGACGTATTCACATAAACACTCATTACCAGAACCTGTTATGAATGCAATTAAGCCAACATTCACGTTTCTTGCAAACCCTGATTTATTGAGGAAGTGTCTTCATGGAAAGACACAAAATGCAAATGAAAGCCCCAATAATTTAATTTGGATTAGATGCTCAAAAAGGACATTCTGTGGTCTTTAAGTACTCAAAATAGGTATCTATGATGCAGTTTTATGTTACAATAATGGAATAATGGCAGAATTGAAGTGTTGAAGAGAGTTGGTATAGCTCCTGGTGTGATAACAACGAAAGCATTTTACACCATTGCGAGAGCAGGGTCAAGAAAGCCAACAGATCAGTGTCTTACCTGCAAATACAGATCAGGCAGATTGGAAGAGGACAGAAGAAAAACCTGGAGGATAAGGAGTCTCAGTATGGAGGATTTTGAAATTGAGGTAAGCTTATTACATGTAGAAGTACGAGAAGAATATCTTTGAACCTCATTTTCTCTGTTTTACATTTTTTATGTTATTAGAAGCCTTTTCTCAAAAATTATATGTGCTAATGCTATGAAATTTTCAGGAACTGCTCACAATATGTTGCCATCTCCGTGGAACAAAAAAATACAAGATACTGCAATTACATTCTGATTTTTAGATGACTGTATGTAAAAGCAAAAGTTAATTTTGGATGTGCAAAATTAAAAACTCTGTTAACGATACAATTTGTACCATAAATTAATAATTGTAGTTCAGTGGTCTTATAACCTTCTCAGGACACTACAATAAAATTTTCAGATTAATTGCATGATTAGAATTTGAGTTATGGCTTTTTATAAATAAAGACTATAAATAAAGACAATAAAAAAATTAAAAATTCAAATTTCTGGCAAAATATTAATCCTACATATTTTATTGTATTTTTCCATTAAAACATAGCTCCTTTGTTTTACACTTGCACAATTTTAGATTTGCACATTAATAAATATGGCTGTAATGATGTTTTAAGTAAATGTTTACATTTTCTGTTACATCCCCCTTTAAGTGTTTGGCAGAGGGTTCACAGAATCACATTCAGACTATTTCTTGATTGTTTCACTCTCCAACAGCACATGGGAACAATGAACACCTAAATCTTTCCATGTGAACTCTGATTTCTCTTATTTTATTATGATGGTCATTTCTGCCAACACAAGGAGTCAATCTGAATCTTTTCACACTCAGAGGAGAATGTCAGTGATTGAAATTTTGTTAAAAGATCTTGCGGTAGGGGGGAGGGGGGGGGGAGATCTGTGTGATCATTCCAGTTTAAGTTGTTTGTAATTGTAATAGCAAGGAATTTAGCTGAATTGGCACACTTTAGATTGGTGAGATTTATTGCGTAAGCAAAATTTAATGGATTCCTTTTAGTACTCATGTGAAGGACCTCACGTTTTATTATTTATTCAACTGGCACTTTTCACAACATACAGATATCCCATCTAAATCATTTCACAATTCAGTTTGATCTTCTGATGACTAATAGATGGTAAACGACAGCATAATCTGCAAACACCCCAAAGTCCTGCTCAGATTGTCTCCTAAATTATTTATATAGTTTAAAGCAGCTAAGTGCCTGTAACATTTTCTTGAGGAAGAACAACAGTGTCCTCACCTGTTTCCTGTACCATGGGGGATCTGTTCTCTCTCATTAATTTACTTCATATTAAACTCTCAATTGCTGTCAACATTATTTCTTTAAATTTGAGCAGCTTCTGGTCAGCGATTGCGCAGACAGTGTGCAAAGAGTGGAAGCTGTCTCTTAAGAAGATGTCAAGGAAATTTTTACATACTTTTTTTTAAGGATATATTTTCCATTTATTTTTGGTGGATTTGGATATTATGGTTTTCAGTCTTGCTACTACAACCTAATTTCTGGAAAAAAAAAATTCTGACAAAGTTTTCACCTACAATTGACTTTAAACATGTATTTTCATCAACAACATATTGATGATATGTTGAGGCCATTACCAATTATTATTGTGAGAGTCAGGTGCCTATTTGGACTGAGACTCAAACTTAGCTTGAAACTTTAAGGAACTATATCATCTGAGTCAGAGGGGTCAGTAAAAGAACTCAATTATTACTTTATTCTGGTTGTTGAGTATAACCTCTACCCACACTAACACACAGCACACTATCTACTTCAATTTCACTACAGGATAAACTACTTGTAACAGCAACAAACACATTAACACCAACTGAATATACTCAGTCCTTTCTGAACAGAGTTACATCCTTGGTAAATGCTTCAGATGACTTTATCTACCATCTGTAACTATTTCTGCTTTAATCCTTTTGATGACTGGTTGGAGCTCTGGTTCTTTCCCAACACAGCTACACCAATTCACAACTATAATACTGATGTGTCCTAGGTCTACTGTTCATTACTTACGCAGGACAAGAGAAGTCTGATCTGAATTTCTACATTTACATCTACATGATCACTGTGAAATATACATTTAAGTGCTTGGCAGAGGGTTTATAGAACCACTTTCAGACTCCTTCTCTACTGTTCCATTCTCAAATAGCATGTGGGGAAAATGAACACCTAAACTTTTAGTGTAAGTTCCAATTTCTCTTATTCTTTAATGATAGTCATTTCTCCCTAGGTAGGTACTTACTTGGCCCCTCTGGAGAACAGAGCCTGCAGAAGAACTCAGTATCTACCTGTCTTTGGTCATTTCCATCAATTCTGACCATGTTTTGACAACCCTAAATAATTGCTGTTTTCAACAAGTCCACAAAGAAAGGAATTTTATGCTACGAGATGTACGAAATGAGGCAAGTCAGTCTGTTTTCATATGAAAGTGGACAAGTCAGTCAGTAGAATGCTGGTGCAGTATTGAAAAAGAATGTGGTTCGGAAACCCTAAGCATTATTTTGAAAAGAGTGCAGCTTATTCAAATCAATTCACTACATATTAAAACATGCAACAGAATCACTAAAAACTAAATTTTGATGTTATTTCCTTGCCAAAATCATGTCTTTTTCTTTCATCTGACATTGTTAGGCGATTTCAATATTCCAGTAAACATACAAGCTCAATGCCTTCCACATGCATGCAGCTTACACATATTATAAGTAGTTGGGGTTGAAATACATAGCAATACATAACAGGAGCCTCTGCTCACATAATTCAGCTAGGGAGAGCATGGTTTGCTCTTCATAAGAAACTTTCAAACAGTATCAGCGATGAGGCCAATAAAGGTGACAAATAAATGTTGCGCATCAAGATGTAGGTGTCGTTGCAATAAGTCGTGATATTGAATGCAGGGGAGGTTTCTCGTGCATAGACATGAGTAGTAATTTCTTTCTAGACAGCAAGGGATTTATCTCACTGAATGCTTTCCAAATATCAAGGGAGAGAGAAACTATCTGCTTTCATTGATCTTTATGTTAATATGGAGAACCACAGTAAACTGCAAAAATGTTCAGCAGAGTTTTTATCCAGCAACTTGCAGACATATGAACATCTGGAACAAGGACAAGGGAACATGGTGGACCTCACATAGTTCTCATTTTGAATGTGAGGTGCAATGCAGCTATGAATACAAAATGATACTAATACATCTGTGGAGAACTGGAGTCGCCAAAGGTAGAAGTCATGCTCCTGCATGGTCAGTCCTGCAACAGCAGTTACTTTGTACGCACTTTAAGTAATATGGATAAACTATAAGGCTACAAACTCGCCATGCTGGACCACAGTTCTGCCTTTAAATTTTAATAAGGAGCACTGAAGATACACAGCTTACATTTTATTTACAGATAAGGTGAAATTCACACAAAGTGGGGTACGAAACTCCCACAATAACCACATGTATGCAAATCCAAATCCTCAATTGACCCCTGAAGCAATACACCAGGTGCACTGCTTTAGTAATTGTGAGGTTGCTCAAGATGGACCTGTAGCATTTGGATTTCTGTCTTCAAGAACATTTAAAGGCATCGATATATTCCACATCCATCAACAATGTGGACAGGTTAGAGATGAGTTTGCACCATGTATGTAACCACATCTGAGGATAGCTAGGTGTATTCACACAAGTTCATGGTCCTTTGAGGAGGAGGACTGAAAGATGCATAAAAATGAATGGTAAACACAATGAGCACGTCCTGTAGAATAAAGTGGTAGAGCGTTTTCATTGGAGACAATGACACATATCCCCAAAAGCTTTTGTTTCTGGACACACATTTACAGGCCTTTTTTCTAATTCTGACTAGTACTATTCCCTGGAAGAATACAGCACATTTTTTTATTATTTTTTCAAACAAACTATATATTCATGTTGAATAATAATTTACTCTAATTTTGTTATTGTCTTCCTTCGTTTTGGATATTCTGTACACGGTTTCAACTTTTAAATGTCAGCATTTGTAATTCGATTGGTAATGTCACACTATCACAAACTGCAAATTATATCTATAAATTAATTTCCTCGTGATACTCATATTTATACTGACTTTATCCACAAGGTACTCTATCTCTGTATTGATCTTAGTTATTTCCTATGGTAGTTTCTCTTTTTCAAAGGCTGATTTCCTAAACAACTTCATTTACAAATAATGTCAGAGATATTGTGATTGCTAAGCTTTTCATTCTAGAATGGTAATCGTATTTTTTGCTTCAAATTACTTTATTTTCATTGCTGGACCAACATTCTACTATCATGCAACATCCTACAATCAGTATGCCCTTTTGTAACTAAAGCATACTAAAAAATAAACAAACATTAAGAGGCAGTCACTTGCTGGTAACTGATTAATGTATGGCACACACAAACACTTCACAGCACAACAAATTTACTAGCTTTTGAGCTACTGCCCTTTTCCTAGTTCACAGCTGCCTGAGTGCAGTGCTTGCTTAAACAAAACAGAGAACTATTGTTCAAAAGCTAATGAAGTCTCTGTGCTGTTATGTGTTTCTACTGTCCTTGTATCAGTCAGATAAAGATAACATAGAAATGTAGTGCTTACCAGCAGTGCAAATCTAATGCTGTGCTTGACGAATATAGGCTACTTATGCAGTTGAATGTTTATAGCTTACAGCATGACAGTAAAGATAAATATACAATATAGTAAAGATAAATATACAATATAGTAAAGATAGATATACAATACATACAGATAGCAGTAAAATTCATACCCATGAAAAGTATAGCTGTCGACAAATTCCCAAAAATCACTCAATATGAACAAAAAAATTTATCACAAGAAAGGCAAAAAGAACTGCCGCAAATATAATAACAGTAAATGTCTTGGATATAACAAACACAGCACCAAAAATGCAGCAAGTGGACACAAAAAATAATTAATATGGAAATGTGACTGCAAATTGCACAGTCTATTAAATTTTTGGAGACTGTCATCCTGTCATGCCAATGGATGATGATGGAGCCAGTTAATAATTCTGAGAAAGAAACTGTGACGACACAGCTCCATAACCAAATCTATCAGGAATGAAAAAGAAATACAAACATTTGAGACTACACTCCTGGAAATGGAAAAAAGAACACATTGACACCGGTGTGTCAGACCCACCATACTTGCTCCGGACACTGCGAGAGGGCTGTACAAGCAATGATCACACGCACGGCACAGCGGACACACCAGGAACCGCGGTGTTGGCCGTCGAATGGCGCTAGCTGCGCAGCATTTGTGCACCGCCGCCATCAGTGTCAGCCAGTTTGCCATGGCATACGGAGCTCCATCACAGTCTTTAACACTGGTAGCATGCCGCGACAGCGTGGACGTGAACCGTATGTGCAGTTGACGGACTTTGAGCGAGGGCGTATAGTGGGCATGCGGGAGGCCGGGTGGACGTACCGCCGAATTGCTCAACACGTGGGGCGTGAGGTCTCCACAGTACATCGATGTTGTCGCCAGTGGTCGGCGGAAGGTGCACGTGCCCGTCGACCTGGGACCGGACCGCAGCGACGCACGGATGCACGCCAAGACCGTAGGATCCTACGCAGTGCTGTAGGGGACCGCACCGCCACTTCCCAGCAAATTAGGGACACTGTTGCTCCTGGGGTATCGGCGAGGACCATTTGCAACCGTCTCCATGAAGCTGGGCTACGGTCCCGCACACCGTTAGGCCGTCTTCCGCTCACGCCCCAACATCGTGCAGCCCGCCTCCAGTGGTGTCGCGACAGGCATGAATGGAGGGACGAATGGAGACGTGTCGTCTTCAGCGATGAGAGTCGCTTCTGCCTTGGTGCCAATGATGGTCGTATGCGTGTTTGGCGCCGTGCAGGTGAGCGCCACAATCAGGACTGCATACGACCGAGGCACACAGGGCCAACACCCGGCATCATGGTGTGGGGAGCGATCTCCTACACTGGCCGTACACCACTGGTGATCGTCGAGGGGACACTGAATAGTGCACGGTACATCCAAACCGTCATCGAACCCATCATTCTACCATTCCTAGACCGGCAAGAGAACTTGCTGTTCCAACAGGACAATGCACGTCCGCATGTATCCTGTGCCACCCAAGGTGCCCTAGAAGGTGTAAGTCAACTACCATGGCCAGCAAGATCTCCGGATCTGTCCCCCATTGAGCATGTTTGGGACTGGATGAAGCGTCGTCTCACGCGGTCTGCACGTCCAGCACGAACGCTGGTCCAACTGAGGCGCCAGGTGGAAATGGCATGGCAAGCCGTTCCACAGGACTACATCCAGCATCTCTACGATCGTCTCCATGGGAGAATAGCAGCCTGCATTGCTGCGAAAGGTGGATATACACTGTACTAGTGCCTACATTGTGCATGCTCTGTTGCCTGTGTCTATGTGCCTGTGGTTCTGTCAGTGTGATCATGTGATGTATCTGACCCCAGGAATGTGTCAATAAAGTTTCCCCTTCCTGGGACAATGAATTCACGGTGTTCTTATTTCAATTTCCAGGAGTGTATATAACTGGTCTCCCGGCGTACAAAATTCTGCTGCCTCTTCAGTTAGCACCAAATTACCAATTTTTCCCACTCATCCAGAGAAAAATTACATTAGGACAAAAGTCAATCACCATGTAGAAATTAAAGTAAGAGAGTTCTGATGAAGATTACCATTATTAATGTATCAAATGCTGCATCACACCCGAATTCTGTTAAGACATTCTTCTCAGAAGAAAAATTTTTTCCACCAACCCAAGACTTCACAAGAAAACAATTAAGCAGAAGTTTTAATAACACACAAAGCACAAAATTACATTCAGTTTTTTTTTTATTTTTATTTTGATAAAATACTACTAATTTTTGATGTGCCAATCAATATTACACACTAAACATTGAGAGAAATAATGTACGCACACAAAGCACTACAAGAACAGAGATGTCCAGGGAACTATTTACACAAATTTCCTAATTTTATACTGAATTCAGTCATGGAATTCAAGTTACCAGATCTCATGTTGAACCTACGATCTTTTTAATTTAGTATATCCTAACAAACATGCATACCATTCACAAGTTCTTAATGCTAAATTGAGATTTCAATAATCATAATTACTAAATACAAAAATAGTAAGATTGTCAAATTACCATGATAACTAATCTCAGATACAAACAATATACTGTACAGACAAAACTTCTACAAAATATCAAAGAATATTAAACAACAAAGGGGAAGTACACACCAAAAGTTTAACAGAGAAAAATACTATAAAACAGAGAACAGAAATAACAAAAGTAAGCATTTGTAATATTTTTGGAACAACCACAAAGAAAAAAAACATGTTGTGCAAAAAAACAAAAAATTAAACTGATAAAGCATTCTCAGCCTCTGCAATATGTAGCACTGTTTTCTACCACCACAATCTGCAAACTGAACTCTATGCAATTTACTTTTGTGAAGAAACTTTAAATTGATTATTTCTCCCTTCATAATCACTAGATAATTGCATAAACCTCTTTCAATAAGATTTTTTGGAGGTTCCTTACTATGAGACACACACATTATTGTACTTGTTTCACTTTGTTAATGTTAAAATTAAAACCTCTTTTCAAGATGCTTGTCCATTCTATTCAGCAGACCAAACTGATGGTTCAGTAACATTCACACCTGTCAGCACATGCCCTTCCTGGAATTAGTATTAATACATTACTAGTCTGGTGTATCTTGCATACTACATGGTATGATTTTGTAAATGGATGGTTCTCCACAGATATCCTGAAGAAATGTCATCTACTCCAAGCATTTCATTTTGCCTGTCCTTCAGTCCCTATCAAATTACTCTGACAGTACCACATCTCTCATCTTCATCCAGTTCCTCCTCCCTCCCCATAATGCTGCCTTAAAAGATTATTTCCTTTGTGTAGTCCAATATATCCATTCCACCTTTCGCCTTTCCGTTCTCTGCATAGTGGTGGCTTGGCATCTGAGAAACTGATATTCAGCCTACTGTTCTCTTTTGTTCAAAGTTTTTCTTAATTTTTCCTGTATGTAGAATCTACCACTCCCATACTCATGCATGTTTTTACAGCTTTTCTTTCTCTGCAAGACATTCCTTCTTTGCCATTTTGCACTTTCTATCAATAAAAAAATTTTTTTAATGTATATCCCTTTTGCGTACTTCATTTACTCACAATTTTATTTTCTCCTTCCCTTAATTAAATTCAATATCTCAAATACTGTACAAGGTGTTTTACTGGACCTCATCTTTTTTGCATATTTGAGCCTCTGGTACTTTCACTATTTCATCTCTCAAATCTACTAATGCAGCTTCTATTTTTTGTTATTTCCTCTTTCCATCAGTCACTGTATAATGCACCATTACCAACTCTCAAAAACTTCTGGCTCTTTCCACCTTTCATCAATTTCTTCCGTTTTAATCTGCATCCAAAACAAGTCAGTTAAGTTCAAAGTCCATATATTGTTTTGAAAACCATTCTTCTTGTTGTCGTCTTCAGTCTACAACTAGTCTGACTCTGCTCTCTATGTTGGTCCACCCTGTGCAACTCTCCCAATCTCTGTGATTACCCATCTAATGTCCAGCATTCTTTGCAGTAAAACATTTAAAAAGAGTCTATCCACTCCCTGCCTGAACTGTTGATTGTCTATGTTTTACTTCTGTAAGAGGCTACACTCCAATAAATAACTGCAGTAAAGACTTCCTGAAGCTTAAATTTATGTACCTCTCTCTTTTCAGAAACACTCTCCTTGCTATTGCCAGTAATTTTGCTGTCCAAACAGCAAACCTCATCTAGTACTTTTAGTGTTTTTTATTTTCCAATTTAATTCGCTTGGCATCTCATTTCATATAACTGCCATTAACATAGTTTTACTTCTATCAACGCCATCTGTAAAATCCTTTCAAGACAATTTTTTGTTCCATGAAACTTATTTTCCAAGTCCTTTGCCATCTCTGCAAGATTGCAGATTCATTGTCAAACCTTCACTTTTTATTTCTTCTCCCTGACCTTTAATCTCCTTTCCCAATTTCTCTTTTGGTTTCCCCACACAGCTTGCTTAATGTACAGATTCAGCAACACTGGTGGTAAACTACAACCTTGTTTCACTCTCTTCTCAACTTCTGCTTCCCTTTCGTGTCTCTTGAGTCTTATAATTGCAGCCTACAAGTTGTGAATAATCTTTCCCACACTGTTTTTTTTTAATATATATATATATATATATATATATATATATATATATATATATATATATATATATATATATCCTTGATACCTTCATAATTGCAAAGAGTGTATTCCAGCAGGCACTGTCAAAAGCCTTCTGTAAAGTTGCAACTGCTATAAATGTAGCTTTGCCTTTTTTAATCATCTTATAAGGTAAGTTGTAGTGTCAGCATAGTTTCATGTGTTTCAACATTTCTCTGAAACCCAAATTGATCTCTCCTTAGTTTTTGTTCCAATCTCTAAATAATTCACATCAGTATTTTGCAACCATGATTTATTAAACTGGTAGTTCGGTGATATTCACACCTGTCAGCATCTGCCTTCTTTGAAATTTGAATTATTACATTGTTGCAGTAAAGGACACCACTCACCAAAAAGCAGAAGGATTTAGTTGTTGATACACACACGCGAAAGAAAGAAAATTTGCTAGCTTTTGGAATAACCCTTTTACAACCTGGAGTAAAACACACACACACACACACACACACACACACACACACACACACAACCACCACCACCACCACCTATGCCCCTACATCATGCCAACACCACTACCGATGCCCCTATATCATGCCAACTGGATGAACAATTCATCCAACCAGTACCATGTAGGAGCATTGCATGTGTATGCATGCTTGTGTGCATGCTTAAGTCCAAGGGTACTCAACTGTTCTCATATATCTTGCACAGCAGGTGGAATACTTTTGTCATGGATGGCTCACCCAAGCACCTCAATTATTCTGAGGGACAGTCTCCTATTTCAGGGGCTTTGTTTCCACTTGTCTTTCAGTGCTCCATCAAATTTTTTTTGTAGTATCTTGTCTACGATCATTTCTTCATTTACATCCTCTTCTCTTTCTGTAATATTATTCTGAAGTTTATTTCCTTTGTATAGCACTTCTATATATTCCTTCGACCTTCCAACTTTCCCTTATTTGCTTAGTATGGGCTTGTCATCTGAGCTCTGGATTTTCACACAGCTGCTTCTCCTCTATTGGCAGCATGTACAGGGTGACAATTAGACAATTATTGAAGTGTACGAGGGGGGGGGACTTTATTCAACATGTAAACGTCACTACACATTTTACTGGGTTTAGGTTACGACATGGTTGATATGCCTGTCATCAATGGTAATGATGCAGTGAAGATGAAGAGCAAAATTCTGCATGACCACTGAAGTGTCAGAACATTGATGCTGTCGATGACATCCTGAATGGCTGTTTTCAGCCCAGCCATGATTTTGAGGTTATTGCTGTACTCCTTGTCTTTAATACAGCCCCACAAAAAGGAGTCGCACGTGTTCAAATCTGGAGTTTATGGCAGCCAATCGAGGCTCATGCCAGTGGCCTCTCAGTACCCTAGAGCCAGAATGCAGTCCCCAAAGTGCTCCTCCAGAACATAAAACAATCTCCTGCTTCAATGGGGCCGAGTTTCACCTTGTATGAACCACATCTTGTCAAAATCAGGGTCACTAAACCAAACCATACAAATTCCCATCACGCCCCATGGCCAGCCGTGCAGTTTGAATGTCCACACGCAAACCACTCAGAAGTTATGATGATTTTATTCCATACAGTTCAATAATTGTCACCCTGTATCTTCCCAATAATCATGCATGCCTTTACAGTGTCGCGTTTGTTCGCTGGCCACAACCACTTAGTCATACGGCACTTTTTGTTAACCTTACGTTTCAGACGTCTGTATTCCTTTTGTCTGCTTCAATTACTGCACTTTTATATTTTCTCCTTTTGTCAATTAAATTCAGTATCTTCTGTGTTAGTCACAGATTTGCACTGAGGCTAGTCTTTTTGCCTATTTGATACACTGCTGCCTTCACTATTTCATTTCTTGCATTTCTTTCAGTTTTCATCTGCAATTTGATTCTTTGTTTTACCATTATACAAGCTATGCGAAATCTTCCAGTGTCTCCAGGTATCTTCGAAGTATATACAACCTTCTTTCAAAATTCTTAAACCAAGTGTTCCAGTCCTCTATCAAAACTAAATTTTCATCTCCTTTAAGGGTGGGTATAATATCTACAGGCAGGTCACCACACCAAACTAGGTAAAAAGTCACAGTCATCAGATCATCAGATCATCATCATCATCATCATTTAAGACTGATTATGCCTTTCAGTGTTCAGTCTGGAGCACAGTCCCCCTTATAAAATTCCTCTATGATCCCCTGTTCAGTGCTAACATTGGTGCCTCTTCTGATGTTAAGCCTATTACTTCAAAATCATTCTTAACCGAATCCAGGTACCTTCTCCTTGGTCTACCCCGACTCCTCCTACCCTCTACTGCTGAACCCATGAGTCTCTTGGGTAACCTTGCTTCTCCCATGTGTGTAACATGACCCCACCATCTAAGCCTGTTTGCCCTGACTGCTAAATCTATAGAGTTCATTCCCAGTTTTTCTTTGATTTCTTCATTGTGGACACCCTCCTGCCATTGTTCCCATCTACTATAGTTCAATTCTTTTATCTTGGCGGTTCGCGTATGCCCGCCCATACGCGGGAGATTGCTGCGTTGCCAGTTGTACGCACCAAGAGAAGCAGCACGATAGTATACTTCGCAATCTTACGTTTAGGGGAGAGCGCACAGTTTATGAAGTAAAGCCACCACGGCCGCATTAACCCTTTCGCTGCTACAGAGACGTGCTCCCCGCATTCCGCGCTGTGCGCGATTTTGTCGTCGTTGCACTGCTCGCCTGTGGAGACACATGGTGTTTCGACTGCTTTGACACACTTTATCATTTGATTTCACAAAAACTATTTGGCCCAAAAATTTGATTTTTACACATCTTCTTGACTGATACCTTCCCCCCATAAATGACTTAATTTTGTTTCGATGTTCAACGCAGTTATTGTGCAGCATTAGATGTAGTAAACCATTGAACGAAATTTTGAAGAGTTTGCAGAGGTAAAAGTACATAGCATATACTTTCCGTATGGTCGATTTTAGTTGCCACTAGAAATTTCAAAAAATTACATTCAAACGAATAAAATTAATGTAGTAAGACACTACGATATGGTTTTTAAGTAAAGAAAATATTAAGGACCGAACAAAGTTTGAACTCGGAACCTTTCGCTTAGCAGCCATAGACTTTTTTTTTTTTTTAATCTCGTTTTGTTCGCTTTTGTTCGTTGCTTCTGCTTGGGGCGGACGTCGTAAGACATCCGTTTAAGTTCGTTGGTGATCGATTAACTCAGTTTTTTTATTACAGAGGGCACGTAACCCTCTGACCGAACACGCTGAGCTACCGTGCCGGCTGTACACTTTAGCCATTACGCTAACGCAGCTCGTCATTCGGTAGATCTCCCGGAGGACTTTCAAATATCACGCAAAATACCGACAAACACTGTTGGTATGACAATGAATTACTCACGTTTCGTCGAAGTACAACAGGAAATAAAGAACTGCCGCTGTTCTTTATTGCGAAAAAGCTGTTAGTGAGAATGATACAAACACCTTTCCTTGCTATCGCCTGAATTAGGAGGCTTATTGCTTGTTTGGTTTGATTAATAGAATATGAAGCAATTGGTATAAAGAATGCTTTTTCCAAACTTTCTATAAAAGAAAGTCTGCTATCGAGACATTGCTTTTGTTCAATTACTTTATTTATGACTGAACGTTTCTAAAACTGAAGACACTCGTCCTTGCTCTGCACTGCAGTCGAGCTCTGGCAACGTCGTTCTCTGTTCATTGGCTGACTGTGTTTTGTGACGTCAGATGCGCAGAACGAACCTAAACTCGGCCGCCGTTGTAAATGACGCGCACTTTAGTACCTGAAATCATCCTAGCTACTTTCATATCTGTAACCTCAACCTTATTGATAAGGTAACCTGAATCCACCCAGCTTTCGCTCCCATACAACAAAGTTGGTCGAAATATTGAATGGTGCACAGATAACTTAGTCTTGGTACTAACTTCCTTCTTGCAGAAGAGAGTAGATCGTAGCTGAGTGCTCACTGCATTAGCTTTGCTACACCTCACTTCCAGTTCTTTCACTATGTTGCCATTCTGTGAGAATATGCATCCTAAGTACTTGAAACCGTCCACCTGTTCTAACTTTGTTCCTCCTATTTGGCACTCAATCCGTTTACATCACTTTCCCACTGACATTACTTTCATTTTGGAGATGCTAATCTTCATACCATAGTCCTTACATTTCTGATCTAGCTCTGAAATATTACTTTGCAAACTTTCAATTGAATCTGCCATCACAACTATGTCATCCACATATGTGAGACTGCTTATTTTGTGTTCACATATCTTAATCTCACCCAGCCAGTCTTCTGTTTTCAAAATATGATCCATAAATAATATGAACAACAGTGGAGACAGGTTGCAGTCTTGTCTTACCCCTGAAACTACTTTGAACCATGAACTCAATTTACCGTCAACTCTAACTGCTGCCTGACTATCTATGTAAAGACCTTTGATTGCTTGCAAATGTTTGCCTCCTATTCTATAATCTCATAGAACAGACATTAACTCCTCCTAGGAACCCAGTCATATGCCTTTTCTAGATCTATAAAGCATAGATACAGTTCCATGTTCCACTCAAAACACTTCTCCATTATTTGCCGTAAGCTAAAGATCTTGTCCTGACAACCTATAAGAGGCCTAAATCCACACTGATTTTCATCCAATTTGTCCTCAGCTAATACTCGCACTTTCCTTTCAACAATACCTGAGAAGATTTTACTCACAATGCTGATTAAAGAGATACCTCTTTTTTTTTTTCTTTTTTTTTTTGTGGTTTTTAGGGCGCACAACTTCAATGGTCATTAGCGCCCAGACTACATTAAGAATGCACCGCGAGGCACAAGTTTAAAAACAACAACTAAAAGGGAAAACACGATAAGAGACAGACTGACAGGCATAGGATTAAAAAAACAGCATAATCAAATGTCCTTAGAGAGGTTGGTCAAGTTGATAAAACGAAGAACGCGAGCAGCTGCTCGTGGGTCATCCGCTAAAATGGCATCTAGAGTACATGGCAGGCCAAGATCAAGACGCAGTGTGTTAAAATCCGGACAGGACGTTAAAATGTGGACCGTCAGCAATTGCCCACATGGGCAGAACGGCGCTGGCGCAGCCGTCAGCAGATGGCGATGGCTGAACCGGCAGTGTCCAATTCGTAACCGGGCCAAAACGACCTCTTCCCGCCGAGAAGGGCGGGAGGAGGACGTCCAAGCCGCGGGAAGAGGTTTCAAGGCCCGAAGCTTGTTGTCCGTAAGTGCAGCCCAATCGGCATGCCACAGCGATAAAATGCGCCGACAAAGAGATACCTCTGTAGTTGTTACAATCTTTTCTGTTTCCATGTTTAAAGATTGGTGTGATTACTGCTTTCTTCCAGTCTGATGGAACCTGTCCCAACTCCCACGCCATTTCAATTAGACTGTGTAGCCATTTAAGACCTGACATTCCACTGTATTTGATGAGTTCTGACTTAATGTCATCCACCCCAGCCGCTTTATTGCACTGCAATCTATTGACCATTTTCTCCACTTCCTCAAATGTGATCCTATTTCCATCGTCATTCCTATCCCATTGTACATCGAAATCTGAAACATTACTCATCGTATTTTCACCTACATTGAGCAACTCTTCAAAATATTCCCTCCATCTGCTCAAGGCATCCACAGGATTCACCAGCAGTTTTCCTGACCTGTCCAAAATACTTGTTATTTCTTTCTTACCTCCCTTTCAAAGACTGCTAATTACACTCCAGAATGGTTTTCCAGCAGCTTGACCCAAAGTCTCCAACCTGTTTCAAAAGTCTTACCAAGATTTCTTCTTGGATACTGCAATTATCTGTTTGGCTTTGTTTCTATCTTCAACATAACTTTCTCTGTCTACCTGAGTTCCAGTATGTAGCCATTTTTTATACACCACCTTTTTCATTTTGCAGGCTGCCTTGACTGTGTCATTCCACCAAGCTGTTTGCTTCATCCTACCCTTACACACTACTGTTCCAAGACATTCTTTAGCCACTTCTAGTATTGTGTCCCTGTACCTTGTCCATTCCTTTCCAATGACTGTGATTGACTACATTCAACTAACTGGTACCTTTCTGGGATCACTGTTTCGTACTTGTGCCTGATTTCCTTATCCTGAAGTTTCTCCACTCTTATCCTCCAACACATGGACAAACCTCCTGCACTTTCGGCCTCACAATACCAATATCACTGCAGATTAAATAGTGATCAGTGTCATCAAAGAATCCCCTGAATACTTGTGTGTCCCTCACAGCCTTCCTGAATTCCTGATCTGTTATTATATAGTCAATGACAGATCTGGTTCCCCTGCCTTCCGGGGTGAATGTTCTTTAATATTCTCTTAAATATACATACAATATCATGAACTCTTCTTTCAGCAGCCTTGAATTAACTAGCAAGTGAAGCCGAAATCTCCTGTTACATTCATTACTGTGTATTTAAACAAATACTGCCTGCTTTTTTTCTGCCTATGTCCATACTAGTTGCCTTTTAATCTAATTCTACTGCACAATTATCATTGTTAATGTCTCTGTGTGTGCACTGAAACAATTTCTGTTGGTGTGAGGTCACTACACGCTGTGACCTTACGGGTTGTAAGGGAACGTGCATTTGATGTGGATGACGAAACAAAATACAATCTCTCACACCATCAACTCACCAAAAAGTTATAAACTGTTCACAAGTTTTATATCAGCTCGGAGCATCCAGGTGCTACCGCACAAAAAAAATTTACCACACATTACACAGTACAAACACTTCAGTGGTCCCCCCCGTGACTGTGGTTCAACTTACAAGTTTGGTTACATTTCATCTGCAGGGCGCCAACTCACAATATGTCCCATGTTCCACAAAAGTATTTAATGTAAATGCAAGCAGGACTTGCTATGCTAAAATCATGTAAGCACTCACGTAATTTTTAAAGTTTCATGAATTCTAGTTTATTTCCAAAAAGAACATTGAAAAATCAAAATTGACAGTTCACAATAAATTAATGTCAGAGCTTGACTGAGTTTCTTAAGATCTTGGAGGCAGTTGAATAAACCACAATTAATTGTGAGTTATCTTTAGAAAACTATTATAGTTGCACAGTATATCAAACTATAACTTCCACAATGGCTACATACTGAAAACTTATGAGCTGCACTCATATCTCAGGGAACCCAAATAGTAACAAGTTCATCACACACCGACAAATATCTATGTCTAAAATTAGGAACTTTGAATAATTCACACACTGGAACTAGTGGCTATTTCACCGATCATCAAGACAAAGCTTTCTCTTAACACAGGTTAAGATAGCCTGATCGTCTCCAGCAGTGTCCGAACCTAGACTCCCTTCCAAATTGCCACTGTTCACCAAGGAAACCTCGGTTGAGCACCACTGAAGTCAGTTAAACCACTGAATGTGAAAATTACTGAAATTCTTAACCCTTTGAATGTCAAGGTAACGATCTAGCGTTACCCCCTACTGACGCATATACTGTCAGGGTGCCGATTCGTCGGTACTTTGCTTTGTCTTGTTTAGCTTACAGAATCAGGTGATAGATGGTGTGGCGTGCTGATTATAGATGCTCTTTGCCTCGAGCTATGTGTAGGTTGATAACTATTCGCAAATGAGTATCATTTCAGTGAAATATTAGTGTTCGATTATTCCGCTTTTGCATCATTTGTTTATTGATGCCATGCTTTGCAGTACATTTTTACAATCTGTTATTGCATTCTACGTTCTTATTTTTGCGCAGTACTGTTATTTATCATTGTTTCTGTGTGTTTTTCTTCACGATAAGAGTTTACAGTTTGTTTATTTTCTCCGCTTTTTGTGAAAAATGCGACCTATACCAGGCCACAGCAGAGGACTTACTGATGAAGAAATTTGTGACCTTCTAGAATGTACTAGTGATACAGAGTGTTTTAGTGAAAGTAGCAACAGTTCAGAAAGTGACAGTGATGTACTTGATGATATTGTGAACGAAAGTGAAGACGAAATGGAAGATGTACAATACACTGAAGTACTTACACCTGAAACACTACAGCCATTACCACATCCATTTCAAGAGCTGCCAGGACCAAAACATATGCCGCCAGCAGGATCTCCTGTGGTAGAATATTTCAATATATTCTTTACTGCAACGTTGCTACAGCTTATTGTAACTGAAACAAATCGCTCAGCTAAACAGTTTGTAACTAAACATGCTACATTGTCCAAACCGTATAAGAAATGGAAGAATGTGACAGGTACCAAGATAAGAGGTTTTATTGCTTGCTTGCTAAATATGGGACTCAATAAAAGGCCCACGATGCTCTCATACTGGAGCACAAAACCGTCACAGGCATTTCCATGGTTTGGTAAAATGTTTTCTGCTCACCGATTTAGGCATCTTATGAAATTCTTTAACTTGTGGATAGTGAGAAATGTCCAGCACCAGGCCATCCTGATTATGACCCATGTATCAGGTACCAGCCATTGGTAGATCATGCTAATACTGTATTTAGACATCATTACACACATCATGAACAACTTAGTATTGATGAGAGTCTAGCTGGCACTAAATGTCACACTTCCCTATCACAGTATTTGCCAAACAAACACCACCACCGATGGGGAATCAAATTCTGGATGCTGTGTGACTGTGTAACGCAATACTGTCTTGGGTTTTATACTTACAGAGGTGCCAAAAGCCAAGAAGATAAGGCTGAGATTGCAAGACATAGCTTAGGTTACTGTGTTGTCCAGAAGTTACTGCGTTTGGGAAATTATTTGAATAAGAGATATCATATCTTTGTGGACAACTTTTTCATGTCAGTACCACTTGTAAAAAGTCTTTAATAAATTAGGTACATACGTTACTGGCACTGTAAGAAAAAACAGGAAATATTTGCCAGAGCAATTTAGAAAGAAATTTGGAATTGGGGAAAAGATGTATTGTAAGTCAGGTCCGGTACTATAATGTGCGTACCTAGAGAAAAAATCCCAGCGTACCTCCATTCTCTTATTGTCAAGTAAAGTTGGTGCTGGTGACATTGAAGTCCAAAATAAAAATAAAACAGTAAAAAAGCCAGAAATAATACACCGGTACAACCAGTATATGGGTGGAATAGACACATCTGACATGATGCTGTAGGCGTATTTGGATGAGAGGCGAACTCTTCGTTACTGGAAGAAGGTAGCTTTTAACATAATGTCAAGAATGGTGCTGAACTCTTACATATTATACAAAGAGCATAATAAAGGAAGAAAAGTTGTTTCCAGATATGTATATAATGTCATGATAATTGAAGCCTTGTCAGATGAATGGCTGCAAGAAAATAATGCAACTGATGATCCTCATGGTTCTCCAGGTTTGAGGAAACTTCCAGAGAAGAAAGAGTCAAGATGCTGTGTGTCTACTAGTGAGGGAAGGAAATGAATGTCAAGAACTGTTTATAATAGATGTAATAAGGGGTTGCATGGTGAACGTTTTCCTAAACACAAATGCTAAGTCATGCTGTAGACATGGAAATTCTATAATGTTCTCTTCAAATAAATAATTATTATCTCTCTAAATAATAACACAAATTTTATATCCCTCACGTCATTTTACTCAGAAATCTGTGTAGATTCTATGGACTGTAGTTAGCCTTCTTAAATTGAAGCACAGTGTTTGATATATGGAATCAAAGTCAAATTTATAATATTTTTTAAAAGAATATTTTATTTGGACTGCCACAATCAAATTCATTTGAAACATTATGATAATCTGTGTAAGCCATAATATTCTACATACTTTTATGGATAAGTGGTAATTTTTTCACATTTTTAAAGTGAATACTGTGTGATATATGGCAATTTAAATAGACTGTAGCATAATGGTATAAATACGCATGACATTTTTAGCATACACCACTCCAAATCAGCCGACTGCAAAAGGGTTAATTTTAACCATTTATAAATGTATGAGACATTAAATCATACAGAAATTTTCCAAGAAATATTATGCTGCTATCAGTTTTCTTTTATATACTATAGTTTATTTATAAACAATAATTTCTAAGGTTTTCCTCCAGTTTTTGATTTATAAGTGTAAATATTAACAAACAATTTCAATTATACATTAAATAATTTCCTATATATATCTAAAGTTCACAGTACCTCCACTACTCTTCATGTTTCTCTATTTATTTAGTAAGGAATAACAGTTTTTAATTGTGTGAAATCCACTTTTTAGCCCGCCATTTAAATATGTATATAATTTCAGCAATGTTACTATCACAGTCCGACACAGTTCTACGAGATGTATTCACAGACATCTTCTTTGTTGTAATCGGATAATGCGTTGCTTTTATAGTTCAGGAATTCTTTATCACATTTAATTTACAGTAACTTATAAAATAATCCTGATATCGAAGGCACGTCTTCACATGTGTAATCGTCCATCTTTTCTGCTTCAAATGAGTCTACTGACACTTCATTGACACATATAGTTCAACATTTATTAATTTTGGAGTAAGCTTTACTTCTGCACTGGATGTGAAAAGTGGCCATGAGAAACGAGCAGCCATTGTACTGTCCAATGGAGAGGTTTCTCTAGTCAGGTGGTCACCTCAGTGGCTAGTGGAAGTCCAGAGACAACCCCACCTGTGGAGCATAGTGTGAAACTGCAGATTTCAGCTGTCAACACGAATATGACTCGATCTCAGCTGCTGCCTGTGTGTCCATGGTCACGTGTTTGTGATTGAATGAAGTGCCTCTTCCCTTTACAATAGGCTGTCATGTTACAAAACAAGAATGGCTATTACTCACTCATGTGCCTCAAGCCTAACGTGTGTGTACTTAGCACAGCACTTGTGTATGAAACAACACCTTTCTGTCTAGCATCTGCTGAAGATTTTTTCTGATAACACCTATATCTCATTTTAAATTCATGTAATGCATATCCTGTTTCACTTTGGCATAGGAAGATACAGGGAATGACTTTACTGTCTCTAATAACTACTAGGGCAATGTGTAACCTAACTTGCCTTCAAATTTTCCATGAATCCTTTACAATTAAACCTATCTTTGGTACCTTATGAAAATGGGATCTCAACAAAGTGCACCTTTATGTTTCTCCAAAAAACAAGACAGCAAGTTTAGTGTTCAGCATTTAATCAGTGCTGACGTGATAACAGATGGAGCACTACATCAATGAAGCAGCTATCTTAACCAATGAATTCTCACTCACTCTGAGGAAATAAAACTAATTTTCTCAGCTGAAAGCATATTACCCTGGTTAGTACACAGTGCACCCCAAACTGGCTTTTTCATGCAGACCTTAACCATGCTGACACTATCTAATTTAACGAACAAATTGCAACTTATAATTTCTGTCACATCTTCTAATGAGACCCCATGAACCATGGGCCTTGGCACAGTGGAGGCACTTAAGTGCATCAATGATACAGATAGATGTACTATAGGTGCAACCATGTTGGAAGGGTGTCTATGGAGAGTTCGGACTGACATATCATTCCTAAAGAGGGACAGCAGTATTTTCAGAAGTTGTAGTTGCAACACAGTCTGAATGATTAACTGACCTATCCTTGAAAAAATAGTTCTATGGGTAATATTTGTAATATTATATCCTTTAATTGGGTGGGTGGGTGGGCGGGTGGGTGGGTGGGTAGGTAGAGACGATAGATTGATACTATATATAGTGGGACTTGGTGAAGAGCAGGGTTTCTAGTCAAGTGAGTTCAGGGCTCTCAACAGAAATTCAAATTCAAACAGAGGCAATGAGTAGGTCTAATAATTATAATAATGAACAAAGAAATTTGAATATGGGTGAGCTACTATGAGCAACATAGTGAACACACAATCATAGCCAAGAAGACTCAAAGCCAAAACTCGCCACAATAGTTTAAATTTATGTGGTTACTAGCTTTGGAGATGATACAAATATTTTAAAAATATGTGACGAGATAAAAGAAATAACTCAGATTGTTAAGGGAGACAAAAATTTAATTGTGTTGGGGGAGCGGAATTCAGTAGGAGGAAAAGGAAGAGAAGGAAATATAGCAGAACATGGACGGGTAGGGTGGGGTGGGGTGGGGGGGGGGGGGGCAGAGTGAGTGAAAGGGGAAGCTGCCTGATAGAATTTTGCACAGAGGAAAGTTTATTCAAATCTGATACTTGTTTTCAGAATCTTGAATGAATGATGTATATGTGGAAAAGACCTGGAGACATTTAAATGTTTCAGACAGATGTATACAATGGTACTACACATTTCATTTCAAAGCCACATTTTAAACTGTAAATCCAGGAGCAAAAGTGGACACTGACCATAATTTATGGGTTGCAACAGCAGATTAAAACAAGAGATATTGCATAAATGTAGGAAATTACAGTAACGGGACCTGATGTTGAAACACCCAGAGTTATCGACAGTTTTGAAGGGAGCAACACGCAACATATTACAATCAGACGAAAGGCAAGGTTCCAGGTTAAATCCCAGTTCAGCACATGGTTTTAATCATCCAAGTGTTACACTTTTTTGTTCACCTTTACTTCTTCTTCATATTGTTGATTATCAGTTAATACTGGTGTCCACTGCTCCCTTTCCTTTATTTGTAATTTCCCCAATGAACAGTCTTTCTTCAGCTATCACTGCTGTTACCTGCTTCCCATTCACTTACATGCCTTCCTTAGCACATCTCAGTCCATCTTTAGTTACACCTAAAGTACAACAAACTTGTTTTCCAAACCATAGCTTCAGCAGTGCTTGTGGAAAACTTATCTTTTTTACTATATTTTTCTTCATTTGGGCACAGCTTCTCCATCTCTTTTTTCCATTGTTGTTAATGATGTTCCAGCATTCCTAGGTGTTTACAAAGTCAAGTAAGTATTTTGAATTCTACATGCTACACTTTCAATTGGTGTGTCTCAAGTGTCTATTGCTATCAGTAGCTCTCATTCAATTTTTTCCCCCACCACAGGTTTTGGGTTGTTCATAAACAGTCTTTCCAACTTTCATGCTACATTTTCCAATTTTCCATCTTCCTTACCAAATTAAAACATTTATGTCCAGCTACTGATACAAAAGTTTGTATTTAAGTGAAAATCATCTTATTTTCATCTAGGTTCTACATGTATTACTAAGTTTTATGAACAAATTATCATATTCTTTGTCGTTGCAGGAGTTAGTCACTTCTGAAATTCTTTTGTGTAGTACATGTCCAATATACCTTTGGTCCATTCAACATTGAGCTCATTAGCAATCACTAGAGTGCAATATTAATGCAAAGATAGCATTACTAAGTATCAACTGGCTAACATCCAAAATGAATAAAATACAGTTAAATAATCAATAAATATACAAACTTTAGCACGAAGCTCAAAATGAAAATAGTTTACGTAAATGAATACTCACTCATGTTATGAATGAAGCTGAGTGCAATCAAGAGAAAACCATAAATAAAGTGAAAGCTTCAAGTAATTTTAAAAGAACCAGTTCTGGTCACAGTGTTGCAAGTAGCATACATTTATTTTAATTGCCAGAAATGAGTGTTTGTTCCAACAGTCTTACAGTTTCTGAGAAAGAACTGATTATTTTGAAACTACAGGAAATATTTGTTACATGAACCACATATGACATTGTCTGTTGCATCAATAAATAAAACTGATACTGTCACTTCCGTTAATGGTATCACTACAGGGAGATGGATGTAAGGAAAAAAGTGTGCATGAGGAAAAAAGCTGCACTCATGGGATGTGAAAGTGGAAGTATGATGTAAAAACAACACCACCAGAGGTAGGAGAAAGTGGGGATGGGTGAATGAGGACTGGACACTTTTTAAAAATGTGGAGGAAAAGAGAAACACAACAAGAAAAGCTCTTGAAGTTCCACAAGCATTAGAGGCAAGTACGTAACACTTATTGTGAAGTAAGAGCATATTAGTTTTACCAGTATTTTGTCTTAAATATTAAAATATTAAGACATTCCTTTAGTCAAAATACTTGTGTATTGTTAAAGTGATAACATATAACATGACACACAAAATGTAGTAACAACTGACAATAATCATGCTTATCTGTGGACATAACACAAAAATTAAGCACTGTATTTTACTGATACCTGCATGTGATGAAAATGTTTCAGTTACTGATGCCAGACTTTTACGCCTCCTTATTTCTGTCTAGGTCTCTGTCAAATAATAGAAACTATGTAGCATTTTCATTGATATACTCTGAATGCCAGTGACTATTTCCAGAGCCAATAATTTGTAAGGTAACACATATACTGATTTGCACCAGAATACAGACCCTACTATAGATAACATTAACACATTATTCTGTAATGAATCAGGCCTCATCCACTGTAATGCTTTACAGTAAAAAGTCTTACTGAACACAATCAGAAATTTGGATACAGACTTTTACAAATATAAAGCAGTTTATATCATGAAATAACAGTTAAGTAATTGTTTACTGATATTCAGGGACTAAACTGAGCTGCAGATCAGCAGTAGACAATGGGTACTTCTAGCTACCATGCTTCGATTTCACACAATGCATACTATATCAAAATATATACATGGCATAAAATATTAAAGAAGTCACCTTAGATAACCATGTAAATGACCAGCATGCTGCCATTTTCTTTTCCACTGAGAAAGTGTATTATAATTGTAAAACACTCATTCCATGTCATAGCTAAAGGTTTCAATTATCATCCAGTGGACATGCAAATCGTTAACTATTCTTCATTGCTTCCCGTCTAAAGGAGTGTATTTAACGAATAAATAATGTAATTTCAATGTGTTGAAATGATAACAGGGCATGCAAACTTTTGAGTTAATTCATTACTTTACAGAAATATGTATGTACTCTTTTTCTGCACATAGCAACTGCATTATATGAAATACTGATTATGTGGTGTTGTTGTTGTGGTCTTCAGTCCTGAGACTGGTTTGACGCAGCTCTCCATGCTACTCTATCCTGTGCAAGCTGCTTCATCTCCCAGTACCTACTGCAACCTACATCCTTCTGAATCTGCTTAGTGTATTCATCTCTTGGTCTCCCTCTACGATTTTTACCCTCCACGCTGCCCTCCAATGCTAAATTTGTGATCCCTTGATGCCTCAAAACATGTCCTACCAACCGATCCCTTCTTCTAGTCAAGTTGTGCCACAAACTTCTCTTCTCCCCAATCCTATTCAATACCTCCTCATTAGTTACGTGATCTACCCACCTTATCTTCAGCATTCTTCTGTAGCACCACATTTCGAAAGCTTCTATTCTCTTCTTGTCCAAACTGGTTATCGTCCATGTTTCACTTCCATACATGGCTACACTCCATACAAATACTTTCAGAAACGACTTCCTGACACTTAAATCTATACTCGATGTAAACAAATTTCTCTTCTTCAGAAACGATTTCCTTGCCATTGCCAGTCTACATTTTATATCCTCTCTACTTCGACTATCATCAGTTATTTTACTCCCTAAATAGCAAAACTCCTTTACTACTTTATAAGTGTCTCATTTCCTAATCTAATCCCCTCAGCATCACCCGATTTAATGTGACTACATTCCATTATCCTCGTTTTGCTTTTGTTGATGTTCATCTTATATCCTCCTTTCAAGACACTGTCCATTCCGTTCAACTGCTCTTCCAAGTCCTTTGCTGTCTCTGACAGAATTACAATGTCATCGGCGAACCTCAAAGTTTTTACTTCTTCTCCATGAATTTTAATACCTACTCCGAATTTTTCTTTTGTTTCCTTTACTGCTTGCTCAATATACAGATTGAATAACATCGGGGAGAGGCTACAACCCTGTCTCACTCCTTTACCAACCACTGCTTCCCTTTCATGCCCCTCGACTCTTATAACTGCCATCTGGTTTCTGTACAAATTGTAAATAGCCTTTCGCTCCCTGTATTTTACCCCTGCCACCTTCAGAATTTGAAAGAGAGTATTCCAGTTAACGTTGTCAAAAGCTTTCTCTAAGTCTACAAATGCTAGAAACGTAGGTTTGCCTTTTCTTAATCTTTCTTCTAAGATAAGTCGTAAGGTTAGTATTGCCTCACGTGTTCCAACATTTCTACGGAATCGAAACTGATCTTCCCCGAGGTCCGCTTCTACCAGTTTTTCCATTCGTCTGTAAAGAATTCGCGTTAGTATTTTGCAGCTGTGACTTATTAAACTGATAGTTCGGTAATTTTCACATCTGTCAACACCTGCTTTCTTTGGTATTGGAATTATTATATTCTTCTTGAAGTCTGTGGGTATTTCGCCTGTCTCATACATCTTGCTCACCAGATGGTAGAGTTTTGTCATGACTGGCTCTCCCAAGGCCATCAGTAGTTCTAATGGAATGTTGTCTACTCCCGGGGCCTTGTTTCGACTCAGGTCTTTCAGTGCTCTGTCAAACTCTTCACGCAGTATCTTATCTCCCATTTCATCTTCATCTACATCCTCTTCCATTTCCATAATATTGTCCTCAAGTACATCGCCCTTGTATAAACCCTCTATATACTCCTTCCACCTTTCTGCCTTCCCTTCTTTGCTTAGAACTGGGTTGCCATCTGAGCTCTTGATATTCATACAAGTGGTTCTCTTCTCTCCAAAGGTCTCTTTAATTTTCCTGTAGGCAGTATCTATCTTACCCCTAGTGAGACAAGCCTCTACATCCTTACATTTGTCCTCTAGCCATCCCTGCTTAGCCATTTTGCACTTTCTGTCGATCTCATTTCTGAGACGTTTGTATTCCCTTTTGCCTGCTTCATTTACTGCATTTTTATATTTTCTCCTTTCATCAATTAAATTCAATATTTCTTCTGTTACCCAAGGATTTCTATTAGCCTTCGTCTTTTTACCTACTTGATCCTCTGCTGCCTTCACTACTGCATCCCTCAGAGCTACCCATTCTTCTTCTACTGCATTTCTTTCCCCCATTCCTGTCAATTGTTCCCTTATGCTCTCCCTGAAACTCTCTACAACCTCTGGTTCTTTCAGTTTATCCAGGTCCCATCTCCTTAAATTCCCACCTTTTTGCAGTTTCTTCAGTTTCAATCTGCAGTTCATAACCAAGAGATTGTGGTCAGAATCCACATCTGCCCCTGGAAATGTCTTACAATTTAAAACCTGGTTCCTAAATCTCTGTCTTACCATTATATAATCTATCTGATACCTATTAGTATCTCCAGGATTCTTCCACGTATACAACCTTCTTTTATGATTCTTGAACCAAGTGTTAGCTATGATTAAGTTATGCTCTGTGCAAAATTCTACAAGGCGGCTTCCTCTTTCATTTCTTCCCCCCAATCCATATTCACCTACTATGTTTCCTTCTCTCCCTTTTCCTACTGACGAATTCCAGTCACCCATGACTATTAAATTTTCGTCTCCCTTCACTACCTGAATAATTTCTTTTATCTCGTCATACATTTCATCAATTTCTTCATCATCTGCAGAGCTAGTTGGCATATAAACTTGTACTACTGTGGTAGGTGTGGGCTTCGTATCTATCTTGGCCACAATAATGCGTTCACTATGCTGTTTATAGTAGCTTACCCGCATTCCTATTTTCCTATTCATTATTAAACCTACTCCTGCATTACCCCTATTTGATTTTGTATTTATAACCCTGTAATTACCTGACCAAAAGTCTTGTTCCTCCTGCCACCGAACTTCACTAATTCCCACTATATCTAACTTTAACCTATCAATTTCCCTTTTTAAATTTTCTAACCTACCTGCCCGATTAAGGGATCTGACATTCCACGCTCCGATCCGTAGAATGCCAGTTTTCTTTCTCCTGATAACGACGTCCTCTTGAGTAGTCCCCGCCCGGAGATCCGAATGGGGGACTATTTTACCTCCGGAATATTTTACCCAAGAGGACGCCATCATCATTTAATCATACAGTAAAGCTGCATGTCCTCGGGAAAAATTACGGCTGTAGTTTCCCCTTGCTTTCAGCCGTTTGCAGTACCAGCACAGCAACGCCGTTTTGGTTAATGTTACAAGGCCAGATCAGTCAATCATCCAGACTGTTGCCCCTGCAACTACTGAAAAGGCTGCTGCCCCTCTTCAGGAACCATATGTTTGTCTGGCCTCTCCACAGATACCCCTCCGTTGTGGTTGCACCTACGGTACGGCCATCTGTATCGCTGAGGCACGCAAGCCTCCCCACCAACGGCAAGGTCCATGGTTCACGGGGGAAGGATTATGTGGTAATTGTTTTTATTTTTTTCATTTCCAAGATAGCTGTGGATTGTATAGTGCTGGAAATACGGAAGATCGCCTCGACTAAGAGTGCTTACACATTGCTGTTCCATTCACTTTCTATTTTGAGTCAATTGCTGCAACCCTGTCTCATCAGTGGTACTCCCTAATGTAATACCCAATTATTTTTTACTGCGATTCCCACCAGGCACCTCCTGTCTCTCTCTTCATTCAATGTTCTGAGTGTCACCTTCTTACTACTGGTGATGTGACTTTTTCTAAACCTTTTTTTTTCCTACCATGCCTTTCGATCCTAAGAAACCAATAGTTCCATAAGATTCATAATTAATATTTATTACATAACAGTACTGTAGGTACGGCAAAGTGATGGAACACATTGCTGTCTTTCGCATTTATACATATTTTTGATTAGTGAGTTTTTGTACATGTCTTTATGAAACTAACACAAATATGTATGGTAAGGAAAGCTCTGACACAATGTAAGTAGTTTAGGAGTGAATGAGACCATTCACTGAATAGCAGAAGCATTGAGTCATCAACAGGCACAAAAAAAAAAAAAAAAAAAAAAAAAAAAAAAGAAATCTTCATTACCTTTCAAATGAATTCATTAAAGAGCTGGAGTGCGCAGCAGGTGTATTGATGGGAATGTGATGCACAGGCACTGGAACCAGTGGGGGTGTGGAATGGGAGGAGATAACAGGAGAGAGAGGAGACTGGAGGAGGAGGAGGAGGGGGTCATTTTCTCTTATATATGTGTTCTCAAGCTTGTTACAGGATTTGTCCAAAAGTTAGCAACATTTTCTTTCTTTATTGAGTGCTGTCAACAACTCAATGCTTCTACAGAGTATCTCAAAGGAAGTTTATATGCTGCATGTCAAAATAAAATAGAGGATGAAATCTATTGGCAAAATCTTTACTTATTATTGAAATATACAGTTTGGGAATTTATTTCTTAAAAATAATGTCATTTAAATGAAATCCAGCACACCTACAGCACTTGTTAGACAATGAACAAAATTTTACATCGTAGCTTCACATGTAGACACTCAGATGGTTGCCACTTTGCTATGGATATTTTCTTTCAACTGCTCCACATAAGTCAGATGATTGACACACACTTTAGATTTAACATATTCCCACACGAAAAAATCCATGGGGCTCAAATTTGGAATGCATGGGGGCCAATTTATGTAACTACTCCTGGAGATCAATTTACCAGGGAAAATTTCACAAACTCGCAGTAATGGACATGTGTGCTGTGGCTCCATCTTCTTTGTTTATAACCAGGAGAGTTTCACAATTCAGGCACCAAAAAGTCATTTATCATCATCAAATAACTACATCTCCATGACCACTCTCAACCTCGAAAAAGTACGGGCTAATTATTCCTTAAACTGACATCGCAGCCCATACATTAACTATTGGTGAACGAAGGGCTTTCTTTTACTCCTGTTTAGGATTTGTTGCACTTCAGTAGTGGAAATTTTGCTTACTGAGTGATCATTCAGGTGAAAATGAGCCTTGTAAGAAAAGAAGATGATGGTAGATGAAGGGCACTCAGTGAAATCATTATCAAACTGCATCCTATGTCTGGCATCCTGAGATATTTAATTCTTGCACAAATTGGATTTTGTAAAGGTGCAGGTGAAGGTCCTTTTGTAGAATTTGGTGCAGTGATAATCTATGCATATTTAAATAACATGCATGCTTACAAATGGAGAGGTTAGAATCATCATGAACAGACCAATTTATACTCTCCACGGATTCACTCGTTCTTGATGACATTGGTCACCCGGTTTTGGCCAGTGTTGAACCGGTCTCTTCGAATGTTTTGATCTATACCTGAATAAGGGGAACACTTTGAGCATCATCACTACAAAATATCCTCCATGGTTCAGTTGCCGAGTCACTGTTTTTTTTGTAAAATTCTCGCACACAGAAAGGACAGTCCACTCCCGAGAAGGACTCCATATCACCTGACTTCCTAAAGGTCATGCAAGTGAGGAACGTAATTCCACTGTCCACAGATTTGTCGTACAGGTACAGAGAGCTATTCAAACATAAACTTTCCTTTGAGATACCCTGTAGTATTCGGTGAGTGGTATCCTTTACTCTTAAACTATTTATATAACACAAATAAGTTTTTTAATGACATCTTTTAAAAATAATCTTCAAGTAGTAAGTACCAGTGACTCTTCTCGAATCACTCAATGAAAACCACATGCCTCCTTGGGAAGATAAACTTTGAACACTTCATAGAGAGCTACTACTGGGGACTCAGATCAATCCTCATGAATTAATTATTTACCTGTAGAGAAGAATTTCAACCAGGCTGAAGTCAAATCATTGTGTCAAAGTGAACATGGCAGAATGTAGATTCAGGATTTCTAAACGAATGCTGCTGTTCTGTCCCTGTGACAGGTCAGTTTTTCTGTCATGAGCAAGATCCACAAAAATGGGAGCCTTTTGCTGTTTTTCATAGGTTCTTTTGAAAATGTCTGAATAGTCCACCCCCTACTCACCAAACTGTGGCTGTTCTATTTCCTTAAAATAAGACTGTGGATGTGTAGCCATTTGCAATTACCCCAGGACACATCATTCTTCTGTTCCAAGTTCTCTTCACTTTTGCAGGGCATGTATACCAAGGTAAATACAGATGCACAACTGCTGCCTCATTTCTGCGCCAAACTGGTACAACCACATTTTTCACAGTTAATATGTTGTGCATCAGTTATGGCTAGCCAGAATCATACCTATAAAGTACCTATCAACAGGTCCTCAAGAAAAAGGGTTTGACAGTATCTTATAGCCTAACAGTGAACTATCTTACCATGTGCATTCATGTAAAATACTAGAAGGTTCACTAATCCAATTACAAGTACACTAACAATGACGACTGATGCTACAGCCATCCTTGTAATTAATTTTCCAATTTGGCTGCTACACAGGATATTAGTCTTGCAATACATTTCATCATGAAGCTTACTACATAATACTGTAATTTTTATACACATAAGTATGCGGACACCTTTTTATTATGGTTATATTGTATTTTTGTTGCCCTTTACTGTATCATTTGATTTCTACATTGCATATCATTCCCTTCTTCTCTTCCCTACTCGGCTTATGTTGCTGTTGCCCTTGCCATACCAACAATCCTCCCAGTCCTCCTTTCTCTGCCAGTGCTCTCCTCAAACACACTGTTCCATTTTACCTAGAGGCTACTTTATATCTTGTCATCTTCAGCTTCTACACTAAGGCTTAACAACTCACTGATTTTGAGCACGAGCACTTGCACCTAAGCAGGTCTTTGCTAATGAGCATTAGTTTCAGCATGATTAGGAGTGAGGTAAACACATGCACATCAACAACAGGGAAGAACTGCCAACTGTGAAATAGGGGAGGGTCGGTTTTGACACTGCCGCCACCTAACAGCAGCAACATCAAATCGGCATTATGTCATGCTGACAATGTCTTCATACTTCAGTCTGCACTCCAAGGAATTTTATCATTTTACAAAACGACTGGCTTGTAAAATGTTTGGTGTATCGTAAGACACTGAATACTTCCAGCAAGTTCAGTTTACAAAGGCATGTCTTATCACATCAGAGAATATGGAAATACAAAATGTGAAGGACCTAAGTGTGTCAAAGAGGTTTTAAACCTTAAAAGAAAATACTCTGAAGGAGAAGAAGAATAGGAAGAAACTCTAGTGAGTGTGCTGTTGGAATGAAGGGCAAAACTGCTCTACCTGTAGCAAAGTTTTTGTGCCCTTTCAAGGATGGTGATTTAATAGAAGAATACTGGGTAGCTGCAGCTGAACATTTATGTCCACTTCAGGTACAGCAGATTTCATGTGATACCATTATCAAATGCGACAATCATGCATCTCACACAGGTTATGGCAGACAGCATACAGAGCCAGCTTGCAAAACCTTTATAATGAGTTTGTTGCATATTCTTTAGCACTTTATGAAAGCGTAGATATCATAGGTGCACAGCTAGAAGTGACACTCTTAGCAACATTGAAGAAAGTTCAGAAAATATAGGTCTGTTTTGGAATTTATTAGATTATATGTTTACAGATGGAGCACCAGTAATGCTGGGAAAAAATAAAGAAAAACAAAAAGACCATGATCCATAGAACAACTGAATGTAAAAATGAAAAAGCTTACAGTACCTTATTCACATTGGTCTGCAGCTTGAAGTAATTGGTCTGTAATGCAACGGGGAATATAAAAACACCAAGCATTTTCTTCAAGATCAATTTCCTCTATTACACAGGGCTCGAAATGCTTGTGGTACATGCTTGCTATGTATCCCAGTACTATACCAAATTATCTTGCCCTCACCAACTTTCTACAATTCATTGGAGTGTAGAATAACTTGCTGGCATTCAATTAAAACAGAGCACATTGGATTTATTAGGAGACACACTGAGGTTTAAATGTTTTAAGAAATGCAAAATCTATTGAGGACGTTTGTGTAATCAATTTATATAAGTGGTGGCTATGTAATTCAATTAAAAAATAAGAACAAGGTGTAATTTCAACAGCCATATATTTAGTAACACAAAGCATAAGTCCTTGGTTTTATTGAAGTGCTGTTACACAACACAGGACACTAAAATTTGTGCGCCGACACAGCTGAATGGTACTACCATTTGGAATAACTTCATTTTTACTTGATACAGATACAAACTAAGATAACAGCTTGTAACCATTTTATATAAACAACACCATCAAACTAAAACGAGTACACCTGCATTTCTACATCAGTCAACAAAAGTTCAAATTTATTACGGTAAGTGAGAAAGTGCATCTGGTCAAGTAATTTTTGGTATCGAAGTATCTGTTCCTGCACAATTAGTCAGTAGACTCAACTTCAAATGGATGTTACACAACATCAAAGAAAAGATAGTAAATCTGGAGTGCATGAATAGCATACCACAAAATTTTCAGAATAAGAAGTCCTGTACAATAAGTTATTCATGCAGTATACTCCATTTATCTTGTGCTATAGTTTCTCAGTTTTATTCTTGAGATGACAAACTCAATATTTATGAACTCGCACTGAACAGCCAGCCAGTATCAATTTTAAAGCATTACACCTCTTTCACTATCTTACAAACCACTAATTCCAATATTGTTATTCTGAAGCATTAATGCATGCAATCACAAAGTCTAGAAATTGACAGGTAACTATTTGAAACAAGTTGAACAAATTGTTCTAACATTGCTCTCACCTTTGCTTGGTACTGAATAGCAGCAGCATAGAGTGATGCAGCATTTTCTACTGTTATTCCATGTTCTATTATCTGCTCACATAATCTCTTCAACTGTGCTTCACAATATTCTGTTGCAAGCACCAACAACTCTGTTAACAAAAAAAATTACAGCAAATTTCTACTTTTATGTAATTGATTCTGAATTACAAATTGTACGTACTAGATGTGAACATTGGTGTTCTAGTAACGCACCACAGAGATAATAATATATAATAAAATATATACTAAATCGTAGATAATCTTGAGATATCTGTTCTTTTTTGTCAACTTAGAATGATTGAGACATTGGGCAATAATCACCCACAACAATGATTGTACAAATTTCAACAAAATTTACTTCCTAACTTATTAAGTCCTCTATGTAGTTCTTTTCATATACCTAAAGATGTGTTCCCTCAAATTCCCTTCTGGGAAGAGGTGATTAATGACAGATGAGAATGTTGGCTATTTTAACATCGAATTATCACTACTTTTGTTTGTGTTTCTTTCTTTTGATCAAGCTGTAGGTGACTCCCATCACCAAACAGGCAACAGGTCACTCAAAAGTGTCATTCACCTGTAGCTAAGAATTAAATGATACTTCAACTATTAAAACATTCACAATTCACTATACAGGGCGAGTCACTAATTATTGACACCTAGAATAACTCCGAAAGTTTGATAATAGCTGAAAAGTTTGTGGGACAAATGGTGCATGGGACAACAAGGATCATAATATGACGTTGGTTTTTTGTTGCCAGGTGGGGTCATGTCAGAGGTATGAAGGTCAATTTTTTTTTAATTTTTTTAAATTTTTTTAATGGGATGCTACAGTTTGGTGCTTATTTCCTGATAGCAGCTATCGAGACGAATTATGTGCAACATTAAGGTCTTTGGAGGTCAATGAAGGTCAAAGAGGTGGCATGAACATCCATTTACAGAAGGTGTGCAAAGTGATTACCATTGATATCAATGCAGTGCTGCAATCTTATCATCATGGATTGAGTGGTATTCCTTATCACATTGGCAATTATCGAAGCACACGGTCTGACAATTCTCTCTTGTATATCATGCAAATAGTAAATATTTGCCGAATACGGCGAATCCACCTAACTTGCCATTGCTGCATAAACACCATTTGATGGTTTTTCAATACAACACTAATAGGAATGGTAAGATTAGTATCGTCGAATCGAGCAAATGTGAATGATGTAGTCTTTTGAAGAACAAGTCTACATGCTTCACATTTATGGAGAATGCCAATGAAACTCAGTGAGAGCTAGAGACTTATACGCTGAAAGATAACCTCAACATACTCACCCTACACGTCTTACATTTAAATATGTGTATGATAAATTGCGAACAACTGGATCTTTAATGCATTTGAAACATATCCGGCAAAGGGAAGTTACTAATGAGGAAATGGAAATTGGTACTCTTGCCACTGTGGTTCGAGATCTTTGTGTTAGTTCGCAACAAATCGCAAGGGAATCTAGCATGAGTCAGTAGCGTTGTTCGTGTTCTGCATCGCCATAAATATCATCCTTACCATATCAGTCTCCATCAGGACTGGTATGGATTGTATGCGTTACATTGAATTCTGCTGATGGGGTCAACTTCAGATTCAGAGGGATGACACATTTATTAATTTGATTTTATTTAGTGACGAGGCTGCATTCATGAACCATGGAAATGTTAATTTGCATAACATGCACTATTGGGCAACTGAAAATCCATGTTGGCAGAGGCAAGTCACACACCAAAAACCATGGTCGGTGAATGTATGATGTGGGATTCTGGAGGACAGAATTACAGACCCCTATTTCATTGAAGGAAAGCTTAATGGAAAGAAGTACACCACATTCCTGCAAGAAACATTAGGTCTGTTATTGGAAGAAATACCTTTAGGAACATGGAACAGAATGTGGTATCAACACGTTGGGTGTCTGCCACATTTTTTTTCTGATGGCTAGAAATGAGTTGCAGAGACAATTCCCAAATCGTTGAATTAGACGCAGAGAAGATATGCTGTGGCCATCAGATTTGATGCCTCTGGATTTTTTCTTGTGGGGATTCGTAAAAGAGATTGTTTATAAAGACATTCCAACTATTCCTGAAGATATGCAAGAGAGAACTGTCAGAGAATGTGCTTCAGTAAGTGCCAGTGTGATAAGGAATACCACTCAATCCATGACAAGAAGATTGCAGCACTGCATTGATACCAATGGTCATCGCTTTAAACACCTTCTGTAAATGGATGTTCATGCCACCTTTGTGACCATTGACCTTCAAAGACCTTACTGTTACACATCTTTGATTCGTCTCGATAGCTGCTATCAGAAAATAACTACCAAACTATAGCATCTCAATTGAAAAAACAAAGTTGACCTTCATATCTCTGAAGCAACCCCACCTAGGGGGGGGGGGGGGGGGGGAAAGGGGGGGGTCATATTATGGCCCCGGTTGTCCCATGCAACTTTTATCTAACAAAGTTTTCAGCTCCTATCATACTTTCGGAGTTATTCTTGGTGGCAATAGTTAGTGAATTACACTGTATAGTAAGAAGCTATTAATTTCTAGTATTATCTCTAACACTTCCGTCTATCAGGCAGTGTGACGTGCTTTAGTCCAGTGACATTGATGAAATCTTTTCAAAGATTCTGTCTTAGAATCAGAATTCTATCGTCTCATTACATAGAAATGAAATGATTTGATTGGTAATACAGGAGCTTCGAAAATATTTATAATAATCTTTTTGAATTACTATAAATACTGAAAAAATATGCACACTCTCACTCCTTCCCTACCCTCCCCCCCCCCCCCCCCCCACCGCCACCCGCTCATGGAAAAAGAATTTCAGCATCAAGAAGGTGGTGGTGTGTGACAAACAAAGGTTGGTAGGCATGCTTCTATATCAGGAGGAGGGTATCCATCCAAAATTTTGCACCAGTCACATAAAAGTGGCACTAGTATTGCACGTTGAGGATCCCAATAAGGTTTGCTTTCAACACATGCTTTAATGGCCATGAGCATTAGTTACATTTGAGAATGGTCATTGCGAGTTGATGTTAGTCAAGAATGCCTTTAAGGTTGTAATGGGACACCATCCTCTAACATTACCTGTTATATATATATATAACCGTTACCATTTATACTATCAATTCTTGTATAGATGAAATTTATCTCAGTTGTTTAACTAAAAGAATTTCATATGATTTTGTGTACGATGTATTATATTTCAGACTAAAATGTATAAAAAGAAATTAGTTACACTCTGTATGTACGGTTAAAATTTTTCTTCTTTTAGAAATATTTGAAATTACGAAATACGAGGGCAGTTCAATAAGTAATGCAACACATTTTTTTTCTTGGCCAATTTTGGTTGAAAAAACTGGAAATTTCTTGTGGAATATTTTCAAACATTCCCGCTTCGTCTCGTATAGTTTCATTGACTTCCGACAGGTGGCAGCGCTGTACGGAGCTGCTAAAATGGCGTCTGTAACGGATGTGCGTTGCAAACAACGGGCAGTGATCGAGTTTCTTTTGGCGGAAAACCAGGGCATCTCAGATATTCATAGGCGCTTGCAGAATGTCTACGGTGATCTGGCAGTGGACAAAAGCACGGTGAGTCGTTGGGCAAGGCGTGTGTCATCATCGCCGCAAGGTCAAGCAAGACTGTCTGATCTCCCGCGTGCGGGCCGGCCGTGCACAGCTGTGACTCCTGCAATGGCGGAGCGTGCGAACACACTCGTTCGAATGATCGACGGATCACGATCAAACAACTCAGTGCTCAAGTTGACATCTCTGTTGGTAGTGCTGTCACAATTGTTCACCAGTTGGGATATTCAAAGGTTTGTTCCCGCTGGGTCCCTCGTTGTCTAACCGAACACCATAAAGAGCAAAGGAGAACCATCTGTGCGGAATTGCTTGCTCGTCATGTGGCTGAGAGTGACAATTTCTTGTCAAAGATTGTTACAGGCGATGAAACATGGGTTCATCACTTCGAACCTGAAACAAAACGGCAATCAATGGAGTGGCGCCACACCCACTCCCCTACAAAGAAAAAGATTAAAGCCATACCCTCAGCCGGTAAAGTCATGGTTACAGTCTTCTGGGACACTGAAGGTGTTATTCTGTTCGATGTCCTTCCCCATGGTCAAACGATCAACTCTGAAGTGTATTGTGCTACTCTTCAGAAATTGAAGAAACGACTTCAGCGTGTTCGTAGGCACAAAAATCTGAAAGAACTTCTCCTTCTTCATGACAATGCAAGACCTCACACAAGTCTTCGCACCCGAGAGGAGCTCACAAAACTTCAGTGGACTGTTCTTCCTCATGCACCCTACAGCCCCGATCTCGCACCGTCGGATTTCCATATGTTTGGCCCAATGAAGGACGCAATCCGTGGGAGGCACTACGCGGATGATGATGAAGTTATTGATGCAGTACGACGTTGGCTCCGACATCGACCAGTGGAATGGTACCGTGCAGGCATACAGGCCCTCATTTCAAGGTGGCGTAAGGCCGTAGCATTGAATGGAGATTACGTTGAAAAATAGTGTTGTGTAGATAAAAGATTGGGGAATAACCTGGTGTATTTCAATGCTGAATAAAACAACCCCTGTTTCAGAAAAAAAAAAATGTGTTGCATTACTTATTGAACTGCCCTCGTATCTGGCATATTTAAAATTCATATTATTAATTGCACAATCTAATGTTAATTATTAAATTTATTTCTGGATTCATTTATAAAATAATGTTATATCTTGGTGATGATTCTTCTTTTGTCAAGAAAATTTGTAATCTCTTTTGCTTTGTAAACTCTTTGGAATCTTGTGAATACCACAGAATGTTAGTAGTAGCGGGCATGCCTCTGATGGAATTAGACATGTTTTTGATTGTGTCACTAATAATGTAATTGTGGTGTGATAGAAGTGGAAATTGTGAAGACAGTGTGACATTGAAAAATGTGGCAAAGAATAAAATTCAAGAATAATATAGGCAAATCTTCATCAGTTATTTAGTTATCAGGAACCCTCAACATTATAAATCAAAATTTCAGCCACAATGATGTACCCCTAGATACAAGAACTGGAGCAAACAACAAGAGAAAATGAAGATAAGTAAAAAGTTTTTTTCTTTTGTGTATCTTGCACCTCATGATGCTTTCAAAACTTGTGCAGAAGCAGAGAAACTTAATGGTGATGTGTGGAAGGGTAAGATTACAAGGCGACAAACACATCATCATCAACACCTTAATGAGTTTGAACGAGGTCTTGTAATAGGGCTACAAGAAGCTGTATGTTCCTTTTGTGATACTGCAGAAAGACTTGGCAGGAATGTAGCCACTGTATAAGACAGCTGGCAGCAGTGATCGAGAGAATGCATGGTCACAAGAAGACTTCAAGGACAGGTCTGAGCCAGATGCCCTGTAGTGTGCATTCCACTGACCCCAAACCACCACCATTTGGGGCTTCAGTCACATCACGTGAGAGCTCATTGAAGAGCAGGGTAGAGGTCTGTTGTGTTTTCTCATGAAGGCTGGCTCTCCCTCAGTGCCACTGACAGCTTGTGTTGGGTAGGAGGAGGCCAGATGAGGGCCTCCAACCGACCGGTCTGTGTGCAACACACATTGGACCTACACCTAGAGTTATGGTCTGGGGTGCAATTTCGTATCACAGCAAGAGCACTCTCATGGTTATTCCACACAACCTGACCGAAAATTTGTATGACGATCTGGTGATTCAACCTATTATGCTGCCTTTCATGAATAACAGTCCATGGGGAGTTTTCCACAGGTTGACAGTCACCCACACATGCTGTTGTAACCCAACATGCTCTATAAAGTGTTTACTTGCTGGCCTGCTCGATCACCAGATCTGTCTCTAATCAAGAACGTACGGAACATCATCTGATGACAACTCCAGCAACAGTCACAAACAGCATTAACCATCCCCATATTGGTCAAACAATAGCAACAGGTGTTGAGCTCCAACCCACAAATTGACATCTGGCACCTGTACAACACAATGCGTGCACATTTGGATGCTTACATTCAACATTCTGGCAGTTACACCAGTTATTAATGTACTAGCATTTCACATTTGCAATGGCTTATTTTGCACTTACATTACCCTGTGATCTTGCAATGTTAATCACTTAACACAGATAAATGTATTCCCGAGGTGTCATTACTGTACATTAATTATTTTTTGGTGTTGTGATAATATTCCATTAAATGTTTATGTTATAATAATGTTCATAGACCAACAGCAGCTTATGATAGTGTGGAGGCAGGGGTTATTTACGAACTTTAATGAGTCATACCACATCTTAAAATTGGAAACCTCATCAATGCTATGTTAGAAGCTTCCCAGTCCTAATAGGCAATGAGATGAAATCTCCAATGAAGCTTAATAATGGCCTTTCATAAGGATTAGTGATAGCCCCTTTTCCATTTTCCCTGTACAACAGACAAACCTAAGACAATATCAAGGACACTTGGATGTGATGACTACAGGGCTCTTGCAACGAGCAACTAAGTCTATCTTTACCAAAGACCTGCAAATTGTTGGCAAACACTTATATAACTGGAGGTTACGTCCAAATTCTGGCAAAACAGAACTCACTGGTTTCCACCTTAAAAAGCAGCTCACCAACTAGGAAACAAGGGTATTTTGAAGAGAAACTGCAGATGCATAACAGAAGCCCACACTATACGTGCATCATTCTTCACAGGATGCTCACCTTTTAAGGAGTGCTTGATGAGAACAGCCACTATGATGAAGATAAAAATAAAATCTTGCAGAAACTTTGTGGCATGACATGTAATTCATAAGCTCCAGCACTAAGAACTTCTGTTCTTGGAATGGTGTAGCCCGTGGGAGAATATTGCACTGCAGTCTGGATCAACAGCCCATGTACCAAACTCATCGGAACACAGCTCAAGCAGACTATGCACATCATTAAAGGAACAATCAGAAACACTCCATCTTTCTGGTTACTTATTCTCAACCACATATCTCCCCAATTTTTGTGGTGAGAATCTGCTACTAAGTGGGAGTTTACAAGAATAGCTATTAATCTCTTTCTCCCTGTTCATGATTTCCTGCACTCAATAAAAGTAGGTTTCACTCCCATATCCACCTCTACAAGGAGCATAATTTTTTATGGACAATGGAGTAACAACAACGTACCAATGAGCAGTAAATGACAGAAAAGAGCTATCTTGGAACAGTATAAGATACCCTGCATCTCGTGCAGGCAACTAGATTTTGAAGGCCACCAGATTTTGAAGAGCACCTCAAGATCTAGTCTGCACTCTACATAATTTGAGGTGCAGAATGACAAACTGTTCAGCATATCATTCATGTATGTCCAAAATTATCTAGAGGAGTTCCTGATGGCAATATAAACATTAACTGAATATATTCAGCAGCTGGATATGTGTCAGTGACGTTTCGTGCTTTGTAAATACTGACAAGTAAATAAAGATAAATATTTCTTGTAGGATGTGATAGTAAGTAAATAAACAATAAGATAATGAGACAGAACTGCTGACTAGTATTTACCTTCAGGCAGTGAAATCTCGGAACTGTCAATAGGCACATATGAAGATATGTGGCAGTACGCTAGCTTTTAAAACTAAAACTTCCTTCCTTGGAAAGAAGATAGGAAAGAGCCACCATTTGTAAAAGTGAAGATTTTGTTGTGCACTTTTATATGTGATTATCATAAGTACGCCTACTTCACCTCCTGAAGGTAAGTTCCTGGCCAGTAATTCTGTCTCATACTTTTATAGTTTTCTCAAGTGAATTTTCCTTTTGATAATATTATTATGTTATATTATCATCCAAAATTCCTGCATAGTGAAGTAGCATTTTTCTATCAGCACACTTAACAATGGCTTCTACAATGACTCTAATTCAATGCAGTGGACACACCTTTCCTTCAAAGTGCTTATAGATTTTAATGTACGTGACATTCCAAATGAATTCTTCAGATAATACCCAAGACAAATTCTATAAATGGTGTTTAAGTTGCAAGCACATAATTTTGTTCAATATGAATCATCCTCAAGACATAAAAAATAAATAATCCAGGTGAATCTGGATACATTCTGAGGTTTTCTTTCGCAAACTCCATTTAATGAGTGATTTCAACAGTGATTTATGACAGTGCTCAGCTAGCTAGGGACACCGATGATCTTGAAGAAGAAATATGATGTAGCCTAACACTCTAGATAATTTTATCTTCAGTGACAATGGCTACGAAAGCCTGTAGATTTACTATATTTCATGTCACGAGGAACCCTGAGGCTACATAGAGATTCAAAGACTTCTACTTTTGTCATTAGGTTGGACCCAACAATACAGTGTGTCAACATTTAATACTGCAGTTTAAAACTAAATGCACATTAATACTCTGAAAATAATTGCAAAGATCCTGGCAGAGGGTTCTTCCCATTCAACAGAGTTTTTTCTCATTCCATTTACGAATGGAGTGCAGGAACAATGATTTCTTACATACTTCTGTGCTTGCTGTAATTAGTCTATCCCATGTTCATGGTTCCTACTTGAGCAGTACATAGGGGACTGTGCAGTTTCCTAAATTCTTCACTTCATACTGGTTCTTGAAATTCTGTAAGTTAAATTCCACTGGATGGTTGTCATCTACTTGAGGCATATGCCAGTTCAGGTTCTTCAGTATGTCCACAATACTTTCCCATGAGTCAAACACATGTGGATTATTCACGTACTCATCTTTGTATATGTTTCATATCCCTTGTCAGTACTACTTAGTATGACTCTAGCACAATTTAGCAGTATCCTAGGATGGGTCACATAAGTTTTGTAAGCAGTTTCCTTTGTAGGTTAACTGTGTTTCCCCTTTATTCTACTTATGAATCTAGTCTGCCTCCTGTTTTACTTATGACTGAATTAATGTGACCATTCCATTTTGTATCCTCTAGAAATTGGCAAACTCTTATTTTTTGAGTAGACAGATTCCATTCATGACTCACTGATATTCTTTCCACAGGACACTACATTTCTGCCTTTTGTGGTTACATATCTGAATAGTTAAAGCAAGTTGTTAACCTTTGCACCACCTTGAAATCTTATTTGATTGAACATATGCCCAGCTTTTTTCAGGTGATATTTCATTATAGATAACTATATCATATGTAAAATGTCTGATGTTACTATTAATAAACAACATAAACAGGAAGGATCCTACCACACGTCTCTGGGTCACATCCAAAGGTGCTTCCACATCTGTTGATGGTTCTCCATACATGATAACATGCTGCATCCGCCCTACCAAGAAATACTCAATCCAGTAACAAATTCATTTGATACCCTATACTTCCATTAATAAGTGTTGGTGTGGTTCTGTGTCAAAAGCCTATTGGAAGTCAAGAAATATTGCATGCACCAGTTTGCCTCGAGCCATGGCTTTCCGGTTATGATGCAAGGAGTGAGCCAATTACATTTCATATGGCCAGTTTTTTTTGGAATTCATGCTGGTTGGCATGAAGGACAACAGATGGATGTTAATTGAGCTGGGTGGTAGTTTTGTGGCTCACTTTCTCTACCCTTCTTGCACACAGGTGTGACCTGTGCTTTCTTCCAAGGAAACTTTGAAGAAACTGTGCTGTGGTATGGTTAACAGAGATTAATTCAGCTGCATGTTTATATAGAATTTAACATACTCCATCAGTTTTTCCCCTAACTGGCTATGAAAGGAAAGACGATTGAAATTTGATCAAGAGGTCATAAAACACAACAAACATAAATCCAGATGGCCAGGTGGGTATTTGATCTCTGCCTCTCCAGAGTTCAAGTTCAATGCCTTAAGCACTGTGTCACCTCAGTCATTAACTACCTAATAGCATCTGTATAAATAATATTATATTCCCACATTATTCATTGTGAACACAAATAAGAAGGATGGTGCAAGTAAATATAACCACTAACGAAGTAAAGGAATTAACAGTAATTGATAAATCACTAAAAGCAGATGCATTTTGAAACACAGTTTTTGAATTATTGTTGCCCTTGCATAGTGAGAAAGAGAAAAAGTTACATTCTATTAGTGTTGTGACCAGAAACAGAAGGAAGGAAGGAAAATAAGGGTTTAAAATTTGGTTGATTATGAGGTTATTAGAGATGATTTAACACACTGATTGTGGAAGGATGGGGAATGAAATTAGCTGTCCTTTCCCATGGAACAAATCTGACATCTGCCCTAAGAATTTAGGGAACCTAAAAACAACATAAATCTGAATAGTCTGATGGGGATTTGAGACACTAATTTACTGAATACAAGTCCATGTCTTATCACTGGGCTACCTCACTCAGTGTGCTGAGGCCAGAATAAGGTGAGTGGTTGTTTTTGACTGATCAAATGCAGTGAACAGAGAGGAAACAAGAGAAAGGGAGAGATGAGGACTGGGGAGAAAGAAGAAAAGTAGATACAAGGACAGACATACAGGGCCAGAAATGGTTGATGTGGACACAGAATGGAGTAGTTCAACACAACGAACAAAGATGAAGGGGTGGGGGTAACATGGGGGGAGACCACTGAGGAAACAGTGTGGGAGGGGGTGGTTGTGGGGTATACATACATGTCATCTGAAAAGTTATGCAACTTCAAGAACTGATATACAACATTCCAATTTTTATTTATGCCCCTTCCCACTCCTCAACATCTAAGAAATATTTGCTACACTGCTTCCACTTTCTTTGTAATTTGATGTGGTCCACCAGGTTTCCTATTCTGTGCTCTCTCTTTATCTCAGAACAGAAAAATTCTTGATTAATTGGTGTATATACCCTTATCACCAGCTTTCTCTACAATTTTTGCCTTATAATACAGTTCCTCGCAGTATGGGGCAAGTTATTTATTGAGGGTATTTCAATTCTGTCTTTGCAACTATAAGAAAATATGTGATTCTTTCACCAAATGTATCTCTTTTTTGCAATTACACTTCATCAGTGATCTTTAATGAGAGATATTTACCACTCGACTTACTTTCTAGATCAAAAAACAGTTCATTATCAAAAATGGTGATTTTTACTTATTGCATTTCATGCTTGGTTTTTCGCCTGCACGTTTTTGAGTTATTTTTACATTTGGCACTGTTGGTTCTGAACTAATCCCACAATGTTTTGCAGAACTAGGTATTTTTTTATGTCAAATACAACACAATGTATCACTACTCCTGTTTCTGTGTACCTTTCTGGCTTAAGTATGTATCGTGTGTTTTGTGTAGTGTTACCAGCTTTACCACTAGCTTTTCTTCAATATAAACTTGTTCTTTTTTCAACAGCTCATGAGATGTGCATTATTCCATTTAATTAAGTTACTACGTATTTATTTAGTGTGTAAGAGAAATGAGTGAGCAGTGTTGGAGTTAAAAATCTAAATGGTGGATAAGTGGGGGGTGAGGGAAGGCAGAGGATTCCCATGTCAAATCAGCCAGGTGCCAACCTGACCCTCTTTGATTTTCATCAAATTTGGTGTGTCCATTGCACATGATGAAGGAATGAGAAGTATCAAATTACAGAATTTTAAACACAAGTAAGACAAGAGTAATGGCCACTCGAATTCTAAAAATGTGCAGAAAATCTGACAAACACTGCTGACAAAAACGGCTAACTTCTGTTCTAATCAAGATAGAACAGTGAACAAAGTAATTTTGGAAAGGCCTTCAAACAAACTTTATGATGATATGCAGTTTTGTCATATTTGAAGAATGTACACCATTAAGGTCAGCAACATTGAGCTTTGACCTTGAATATCTCAAAACATGTCAAAAATTGACAAAAAAATATTTGTTTCTTCCTCTTACACTATACACCATTGTAAAAAATCAGGTTGGGATGACAATGGGATTAAGAGATATAAATTAACATGTTCCAAAATATGTTGCATTAATGCAAAATAAATTGTATTCAAACTCCAACAATATGACACAAAGCACTGAAAAATATGTTTATTGTCAAAAAGGTGGTTTTATAACACAGCACAATAAGTTAGTAAAATCAACAGGCCAGCCAAACACATGCTTGGAATGCTCGGTAAATAGGTTCACATTTACAGAAACAAATTTGATAGAAGTATCATCTGGACTTCTTATGCCCCAGTGCTGAGAAGCAACATCCATCTGTGCATCTTTTGGTGAAAGGAAATACGTTCACCCTTCTGCTGTTCTCACATCAACCTTTGTAAGAATGTCCTTTTCATCTACAGTTAAGGTGTCACTTTTCTCAGGGTATGAAACATATGAAGGTGAAGGCCCATGAGGATGTAGGGAGCTAATTGAAACCTCATGGTTTCTCCATTAACATTCAAAACACATACAAGCCACCAGTGACCTTTGTACATGCTTGCAACAAACCCTGTGATATCGCCGAGGTACCTCTCTTGTTGGGTCCTAGTTAGAGATCCATTTCTGATGTCTGGTGAACTGCAGAAAACTTTTGTTTGGATACCGTAATGGCCAGTAGGAATAACACAATGTAACTTGTGAGTACCAGCAACAGTGTGAATTTTTGCTAACCGCTCTTGAAGGAGAGATTCTTCTTCATCATACTCACAATTAGTTGTATAATGACAGTGACACACTGCAATTTCTTGAAGCACCATTCAAACAACTGTCTGGGTGGGTGTCATTATCTTGAGAGTTGCAGATGCACTGCAGACTGGCATGGGCAGCAAGTCTCTTAATGATACCAGCAATACCATCACATGGTCCTTTGCATGTGATGTGGCAAATAAATGTTACTCTGCTGAGACATTGAAATCAGCCTGTTCTGTTGGCAACATTCCTGCAATTCTTATACTGGTCTGCAGCACCATCCTGTGTGTTGTATGTAAATGAGGTCTCATGAAGTTAACCAAGTGACCCTGAAAAAGATGAACACTCGTGTCATGTTTAAGACATTCTGATATTATAATGAAGGAAATGTGATCCACTGTACAGTTTTCTGGATGTCTATAATAAACAACAAATAGATAAATGGAGGCCTGTGCATTGTTCCAATGAAACCCCTGCCCTCATCCCCCAAGACAAACACGTAATTTTCTGCAAAGTCACATATTACAATGTATTCACCGACACCAAATATCCGTTTCAGTACCTATGTTGGGTACTTATGAAAGAATGCAAAAAAAGTTTTTTTAATTTGTCTGCAAAGTTTTTCAAGAAGCCTTCTGCATATGTCTGGAGAGTTTTCTATCTGTACATATCCACAGTTTATATGTTACTTCATCAATTCTAGTTAGACCAAACAACTCTTGCAGGTATGGCAGAATGTGTTTGAGGGCAGTTATCACATGCAAACATATAGCATTTAGGCTGTGCAGGATTGCAAATTATCTAAGCCAGGTAGTGTTTGTAGGTGCTATGTTCACAGTCTGCCTCACATGTCAACTCTTTCAATCTGGAACCTTCCAACATGAGCTTCACATTTTGGTGAATATTGCAAATGCACACACTATGGGTACTGGTTGCACCAGTCAAAACACAGCTCTTGGGTCACAACTGGCAGAATTTCGATAAACCTGTTTTCAATCCCGGGTGTTCATCTTTGAATACCCGATACAGCACATGCAGGTTTCCCAACACTACTTTTTTTGTTTATGAATCCTGGAACCATTTTCTTTGACAGAAACAAAATCCTTCTTCCCAGGGAAACAGTGGCTTATATTGTCTCTAGAATTCTACGACACCATTCACAATTTGTTCACTTAAGACACATTTAGGTCTTTGATTAGGAGTTGTGAAGATACCACATTCTTTGACTAATTGTTTTACTTTTCTCACTGGGGACATGCCAAGACATACCAAACTATCTACAGCAATTTGTGGGGCTACAAACGTGTCTGACTCAAGTGAGGAGCTATGCAGGTTTGTGATTTCCACTTGTTTCAATGTAGTTGGGTCAGCCACAGTTTGTCCCTCAGTTAAATTTCTTCTACAGTTATCACATATTTTGTAGCCTCTTGTTATGCCACCAATCATATCACCTGCTCACATTTGCACTTTACGTAGATTTATCTTGCATATGTCGTTTCCATCTTCCCTGAATGGATTACAGCAATACATGAGCTTCTCGAACTCCATCGCCAAGGTAGATTTGTATAATTTCAACACACAACATATTTTGCAACAACTATCTGTGTAGATGTAGCTGCCACATTGCCATCCAATATTTGATTTTTATTTTTTATTTACACATCAAGTTCCATAGGACCAAATTGAGGAGCAAATCTCCAAGGTCATGGAACATGTCAGTACATGAAATTACAACATAATAGTAATAACAGATAAAAATAAATGTTCATGGACCCGAAAAAAATCAGTCCATAAGTTTAAGTAAACGCAATCAACAATACAATAAGAATCAGCTTAATTTTGCAAGGAACTCCTCAACAGAATAGAAAGAGTGACCCATGATAAAACTCCAGTTTCGATTTTAAAGTGCGTGGATTACTGCTAAGATTTTTGATTTCGAGTGGTAGCTTATTGAAAATGGATGCAGCAGTATACTGCACACCTTTTTGCACAAGAGTTAAGGAAGTCTGATCCAATTAACTGAGTGAAAGCTGCTTATTCTTGCAAATAAGCTAATATTGTTAACAAGAAATGACAGTAAGGAATATATATACTAGAGGCCAATGTCAAAATACCCAGACTCATGAACAGGTGTCAACAAGAGGTTTGTGAACTTACACCACTTATTGCCTGAACCACCCATTCCTGAGCCAAAAATATCCTTTTAGAATGGGAATAGTTACCCCAAAATATAATACCATATGACATAAGCGAATGAAAATAAGCAAAGTAGACTAATTTTCATGTTGAACGATCACTCACTTCTGATACCATTCGAATAGTAAAAATGGAAGTATTAAGTCTTTGAACAAGATCCTGAATGTGGGCTTTCCACGACAGCTTACTATCTATCTGAACACCTAGATATTTGAACTGACACCTAGATATCTGAACTGTTCAGTTTCACTAATCATATGCCCATTCTGTGAAATTAAAACATCAGGTTTTGTTGAATTGTGTGTTATAAACTGTAAAAACTGAGTCTTACTGTGATTTAGTGTTAGTTTATTTTCTATAAGCCATGAACTTAGGTCATGTACTGCACTATTTGAAACCAATCCAATGTTGTGCACAACATCCTTTACTACCTACCAAGCTAGTGTCATCAGCATATAGAAATATTTTAGAGTTACCCGTAATACTGGAGGGCATATCCCTTATATAAATAAGAAACAAAGAGTGGCCCCCAACACTGATCCCTGGGGCACCCCCACTTGACAGTACCTGTTTAGCCCATCCAGTACCCCACAGAGAAAAGAGAATGTAGCATTTTCAGTTGTTAAACAACTTCTAAAGCCGAACTGTACATTTGATAGCAAATTGTGTGATACAACATGATCAATTATCCTTACATACGTAGCCTTTTCAATAACTTTTGCAAACACTGATGGCATAGAAATAGGTCTAAAATTATCTACATTATCCCTTTCTCCCTTTTTATAAAGCGGCTTTACTACCGAGTACTTAAATCGCTCAGTAAACTGACCATTCCTAGTCCTAAAGGAAAAATTACAAATATAGTTAAATACAGGGCTAACATGTGCAGCACAGAACTTCAATATTCTGCTAGACACTCCATCATAACCATGAGAGTCCTTAGTCTTCAGTGATTTAATTATTGACTCAATCTCCCCCTTATCTGTATCACAGAAGAGTATTTCAGACATCAATCTCGGAAAGGCATTTGCCAAGAAAGTTATACAATTTCCTGTAGAAACTAAATTTTTATTTAATTCACCAGCAATGCTCAGAAAATAAAACAATAAACTGGTAGCCAGGATCACAGGGATTCTTTTTATTCCATACTTTTATCCTGTGAACTGGTAATCATGGAATAAAAAGAATTCTTGCAATTTTGGCTACCACTTTATTGTTTTACAACCATCTAGATTGCTCCGACATGAGCACAATGTGCTCCCTACAACGTGACTTACCAAACGAAAGCACTGGCAGGTCGATAGACACACAAACAAACACAAACATACACACAAAATTCAAGCTTTCGCAACAAACTGTTGCCTCATCAGGAAAGAGGGAAGGAGAGGGAAAGACGAAAGGATGTGGGTTTTAAGGGAGAGGGTAAGGAGTCATTCCAATCCCGGGAGCGGAAAGATTTACCTTAGGGGGAAAAAAGGACTGGTATACACTCGCACACATGCACATATCCATCCACACATAAACAGACACAAGCAGACATATTCAAAGACAAAGAGTTTGGGCAGAGATGTCAGTCGAGGCGGAAGTGCAGAGACAAAGATGTTGTTGAATGACAGGTGAGGTACGAATGGCGGCAACTTGAAATTAGCGGAGATTGAGGCCTGGTGGGTAACGGGAAGAGAGGATATATTGAAGACAAAGTTCCCATCTCCGGAGTTCGGATAGGTTGGTGTTAGTGGGAAGTATCCAGATAACCCGGACGGTGTAACACTGTGCCAAGATGTGCTGGCTGTGCACCAAGGCATGTTTAGCCACAGGGTGATCCTCATTACCAACAAACACTGTCTGCCTGTGTCCATTCATGCCAATGGACAGTTTGTTGCTGGTCATTCCCACATACAAAGCTTCACAGTGTAGGCAGGTCAGTTGGTAAATCACGTGGGTGCTTTCACACGTGGCTCTGCCTTTGATCGTGTACACCTTCCGGGTTACAGGACTGGAGGAGGTGGTGGTGGTGGGAGGGTGCATGGGACAGGTTTTACACCGGGGGTGGTTACAAGGGTAGGAGCCAGAGGGTAGGGAAGGTGGTTTGGCGATTTCATAGCGATGAACTAACAGGTTACAAAGGTTAGGTGGATGGCGGAAAGACACTCTTGGTGGAGTGGGGAGGATTTCATGAAGGATGGATCTCATTTCAGGGCAGGATTTGAGGAAGTTGTATCCCTGCTGGAGAGCCACATTCAGAGTCTGATCCAGTCCCGGAAAGTATCCTGTCACAAGTGGGGCACTTCTGTGGTTCTTCTGTGGGAGGTTCTGGGTTTGAGGGGATGAGGAAGTGGCTCTGGTTATTTGCTTCTGTACCAGGTCGGGAGGGTAGTTGCGGGATGCGAATGCTGTTTTCAGGTTGTTGGTGTAATGGTTCAGGGATTCCAGACTGGAGCAGATTCGTTTGCCACGAAGACCTAGGCTGTAGGGAAGGGACCGTTTGATGTGGAATGGGTGGCAGCTGTCATAATGGAGGTACTGTTGCCTGTTGGTGGGTTTGATGTGGACGGGCGTGTGAAGCTGGCCATTGGACAGATGGAGGTCAACGTCAAGGAAAGTGGCATGGGATTTGGAGTAGGACCAGTTGAATCTGATGGAACCAAAGGAGTTGAGGTTGGAGAGGAAATTCTGGAGTTCTTCTTCACTGTGAGTCCAGATCATGAAGATTTCATCAATAAATCTGTACCAAACTTTGGGTTGGCAGGCCTGGGTAACCAAGAAGGCTTCCTCTAAGCGACCCATGAATAGGTTGGCGTACGAGCGGGCCATCCTGGTACCCATGGCTGTTCCCTTTAATTGTTGGTATGTCTGGCCTTCAAAAGTGAAGAAGTTGTGGGTCAGGATGAAGTTGGCTAAGGTAATGAGGGAAGAGGTTTTAGGTAGGGTGGCAGGTGATTGGCATGAAAGGAAGTGCTCCATTGCAGCGAGGCCCTGGACGTGCGGAATATTCGTGTATAAGGAAGTAGCATCAATGGTTACAAGGATGGTTTCTGGGGGTAACAGATTGGGTAAGGATTCCAGGCATTCGAGAAAGTGGTTGGTGTCTTTGATGAAGGATGGGAGACTGCATGTAATGGGTTGAAGGTGTTGATCTACATAGGCAGAGATACCTTCTGTGGGGGTAACCAGCTGCAATGGGACGGCCGGGATGATTGGGTTTGTGAATTTTAGGAAGAAGGTAGAAAGTAGGGGTGCGGTGTGTCGGTGGGGTCAGGAGGTTGATGGAGTCAGGTGAAAGGTTTTGCAGGGGGCCTAAGGTTCTGAGGATTCCTTGACGCTCCGCCTGGACATCAGGAATGGGATTACCTTGGCAAACTTTGTATGTGGTGTTATCTGAAAGCTGACACAGTCCCCCAGCCACATACTCCCGACGATCAAGTACCACGGTTGTGGAACCCTTGTCCGCCGGAAGAATGACGATGGATCGGTCAGCCTTGAGATCACGGATAGCTTGGGCTTCAGCAGTGGTGATGTTGGGAGTAGGATTAAGGTTTTTTAAGAAGGATTGAGAAGCAAGGCTGGAAGTCAGAAATTCCTGGGAGGTTTGGAGAGGGTGATTTGGAGGAAGAGGAGGTGGGTCCCGCTGTGACAGAGGACAAAACTGTTCCAGGCAGGGTTCAATTTGGATCGTGTCTTGGGGAGTTGGATCACTAGGAGTAGGATTAGGATCATTTTTCTTCATGGCAAAGTGATATTTCCAGCAGAGAGTATGAGTGTAGGACAGTATATCTTTGACGAGGGCTGTTTGGTTGAATCCAGGAGTGGGGCTGAAGGAGAGGCCTTTGGATAGGACAGAGGTTTCGGATTGGGAGAGAGGTTTGGAGGAAAGGTTAACTACTGAATTAGTGTGTTGTGGTTCCAGATTGTGTTGATTGGAATTTTGAGCTTTTGGAGGGAGTGGAACTGGAAGTGGGAGATTGAGTAGATGGGAGAGACTGAGTTTGTGTGCAATGAGAGGAGGTTGAGGTTTGTTGGAAAGGTTGTGAAGGGTGAGTGAGTTGCCTTTCCGGAGGTGGGAAACCAGGAGATTGGATAGTTTTTTGAGGTGGAGGGTGGCATGCTGTTCTAATTTGCGGTTGGCCTGTAGGAGGATGCTCTGAACAGCTGGTGTGGATGTGGGAGAGGAAAGATTGAGGACTTTTATTAAGGATAGGAGTTGACGGGTGTGTTCATTGGCTGAGTTGATGTGTAGGTGAAGGATTAGGTGGGTGAGGGCAATGGATTGTTAAGTTTGGAACTGGTATAGGGACTGATGGAAAGAAGGGTTGCAGCCAGAGATGGGAACTTTAAGTGTGAGGCCTTTGGGGGTAATGCCAAATGTCAGACAAGCCTGAGAAAATAAAATATGCGAGCGTAATCTGGCTAGGGCGAAGAAATGTTTGCGGAGGGAATGTAAATAAAACTTAATGGGGTCGTTGTGGGGGTGTTGTGAGGGTGACATGGTATTAGAAGGTGGAATGTGTAACATGAGGCTGAAATGAAAATGAAAATAAAAATAAAAATATATGGGGTGAGATAAAGGTGAACTAGAAAGCAACTGGAGATCTGGTGTGAAAAAAGGCGAAAAAGCGTTGGTTAAAGCTGGTCTATGTTGATCCTGTGGTGAACTTGGGTTGGTAGACAACGATGTGCATAATGGTTAGGTGGTTGTGTTGCCGCCAAAACTCATTAAAGGGTGGAGAAATTCGGGAAAATTTCAAAAAAACTACGTGTAAATGTATTAAAAGGAGTGGTTTTGTGGTGGCAGATTATGAAAATAAGGCTAACAATTGTCTGACAAAGAAATAATGACGTTAAAACCTGTGGGAAGCGGCTAAAAATGATCAGTGATGTGGGAAAAACGGAAATGGAAATAAAGCGAAAGTTATTAGAACTAGACGAAATGGTTGTTTAATAGGTGAAAGGAACTGTTTGTGAACTAGAAACGGTGGATTTTATAGCAGCGGTAGTGTTGAAAGCGGAAAAAAAAATTTTTTTGGTTATGGTTTGCAAGTGGGTTACGTATTATTGAGTATATATAGGCGGGATAAAATTGTATAGTAGATTACGGTAAAAAGGAGAAGGTGAGTACAAAGTGAAACTACTGGCAAAAACAGAAAGAGAAAATAAGACAACAGAAAAGATTTCGAAATGCAACAGTGACAATAACAGACGTAATTGTTGGGTTCAAATTAATGATATGAATATAATAGAGAGAAACATTCCACGTGGGAAAAATATATCTAAAAACAAAGATGATGTGACTTATCAAACGAAAGTGCTGGCAGGTCGATAGACACACAAAAAAACACAAACATACACACAAAATTCAAGCTTTCGCAACCAACAGCCGCTTCATCAGGAAAGAGGAAAGGAGAGGGAAAGACGAAAGGATGTGGGTTTTAAGGGAGAGGGTAAGGAATCATTCCAATCCCGGGAGCGGAAAGACTTACCTAAGGGGGGAAAAAAGGCCAGCTTCACACGTCCGTCCACATCAAACCCACCAACAAGCAACAGCACCTCCATTATGACAGCTGCCACCCATTCCACATCAAACTATCCCTTCCCTAAAGTCTAGGTCTTCATGACAAACGAATCTGCTCCAGTCCGGAATCCCTGAACCATTACACCAACAACCTGAAAACAGCTTTCGCATCCCGCAACTACCCTCCCGACCTGGTACAGAAGCAAATAACCAGAGCCACTTCCTCATCCCCTCAAACCCAGAACCTCCCACAGAAGAACCACAAAAGTGCCCCACTTGTGACAGGATACTTTCCGGGACTGGATCAGACTCTGAATGTGGCTCTCCAGCAGGGATACGACTTCCTCAAATCCTGCCCTGAAATGAGATCCATCCTTCATGAAATCCTCCCCACTCCACCAAGAGTGTCTTTCCGCCGTCCACCTAACCTTCGTAACCTCTTAGTTCATCCCTATGAAATCCCCAAACCACCTTCCCTACCCTCTAGCTCCTATCCTTGTAACCGCCCCCGGTGTAAAACCTGTCCCATGCACCCTCCCACCACCACCTACTCCAGTCCTGTAACCCGGAAGGTGTACACGATCAAAGGCAGAGCCACGTGTGAAAGCACCCATGTGATTTACCAACTGACCTGCCTACACTGTGAAGCTTTCTATGTGGGAATGACCAGCAACAAACTGTCCATTCACATGAATGGACACAGGCAGACAGTGTTTGTTGGTAATGAGGATCACCCTGTGGCTATACATGCCTTGGTGCACGGCCAGCACATCTTGGCACAGTGTTACACCGTCCAGGTTATCTGGATACTTCCCACTAACACCAACCTGTCAGAACTCCGGAGATAGGAACTTGCCCTTCAGTATATCCTCTCTTCTCGTTATCCGCCAGGCCTCAACCTCCGCTAATTTCAAGTTGCTGCTGCTCATACCTCACCTGTCTTTCAACAACATCTTTGCCTCTGTACTTCCGCCTCGACTGACATCTCTGCCCAAACTCTTTGCCTTTACAAATGTCTGCTTGTGTCTGTGTATGTGCGGATATATGTGTGTGTGTGTGTGTGTGTGTGTGTGTGTGTGTGTGTGTGTGTGTGTGTGTGTGTGTGTGTGTGCCTGTCTTTTTCCCCCCTAAGGTCAGTCTTTCCACTCCCGGGGTTGGAATGACTCCTTACCCTCTCCCTTAAAACCCACATCCTTTCGTCTTTCCCTCTCCTTCCCTCTTTCCTGATGAAGCAGCTGTTGGTTGCGAAAGCTTGAATTTTGTGTGTATGTTTGTGTTTTTTTGTGTGTCTATTGACCTGCCAGCGCTTTTGTTTGGTAAGTCATATCATCTTTGCTTTTAGATATATTTTTCCCACGTGGAATGTTTTGAGAGAGAGAGAGAGAGAGAGAGAATAGAAGATGAGCTTTTCTCTCCGCCCCGAGTTTTGACCACTGCATTTTCATACATTATCCAACAAAGTAATTAGAAATTTCGTATTGTTCGTCTTCGAATGTAGTAGCCTTTCAAATATTCGTAGCAACAAAGATAAATTTCTTTACACAAAAATATCAACACTGCACAAGGCTTCAGGATTGTTGCACAAATTGATACACTGGGCCTCATTAAGATTTCACGTAGCAGCACCTATTGCTTCATGGAATTTTGTGAAGTGCTTCTTGGTTTTAGTGAACCATAATGAAGTGCTTTAATTAGTGCCAAATTCAAGAGGGGAGTTATTTCTTTTGCGGAACAAAGTTCTAACTGTGCTGCAGGTCTGCAATATGGGATTGATGAGAGCAACATCAGGTGATGACTGCAGAGAGACAAACTATTAGAATGTTCAAGTAGCAGGAAAGCATTTAGTGAGCCAAAGTGTAGCTGATATCAAATGATTTTAAATGAATTTGTTAAGGAACAGCTTCAGAAATTCCTGCCTGTGAATGCCAAAGTTTTAAAAATTGAGGCACATGAACTTACTAGAGAGCAAAAAATCAAAAATTTTAAGGCTACTCGCAGCTGGATTGATCTGTTTATGATGCGTTGATGTTTTTCACTTCAGAGGTGAGCTTCAGTTGCACAGTAGCTGCCGAAAAATTATGAAGGAAAACTTGTGGAACTTCAGCCCTTCATAATCAGGTGGCACACAGAAAAGCAATACCTTCTTGGTCAGATAGGAAACGCTGACCAAACTCCCATATATTTTGACATGCCATCAAATTACAAGGCTGACGCCAAAGGAAAGAAAGACATAAGTGGCCTTACATCAGAGGATGAAAAACAGCAGATGTCCGTCATGCTTGCTTGCACAGCAGATGGACATAAATTACCCCCATTCATAGTTTTCAAGCAAAAGACTTTACTGAAATCAGAAGTGTTTCCAAAAACTCTAATTGTACAAGCAAATAAAACTGGTTGGTTTTCGAACATGGTGCTGGAATGGATTAGGCGCGTGTGGAATCTTTATCCTGGCGCAATGCTTGGTTTATGCAGTGTGTTGGTATAAGATGCGTTCGCAGACCATACAACACCTGCAGTAAAATGAAAATTTGAGGAAAGCAAAATGGACTTGGCAGTAATTCCAGACAGGATGACATCAATTCTGCAACCACTTGGCGTCTGTTTGAATAAGCCATTTAAGGACAAGCTTAAACGCATGTACACAAACTGGCTTCTGAAAACCGGCAGACAACTGACACCAACAAGATGCGTAAAACGTGCAAGTTTGCCACAAGTGTGCCAATGGATTTATGATGCATGGAAATGTGTTCCAAATCAGACTGTGCAACAAGCATTTAAAACATGGCAACTTAAGAAGAAGAAGATGGTACGGAGGACGATGCTCTGTATGAAGAAATGAGGAACAAAGAATCGAGTGATAGTGATTCAGAGTCTTGGCTGGTATTTAAACATTTCATATAAGATGTATTACAAACATAATAAAATTTTGTTTTAAATTTCAGCATTTAATTTCTAAGTTATTTTCATTCTTATTTTATAAGTGTTGCTACTCTGCATTGCACAGGATAGAAAAGTGTGGAGAGCTGCATCAAACCAGTCTACGGACTGAAGACAACAACAACAACAACAACAACAACAACAACAACAACACACTGCATTTAAAGTCGTCACTAAAAATCTACTACAAAAATCCGACTGGCAAGACTGACTGGGATGTATGTCAATATGGCCAACTCTACGTTCTGAATTTTTTCCTACCTGTGACAAGAGATGGCTGCTAATAGGAACTTTTATGAATCGTGAATCACATGCAGTATTCTCTTGACCATAAGAATAATACGAATGTAAGCATTATGCTATGTATTCTCTCATGTTTGCTGCTATCTCATTTAAATCCTGTCTGCCTAATAAACTATGAAACTAGAGTGAGACAACAGCAAACGCAGAAGAATATACATATCATGTCGTGTTTATATTCATATTATTCTTATGTTTAATAGTGATACAGTCAGAAATGAAGCATGGGAACTGATTAGATTTTTAAATCTAAGATGACTAATTTCTGTGCAGAATGTAATGTAGTAAAGAGGTGTCTGCAAAGATTTACAAACGGAAAAGAATTTTCGCTAAACTCTCATTCGCAACTTCTATCATACACGGTCTATTATTTGGTTCTTGTTGATCATTATCAAAGAAAGCAGCAGTGTAAGTAACAATAAATAGCAGTCTCTTGCCATTGTTTGACTAATGAGACAATTCCTCTCTTTTTTTTTATTGTAAGCGACAGTAGCACGGACAAAAGCAAGGCATGCCACGAGCGGCGACAGGTCGTAAACACTCATTATCAGAATGTGAAAAACAATGCATGACAGTACAATAATGCATTTTCAGCTTAGAGTGACATAAACACCTATAACAAAGAGAATGGCACTTATCAGATCAAAGCAAAATAAGCAATCGATTCAAACCAGATGAAGGATGAAGCATGTGAAAAAGGAAGGGTACCCATATAAATACGGGCGGAGTGCCTGACACATAGCAATGGCTACCTGGTAAAGCTTAACTGCTAAGCTTACGACTCGAACCAAACTACTGTAGCTGTATCTTCATCCATTTGACCTAAACTGCGTGTCATGTTACAATGAACCAACTTTGTTTTGATTTGGAGGTGCGGTCTAAAAATAAAGTGCCTGGCAGAGGGTTCAATGAACCACCTTCAAGCTGTCCAAATTTCATGAGAAGATCTTATCGCAACGAGAAACGCCTTTGTTTTAATGACTGCCACTCCAATTCACGTTATCATGTCTGTGGGACTATCCCCTCTACTTCGCGATAATACAAAATGAGCTGCCCATCTTTATACTTTTTCATTGTCATCCATCAGCCCCATCTGATGCGGATCCCACACCGCACAGCAATACTCCAGAATAGGGTGGACAAGCATGGTGTAAGCAATCTCTTTAGTAGACCTGTTGCACCCTCTAACTGTTCTGTCAGTGAATCGCAGACTTTGGTTGGCTCTACCCACAACATTATCTATGTGATCGTTCCAATTTAGGGTATTTGTAATTGTAATCCCAAAGTATTTAGTTGAATTTACAGCCTTCAGATTTGTGCGAATTATCACATCATCGAAATTTAGCGGATTTCTTTTAGTACTCATGTGAATAACTTCAGACTTTTCTTTATTCAGGGTCAATTGCCACTTTTCGCACCATACCGATATCTTATCTAAATCATTTTGCAATTCGTTTTGGTCATCTGATGACTTTACAAGATGGTACATGAAAGCATCATCTGCAAACAATCTAAGACGGCTACTGAGATTGTCTCCTATGTCATTAATATAGACCAGGAACAATAGAGGGCCTATAACACTTCCTTGGGGAATGCCGGATATTATTTCTGTTTTACTCGATGACTTTCCATCTATTACTACAAACTGTGATCTTTCTGACAGGAAATCACGAATACAGTAATACAACTGAGGCGACATTCCATAGGCACACAGTTTGGTTAGAAGATGCTTGTGAGGAATGGTGTCTAAAGACTTCTGGAAATCTAAAAATATGGAATCAATTTGAGATCCCCTGTCAATAGCACTCATTACTTCACGAGAGTAGGTTGTGTTTCGCAAGAACAATATTTTCTGAATCCGTGCTGACGTGTCAGTAACTTGTTTTCTTCGGGGTACTTCATAATGTTTGAATACAGTATATGTTCCAAAACCCTACTGCAAATTGATGTTAGTTATATGGGCCTGTAATTCAACAGATTACTCCTACTTCCCTTTTTGGGTATTGGTGTGGCTTGAGCAATTTTCCAGTCTTTAGGTACAGATCTTTCCATGCACAAGCGGTTGCATGTAACTGCTAAATATGGAGCTATTTTATCAGCATACTGTAAGAGGAACCTGACTGGTATACAATCTGGACAGGAAGCCTTGTTTTTTATTAAGTGATTTAAGCTGCTTTGTGACACCGAGGATATCTATTTCTATGTTTCTCATCTTGGCTGTTGCTCTTGATTCGAATTCAGGAATATTTACTTCATCTTTTATGGTGAAGGAGTTTCAGAAAATCATGTTTAATAATTCTGCTTTAGTGGCACTAGGTAGTAAGTGCATCTTGCCACTGGTGTGCTTTATGTATGACCAGAACCTCTTTGGGTTTTCTGCCACATTTTGAGTGTGTTTCGTTGTAGAAATTACTGAAAGCATCTCGCATTGAAGTACACACTATACTTCCAACTTCTGCAAATCTTTGCCAATCTTGGGGATTTTGTGTTCTTTTAAATTTGGCATGCTTTTTTCACTGTTTCTGCAACAGCAATCTGACCCGTTTTGTGTACCATTGGGGATCAGTACCATCACTTATTAATTTATGTGGTATATATCTCTCAATTGCTGTCGATACTATCTCTTTGAAATCATTCCACAACTTTTCTATTCTTACATGATCAGATTGGAAGGAGTGCAGATTGTCTCTTAAAAAGGCATTAAGAGCATTTTTATCAGCTTTTTTACATAGACATACTTTGCATTTCTTTTTGATGGTTGTAGGAGTTACGGTATTCGGCATAGCAGCTACTGCCTTGTTGTTGCTAATCCCTGTATTCGTCACGATGTTCACTATTTGTCCAGGATTATTTGTTGCTAAGAGGTCAAGTATGCTTTCGCAACCATTTACGCTTCGAGTGGGCTCATTAACTAATTGTTCAAAATAATTTTCTGAGAAAGCATTCAGTACAATTTCGGATGACGTTTTATGCCTGCCACCGGCTTTAAACGTATAATTTTTCCAGCATATCGAGAGTAGATTAAAGTCACCACTGACTATAATTGTATGAGTGGGGTACTTATTTAAAATGAGACTCAAGTTTTCTTTGAACTGTTCAGCAACTATATCTTCTGAGTCGGGGGGTCGGTAAAATGATCCAATTAATAGTTTAACCTATCAAGTATAACCTGTACCCATACTATTTCACAGTAACTATCTACTTCAATTTCACTACAAGGCAAACTACTTCTGACAGCAATAAATACTCCACCACCAATTGTATTTAATCTATCCTTTCTGAACACTGTTAGAAAAAATTTCTGTTGAGCTTATTTCCGGCTTTAGCCAGCTTTCTGTACCTATAACTATTTGAGCTTCAGTGTTTTCTATTACGACTTGGAGCTCTGGTTCTTTCCCAACACAGCTACGACAATTTTTAACTACAATACTGATCATTTCTACAACTACCTTACTGTGTTTTACCTGCCCCCTTTTAGACGGATGCCCTTTCTGTGGTTCCCTCAGGCCCTCTAACCTAAAAAACCGCTCAGTCCCTTCCACACAGCCCCTGCTACCCGAGTAGCTGCTTCCTGTGTGTAGCGGACTCCTGACCTATTAAATAGAACCCGCAAATCCACCATCTGATGGCGCAAGTAAAGGAATCTGCAGCCTACATGGTCAGAGAACCGCCCGAGCCTCTGATTCAGACCCTCCACTTGGCTCTACACCGAAGGACCACAGTCGGTTCTATCGACAATGTTGCAGATGGTGAACTCCGCCTTAATCTTGCAGAGAACAAAGACAAAATTAACAATCTGCTTATGAATAATAAATTTTCAGCAGAAATGATGCACAGAAGACCGGTAGAGATATCAGACGAGTTAAGAAAATTGCATTCAGAACGTATGAAATAGTATTGGGCTGAGTGCTTGAAGCAAGTGGTCCTATCTTCAAAGAGAAAGTGAACATGGAATGACTCAAGTGGTCCAATGTGGCCAATTGAGTTAATAATAATAACAACAACAACAACAATAATAATAATAAATAATAATAGAAAAAATAATATTTGGGGATGTAATAGAAAAAATAAATTTTGAGGATGTAAAATAAATAAATAAATAAATAAAAATAATACATCACTCTTGAAAAAGTTGTCAGAGAATGGAGAAAAGCAGGTGCACCAGCACACAGACTGTGGCCAAAACGTAAGGGCATAGAATTAGACTGTTTAGCACTTGCTGACAACATGGCACTGATTGCCCAAGACATTACCAATGCACAGAAACAGCTAGGATTATTACAAGAGCAGGCAACAAAAATAGGATTACGAATTTCATTTGAAAAAACAAAATTTATGACTGACATCAAAGATGCACCTTCTGATCTCAAAATTGGTAATAACTATATCTCTCGAGTAAAATAATTTAAATATTTAGGTGAATGGATTGCAGAAAATTGTAATGAAAAGAAATCTGTCAGATAAGGGTCCAGCAAATGGAGAAGGCGTTTCAGTTAGCAAAACACATTTACAACAAAAAGAGTCTCTCTACAAATCTGAGACACTAAACCTTCAACACAGAACACTAAAAGGGGAATTAGAAGTGAAAGAATGTAAAATAATGAGGAAAATCCTAGGACCAAGAGCTAAAAATGGTGTGCATTATCCAAAACCCAACGCAGAAATATATAAAAATATCTCCACAATAACAGAAACAATGCGCATGATTAGAATCCACTTCATGGGGCATTTATAAAGAATGGACCCAAACAGGTTAACACACAAAATCCATACATTTTTAAAGAACAAAACTACAAGACTGAACTGGTACGAACAGATGGAAAAAGACCCGAGAGAATTAGGGTCTCCAAATCTACATGACATAAATGAAATCAGAAAAATCACACACACACGGGGTTTTGAGTAAGAAGAGAGAAAAACTAACCGACACTTGGTCTGCACAACGAAAGGTAGCCCATTCATTGCTTATGAAGGAATAATGGGCAAAAAGGAAGGCCAACAAATGTTGGTGGTAGTTAGTGTTTAACGTCCCGTCGACAACGAGGTCATTAGAGACGGAGCGCAAGCTCGGGTTAGGGAAGGAAATCGGCCATGCCCATTCAAAGGAACCATCCCGACATTTGCCTGACACGATTTAGGGAAATCACGGAAAACCTAAATCAGGATGGCCGGAGACGGGATTGAACCGTCGTCCTCCCGAATACGAGTCCAGTGTGCTAACCACTGCGCCACCTCGCTCGGTCCAAAAAATGTTGATTATGCGTAGTCCTAAGTGATCCATCCACGAAGAAGAAGAAGAAGAAGAAGAAATCATCGTTTACTGGCACAGGCACATGGATGACATAATATGCATGGTAGATGAACGTCAAAGCAAAACAATGGTAGATGAACGTCAAAGCAAAACACAATAATTACATTACGATGAACATAAAGTTTACAATATAAGAGGAACAAGAAAACACCCTCAACTTTCTATACATAACCATAAGAAAAGATACTCACAACCACAGTTTTGATGCATACAGAAAACTCACAACAACAGAAGCAAAATAAATTCAACCACAAACCACGCACAGAATTGCAATCAAGTTGCAGTCAGGTACTAAATGGAGTAATAAGATTTCCCTAGACATTTATGATTACCAAAAATAGTTGACCACTAAAAAAGAAACACTAGTTCATCAACTTAACAGTAAAATGAAGAGACAAATAGTCAAAAACCAAATTGCATCAACATATACAAGCAGCATAATTACAGTAAAATGGCTTACAAGGACCTATCAAAGCAAATTCACATACAAAATTCATGACACATTAAAAAACAGGGCATGAACATTGCCTACAAAACAAATAATTCAATCCGTAGAATTAAACTGAAATCAAAACCAGACTGATACTGACAATCTGGTCTCTACTAGCTCAATTACTGGGACTGTGGAACAAAACTACATTGGGATGACTGATAGGACATTTGACACAAGCTATAAAGAGCACATCAGGGCATGGAAATATGGTACAAACCATTCAACACTTGCAGACCACATTAAACAGGAATGCCATATACAGTAGCAAGTACTACAGAAAAAGATATGATGATCACAAAAATCAGTAAAGGAAACATACACACAAAGCATCAACACACAATGTTGTTAGTCAATGACCAAATCAATATTTAAAACTAGACACTGTATAAAATAATTAAAAATCACATCACACACACACACACACACACACACACACACACACACACACACACATTTAGGTTTTCAACTCCATCACTACTCCATTCCTTTTACACATTAAATGAAGACCTAACAATATAATTTAAAAGAACAACATGTATCTGACAAATTTCAGAAAAAAACAACAGTTTTACGTCAAAGGAAACTAATGGTAAAGTTGATAACACTACAGAAAATGCACGATATATTTTTAGCCAGAAAGATACAAATAAACAGATCGATTGAGTTCCACACTTCAAATATCTCCGTGAGATCATAGAACCAACAGGGTTGGAAAAGGAAGCACAGAAATTCAAGGGTTCAAACGAGCATATGGGAGAACGCGTGAAATCTACAACAAGAAATGTATGTCCATTCATACAAAGATCGAACATTATAATACAGTGATTAAATCTGAAGTTCTGTAATCGAACAAAACCTTGGAACTTAATAGAAAAGGTGATTTGGAGAACATCTTGAAGGAGGAAAGAAAGAGCATGAGGAAAATGCTGGGATCAGATAAAACAGGAGAGGGGTATAGACTCACATTATGCAAAGAAACAGAAGAACTGTCTAACCTTGCTGCAGATATCAAGAAATGAAGGCTGAAGTTCTACGGACACATTCATAAACTCCCATCTTCAAGGCTAACTCACAAGATTTTGACACACACTGCAAAACTGAAGAACATTCCATGGATAAAAGAACTAAAATATGATTTGGAAAAGTCACAGATAGGAACATCGGACATACTAGACCAGAAACTTTAATGTTAGAAGATAAACTGATGGGTAGTAAAGCCAGAGAATGAAGTCCCTAAAAGATCAGGGACCAAGTCATCAGAAGAAAGGAAGAAAGCACATAGCGAAAGAATGAAAGCTGTATGGGCTATTACATAGGCGAATCATAAATGTAATGCGTTATCCAACAGAGTCCATACGCACATAATAATAATAATAATAATAATAATAAACAGTAGTTGTGCTGCACTGTGTTGTGTTAAACATCAGAGAATGCACAGTTCTGCAAAGCAATGTGAGATTAGACCAGAATTGACAGTACCAAACAAAGAAATAACCCAAACACATGCAAGCAGATGGCATTTGCTAAAGTGAGTTTAAAAATGGGCATGAAATACCATACAGAAAAATCAACATTTTTTGTAATGAACTGTTTTTCGATCTAAAGGTCAAATCTGATTGTAAAGTTTTATTTCAACAAAATGTAATGCAGTTGGTGACAAAAACATGAATTTTCTTGCAGCTGTAAAGGCATAATTAAAACCTTACCAACAACTGTAAAATAACTACAGACAATATGACCACACGAATTAGGAATGGAAGATATTTTCATTTCTGCTGCTTCTTAATTCTCAATATTTTCATCATTCTTTGGTTTACTCTTAATCTATATTCTGTATTGACTACACAGTACATCCCACTCAAGAGGTCCTGTAATCCTGCCTCTTTTCTTAGAGGATGTTGACGTCATCACAATACCTTATCACTGATACCCTTTCACCGTGCACTTCAACCCCACTTTAAAATTTTTCTTTTTTCCTTCCACTGCTACTTGGTATGTGTGTTGTCCAGCAGAGGAGAAACACTGTACACTTGGCTTATGTCGTTTTTAATCTGAGCATTTCTCTTTTTGGCCTCCATTTTATTGCGCCCACTTGGTTGTCGTACATACTGTATACTAGCCTTCTCCCTGCAGCTTCGCCCGCTTATGTGTTTGACACATATATTGAACACACCTCATGTGTGTCCATCTCTTTGTCTGTCTATCTGTCTGTCCATCTCAATCTTCCACATCTATCCGTCCATCTCCTCCTCCACACTCTCTCTGTCTTTTCATCTCCTCCTCCCCTCTCTTTGTCCATTTCCTCTATCCCCTTCCTCTGATCATTTCTTCCCCCCAACTTCCTCCCACCATATCCTCTTCCCCCCTCTCTGCCACCTCCCCCTCTTCCTTCTCCACCTGCCCACTTCACTCTCCACCTGCCTCACACATCTCCCTCTCCTCCCTTCTCTCTGTCCATTTGCTCCTCCCCCTCACCCTGTTCATCCTCTCCTCTATCCACCTCAACCCAACCCCAGCTATACTTACCTGCATATGAAGAGCATGAAATACAATTCAGTAAAGTGGGCCAATACTACTTCCACAAGACACCTGCCATGCAGGGAAGGCTACATATCATGGGTTCAGAAAACCATTTCTTGCCCCCAACATGTAGGCTGCCCTGCAACTCAGGCTGATTTGGCAGGCTGATGCTGTCCCCACATAACATGCAGGTCAGCCTATACACAAGAGACTGAAAAAAAACACATTTTTGCCCATATCTCTGCTCCTGTTGGAGCTAGGAAGTTATAAACCCCACAGAGCTGACACTTGTGAGACTCACAGTTTCTGCACCAAATTGGGTTGAAATCAATCCAAGAGTCTGGGAGATTCAGGACATACACATTGCTTTATATATATGTAACAGATTACTGGTCTTTGCCAATAGAGTTTATCTGTTTTTCTGAAGATTTCCAGCATCTTGCACAACTTTATATTGTCAAATGCTATAGCTAGGGTGACAAGTGCTATGAAAGTGTCTTTATCTGTCTTAAGACTGATCTCAATTTTCATTTCCATGCTTCTGTATACTATTATGGGCAGCAACGTGGATGCATGAGCGGAGCTGATTGTGCGATATTTTCCACATTTATCTGCCCTCACTGTCTTCAGGATTGTGTGAATGATATTCTTCCAAAAGCCAATGGCTTGTCTTCAGTTTCATATATTCTAGACACTAATTTCAATAATCATTTTGTTGCCATTTTGTCCCGATACTTTTAGAGATTCTTCAGGACTTTCATTTATCCCTTCTGCTTTGTTTGATTGCAAATCTTACAAAAGCTGTGCCAAACTCTGACTCTAGTACTGGGTGCCACACTTCCTCCGAATTGACAACCATTTATTCTTCTATCATTGTATCAGACAGTGGCTCACATTGCACTCTTTCCTCCTACCCATTTTCTCTTCCATCAACACCTTTAATGTGGGCACCTTTTGTTTTAAATTATCCAAAATTTATTTTGACTTTTCTATGTGCTGATGTTGGCCATTTGACAAACAATTCTTTTTCAGTTTCATCACATTTTTTCCTACAGCCATTTGGCTTTTGTTTCTTTGCACTTCCTACTGACTTCATTTGTTAGTGATCTGTAGTGCTACAGTTCTTTCATTTGCTAGACTTTTATTTCCTTCTCTAATCAATTGATTTAATATTTGTTCCATTATACAATTTCTTTGTAGATATCTTTTTCCATGCTGATGTTTTGCTGTCCAATTTTTGTGGTTATCCTTTTTAGAAATTCCATTCCTCCCAATCTGAACTTCTTACTGTGGTCTTCAGTTTCACAATATCTACGGCATCAGAGAACCTCAAATACACATCCTCAGTACTTCAGTACCCCACCTCCTCCTACAATGATTCATCCTGAATGCTCTCTGAAACTACGGCCTACTCTTCACTATTACTAGATTGTGATCCAAGTCCATATCTTCATCTGAGCAGGCTCACAATCCAATATCTGATTCCAGAATCTTTGTTCTACCAAAATGTAATCGCACTGGAAGTTTCGTGTGTCCAGTGGACTTTTGCCAAGTAAAAGTCCTCCCTTAATGATTTTCTATCAATGTATCAGCCACTAATACCTGAAATTTACTGCGGAACTCATTGAGTCTGCCCACTCTATGCCCTCCTACTGTGAACTCTATATTCTCCTGCAACTTTCCCTGCTATTCCTTCCCCTACTATAGAGTTTCAGTACACCATGATTATTAAATTTTTACCTCTCTTTAAGAACTGTATTATCTATAGAACGGCCACATATATTCTCTGTACATCATCAGCTCTGGTAAGGTTATCGGTATATTTCAACAGTTCCCGCTTTCCACTGCATATGCAGCATCCACGGATGGTTAGGCTATAAGGAAGAGAGACTTAGATGTGGAATGAATGACAGCTATCAAAGTGGATGTACTGTTGGTGGTTGGCGTACTTTATATTGATGTACATATTTATGGAGCCATCTGAGATGTGGAGATCGAAGAAAGATGGCTCGATGACTTGAGAAGGACCAAGTGAAGCTGATTTGAGAACTGGTGTTGAGGGTATAGAGGAAATGGTGAAGGCTGTCCTTGTCTTGCGCCCAGATCATAAAAATGTCATGAATGAATCCAAATCAGACAATAGGTTTTAGGTGTTAACTATGTAGGAAGGATTCATCCAGATGGCCCGAAAATAAGTTTGCACAGGATGGTGGCATATGAGTACTCATGGCAGTACCACACTTTGTTTGTAGATTCAGCCTTCGAATGTAAAATAATTTTGGGTCAGGATGTGGTTGGCTAGGTATCAGAATGACGTAGAGAAAGGTAATGAGGAATGTTTGTGTATGAAGATGTCACATCCACAGTGACCAACAAGGTGTCTGGCGGTAATGCAATAGGAACCGTGGAGATGCAGTGTCTTGAATGTAGGATGGGAGGTTATGGAAAATAGTTTGGAGGTGTTGGTAAGCAAAGGCAGAAGTTTGTTATGTGGGAGCATTGTACCCAGCCATAATGGGATGACCTGTAGGCAGACCTATAGGGTTGGGTTTGCAGAGTAGGTAGAAGGTAGAAGTTTGTAGGGTTGATGGTGTGAGAAGGGAGATGGGCTCAGGTGTTAGGTTCTGGGATGGACCTATGGCCTTGAGAAACTGCATGAGGTCATGTTTGACTTTTGAGATGGAATCACAGTTGTAAGGTTTGTATGCAAATGTGTTGGCAGAGACCCTCAACCACATACAGCAGTCAGCTTTCTAGATGTCTATCTCCATCTCTCCTTTCAGAGTATGCTGATGCAACAGCTCCATACTTAACAATCATTTACAACTGCTTGGTCAATGAAAGATCTGTACCAAAAGACTAGAAAGTTGCACAGCTCACACCAATATTCAAGATAGGTAGTAGGAATAATCCACCAAATTACAGGCCCATGTCATTAACAACAATATGCAGCAGGATTTTGGAACATATGTTATGTTCAAACATTATGAATTATGGTCTATTGAAACACAGTCAACCCAGATTTAGAAAACATTGTTCTTGTGAAACACAACTAGCTGTATATTCCGTATCAAGTGCACCAACCATCAACAATACCTCCACTTTGAGTGCTACTGACAAGGGATTTCAAACTGATTCTGTATTTCTAGATTTGCAGAAGACTTTTGACACAGTACCACATAAGCAACTTTTAGTGAAATTGCATACTTATGGAATATTGACTCAGTTATGTGAGTGGATTTATGATTTCCTGATTTACAGTTCACAGTAATTGATGGAAAGCCATTGAGTAAAACGGAAGTGTTTTGTGGCGTTCCCAAGGTAGAGTTATAGGCCCTCTGCTGTTTCTTACCTACATAAATGATTTAGGAGACAGTCTGAGCAGCAGTCTTAGGTTGTTTGCAGATGTTGCTGTCATTTCTCATCCAATAAAGCCATCATAAAATCAAAACAAATAGCAAAACAATTTAGAAAAGATAGCTGTATGGTGTGAAAATTGGCAATTGTCCCTAAATAATGAAAAGTGTGAGGTCATTTACACATGTGCTAAAAGGTATCCACTTAACTTTGGTTACACAATAAATCAGTCAAATCTAAAGGCCGCAAATTCAGGTAAATACCTAGGGATTACAATTACGAACAACTTAAATTGGAAAGAACGCATAGAAAATGTGAGACAAGCAACCCACAGACTACGTTTTATTGGCAGAACAGCTACAAAAAGTGAAATGTCTACTAAACAGATAGCCTACACTATGCTTCTCCACTCTCTTTTGGAGTAATTCTGCACAGTCTAGGGTCCTTATCAGATGGGATTTACAGAGTACACTGAGAAATTTCAAAGAAGAGCGGCATGTTTTGTATTATCGCAAAATAGGGGAGAGAGAGAGAGAGAGTCACTGACATGATACAGGATTTGAGGTGGACATCATTAAAACAAAGGTGTTTTTCATTGCGACAGACTCTTCTCACAAAATTTGAATCACCAGCTTTCTCCACCAAATGTGAAAATAATTTGTTGAATCCAACCTACACAGGCAGGAACTATCATCATAACAAAAAAGGGAAATCACAGATCACATGGGAATAATAGAGAATTATTGTGATGGTGGTTCGATGAACCCTCTGCCAGGCACTTAAGTGTGATTTGCAGAGTATCGATGTAGATGCAGATGGCTCCATACATACGACTCTCCATATCATGTGCACCAACCATCAACAGTACCTCCACACTTTGACAGCTGTCATCCATCCCATGCCAAAAAGTATCTTCCTTACAGCCTTACCAACCACAGAAGCTGCATCTGCAGTAGAAAATACAAATTGTTAAAATATACCAATAACCTTACCAGAGACTTTACAGATGGACAGTATCCTATCCAGGTCATTATCAAGAAGTCTCCAGTGCCACTAGTAAACCTGTTAACCAGCCACTGGCCAGCAATCGTCTGATCACCCAGTATCACACTGGCCTTAAAAAACTCAACCACAACCTCTATCAGGCTTTCAACTACCTCGCGTTATGCCACAAGGTGAGAGATGTCCTACCCAAAATCCTAGCCACATCTCTCACAGTAGTGTTCTGCTACCCATCCAACCTACGTACAGTACATCCTTGTCCATTTCTATTTCAATCCTACTCCCACCCCTGCACTCTATGGGTCATTCTCTTGTGGTCGGCCCAGGTGTAAGACCTGTCCTACACCTCCCTACCACCTCCTACCACAGTACAGTCACAAAAACATACTACCCCATAAAAGGCAGGGCCATATGGAAAAGAAGCTATGTTATATACCAGCTATGCTGCATTTAGTTTACAGCAGTCTATGTGAGCATCCCAAGTAACCGACTGTCTACTCATATGAATGACCACTGTCAAACTATGGCAAACCATAAATTTGACCATACCATTTTCGAACATGCTGCACACAACAACACAAATGACTTCAACAATTGCTTCAGTATGCAGGCCATTTGGATAATCCCTTCCAGAACAAGTTTCACTGACCTACACAGATGGGAATTCTCTCTAGAACACATCCAGCACTCTTGCCGTTCCACTGGCCTAAACCTCTGCAAAACTGTTCACACTGCCTCACCTTGCCTTTTCCATTCTCTCTGCAATCCGTAGCACTCCTTATCCATCCAGATCACGCACTACCTTGTCCCACCACTCTTCCCCCCTCCCCCTACGTCACGAGCATTCTCTCCCCCCCTTTCAACACCTCTCCCTTTCTCTCCCATCCCTTTCTCCCTCTGCATCTTCATTTTTCTCTTTCATTTTCCCCCCTTCATGTCTCCAGCTCTCCTCTTAATACATCTCTTTTCCTCGTAACCTTTGCACATTTTTCACCTTGTTGTGTGGCCACAAAGTCCTGTCTCTTTCCTGCTATTTCCTCCCCACCTCTATTCCCTCCCCACCTCCAACAGCTCAGACGACTGGTTTAAAAAATTGAGTATCAATAATTAATCTTCTTGTGACTTCAGGAGTGTGTTTGTGGGTATGTGAATGTGTGTACTATTGCTGGAAAAGGAGCTACTGTTCAAAAGCTAGTGTGAACACTGTTTTCTGTTATGTGTTACTGTGTTCCACACGGTGTGCTATAGGTGAGTGGTTACCTTTCCATTATTGTTATGAATTTAGGTACCTTATCATATGACAAAACTGGTCAGAATAATGAAAGCTGAAGCTACTGTAACTTACGTCATCCACATTTTCTGTTGACTGCAGTCTAATATATTCCAGTTGAGCATGTGTGTATAACTCTAGAGTCTAAGCATACTATAGTCAAAAAAAAAGTATATGAGCTTAGTGCATTAGTGAATTTCAAGTTTACTATGCTATTTGAATTTGCATTTATATTAAAGTTATCAAATACAGGAAGGTTATTATGAATAACCTGAGAAACTACACCCATGCAGCACAATACATGGCATTGATTGGGCAATATACATCAATTACTTAAAATCTTTATTGTACAGTGTTACACCCACCATTTCGATTGATGTTTCTTTTATATATAATATGTCTGCTTCTGTCTGTATATGTGTGGATGGATATGTGTGTGTGTGTGCGCGCGCGAGTGTATACCCGTCCTTTTTTCCCCCTAAGGTAAGTCTTTCCGCTCCCGGGATTAGAATGACTCCTTACCCTCTCCCTTAAAACCCACATCCTTTCGTCTTTCCCTCTCCTTCCCTCTTTCCTGATGAGGCAACAGTTTGTTGCGAAAGCTTGAATTTTGTGTGTATGTTTGTGTTTGTTTGTGTGTCTATCGACGTGCCAGCGCTTTCGTTTGGTAAGTCACATCATCTTTGTTTTTAGATATATTTTTTCCCACGTGGAATGTTTCCTTCTATTATATTCATATTATGTACAAGATTAGATTTTCTTGTAACTGCTATATATTTGCAACATAAACTGCAACATCAAATGAATGTTGCACTTTTTAGATCTGAACGTACTTTGCAATTCATCTCACTGTTACTTGATATATTGCTTGATCAATTATCCTGCTCAATTTGTGCATCTCTTTGCATTCTACCAGACTACCACTTCCTAACTGAAAGAGTGCAGAAAGTTGAAATAAACAGTCCACATAATATGCAAAAAACTGGTGATTTCTCAAACTGGGGAACAATCAAGAATGGGATGCTGCAAGGTTCGGTCTTGGGTCCTCTGCTATTCTTAATATATATTAATGACTTGCCATTCTATATTCACAAAGATGCGAAGCTGGTACTTTTTGTCGATGATACAAGTATAGCTATCACACCCAACAGACAAGAATTAACTGATGAAATTGTAAATGATATTTTTCAGAAAATCATTAAGTGGTTCTCTGCAAATGGGCTCTCATTAAACTCTGACAAAACACAGTATATACAGTTCCACACAATAAATTGAATGACACCATTAATAAATATAGACTTCGATCAGAAACCGGTAGCTAAGGTAGAATATTCAAAATTTCTAGGTGTATGCGCTGATGACGGGTTGAACTGGAAAAGAAAAACACTGAAGATCTGCTGAAATGTTTGAGTTCAGCTACTTATGATACAAGGGGCATTGCAAATTTTGGCGATATACATCTCAGTAAATTAGCTTACCACGCCTATTTTCATTCTCTGCTTTCGTATGGCATCATATTCTGGGGTAACTCATCATTGAGTAAAAGAGTGTTCATTGCACAAAAGCGTGTAATCAGAATAATTGCTGGAGCTCATTCAAGATCATCCTGCAGACACTTATTCAAAGAGCTAGGGATCTTCACTGTAGCCTCCCTATATATATATATATATATATATATATATATATATATATATATATATATATATATATATATATATATATATATATATATAAAGAAAGATGATGAGACTTACCAAACAAAAGTGCTGGCAGGTCGATAGACACACAAACAAACACAAATATACACACAAAATTCAAGCTTTCGCAACAAACTGTTGCCTCATCAGGAAAGAGGGAAGGAGAGGGAAAGACGAAAGGATGTGGGTTTTAAGGGAGAGGGTAAGGAGTCATTCCAATCCCGGGAGCGGAAAGACTTACCTTAGGGGGAAAAAAGGACAGGTATACACTCGCACACACACACATACCTGTCCTTTTTTCCCCCTAAGGTAAGTCTTTCCGCTCCCGGGATTGGAATGACTCCTTACCCTCTCCCTTAAAACCCACATCCTTTCGTCTTTCCCTCTCCTTCCCTCTTTCCTGATGAGGCAACAGTTTGTTGCGAAAGCTTGAATTTTGTGTGTATATTTGTGTTTGTTTGTGTGTCTATCGACCTGCCAGCACTTTTGTTTGGTAAGTCTCATCATCTTTCTTTTTAGATATATTTTTTCCACGTGGAATGTTTCCCTCTGTTATATTCATATATATATATATATATATATATATATATATATATATATATATATATATATATATATATATATAAAAAAAGAAAGATGATGATACTTACCAAACAAAAGCGCTGGCAGGTCGATAGACACACAAACAAACACAAATATACACACAAAATTCAAGCTTTCGCAACAAACTGTTGCCTCATCAGGAAAGAGGGAAGGAGAGGGAAAGACGAAAGGATGTGGGTTTTAAGGGAGAGGGTAAGGAGTCATTCCAATCCCGGGAGCGGAAAGACTTACCTTAGGGGGAAAAAAGGACAGGTATACACTCGCACACACACACATATCCATCCACACATACAGACACAAGCAGACATATTTAAAGACAAAGAGTTTGGGCAGAGATGTCAGTTGAGGTGGAAGAGTAGAGGCAAAGAAGTTGTTGAGAGACAGGTGAGGTATGAGTGGCGGCAACTTGAAATTAGCGGAGATTGAGGCCTGGCGGATAACGAGAAGAGAGGATATACTGAAGGGCAAGTTCCCATCTCCGGAGTTCGGATAGGTTGGTGTTGCTGGGAAGTATCCAGATAACCCGGACGGTGTAACACTGTGCCAAGATGTGCTGGCTGTGCACCAAGGCATGTTTAGCCACAGGGTGATCCTCATTACCAACAAACACTGTCTGCCTGTGTCCATTCATGCGAATAGACAGTTTGTTGCTGGTCATTCCCACATAGAATGCATCACAGTGTAGGCAGGTCAGTTGGTAAATCACGTGGGTGCTTTCACACGTGGCTCTGCCTTTGATCGTGTACACCTTCCGGGTTACAGGACTGGAGTAGGTGGTGGTGGGAGGGTGCATGGGACAGGTTTTGCACCGGTCAAAGATTTACTGTCCTACACCCGTACTCTCTGCTGGAAATATCACTTTGCCATGAAGAAAAATGATCCTAATCCTACTCCTAATGATCCAACTCCCCAAGACACCATCCAAATTGAACCCTGCATGGAACAGTTCCGTCCTCCATCACAGCGGGACCCACCTCCTCTTCCTCAAAATCACCCTCTCCAAACCTTCCAGGAATTTCTGACTTCCAGCCTTGCATCTCAATCCTTCTTAAAAAACCTTAATCCTACACCCAACATCACCACTGCTGAAGCCCAGGCTATCCGTGATCTGAAGGCTGACCGATCCATCGTCATTCTTCCGGCGGACAAGGGTTCCACGACCGTGGTACTTGATCGTCGGGAGTATGTGGCTGAGGGACTGCGTCAGCTTTCAGACAACACCACATACAAAGTTTGCCAAGGTAACCCTATTCCCGATGTCCAGGCGGAGCTTCAAGGAATCCTCAGAACCTTAGGCCCCCTGCAAAACCTTTCACCTGACTCCATCAACCTCCTGACCCCACCGACACCCCGCACCCCAACCTTCTACCTTCTTCCTAAAATCCACAAACCCAATCATCCCGGCCGCCCCATTGTAGCTGGTTACCAAGCCCCCACAGAACGTATCTCTGCCTACGTAGATCAACACCTTCAACCCATTACATGCAGTCTCCCATCCTTCATCAAAGACACCAACCACTTCCTTGAACACCTGGAATCCTTACCCAATCTGTTACCCCCGGAAACCATCCTTGTAACCATTGATGCCACTTCCTTATACACAAATATTCCGCACGTCCAGGGCCTCGCTGCGATGGAGCATTTCCTTTCACGCCGATCACCTGCCACCCTACCTAAAACCTCTTTCCTCATTACCTTAGCCAGCTTCATCCTGACCCACAACTTCTTCACTTTTGAAGGCCAGACATACCAACAATTAAAGGGAACAGCCATGGGTACCAGGATGGCCCCCTCATACGCCAACCTATTCATGGGTCACTTAGAGGAAGCCTTCTTGGTTACCCAGGTCTGCCAACCCAAAGTTTGGTACAGATTTATTGATGACATCTTCATGATCTGGACTCACAGTGAAGAAGAACTCCAGAATTTCCTCTCCAACCTCAACTCCTTTGGTTCCATCAGATTCACCTGGTCCTACTCCAAATCCCATGCCAGTTTCCTTGACGTTGACCTCCACCTGTCCAATGGCCAACTTCACACGTCCGTCCACATCAAACCCACCAACAAGCAACAGTACCTCCATTATGACAGCTGCCACCCATTCCACATCAAACGGTCCCTTCCCTACAGCCTAGGTCTTCGTGGCAAACGAATCTGCTCCAGTCCGGAATCCCTGAAACATTACACCAACAACCTGACAACTGCTTTCGCATCCCGCAACTACCCTCCCGGCCTGGTACAGAAGCAAATAACCAGAGCCACTTCCTCATCCCCTTAAACCCAGAATCCCCCACAGAAGAACCACAAAAGTGCCCCACTTGTGACAGGATACTTTCCGGGACTGGACCAGACTCTGAATGTGGCTCTCCAGCAGGGATACGACTTCCTCAAATCCTGCCCTGAAATGAGATCCATCCTTCATGAAATCCTCCCCACTCTGCCAAGAGTGTCTTTCCGCCGTCCACCTAACCTTCGTAACCTGTTAGTTCATCCCTATGAAATCCCCAAACCACCTTCCCTACCCTCTGGCTCCTACCCTTGTAACCGCCCCCGGTGCAAAACCTGTCCCATGCACCCTCCCATCACCACCTACTCCAGTCCTGTAACCCGGAAGGTGTACACGATCAAAGGCAGAGCCACGTGTGAAAGCACCCACGTGATTTACCAACTGACCTGCCTACACTGTGATGCATTCTATGTGGGAATGACCAGCAACAAACTGTCCATTCGCATGAATGGACACAGGCAGACAGTGTTTGTTGGTAATGAGGATCACCCTGTGGCTAAACATGCCTTGGTGCACAGCCAGCACATCTTGGCACAGTGTTACACCGTCCGGGTTATCTGGGTACTTCCCACCAACACCAACCTATCCGAACTCCGGAGATGGGAACTTGCCCTTCAATATATCCTCTCTTCTCGTTATCCGCCAGGCCTCAATCTCCGCTAATTTCAAGTTGCCGCCACTCATACCTCACCTGTCTCTCAACAACTTCTTTGCCTCTACTCTTCCACCTCAACTGACATCTCTGCCCAAACTCTTTGTCTTTAAATGTGTCTGCTTGTGTCTGTATGTGTGGATGGATATGTGTGTGTGTGCGAGTGTATACCTGTCCTTTTTTCTCCCTAAGGTAAGTCTTTCCGCTCCCGGGATTGGAATGACTCCTTACCCTCTCCCTTAAAACCCACATCCTTTCGTCTTTCCCTCTCCTTCCCTCTTTCCTGATGAGGCAACAGTTTGTTGCGAAAGCTTGAATTTTGTGTGTATATTTGTGTTTGTTTGTGTGTCTATCGACCTGCCAGCGCTTTTGTTTGGTAAGTCTCATCATCTTTCTTTTTAGATATATTTTTTCCACGTGGAATGTTTCCCTCTGTTATATATATATATATATATATATATATATATATATATATATATATATATATATATATATATATATATATATATATATATATATACACTTATGAAATTTGTTATTAACAATCCGGACGAATTCAAAAGTAATAGCAGTGTACATGGCTACAACACTAGTAGAAAGGATGATCTTCACTACTCAAGGTTAAATGTAAATTTGGCTCAGAAGGGGGTAAATTATGCTGCCACAAAAGTCTTTGTTCACTTACCTAATAGCATCAAAAGTCTGACAGATAGCCATATAGAATTTAAAAGTAAATTAAAAGAATTTCTGAATGGCAACTCCTTCTACTCATTAGATGAATTTTTGGGTATAGTAAGTGGGTAATTCCCCCCCCCCACCACCACCACCACCACCACCACCACCACCACCACCACCCCCCCACCCCACCCCCCACCCCCACCCAAAAAACAAAAAAAAATATTAAGTGTCATGTAGTATTTTGCGTAATGTAATATCTTGTATGGACACCTTTTATTAACCTGACACATTCCACATCATTACAAAGTGTCGTATTCATGATCTATGGAACAAGTACTAATCTAATCTAATCTAATAATTCCTCTCCTTTTTCACTTTTCCAATTTCTTTCTTTTAAAAGTAATATTAAGTTCTAAAATGCGAAGGATCTATCTGCAATGTTTTCCTGCAGTTATTTATACATTTAATGGCATGGGATATAATTATTTTTGTTGCAGTGTGGTTTGGAGTCCATCTGAAGCTAGCTGGGTAAGTCAATTCAGAAGGTCAGAGTAGGGTAAAGACTTACCAGCTCTAATAGGAGAATGCCAAGAAAAGCACTGGGATGTTCAAAGCAACCTGAAGATAACTTTACTTAGCTTGCTTACTCTATTCTTACACTAATCCATAGTAATTTTAGCATTTACATCCCTGTTTATCTGATATTATTAGAGTTGTTCAAATATTCACGCACTTACCCAAAGCATTTTCTGGTGGTAACAGGACATGATCTGTGTAAAGGTATTCAAGAAATGCTCTGTATACAGGATATGTATAGTACTCCATATTGAGTTCACTGAAAAAGTGAAGCACACAACAGTTGATAAGGTGAATAATGTATTATTATTAATTAAAAATTAGTATCAACTGTAGTATTTACATACCTTCTTGTACTTTCCTGCCAATTGTGTTCAAACATAGCCCTGAAATGTTCACACCGAATCTTCAACACTGTCTTGTGGACATAAATTGGCCTACCTTGAACATTGATTGTCAGGTCACTAGTGTTCTGAAAATGGAACATTTGTTGACTGTATCAGTTTCTTCATCAGAGTGCTTAAAAAAGGTGAAATAAAAACAAATTGAACTTATGACTCTCACAAGTATTCTGACAATCGCCACTCACAAAATGAGACTTGTATGCTATGTACGAGTCTATAGAATTAACAACCACTCCAGATATCTGCATTATTATAAAATGACAGACACCTTTAAAAAAAAAAAAAAAAAAAAAAAAAAAACTAGCCCTTTCTTTAAATATATGAAATTATAGCTAAATGAGTCTTACTTTCATTATTTTACTTTCACAGTGTCCACAAATAAATGAGGTTAACAATGCATGTAAAACTGATCACTGGCTTCAATGTTACACCCATTTCAGGAGTAACTGCCTGAAGGAAAGTAAGACATTATATATAAAGTTTTATTTCCGGTCACAGACTACAAATGCCTTCCGATTCATATTCTTTCTTAACAATCGGCATGTCTACAATATAAACCAATTAGCTCCTTGTTCAAATCTAAACCAGTACCTCATTAAAAACTAATTTAATTGCAAATTTATTAATAAGAAAGATTCTCTCCTGTACTGATAAGATTTTTTACATGATAGAACGAAGATTATAACTGAACATCCTATCAATGATGAAGCCATTAAAGACAGCACACAAACAATGACTGGATAAGGAAAGGAACTGTACATATCTCAGGGAAACACCATAACAACATTTGCCTTAAGCAATTTAGAAAAACCATTTAGTACGTTGTTATGGATGTATGGATTGTTTCCATTCTACATCTATATACTATTTCCATTATGACAGTATTTCAGTAGAAAGTGTTCAAGCACAAGCAAGACTAAACTGTCACAAAATATAATATAGTTCCCAAGACAGCAAAAACCAACAAAAATGTAATGATTACAGAAAATTACATGTTGTTGTTGTTGTTGTTGTCTTCAGTCCTGAGGCTGGTTTGATGCAGCTCTCCATGCTACTCTATCCTGTGCAAACTTCTTCATCTCCCAGTACCTACTGCTACCTACATCCTTCTGAATCTGCTTAGTGTATTCATCTCTTGGTCTCCCTCTACGATTTTTACCCTCCACACTGCCCTTCAATGCTAAATTTGTGATCCCTTGATGCCTCAAAACATGTCCTACCAACCGATCCCTTCTTCTAGTCAAGTTGTGCCCCAAACTTCTCTTCTCCCCAATCCTATTCAATACCTCCTCATTAGTTACGTGATCTACCCACCTTATCTTCAGCATTCTTCTGTAGCACCACACTTCGAAAGCTTCTATTCTCTTCTTGTCCAAACTGGTTATCGTCCATGTTTCACTTCCATACATGGCTACACTCCATACAAGCACTTTCAGAAACGACTTTCTGACACTTAAATCTATACTCTATGTTAACAAATTTCTCTTCTTCAGAAACGATTTCCTTGCCATTGCCAGTCTACATTTTATATCCTCTCTACTTCGACCATCATCAGTTATTTTGCTCCCCAAATAGCAAAACTCCTTTACTACTTTAAGTGTCTCATTTTCTAATCTAATCCCCTCAGCATCACCCGATTTAATTTGACTACATTCCATTATCCTCGTTTTGCTTTTGTTGATGTTCATCTTATATCCTCCTTTCAAGACACTGTCCATTCCATTCAACTGCTCTTCCAAATCCTTTGCTGTCTCTGACAGAATTACAATGTCATCGGCGAACCTCAAAGTTTTTACTTCTTCTCCATGAATTTTAATACCTACTCCGAATTTTTCTTTTGTTTCCTTTACTGCTTGCTCAATATACAGATTGAATAACATCGGGGAGAGGCTACAACCCTGTCTCACTCCTTTCCTAACCACTGCTTCCCTTTCATGCCCCTCAACTCTTATAACTGCCATCTGGTTTCTGTACAAATTGTAAATAGCCTTTCGCTCCCTGTATTTTACCCCTGCCACCTTCAGAATTTGAAAGAGAGTATTCCAGTTAACGTTGTCAAAAGCTTTCTCTACGTCTACAAATGCTAGAAACGTAGGTTTGCTTTTTCTTAATCTTTCTTCTAAGGTAAGTCGTAAGGTTAGTATTGCCTCACGTGTTCCAACATTTCTACGGAATCCAAACTGATCTTCCCCGAGGTCCGCTTCTACCAGTTTTTCCATTCGTCTGTAAAGAATTCACGTTAGTATTTTGCAGCTGTGACTTATTAAACTGATAGTTCGGTAATTTTCACATCTGTCAACACCTGCTTTCTTTGGTATTGGAATTATTATATTCTTCTTGAAGTCTGTGGGTATTTCGCCTGTCTCATACATCTTGCTCACCAGATGGTAGAGTTTTGTCATGACTGGCTCTCCCAAGGCCATCAGTAGTTCTAATGGAATGTTGTCTACTCCCGGGGCCTTGTTTTGACTCAGGTCTTTCAGTGCTCTGTCAAACTCTTCACGCAGTATCTTATCTCCCATTTCATCTTCATTTACATCCTCTTCCATTTCCATAATATTGTCCTCAAGTACATAGTCGCATAAAAAGTCTTTGATAGGGTGACACTTGATTTCTAACAAATTACACCTGTTGTCACACAACTATTGTAGTTGTGAAAAGTATTCTGACTCTCAGCATATACAATAACAGTATAATGTAAATCAAAAGTCAATGCCAGCTCCAGTAAGAAGTATACTATTTATATAACAACTTATTACTATGTAACAATTAAATTTGTGCTGAGCAGCAGACATAGGAATATCTAAAAGAGAGAGGATATTAGGATGTGGGTGGATGTGACACCACCACCACCACCACCACCACCACCACCACCACCACCTCTGTTTAGTCATTGTTATCTTATGGCCTATTTCCCAAAATATTGTGGCCATTGGATGCTATGAACAGACAGTGCACCCATGGATTGCTTGATCTTATCCAAAGGAATTACAACCTGCCCTATGTTGCTCACTCCTTCCCTGACCCCCCCCCCCCCCCCCCACACACACACACCCTTCAGCTTTGGCACCCATTCATTATCAGTGTCGCCACAGCCATAAGTGTTTGTGTGAGTGAGTGAGTGGAAGAGAGTCAGGGGAGGTGCACATACAGTTACATTTCCTTCATGGAATTTTTACAAGAGTGATAATATTAACAAACCAGGTATTAAGTTTCAAAACGGCAAACAATCCACTGCAGAGTGAGTGATTCATTCTGGAAACAATCCACTAGGCTCAGCCTAATCCACCTCTCTGTAATATCCTTTCTCTCAGGAGGTTTTTTTTTTTTTTTCGTTTTGGTTTTAGGGCGCAAAACTGCTATGGTCAGTAGCGCCCGGTCCGTGACTTAGGAAACAGTAAAAAACCGAAATTGAAAACCAGCAGCAATGGGAATGAAAGTCGTAAAATTGGAGAAACTAAAAGCAGAAGGAAGGCTTAAAAATCCACTACAGAAAGGGGTTTGTTGTCCCCAAAAAAAGCTTCAAATGACTGACGTCATTTCACTGGCACTAATAAACTTGAGAACGCAGTCGGCTGAGCGCGTGTCATCTGCTAAAATCGACGATATATCAGGCGACAGCTGTAGACGGGCGTGTAACAGAGTAAAATAGGGGCACTCAATTAAAAGGTGTCTTACCGTCCACAGCTGAGAGCAGTGGGGACAGAGTGGGGGAGGATCGCCGCTTAAAAGATGTCGATGGCTAAAAAACAGTGCCCTATCCAGAGTCTAGTTAAAATTACCTCCTCCCGACGACGCGTTCGGGAGGAAGAGGTCCAAGCACAAGGAAGAGCTTTCACGTCCCGCAATTTATTATGGGGACGTGTCGACCAATGCGCGTGCCATAATTGAACAACACGACGACATAAAACGCTCCGTAGATCGGCAAAGGGAGTCGATTGAATAGCTGGCCAAAGAAGAGAGACTGCAGCCTTGGCTGCAATATCGGCCGCCTCATTTCCACAGATACCAACGTGTCCCGAGAGCCAGAGGAACACCACCGAGACGCCCCCCAGGTGGAGCAAGTGCAGACAGTCCTGAATCCGGTGGACCAGAGGGTGCACAGGATAAAGAGCTTGGAGACTGAGGAGAGAGCTGAGGGAATCTGAGCAGATAACGTACTGTATCCGCTGATGGCAGCGGATGTAGTGGACAGCCTGGAGAACAGCGTAAAGCTCCACAGTATACACCGAACACTGGTCAGGAAGCCGAAAGTGATTTGGGGTGTCGCCAACAATATAGGCACTCCCTACACCTAAAGATGTTTTCGAGCCATCGGTGTAAATAAATGTGGCGTCCGTCATTTGTGCACATAGAGCAGCAAATGCCCGACGATAAACAAGTGAAGGGGTACCATCCTTGGGAAATCGACAAAGGTCACGGAGCAGGCAAAGCCGGGGATGGAGCCAAGGCGGTGCTGTACCCCAAGTTGTCAAGAAGGTTTTAGGAAAGCGGAAGGAAAGAGAATGGAGCAGTTGACGGAAGCAGACTCCCGGTGGTAGTAGGGAGGAGCGGCGGCCTGCATACCCTACATAAAAGGAGGCGTCGAAAAAAGGGTCATGGGCTGGATTAGCAGGCATGGAAGACAGATGGCTAGCATAACGACTCAGAAGGACTGCTCGCTGATTGGACAGTGGAGGCTCAGCAGTCTCAGCATAAAGGCTTTCCACAGGGCTGGTGTAAAAAGCTCCAGACATTAAACGTAATCCACGGTGGTGGATAGAGTCGAGACGCCGAAGAATAGACGGCTGAGCAGAGGAGTAGACTATGCTTCCATAGTCCAATTTCGAGCACACTAAGGCGCAATAGAGGCGGAGAAGGACCACTCGGTCCGCTCCCCAGGAGGTACCACTCAGGACACGGAGGGTGTTGAGGGATCGCAGACAGCGAGCCGAAAGATAGGAAACGTGGGAGGACCAGCACAGTTTTCTGTCAAACATAAGACCCAAGAATTTAGCGACGTTTGAAAACGGAAGGTTGACAGGACCTAGATGTAAGGAGGGCGGAAGAAACTCCTTACGTCGCCAAAAATTAACACAAACGGTCTTACTGGGAGAAAAACGGAAGCCGGTTTCGATGCTCCAAGAGTGGAGGCGATCGAGAGAGCCTTGAAGACGTCGTTCAAGAAGGCTGGTCTGTTGAGAGCTGTAGAAGATCGCAAAATTGTCCATGACTGTGAAAGCCCCAAGAGAACAGTGTGCGGAGGATGCCTGTCCTCCAACAGGTATCGTATGCTCTCTCCAGATCAAAAAATATTGCTACTGTTTGGCGTTTCCGGAGAAAATTGTTCATGATATAAGTGGAGAGAGCAACAAGATGGTCAACTGCAGAACAATGCTGTCGGAATCCGCATTGAGCAGGTGTTAATAGACTGCGGGATTCCAGCCACCAAGCTAAACGGTAATTCACCATACGCTCCAAAACCTTACAGACACTACGCGTGAGAGAAATGGGGCGATAGCTAGAGGGGAGATGTTTGTCCTTTCCAGGTTTCGGAACAGGAACGACGATAGCTTCCCGCCATCGTCTGGGAAAAGTACTGTCGGTCCAAATTCGATTATAAAGGCGAAGGAGGTAACGCAGACTATGGGTTGATAAATGCAGCAACATTTGGACGTGGATACCATTCAGTCCTGGGGTGGAGGAGCGAGAGGAAGAGAGTGCATGTTGGGATTCAAATTGTTAGGTTTTAAATGAGAGTCGAACACACTGTGATTTAAGAAATTCGCTGCTCATTCTAACATGTAACAATTCATCTTGCATAAAAGAAAATTTCCTTTGAAACTAACGCTTTTCAAAGAACCATTCGCAATATTTTCCTGTGACCTCTTCGACACGGGTTCGTTTCAGCAGCTGCCAGAAAACAGGCATTACTGTGCGTGGGCAGCTATGACGACGTAGGAAGCCCATATGTTTGTACAGGTGTAGCACTGAGTTCTTACATGAGGAAATAGGACATCAGAGAATACTCAAAGATCTTAGGAATTCTGTAAAGTATACTAAAATGCATAATTCAGTTTAAAGGACACATCCATATGTCCAGATTTACAATGGAGTAGGCCCAAATTTTATATTAAGCTTTTCATTTCACTTTTCAGGATGCAAATTTTCTTGGAATACCAGCACTGTATTGTCTCATGTTGGTTCTTTATTACAGCATAATGCCATACATGCCAGAAGATGAAAATGTGTACTTGAAATTCAGTGAATAGTTGAAACTAGCCAACAGTGTGGAATGAAACATTTCGTTTCTTATGAATAGGCTGCATCTGTTGGAAAGATTCATAAAACCCACATTTGTTTAGCAAATTGACCAAAATAACTTTGTTCTTGTGCAAGGTGATTAATACTTGACTGCCAAAAATATGGAAATAAAACTGAAAGTAATAACATATTTTAGCCTTCCTTAAATACGTGAATGTATTTTAATTCACTTCATAGCTCCCAGCCACAGAAATCAGTTTTGTTTTCATTTGATGTGTGAATTGTAAATGAAGCGAAAGCATCAAAATAACTAAACATAAACACAAGTCACTATCCCCCTCCCACTACAATGAACACTGATCTGTGCATGCGCGAATCTGGCAGCTTAGGCGAGCCAGAAAAATTTTTCTGGGTAGCATAACTGCTTCTTCCTACTGCTGCAGCCACACTTCAAGTAGCCAGAAGCTGAAGGTACTTCTCATACACAACTCAACTGCACATGCGCATGAGCCCACTGGCAACTGCTCAAAAGGAACTTAATGTAAATAGTTATGACGTCACACTCATCGGAAGTATTTTGCTGTTATATATTCCATTGTCTTCGTCCTAAGGCATTTGACACATTTTGCTCTTGGCAGGCACTTGTGTGTGCACTGTGTTTTGTTGTAAACGGTGCATTTCCTTTGCAACTTACGTTTTATTTTGGTTTTATTCTCTCGTTTACATTTTATTGCTGCAGTATTATTCTGCAGTAGCGGGATACAGTAAAATTATTTGTCAGACTATTAGTTCTTACCAGACAAAATTACAAAAATTTCACTGAAGACTAAAACAATGAAAAAATTTCTGGGTTTTTCCCGGTTTTCTCCCAGATAAAAGAATTCCCAGGTTTTTCCTGGATTTCCTGGTTGTCCCACGCTGTTTTTATTGTGCATGTGATAAGTCATATTGTAGGAGAGTTTACCATTTGACGAAAGGAAATAACTCCTCAGATGTAGAAATGGGTATTCCATTGATCACTATCCTGCCCTGGAGATGTGAAGGCTTTTCAAAAACTCTTTATGTCAACAATAAATCAATGATATATTGTGAGTGAGCTGAACTTTTGAGTTAAAAATATGAATCTTGCATACAAAAAAATTAAGATGTTTGATTCATATGAAATGATGACGTATTTGAAGAGGAGGAAAATTCATCACATGAAGTCACATATACAGGGCAAAGCAAAATTCACGCACTCGGTCTTCGCAGCGCGACTCCTCACATGCCAGCGATAAAAAAAATATCTCTCACAAAATTTCGTCTGGCGAGTATATCTGGCAGAAAAGGACGTTAAAGAGTAGCAATCTGCCAACACTATAACAACACCTACTGTAACTACCTCTGACCGCACATATTATTCATGCTGTACAGTTAATGCAGTGGACAGAGTTTTGGGTTAGCATGCGGGAGGTCAAGGGTTCAATCCAGGGATGGGGCGCATTTTTTTTTTTTATTTGCTAATTTCATTCAAATATTTCATACTGTAATGTACACCATTGCTTATGTCTCATGTATCTTAAATTTACAATATTTTGTAACGCTGAACACACCAAATACGTGGTTATGGCTCTGTGCACTATAGGACTTAACATCTGAGGTCATCAGTACCTAGAACTTAGAACTACTTAAACCTAACTAGCCTAAGGACATCACACACGTCCATGCCCAAGGCAGGATTCAAACCTGCGACTGTAGCAGTCACGTGGTTCTGGAATGAAGCGCCTAGAACCGCTCGGCCACCACGGCCGGCGGTTAGACAAATAAGGAATAGACTGTTGAAACAATTAATAGAACCATGGTGATAACGCATACAAATAATAACCGAGTTTGGATATTATTCATAAACAGGGTGTATACGTGGACAAGAAAAAAAATTCCCGGATTTCCCGGTTAAAAGTACACTTTGTCCCGAGTGAGAATGTACTTTTTCCCTATTAACTGACAGTATACTTTCTCTCGGAACTGTATAACTTATCAGTCCTTTGAATGATTATGGTTTTATACATGGGCGTAGAATTTCCCGGTGCTTTAGAAAACAAAACACAGAGGAAAAAACACGTTTTGGAAAAATCTTTGATGTGCCGAATATTTTCGTATTATGAAAGTATAAATTCGAATTCCACCAAACACCGCATGTTACTTTCCAAAGCATTGAAATCGAGATTGCCATACGCTTTTGTAAGCCAGTGATAGCTCATGTCACGTGATCTCGCCAGCCAATGACAGCGGGTATTCAGAGCTTAGAGCACGTGATGTTGTCAGCCAATAGCAACATCACTGTTAAGTAGTGCGAGGACACAAACAGGAAAAGTTAATTGTTTAAGTTAATATACATAGTGCCGCTACACGAAACGCAAAGCTTCCACATATAATATTGATCTATAAGATTAATACGCTGCAAGAGAAGCTAAGCTTTCACATATGATGTTGGTCTTTTATGCGTCTATTGCAATTTAAGATATTTACACAAACGTGCCAGTAAAATTTTGAATAACGACATAAATCTCTGATCTTCTGGGCTCGAAATTCATCCAAATGGCTCGTCATCAACGAGCTGATTTTTAAATGACAGTCAAACGCTCTGTGATTTAAGAAATTCATCTTACATTCTCGCACATAGTTCAACTTGGGTAAAAGGAAATTTACTTTGATGGTAATGCTTCTCAAGCCACCATTCTGAATATTTTCCCACAACCTGGTAGAAACAGGTTCGTTTCTGCAATTGCTAGAGAGCACCAGATGACAGGCGTCACCGCGCTTGCGCAGCTACCATGTCGTAGGGAGACCGTAAGTTCGTATGTGTAAAACATTAGAAGATCTTACATTATGTCATAAAAGAAACAAGTCATCAGAGGATACTCCAAGAGCATCTGAATTTCTGATCCATACTAAAAAGTGCACATTCGTATGTCCAGATTTCCAGTGAAGTAGGCCACGACCTGATATTAAGCTTCTCAATGTGGTTTTCGGGCTGTAAATTTTCTGAGTACCACTAATGTGTTATCTCATGTTTGGTTCTTTACTATGGCATAATGCCATAAGTGCTAGAAGTTGAAAACGTTTCAAATATATTGTCTGCCTCAGCGGGAAAGATCAATAAAAGAAAATTTCTTTAGCAAGCAGACAAAAATATCATCATTGTTCTGCAAGGCATTTGATTGACCGTCAGAAAGGTGGAAATAAAATAAAATCTGCAACTAATAACACATTTTAGCCTCCCGTAATTTTGTGAATGTATTTTAATTCAGTTGACAGCTCCCGGCCACAGAAATCTGTTTTGTTTTCATTTGACGTGAGAGCAGTAAACGAAGAGGAAACAGCAAAACCACTAAATGTAAATACAGGTCACGTGGTGACTATCCATTTCCCCACAATAACTCAGACTGCTCTGTGCATCAGCCCCATATCTACGATATTTCCGAACCGTGGCAATACCCCACCACTCCCTCGAGCGTTTGAGATATGTCGTCAAAAATTTTTTAAAAAATCTAATTTTCAAAAATATGTTCATTTTTTAGCGCACATCTTTCTGAAGAGTCTGATGCATGAAACATACGTGTTGGAGGAAATGTAAGCCATGTTATTTGGTCGTAAGTGTGCCAAAGTGCAGTGCCTCGCCTCCTCACACAGCATTCTTCTATCGCACGCCACTGTATTTCGCTCTGTGGAATTGAAACGTGTATATTTTGTAATGGAAAACAAGAACTCTTCAGAAAATTTGCACTCTTTATTGCCTATCAGCTAACAACTTGCTGTTTTGTGTGACATAAAATTACATATAGGATACATAAACCCAGTAAAGACATGAGACAAGCAAGACAATACACATTTCTTCAATCCTTAGCTCCTAGAATTTTATTCCTCTCTAATATTGCAACAGTTTTACATGGCGTGCTTTCCTTTCTGCGAAGGAATCTATTACCTTATCAAAGTTCGTCAAACGTTTTGCTACATGAAAAATCGAAAAGTCGTTGTCTAATACTGAAAAAGCTGTTAACACAATAGGACCCAAGACTGGTGTGGTTTCCCAAACTGATTACGTCTATTTTGTCACTGTCTGCTACAATAATTGTACACACACCAAATAAACGAGACTGTTTTGGCACAAACGGGCTTTTTTGTAACGACAGAATATAATTCACAAAGCACCAATATCAAATGCCTATTAGGCCTACTACAAGCAAAAAGCTTTACGTTAGGAAATAGTTTCACACTACATTCATACGCTCCAGTTTCTCGAGCATGAGATCGAAAAGTAGTAGTACGAAATTTTTATACAAACTTGGAATCGTCATGCTGTTTCATAATTTGTGTGACATCCCCGTTTCTTCTCCTTCCTCGTTCTAACAAACAGTCTTGTTATCACTAATTCTATAACTATTCCTGCCAATGTCAAAGCTCATTCACAGGTTAACTTCACTAACTCTGCCAGAATCACCGGTTTAGTTCACCGTGGTTATTCTCCGGGTAGGCGTTGTTACACGTTCGTACAATGCGATTTCCGCGTTTCTTTCAATATATAACTTAAAGCAGCTGCTAGCTGGGGACTGTACAACTGGCCCTTACTAGTATAGCGATCTGGCCAAAAATTTTCTGTCAAAATTTCATTTTCTTGGATACACCAAGAAGGTAATACGTAATCTTTCTTGCCTGTTATCGTTTATTTCGACTCCTGTAGTCTGAATCTATGGATTTCGCTAGTAATTGTAACAACGCTCATCATTCGCAAACCCAATCAACCACACAATCAGACAGTGGTTGGCATTCATCCGTTCGGCATTGACTCCGCTCAGCTCGTATAGCCCCTTCTGTCTGTAGAAAAGTTTGTTTCTACATGCGACGAGGATTCCCCTGACAGACATCATGTAAACTATGCACGCATTCACAGATCAACTTACGATTCATTCAGAAATCAACTTAGAATGTGTTCAATAATGTTCAAAAACCGACAGGGATTATTTCAAAGTCATATGAATAATAGACACACTAACGTGCGCTCGATGCTAGTTGCTTTGTGAAACAGGGTTTTTCCCCTCAAGAATATGAATTTGCCCCCCCCCCTCTCCCCCTCCTAGATCTGGGCCTGGTGCGCATGCATGAATCTGGCAGCTTGGGTGCTCCAGTAAAATTTTTCCCGGTATCATCTAGCTGCTTGCTGCGACTGCTTACACAGCCAACAGCCACATTTCTGTAGCTAGAAGCGGGAGAAGGTATTACTCAACTGCGCATGCGCATGATCCCACTTGTAACTCCTAAACCAAACCTAATGTAAACAGTTGTGACGTGACGCTCAACGGAGGCAATTTGTTGTTACGAAGCATTGCATAGTCTTCCTAAAGCCTTTGACATATTTTGCTGTTGGCAGACACTTGTATGAGCACTGTGTTTTGTTGCTGTATATTGCGCATTTCCTTTACAATTTAAGTTTTATTTTCGTTTTTTCTCTCGTTCGTGTTTTATTGCTGCAGTATTACAGTGCAATAGCAGGATACAGTAATATCCTTTGTTTCCAGTATCGGTTCTTACCAGTCAGAATTACAAAAATTTAAGTGAAAACAAAAACAATGAAAAATTTCCGGAATTCTAAAAAATTCCCGGGTTTTTCCCGGTTTTCTCCCAGATGAAAAAATTCCCGGCTTTTTCCCGGATCTAACGGCTGTCCCGGGTCGTATACACCCTGATAAAGCAAGTTGCTAGTCCTACTGGTAATGTAAGGCCCTAACAAAATGTAAAGGACCTGAACGAGGCAAGAATAATAGTTGGTACTAATCTATGTGACCATTACAGGAGGGTACAAAGAAAACAGGTTTCACATCTAGTAGATGAAGTGGTGCGAATAAATTGGAGCCCACGACGTGGAAAGGGCTTCTTCCAAAGCTGACCTCTCTTCCATTTCTACGTATGTGGTCTCAGAGGTAGTTACCACACGTGTTGTTACAATGTTGCCGGATTGACACTCTTTAACATCCTTTTTATGCCGGATGTACTCGCAAGACGAAATTTTCTGAGGGACCTTTTTTTATCGCTGGCATGTGAGGAGTCGCGCTGCGAAGCCCAAGTGCGCAAATTTCGCATCACCCTGTATATCATGATTTGCATTTTAAAATAATCACTACAGCCTTTGTGAAGATATAAGAAAGACCACTGCGGGAGATCCACAGTCAAACAGCTGTTATACAAGTAACATAACAACCCTATATCCAAAGCAACAATTACACCACATGTGTGATCCTAGTGCAGGACACAAATTACAAAGTGGATGGAAGATCTTAGCGACAAACCATAAAAGAAGAATAAATGCAAGAAGAAATGTATGAAATGAAACAATTTTTTGCTTCATCCAAAACATATTAATTAAAGAGAGAACTGTTTACTCACTGAAGTTGATTGAAAATTTGAATTTTGTAAGAAATTGATATGGGGACCATAAAATGTGATAAAAAGATAACAGGTCATAAAAGAACTGTGTATTTAAAACTAAGTGCTAAAGTCAGCTATGAATAATTTGGTACTGATAACCTGTAATTAGAGGTTCAAGCATTATATTCAAGAAAGAAGATTTTCTAGAAGGTGTCGGTACAGAACAAAGGTGGCCAATTTGGTGGTCAGTGACAAATTGCTGTGGTCAACTAACGACTACTGAGCAATTTCCCGGATGAGACACAGCAGAACCATTACTCCACCAAGGGTACCAGTGGTGCATTGCAGTCTACCTTACCATGTGGCATCCAGTACAGCAAAACCAGGTGACCCATATAAACAGCAGAAACCTTTAGTTTTTCTAACTAGTATGACATTGTGGTTCTATTTGTTGATTTTGTTTTAAATAGTGATTTTCCAGACCAATATAAGTAACTTTTGTAATATGGGGAAGTGTTTTGTGCATCATATTTGAATTGCGTGCAAGTATTAATATGCACAATGGAAGAGCAACTCTAGGATTCTTTTGAAAAGCTTAAACAATTTAAAGCAGATGGAAAGGCTGGATTTGAAGAATTAAAGGTAAAAACTAATGATGAACCATTTCACGAGTGTATCGTGAATATCAGGAATCCAATAAAACATCAAATCTCTGGCATCACTGTGGCAGGACAAACATCCTGCAAGGATGGGACCAACGATGACTGAAGAGAATCGTTCAACATAACAGAAGTGCAACCCTTCTGCAAATTGCTGCAGATTTCAATGCTGGGCCATCAAGAAGTGTCAGTGTGCGAACCATTCAATGAAATTTCATCGATATGGGCTTTCGGAGCCAAAGGCCCACTCGTGTAACCTTGATGACTGTATGACATAAACCTTTACATCTCGCCTTGCCATCAACACCAACAATGGATTGTTGATGACTGGAAACACGTTCCGGATGAATGTGTGCAGATATGGAAACAACCTCGTGAATCCACGGACCCTGCATGTCAGCAGGGGACTGTTCGAGCTGGTGGAGGCTCTATAATGGTGTGGGGTGGGTGCAGTTGGAATCAGTGTGGAGATGCTAGTCTCCCATCAGGTCCCCCCCCCCCCCCCAGGTGGCGGATTGGGGAACATTCACCAGATATGGTGGACACCGGGGAAATCAAATACCCGGGGGGACCAAAACCAGCGAAACAACTGCTGCCTTGCAGTTGGGAGTTGGGTCTCCAAAGGCCAAGGGAAGAAAACCCTGATTAAAAAGCACCCATCCCACAGTAGGGGTGGACGCAGGGTTGACAGCCTGCTCTGTAAAAAACAATTGTTGCAAAACTTCTACAAACTAAAGCTGGACAGATGATGAAAGACTGACCTGGTATGGAAAAAGGACAATGAGGGTGGAATACAAGTAAATGAAGGAGGGAAAGTACAGAAGAAGAGAAATATAATGCCTAGATCATATCTATACATATACATTGGTACTCGGAATGTGAGATCCCTACATCGCCCAGGAGCACTGAAAGTAATGCTGTATCAAATAATGAATCTGAAGAAAAGTATAATAGCACTACAAGAAATTAGATGGATGGACAGTGGAATTTTAGAAAAGAAGGAAGCGAATATATTTTATAGCTGCAGCAAAAGAAATAATGAGCTGGGGACAGGATTTGTTGTACATCGTCAATTAAAAGATTTGGTAATAGGATTTACACCTATTAGTCCAAGACTATCAACACTCAGGATAAAGGGGAAATTCTTTAACTATTCCATAATTAATGCCCATGCACCAACAGAAGAATACGAAGAAGAAGAAGAGAAAGAAGTATTCTATGAATCTTTGGAAAGAGCATATGATGAGTGCCCAGGGCATGATATTAAAATAATAGCCGGAGACCTAAACACTCACGTGGGGAAAGAACAGATTTATGGACTGATAATTGGTCCTCACAGAAAACGTGCAACAAGTAATGAGAATGGAGCAAGGCTTATACTGTTTGCAGCATCTATAAATATGGTAATAGAATCAACAATGTTCCCGCATAAAGAAATACATGAGGGAACATGGACCTCACCGGATGGAAACACAGTAAACCAGATCGACCATGTGTTGATCGACGTGAGACACAAATAGCACCTATTGGACGTGAGGAATCTCAGAGGCCCAAACATGGATACAGATCATTTTCTGGTATGAGCACGGGTGAGGCCAAGGATATCTAACACAGCAAATTGAGTCTGACTCAGGGCACAGAAATATAACAACTTTAGAATCAGTGGAAGTTAGAGAACAGTATCAGGAGAAGATAACTCAGATTCTGGAAAACTTTGGACAATATAAGAAGCTGTAGAGACATCGGCAAGAGAGATGCTTGGAATTGGGACAAGACAAGTAAGACCATCATGGTTTGATACTGAATACAAAATAGCAACTGAAGAGTAGAAAGAAGCATACAGAAGGACACTGCGATCACACTGTATGAGGAGGATAGTAGAAGAATACAAAGAAAAATAGAGGATTGAAAAGAGGACTCACAAAAGAAAAGAGAGAGAATGGATGAAAGCAAGTATCAAAGAAATGGAGCTCATGAGAAGCAAAAATGAAATAAGAAAATTCTATAGGGAGGTGAGTGCAGCATGGAAGCCTTTTGGTAGTAAAACAAGCTTAATAAAAGATGAGACAGGGAATATGCGAAAGATGGCGCATGTAATTTGAGAGTCTCCTCAACCCTAGAATAACTATGCCAAGGAATCCAATAGAAACGAATGGGGAAGAGGACCCAGACAACAACACTGCCCCGCCAATATAGAAGAAGTGAAAACTGCCATGAAGAAATTGAAAAACAACAAGCCAGCAGGGACAGATGGTATTCCAGCAGAACTGTTCAACCAAGGAGGCAGAGAGCTGGAACGAAGCCTTCTGAAAATTATCACCAGAATATGCGAAGAGGAGAAAATGCCACAACAATGGAAAGAGGGTAGCATATCTCCCATATATAAGAAAGGAGATCAGATGGAGTGTGGCAATTACAGAGGGATCACACTACTTAATCTGGGATATAAAATATTCTCCAATATACACTACTGCCCCCGCCCCCCATGAACCACGGACCTTGCGATTCGCGGGGAGGCATGTGTGCCTCAACGATACAGATAGCCGTACCGTAGGTGCAACCACAACGGAGGGGTATCTGTTGAGAGGCCAGACAAACGTGTGGTTCCTGAAGAGGGGCAGCAGCCTTTTCAGTAGTTGCAGGGGCAACAGTCTGGATGATTGACTGATCTGGCCTTGTAATGCTAACCAAAACGGCCTTGCTGTTGTGGTACTGCGAACAGCTGAAAGCAAGGGGAAACTACAGCCGTAATTTTTCCCGAGAGCATGCAGCTTTATTGTATGATTAACTGATGATGGCGTCCTCTTGGGTAAAATATTCCGGAGGTAAAATAGTCCCCCATTCGGATCTCCGGGCGGGGACTACCCAAGAGAACGTCGTTATCAGGAGAAAGAAAACTGGCGTTCTACGGATCGGTGCGTGGAATGTCAGATCCCTTAATCGGGCAGGTAGGTTAGAAAATTTAAAAAGGGAAATGGATAGGTTAAAGTTAGATATAGTGGGAATTAGTGAAGTTCGGTGGCAGGAGGAACAAGACTTTTGGTCAGGTGAATACAGGGTTATAAATACAACATCAAATAGGGGTAATGCAGTAGGAGGTTTAATAGCGAATAAAAAAATAGGAGTGCAGGTAAGCTACTACAAACAGCATAGTGAACGCATTATTGTGGCCAAGATAGACAAGAAGCCCACGCCTACTACAGTAGTACAAGTTTATATGCCAACTAGCTCTGCAGATGAAGAAATTTATGAAATGTATGACGAGACAAAAGAAATTATTCAGGTAGTGAAGGGAGACGAAAATTTAATAGTCATGGGTGACAGGAATTCAACAGTAGGAAAACAAAGAGAAGGAAACGTAGTAGGTGAATATGGATGGCGGGTAAGAAACGAAAGAGGAAGCCGCCTGGTAGAACATTTGGTTCAAGAATCATGAAAGAAGGTTGTATACATGGAAGAACCCTGGAGATACTAGAAGGTTTCAGATAAATTATATAATGGTAAGAGAGAGATTTAGGAACCAGGTTTTAAATTGTAAGACATTTCCAGGGGCAGATGTGGACTCTGACCACAATCTATTGGTTATGAACTGTAGATTAAAACTGAAGAAACTGCAAAAAGATGGGAATTTAAGGAGATGAGACCTGAATAAACTGAAAGAATCAGAGGTTGCACAGAGTTTCAGGGAGAGCATAAGCGAACAATTGACAGGAATGGGGGAAAGAAATACAGTAGAAGAAGAATGGGTAGCTTTGTGGGATGAAATAGTGAAGGCAGCAGATGATCAAGTAGGTAAAAAGACAAGGGCTAGTAGAAATCCTTGGGTAACTGAAGAGATACTGAATTTAATTGATGAATGGAGAAAATATAAAAATGCAGTAAATGAAGCAGGCAAAAAGGAATACAAACGTCTCAAAAATGAGATTGACAGGAAGTGCAAAATGGCTAAGCAGGGATGGCTAGAGGACAAATGTAAGGATGTAGAGGCTTATCTCACTAGGGGTAAGATAGATACTGCCTACAGAAAAATTAAAGAGACTTTTGGAAAAAAGAGAACAACTTATATGAATATCAAGAGCTCAAAAAAATGGTTCAAATGGCTCTGAGCACTATGGGACTTAACAGCTATGGTCATCAGTCCCCTAGAACTTAGAACTACTTAAACCTAACTAACCTAAGGACATCACACAACACCCAGCCATCACGAGGCAGAGAAAATCCCTGACCCCGCCGGGAATCGAACCCGGGAACATCAAGAGCTCAGATGGAAACCCAGTTCTAAGCAAAGAAGGGAAAGCAGAAAGGTGGAAACAGTGTATAGAGGGTCTATACAGGGGCGATGTTCTTGAGGACAATATTATGGAAATGGAAGAGGATGTAGATAAAGATGAAATGGGAGATATGATACTGCGTGAAGAGTTTGACAGAGCACTGAAAGACCTAAGTCGAAACAAGGCCCCGGGAGTAGACAACATTCCATTAGAACTAGTGACAGCCTTGGGAAAGCCAGTCATGACAAAACTCTACCATCTGGTGAGCAAGATGTATGAGACAGGCGAAATACCCTCAGACTTAAAGAAGAATACAATAATTCCAATCCCAAAGAAAGCAGGTGTTGACAGATGTGAAAATTACTTAACTATCAGTTTAGTAAGTCACAGCTGCAAAATACTAATGCAAATTCTTTACGGACGAATGGAAAAACTGGTAGAAGCCGACCTCAGGGAACATTAGTTTGGATTCCGTAGAAATGTTGGAACATGTGAGGCAATACTTACCCTACGACTTATCTTAGAAGAAGGATTAAGGAAAGGCAAACCTACGTATCTAGCATTTGTAGACTTAGAGAAAGCTTTTGACAATGTTGACTGGAATACTCTCTTTCAAATTCTGAAGGCGGCAGGGGTAAAATGTAGGGAGCGAAAGGCTATTTACAATTTGTACAGAAACCAGATGGCAGTTATAAGAGTTGAGGGGCATGAAAGGGAAGCAGTGGTTGGGAAGGGAGTGAGACAGGGTTGTAGCCTCTCCCCGATGCTATTCAATCTGTATATTGAGCAAGCAGTAAAGGAAACAAAGGAAAACTTCAGACTAGGAATTAAAATTCATGGAGAAGAAATAAAAACTGTGAGGTTCGCTGATGACATTGTAATTCAGTCAGAGACAGCAAAGGGCTTTGAAGAGCAGTTGAACAAAATGGAGAGGGTCTTCAAAGGAGGGTATAAAATGAACATCAACAAAAGCAAAGTGAGGATAATGGAATGTAGTCGAATTAAGCCGGGTGATGCTGAGGGAATTAGATTAGGAAATGAGACACTTAAAGAAGTAAAGGAGTTTTGCTATTTGGGGAGCAAAATAACTGATGATGGTCGAAGTAGAGAGGGTATAAAATGTATACTGGCAATGGCAAGGAAAGCGTTTCTGAAGAAGAGAAATTTGTTAACATCGAGCATTGATTTAAGTGTCAGGAAGTCGTTTCTGAAAGTATTTGTCTGGAGTGTTGCCATGTATGGAAGTGAAATATGGATGATAACTAGTTTATACAAGAAGAGAATAGAAGCTTTCGAAATGTGGTGCTACAGAAGAATGCCGAAGATTAGATGGGTAGATCACATAACTAATGAGGAGGTACTGAATAGAATTGGGAAGAAGAGGAGTTTGTGGCACAACTTTACTAGAAGAAGGGATCGGTTGGTAGGACATGTTCTGAGGCATCAAGAGATCACCAATTTAGTACTGGAGGGCAGCGTGGAGGGTAAAAATCATAAAGGGAGACCAAGAGATGAATACACTAAACAGATACAGAAGGATGTAGGTTGCAGTAGGTAGATGAAGAAGCTTGCACAGGATAGAGTAGCATGGAGAGCTGCATCAAGTACTCTTTTACCATACTGACTGTTTTAGCACTATTCTTTGAGAAACCTTTAACAGTACATGTAACACTAGTTACTGGTTGTGTCAAATAATGGACTTCTGTTCCACACTTCATCAACAACATTGTATGCCTTCCTTGTATTCATATATGGCTGTCACTTAGCCCAGCAAAAACCCCAGTTAATGCTGATGAATTATACAAATAGACTGTAGATCAAATTTATCTCTACTAATCATGGCAGATTCCAATATATTCACAATCCTCTTAAAAAAGAAACACGTACAAAAATGTACATATTTAAGATTCCTTTTTCTCTTAAATGCAGTGTTCAAAAATGATCTTTACAGTTTTGATCGTATATGTTTGTGGAGATCAAATCAGACACCAATCCAGTAGAACTCGTGAACACATTACAGAAGCACACCACCATCACATCCGGCTATCAGACAGTGGTACACAATGTTCAAGGAATCTTACCAGACACCCAGTGCAGGAATTATAGGAACAGCAAGCTCCCACAGAGCAGCAACAGCACACATTGATGAAGGCATGATGGGTTGGACATGGGAGCAACTGAAATATCTCTTAGGCACCCTGTATGCTACAGATGTTTCACACATTAAACTTTTTTAAACAGGTACTAAAACTAGGTGTACATAAACATTATACTGCAAACCACACCTTTCCACCTATCCCCATTTCCGATTTATATTTTATCAAAGTTGTAAAGATCATTTTGGAACATCTCATATGATTTTGATTGTGACACAGGAGTCATTTACTATAGACTTAAATTCAATGTTGTGAAAAACTCTTTTGGCAATTTAATAAGTAAATACAGTGTAACACCGTCAAATGTCTTGCAGCACCCAATGCAACTGTTTTCAGTACTATATATGAAGGTAGTATCTGTTCCCGAAAGAACGGTTACCGTTAATGACCATGCAGCTTTCGCTAGAATGAAATGATAATTAAATGGTCACCCTAGCTGCAAAGAGGCATTGATATACTTCATAGGGGACATGTTGAAAATGTGTGCCCTGACCGGGACTCGAACCCGGCATCTCCCGCTTACATGACAAACGCTCTATCCATCTGAGCCACCTAGGGCACAGAGGATAGTGCACTTGCAGGGGCTTACCCTTGCACGCTCCCCGTGAGACTCACTTTCCCAACATGTCCACACCACTACATTCACAGTGTGCCTAATAGATGTTTGCCCATCATGGCTTCCCGGCCTTTGACCTTCTTGAGCGAATGCACACGCTATGCCCAAACTCTTATGGGACTTGGTAGATTAATCTGCCAGGAGTAATGAGTATGATGGGCAAACATCTATTAGGCGCACTACGAATGTAGTGGTGTGGACATGTTGGGAATGTGAGTCTCACGGGGAGCGTGCAAGGGATAAGTCCCTGCAGGCGCACTATCCTCTGTGCCCTCGGTGACTCAGATGGATAGAGCATCTGCCATGTAAGCAGGAGATCCCGGGTTCGAGCCCAGGTCGGGGCACACATTTTCAACGTCACCCCTATGAAGTATATCAACGCCTCTTTGCAGCTAGGGTGTCCATTTAATTATTATGTTTTCAGTACCTTGCTTCTTATCGCTTCAGGTCAACAAAGGAGGGAGGAATATACTTAATATTCACACACACCTTTGGCTCCTGTACTACTAACTTTAGGCACTTGGGTGGTGTTGATACAAGTTTTTTCATGTTCACCCATACAAAGTACTAGCAGTTTTCGTTCTATTTCCACTTTGACTCCAACTGGATCAGTGGTTGTCTTTGCCCCTCAGGGTCAGCTACTTCAAAAGAGTCTGTATTGTCTTCACTACTAAGATGTTGGCTTTGTATTTTGCTAATGTACTCTATCTCATTTTAGGGAATGAAATACATACCAGACTTAGCTAATATTTTAGCAAATCCAACAAAAAACAAACAGAAATTTCTATTTCTTCAAAATTAACATTACTAGAGAACAATAGAATTACTTAGTGATGAAGAAACGTACTGGATCATCAAAAGCAGCTCTTAAACTTTCTGCCACTGTATTCCCTTCATGTTGTTTCACTTCCAGTGGCTTCCACATGACAGCCGGTGTTGAGAAACAGGCAAAAACTTCATGCAAGGAAGAAAATGGTGTTTTTGTTGGTAGAGTGATAATTTGTCCTGCAACACAAAATAATTTCATTTCACTAACTTCCATGTTAAAACGTCCTCTGACAAATTTGTCACCACAATAAACAAAAAGATGATGACATGGGTAAAAGTTGCAGCAAACACAAACTGGTTTTACATAATGCAGCAGTCTGTCTCAATATTAATCACTATAAAAATTCCCCAAAAATCAGTTTGTGCCACAGTTAAAAAAATGATGATTTTATTTTAATTTTCACATAACAGAAATTCATCACCAGAAAATAATCATGCTGGAGAGAATAAGCAGTCCCCCAAAATAATGTGATAAAGATAGTTTTCATACATAATTCTATCAACCCCACTTCCTCTGACCTAGTATAGCAAACGCTCAATAAATGAGCAAATTGCTGTTTTGTAACAGGTTAATATACGAAGAAGTACAAAATAGTGAAATGTGGCAGTCAGTCATAAACTGAACTTTCTGCTCACAGATCAAGGGATACATAATGAATTTAGCAAAATTTTTACAGATGAAAAGCATTCTGAATAATATAATGAAGTAGTGCACTTCCCAGAATCATTCATAAGTTATAGAACTGTTGATGATTGGACATAGACTGCATGTGGAACAATCTTATCTGGTGAATTAACAATGAGGTGCACTACAGGTATTGCATCAAGTATTTTTCTAAATCATTGTGTCATGTATTTAATTGAAAGAAACTGTCATGTACAGTTTTCAATTACTTACGCAAGTTAAAAGCAATTTTAATGAGTTACAAATGAAATCTGATATCTAGTGACTACAATTCACTGAGGGAAAAAATTAGGCCTACACCTTACATAATGATCAGTTCACTACTTTGTACTTGTGTGAAATATGACAATGCTTGTAGATGAAGTGGAAAAGAATCAGATTCCAAAGCTTTTGGAGGCCAGTTTGCATGAAAAAATGAAGACAGATTGCTGCTAAGTTATTTTCTAATCTGAAAACAAGTTACATCTGCTTTACATTTGATACAGATGGATGCAAAACATACACAACCTGGAGGATAATCTACTGTGCATCCGATATGTGGAACATTAAGGCTTTCCTGGCTACCAAAGTATTTCAATTAAGTCCAGTAACAATCTGCAGCAAGAACTATATAGTCACTAACTCTGACATGGAAGTTTTATGTTAAGAATTTCAGTATGTCTACCTAGCTACACTACCAAACTATGAATTATAAGCTCTCAATATTTATTTGCAAACTCACTCACGTCTATTTCTGAAATGAGCAGGTTGTTATTGTTTGTTTGAAATTGCACAGTATGAATCTCCGTGAGATTAAGACTAACTGCTTTCTGTTAACTAATTTTAAGTACGACCTGTAATCACCTTAGCCATTTCTAGTATGTTTAAATTTGGTCCTTTGATTTGTACTCTTATGATCTGCAAGCACTGCAGTTTCATAACAATCTTTAAAAGTCACAGTAAGGTCATTTATGTAAGTAGGGTTCAGATTCAGATTCTTTATTGGTCATTCAGCATTATTATATGCAACAGACTTAGTCAGTTCACTTAACCTATTAATTTTACAAAATAAATTTTCACATATTTAAATTGATATTGGGCATTTCTAAAAATTCTTCTAATAAATAGAATGGATTAGCTAACAAGAAGTTATGAACATTGTCTTTAAATAATTTGTCAGGCTTGATTGACCCATTTTTAGACAATTTGTTATATATTTTAATTGCCATATACTTATGACTATTGTTAGTTTTAGCTAATCTATTTTGTGGCAACAGCAGAGAAGTACACGTTCTTGTATAGTAGTCATGCCTTTCATTTGTTACACTTAAATTAGGTAGTTCAGCAAGTATGTAGTTAACACTGTCAAGAATATATAAATTAATAACTGTTAAAATTCTGGATCACCATAATTTCATTTATTTTTCTGCTGTTTCCCCAGAGTATTAACCCATACCTTAAAACAGATTGAAAAAAGGCAAAGTACGCTGTCCTTACGACAGGAGTAGACCCAATACTGACTACGTGAGCCCACACATTTTATGTTCTCCATTCAGAATTTAATTTTACCCATGTGGTACTGTCAATCAATGTGACCCTCCATTAGATATTATGAATGTAAGACATTATCCACACAAGAAGGTTGCCATTGATTTAGTATTTTTTTTATTTCTCGGGTAGATTTTTGTGGTCCACTCAAAGGCCTTAGCAAGATCACACACTACATCAGTGGGATAGTGTTTGTTGTTTAACTCTGCCTATCTTTTTTTCTATTTTTTCCTGATCAAACGCTGAGTTCGGCCCAATTGGAAGGTGACATAAGGCATCAGCAATAGTGTGTTGTGCCATCAGCCAGTAATTGATCTGATAATGACAATGGGAGAGGAAGAGAGTCCACTACTGCAAACAATGTACTGCTTTGTCTGGCACAGAAGCCAAAGAGTTATAAAGAGCAACCAACAGCTTGTTATCTTAGAACCATACAAAAAGACCTAAAATTTCTCGAGGGAGAACACCATCGCTAATGCGTCCTTTTCAATCTGAGAGAGGGTGTTTAAGGGTTAGAAATGTAAGCAATGGGTCATTCAGACCCGTTTGCATATCTGTGCACCAACACTGTGCCACGACATCATTGAGAGGCATTTGTAGTCAACATGAGATGCTGACCTGGCTGAAAAGTGGCCAGACACAGGGCAGATTGATGCTTAGATTTAAGCAAAGAAAATGCTCGGTCACAAGCTGGGGACCAGAAACATCGCACATTTTTACGCAAAAGCACATGCAGGGGCTGAGCGACAGTGGATGCATATGGAAAAACTTACGGTAGTACGCAACTTTACCTACACAATGGCTTGAGCCCTGTGTGAGAAACCTCAAAACCTAGGTATTCAGTAAATAGCTGAAAAAATTTAGGTTTGGCAAGACTGCACTTAAGACCCACAGACTGCAAAACAGAAAACAGCAATCATAGATTTCTAAGGTGGACTTCGGTGGAAGAGACCAAAACAATGATATCATCAAGGTAACTGATGCAGCCAGCCACCACAAAGGCTGTTCTACAAAAATGCTGAAAAATTGCAAGCTGACTAGAAACACCAATATGTAACTTTTATATTGGTCTAGCCCAAAAGGTATATTGATAATGACAAGGCACCTAACAGCCTCATGCAAGGGGAACTAGAAAGTACAATTCTGACAAATCAATCTTGGAAAAGCAGTGACTGCATGATAATTTTGTGAGCAGCTCATCAGGGTAGGTCAAAAGGTATGTAACTGTCACAGACTGTGCATTAATGAGGACAATGAAGTTGCCACAGCAGTGAAGCTTACCTGATGGCTTCTTAACTATGACCAGTGGTGTAGCCCACTCACTGGAAGAAATAGACCAAATCGCATTGAGCAAATTCAAATGGTCTAATATGGCCTTGACAGAGCTGCACAACATGGCAGGTACCTGCCACGCCTGGGGGGAGGGGGGAGTATGGGTGGACTGTTTTATTGTAATGTGGGCCTGAAAACCATCAGCACAGCCAAACACAGAGTAAAACAGAGAAGAAAACTCAGAGCAGAGGGACACCAGTTTATGATACGGAACTTGATCTAACATTAAATTTACCTCATCGGCAAAGGAGGAACCAAAAGTGTTTAACGCATCTAACCTGAACAAGTCTGCGGTATGGGGATGATCCACAACAAGGAAGGTGAGAGGACGAACAGCAGATTTGTATGAGACAGGACCAGAGAACTGACATAGGATCGGAAACTGCTGTTTATTGTAGCTATTCAAATTCCATGAAACCTGTGTGAGGGGAGGGGAGGCCAAGTACACATACATTTGTGCATTTACTGAAGTCACTGAAGGTCTTGTGTCCATTTGCATTTTTTGCGGTTTATTAAACACACACAAGTCAATGAACAATTTGTTCAGAGAGACAGTCATTGTAGAGATACGGTTTATATCCATTAGTACTACTGTGTCCACGACATGCGAATAGTAGTTGCACACAAATGCAATGTGACCTTTCTTTCAACGCTTGTTCCAAACAGCCCAACACTTAATGCACACAGCATACTCATGTAACCAACAATGCACCTTGTGACGCTGAGTTGAAGGTTGTACTGCTGCAACAGCAGATGCAGTACCTCCCTTCATGAAGCAATTGATCGCCTGTGGCCCATCACATTTCAAAGGACTGTGCTACATTGAGCACATCTGAAAGCATGGTTTCCCACAATGAAATGCTTTTTCACAGAATTCCCTATCTGGGGTCAGACAAATAATAACATCACGCACAATATGATTAGCATAGAATTCGTGATGGGTACTAGTGACAAATTTACAAGGACGGCTCAACTCGTGTAATTCTGCACCCCAGGCCTCTTAAGATTGGATTGGGTGTTTCAAACAATGGTAAAATTCTACATGTGTTTACATGTGTTGCAATTATGTGCATTCTATCACAGTAACAGCTTGAGAGAAGCTGCCACATTTCATCAAATGATAAGCTGGTCAGCTCTTGCAAAGGTGCAAGTTGGCACAACAACTGATAAATGCATGGAAAATGCCAGGAAAGGAAGAAAACCCTACACAGGCTTGCACTGCCCACACAAGAAATCTGGAAATGTTGGCGTAACCATGTATCATAGGAGTCTCAATCTTCAGCTGATTCATCATATGCAGGAAAGGGCAACGATTGTATTGACAGGAGAGTGACCTGCCGTGAACACGCAGACACCACTTGATTGAGAGTGTTGCTGAGAGTCTGCTATTGTTCCATGAAAGCTTGCTGCTGGGCAATGATAAGTTGGAGCACTTTTTCCATCTAGATGTTTGTCAGGTGACTTAGCACTGACATTAACACGCAGAGAAAGCGTAACCCTCACTCATCGCCAAGTTTGCTATAGCAAGAACAAACACAATTTCTGGAACACAGTACTTTACAGAGTAAAGTGTAAAATACATTGAAGTACAGGTACTGCATAGAACTGAACACACTGACTGGAAAACAGTAACACAGGTTACAGAACAGGCCAAGTACTTGTTTCCAGTTACTTAAATAATACTGTTTCTTTGGCAGCTCACCAGGGTGAGCCAGGGAACCGATCCATGTGGCCTCTATAAGTGGGCCTGTGAACTGTATGAATGCATGATCTCTGAAATTGCGTGCATCATGAATAAAGGTATATCACGTGCTGTGCAATACTGGCCACACAATAAAATAGGCTGACATGGACGTTCTCACTGTGGAGAAGAGCTAGCACACTTGCTTATTCAGGGAAGCCATAGAATTTCTCAAACATGAAAGCAGTCTCAATAAGGAAAAGAAAACCTTAGTGACCCACATAGATTTCACATCCGAGATCTGGGTGCACAGTTGTAAGGCATGCCGCAGAGGTCATCAAATGCTAGAACCACAAGAGGCTGCCACTCGCGGATGTGTGCGCAGCCTCTCCTCCGTGCACTCTACCAGCTGGCCAACAGCACACAGTCAGGCCCAGCCAACCTTGCCCTCAGTTACATGTTTACATTTTGACTAGGATTATCAAACTAGTAGTGTAGCCACTCCGTGGCAAGTGTCTTCTTACAACAGGTTATTTCTTGATGTAATACAGTGTTGTGGCCATCATTGTCTGTGTGTTCTTGTGGTCAGAACAGAAAATCTTAACTAAGTGGATCTTGGATTCCCATGCTGAAGTGAACAGTCATTGCAGGTAGCAAAAGTAGAACCACGGCAGAAATATCCAATGGAAAAGCCCTCAGACATTGGTGGGACAGGTACGTATAATTTCAGGCCATGGGCTAAACTATAGTCCACCATCAGCAATGGATGATGAAGCTTCAATGCCAGAAAAACCATGAAATAAACATTGGCCAAGGAACCTGAACAGCAGCCAACAAGCAGTATGTCAACTTTTGTCTTTTTCAAAATGTCACGAAGATGTTGAAAATTGACCTAGGACTGATTTTCACTTTTTCCCCCTATTTCCTCAATTGTGATACACCAATCTTCAAGTACCAGGGCCTCCACTTATCTTGAAGTTCCCAGTTCTTCACAGAGAGGTGGTCTGACACCTCGTTCTTTCTCATTCACAAAGAGAGGTCCCCCCAGCAGTGGGATCAACCTTTTGAAACCATCTATATGGTTATGATCCCTGGTATCACACCTTGCAGCCATTCATCCTGGTGGATCCTAGTTCGCGAGTAACTAACAAACAGAAATTGGAATTTGAGGTGATACTCAATAACATTAAAAGAGAAGAGTTTTGCAGATTGCTTGTGTTCAATTAACTGGTTTAAATATAATTTTTTATTTCTGCTTCTCTGTGACATCATATTAATCATCGCGTGCATTTTTTCCATTTGTTCTTTACATCATTCTTCTTCCACTCAGAAATTTTATGAATGTGAATTTAATTATATTGATCTATTGTCATATTCAAATATCTTAAATATCAGTTAAAAAACAAGTGACAAAATAATCTATTTACACTGACTGTGCAATAATGTCAAAAATGTATTTTTTTTGTTACAAGAAGTGCATTTTTTTGTTTTTTTATGTAATCATAGTACAATCATTTAAAACATAGCCTAAATTCCTACATTGCTATGGACAAAAAAACACAGATGAAGATTCAAATGAACGAAGGAATTATAAATAAAACAAAACCCAAGCAAAATGAGGAATGGAAATAATGAATGCAATAACATGGATAAAAAAGAATGATAAAATGAAGCACATTAAACTGAAATTAATATGTAAAAATTAATTAAAATCACATGAACAAAAAAAGATAGAAAGAAAAATGAGAGCAAATGAAGAAGTTAATAAGATGATTAAAATTATGTGATAAAGGAACAGAAATAGAAAATTATGTTTAAACCAATTAATTGAATAAAAGTAATGATCAAAGTAATTTCGATAAAAATTAAAAAAGGCCTCACCCCATCAATTATATCACACAACCAGTCAATATAATACTACTTTTTTAATGCTATTCAGTGTCACACAAAATTCTGATTTTTTTAATTGGCAATAACTCGCAAACAAGGTCCCACCCTGGTAAATGGCTAGAAGGTGTAATGTGATAGCTGAGATCTTAACCTAAATCACTTTTTATATGGTTTCAAAAGGTCAAACCCATCACTGGGGGATCTCTCCCTGTCAGATTCGTTTGACAACACTAGAAATGTCTAACAGGTGTCATTCAACAGCGCATTTTTGCCATTCGTTTCCAAACAATACTCCACTTTATCAGTAGGCTGTACTATTTTGTTTTGTGGCCATTAGCAGTATACTATTGTACTGCAGCACAGTGATTTCAGTGCATACAAGGACTGTATACATGTACCAGCAAACAAATAGAACATTAATTATGTGACTTTATTTTTTCAAGGTGTTGATTAAAACTTTATCACTAGCCATTATAGTTAAGAGACCTGTAATCAAAACCTCTTATTACTATTAGCTTAATATTAGCTTTTCTAATTTTTTTTCGTGTTATCCTGCACATTTAAACACAGGCTTTGTCTTAGGCAGGAGCACAACACTAACTGTGGCAATAAATAGTTTTGCTTTGCTGGATGAAAGGAATCAACATCAATTTGAATATTTGTCCATGATAAGATTTCCTCGGAGATTAAATCAATTGTACAAACATTCATTACTAATGTGCATCTTCATGTTTCCATAGTACAATGACTGCAGCGACAAATTCAGCTTCTTCTAATATTTCAACTGTATATTCTTCAGCCATCTTCAGAGTGAGTCAAAAGACTGGTGCACCAGCACTTGCTCTGTCCTTTTAATCTCACAGACAACATCACTGTCCATGGCGCTGCAGATACACAAGCACCAGGGATGTCGATAGGTGGCAAAGAACTACAATAGCCATGAATTAGATTTGTGGCTATGTAATTGATCCATAATGGAATACCTTTGTAAGTTCATTACAGAAAGCACCAGCTTCCATGACTTATCCAAGTTGAAATTGCTCTCTCTATTAATTAAATTCATTGTCAAGAGATTTCCAGTTGCATTTTTCACCACCAATTCCTAAAAGATAAAGTAGGGGGGAAAATTTGACCTTCTCATGCAGTATCATGGCCACTATTGATACAGTGCTCTGCCACAGCTGATTTATTGGGCTACAAGAGCCGGGTGTGCCTGGGGTGTTCCGTACATCTTTCATGGACTGCCAAACCATCTGTCCAGTGTAGAAAGGCCACAATCACAGGAGGTCTTACAACACCCAATAAATCGACTGTTGCAGGGCACTGTATTGATACTGGTCACTATGTTGCATAAAAATATTGAAATTTAGCATCTTCTTCATCTTTTAGGGAGTCAGTGGTGAAAGACACAATTTAAATTCACTTGGCAACAGATTTAATTAATAGACATAGCAGCTTCAGCTTGGATAAGTCATGAAATCCGGTGCTTTCTGTAATAAAGTTACAAAGATGTTACAACAGTGCACCTCACTGTGATGTATTGATACACCAGTGTGGATCAACTGCACAGCCACAGATTTAATACATGCATATCGTACTTCTTGCTGCCAATCAACATCTTAAGCAGTTGTGTATCTGTAGTTGCATATGGAGTGACACGATGCACGAATTTAAAAGGATGGAGCAAGTGCTGGAGTGCCAGTCTTCTGGCTGAATGAAAATTGCTGAACAATATATACCTGAATATTAGAAGAAGAAGCTGAATTTATGAGGCTACACACCAGAAAATTAATAGAGCAGTCACTGCACCAGGAAAACATGAAGGTGCATGTCAAATACCTCTGCACAGAGGAGATGATTTTAAATATTCAATGACTGATAACCTAAGACCCTTGAGAGCAAGGTTACCGACCTCTTTAAGCTTTTTATTAAGGTGCTATGACCATTTTATGAAATCAACTTGCACGAGTGAGATTTTAAGAAAAGCTGGTTCTGTGAGTGTTAAGGAGTGGCTCCTATTTATACCTCAAAAACTGGACCTAGTTTCTAAACAACTTTATTGTCTGCACCTGAAGATATCTGTGGAGTTACCCTACGACTGGACAGATGGTACAACATGGGCTGGAACAGATTAGGTTTCTGAGGTGGCCACGCCACGAAGACTGCAAAATTTACTGAAGCTGTCTGACCACACTCTATGGATTAAGCAAACAAAATAAGACATGAAATTTGCCGAGTTGTTATGAAGGCTCACCCACAAAGATGTAATATATCTGTCTGAGAGGGCTGCACTATGTAAGCTTACCGATAGCACATACTGCAAGAGTAGTAAAGGCCCCACTAACTAACTGGCAAGGAAGACTGCTTTGCTTCTGAATGCCTCTCCCTCTCTGCCAGAAGTTCTGCAAAGACTGAAAGAAAGTGATGTGGTTCCTCTGAGACTTTATGGACTTCCAAGATCCATAAAGAAAGATATTCCTATGTGTTCAATAGTGAGTAACATTGGCTCTCAAAACTATGACTGTACCAGGCACTTGGTGTTATCATTAAGGTCTCTTGTGGGAAAATTGTGCTCACCACATAAGCAACTCTCCGGACTATGGCGAACTAAAATCACTGAAACTGAACAATTCTGATCTATTAGTCAGCTTCAATGCGGTGTCATTGTTCAGAAAGGTTCCAGTTTCCGAATACTTATCATTTATTGGCAGTCATTTATTGGCAGAAGTTTTGATAAAAAATTTCAGATTTGTTCAAACATGTTATGACAACAACATAATTTTTATTTAATAACAAATCATTTGAACAGACCGATTGTATCGCCATGAGTAGTCCCTTATCACCCCTTGTATCTGTGAAAGACTGTGAGGAAAAGATGCTGGAATCTTCTTTTAAAGCTCACAGTATTCTGGAGATAAGTTGACAACACATTTGTAGTATGGCCCATCGTGAACACAAATTACAAAATGTTTAAGCCACCTAAATTCCATATATAGACAAATCCATTTCACAACAGAAATTGAGAAAGGAGTGATGCCTTCCATTTTTTGATGTTATTGTTCAGTGCAAAAATGATGACACTTTTGGACATGCAGTATATCCTAAACTGACACATACAGATTTATATTTACGTGCAAGTAACTGCCATCATCCTTCCCAGACGATGAATGTACTCATAACTTGGTTCACAGATTTAATTCATGCATGCTGCACTTCTTTGCTGCCAATCAATGTCTCCATTCTTGTGTATCTGTGGTTGCATGTGCAACGGCGCAGTCTGTGAGTTTCAAGGGATGGAGTGAGTGTTGGACTTACGCACTCTGAAGATGGCCAAATGATATGCAGCTGAAATATTAGAAGAATAAGCTGAATTTATGCATATGCACACCTAAAATTTAACTGAGCACTGATTATCAACTTTGAAGAATGTTTTCTTATTTTTGTCAAAGTTTTATTACTGAGAAACTATTTAAATGGGAAAAAAATCATACGCTGCAACAATTTGTGCTTTGGAGGACACTAACAGATTTAATGCTGGCTGATTAAAGAAGAGAATTAAGTGCAGATTATATTATTCTAAACACGTCTAACTGACAGACTACCAACTAATCAAGCAGGTTGTTGTGATGAATGCCAACGCATTTAGCAATGAAGCACCTGCTGCAGATGTTTTTGTGGACCAATCTTGTGCCCAACTGTTGATTCTTTTGTCCATCCCAAATCCTGGGGGCTCCAACAATCCAATCCAGCAATTCAAGCAACTTTACAATGATGCTTGCTTTGTCAACAAGAACATCATCAGACTGAGGTGGAAAATGTAGTATTCGAAACTACTACTACACCTTAGGAGTCATGATATTGTCTAAAATGTTTCATACATGTGTGCATTCATTTTTACATCAAACAAAACTAACAGTCCAAGACAAAACCAAGAAATTGAGCCTATAGCATCAATCCACTTTCACAAAATTTCACTTTCCCTATAACACACAAAGGCTTTCAATGTTTCGCTAGACATCTGCTGAGCCTGCACATTTTCCTTCAAGTGTCATGTAATTCACTATAACTTGTGACTCATAAAAACCTTTTTTACATTTTTTCACAATCAATGAAGCAACTAATTGTACTGCTCTACATGACACCACACACTTGTTCTTGTTCCTGGGACTCTAGAAAGCAGCAGAACTAAATACTGAACTCTGTTCTTGACTCTTTACTGATTTTTCTGTCTTTGCCTTTTGTATAAGAGCTACAAAAAAAGTTCTCTGAAAAAATGAAGTAGTTTAAGGCATATTTCATTCAGAGAAACTGAAGCCATCTAACAAATTTTTATGTCTAAAGCCTAGTTTACACGACGACACTAGGTTGCAGGCAACTGCGCTAACAACCACTGGGCATGCGTGCCGCACATTTGCGCAACTTGTTGGTGAAACTAAACACTTTCGGCGTGTTCCAACTTTGTCGACACTAGTTGCACGAGTTTTGAAGTTGTGTGTGTTCGTAGAGTGTAGACAAACTGAAATACGAAGTGGGGAACGGAGGAAAATGTTCGCTTTTTGGATATCTATGCTTTACATAGGTGTTTTTGGGATTTCAGTGATGCTGATTTAAAAAAATAAGCAACATATTGCTGCTGCTGAGACCATCATGTGTGATCATAGCATAGATGGTTTGACAATATCTGAGCTGCAGGGCAAAATTTATTGAGTTAGGAGCACATATACAACTGAATTAAGAAAAATACAAGCAGGTGTAATTCTAACTGTGGCAGTGCTCTCATCTACAAGACTACAATCCCATCGTTCAAGTTGACCAACTCTTTGTTAAGGAATATTGTTGAAAGGAGGGAAGGCTATACAAATTCAAGAAGCTGCGTTCTTTATTCAATATTCATCTATTTAAAACGTCGCTGCAGTGCTCCCCATTCACACATGTTAAAATTTTGAAATATTACCACTGTAGAGATCTGTCTTCAAGAGAGTAGCTTGCAAATCATTCTCTTCTTAATGCAACCTGCTTCAAATAATTATTGTTGCTAATGTTAATAATTATTACGGTTAATGTTAATAATTATTGGTGTTAATGAAATAGCGTCATCATCAACTAAAACCGTATCTTATAGCATGCCGAGTGTTCTCGATTGTATTGCACGTAATATGATATATAATTTCAGTTCCGGCGACAGTGCTTCACGCATTACAGTACCTTTATTCCTTATCGCATAATTAACTCTATTTAGAAGAAACTTGAGCAGTTCTGGTGACATTCTAAGATAATTAAAAGGACTTCTGAGATCTTCCATTATAAATTATTTCAGCAAGGATACTGAGCAACTGAGCTGATGTCTTTTCTTCATTCAGTCACAAATCTAAACAAATTTCTTATTTTTTTCCTTACGCATTGATTCCATGCAACAAAGTTTAACTCCATCACATATCATGCGATGTGCAGCTACCAGAACTTTCATTTCAGACACGACTCAGGGACTCACAAAACGACGAAACTCAAATATACACTGGTTTCGTCGTGTCTACAGTCAAACATGAAACCATTTGCTTGCAACTCATTCCACGCAACGAGTGGCACAACTCAATGTCCTCGTGTAAACTAGGCTTAAAGAAATAAAGATGCCTTTCAAATTTTGAATGTATTAGGACAATCATAATACTATCAAGTAAAATTTGTTATGCTGATCTGATGTGAAAACAAATATATTATGTTCAGTGAAACGTCACAAACACAGGTATACCACAACAGATTTATTGCACAGCTGTAATCTGTGCACACAAAATATTTGAAAATGTTGTATCTCACGTATCATTAACAACATTTTATCTTCTATTTCAGGCAACAGTTTGAGAAATAATGAAAAGTATGAAACTAGTCACTAACAGAAATATTATTTGCAACTCTACCAGAAACTTTAATTAATAAATTACAATGACAACAGTTCTGAAGACATCAAATGTAAGAGCAAGCCCATTTCCAGAAGTTGTCACAAACATTGGTAGTGCTATTAAGAAATCAATATAGCTTAACTCAGTGTCTAAGAGATTCACTCCATAACTTTACTAGCTCATCCTCATTAATGGGCATCACACTGGACACTATCACCCTTATTTATCAGATCATTATTCTTTTTATTGCATAATACCAATTTAAAAACAATGTGGCATAATGGCCTGGTGAACATCTTTTGCCTGGACGCCATTTCAGCAACTTGTGTCGCTAACCTACCCCAGTAACCCTACTGGGGAAATGGGACCCAAAGTTGAAAGTGCAAGCCAAATCACAGCTTGTTTCTCGTGGATCTTCACATCACTGAGAGGTAAAGGCTAGGCTAAAGATACACTGAAACATTCCGTGGTCTGATCACGAGTCAATGACATGAGCTTTTGGATGTCTAACATACAAACTTTACCACTAGGCCACTGGATTGAACATAATACCAATGAAATTTTAATACAGCAACAACTCAAAATCATTAAATATGTCAATTATTATGAAGCACATATGTAACATCCACTCACCTCGACAATAACCCCACATATACACAGTTGAATTCTGCGTCATGGCAGCAGAAATTTGTGAATAGTGCGATGCCGCAATATCAACAATCCTGTGGAAAAATTTGAGCCAATTAATCCCACAAAAACAAAATTTACAGAATATCACCTGTTAAAAGTTACACCACAGATGTTAGCACAAACAAATGGGAAATTAAATGGTGAATATGAGTTGAGGCCTGGCCAGAACGAAATTTAATTATAAAAGAAAAATATCATGTTAAATACAGATGGAAAACAGTTCAACTAACTGCCAAAGCGTGGAACTCTCTTTATATAAAATTTCTTTATTAAATCTGTTGCACTAATTTCTGACATTAGCAACTCACCGACAGTAACTGCAATTGCTCAACTAGAGTACTTAATTAAAACAAATCTCAAATATTGTGATTTAACACAACCATCTTTGCTCTATCTGAGTACAAAACTTTGTAGCGATGGTTGCAATCCATGTGCGAGGGCCAGTCATAGTAGTGTTTCCCATTTTATCCCCCCTTCATTAAGTTGGTGATGTGACATTCGGTGCACTTTTGTGTACCATTTTCTACAGCCCAGTCCAGTAATAGTGTCCTACATCAATAGATGGCACCACTGTGTAAGTTTAGAAACCTGCCATCACCAACATACGTATATGAGGAGCATTCTGTGACTGAATTCTTGACTGCATGAGGTAAGACATCCTATAACATTCGTGAAAGGCAGAGGAAGATGTATTGAGATGCTATGGTGGATGTCAGCACCATTAGATGTTGAGTTTGTTGCTGTAATGAGGATGAAGTGCAGACATGGTTGGCAGATGAAATACAGAGTGGCTGGCCAGTAACTATAGTGACTTCACACAACTTCTAGTGTGTCTCCCAAATCATCCATTATGACTGCTGGGTAACAACAGATAGGCAGTGTGGTGGCCATAATTGAAAAACTGTGCTAATGCAAGATCTGAGCATGCTGGGAATCAAAAATGTTGACTGACCAGAATAAAGAGGCAAGGAAAACAATTGCATCCACCCTGTAGCAGCACTTCAATTCGGCTCACTCAAAGTGCCTCATCAGAAGCATGACGTTGAAGATGTGAGATGATATTGGTGTAGGTTCCAAGGAATAGAAAACACATGCAAAGCAGTTATAGCATAACTATCATAACAGAAATGCTAATATATCACTATAGAAAATTCTGGAAGGAAAATTAATGTAGTATACAGAAGAATTATAGCACTCAAAAAGATAAAAAACAGGTTTATGCAGACAAGAAACAATGTTGCTACACAGAATGAAAGAACACATTGAAAGGCTGTGCAGAGGAAAAAATTGCAAAAGTGTTTAAATCTGCATAGAAGCACAAAGTACACACTTGAAAATGGGTAGGGGGAGGAGGGAATATGGGAGGGGCATGAGGAATTTGGCAGTTTCATTGTGAAACAAAACACATACACAATATGACACAATTCAGAGGTTTCAGAGATTAAAACTGGTTTGTAGGAAGTTGTTGTCTTTAAGGTGTCCTAGAGTTCGATCAGAATATCCACACACTGATAATGGCATGGCCTTCAGATATAACTTACAGACAAAATAAATAAAAATCAGACATTAGGAAAATATAATAATAATAATACCTTGAAAGGTAAAGTGGACAAAAACATGCTATAAATCTGCTCAAATATGGGAAATATAAAATGGCTGGCTTTTAGAGTCAGCCAAAATACCAAATACTTAAGTATGTGTTCCTTCCAAAGATTTCAGATAAGAGTTGGTAGTCTGACGCAACTTTGATAATACACTTGTTAGGTAAAACAGAGCGCACATCACTAGCCAAGCAATGGGCTGTTCTTTCATTAGCAAATGTGGTGCAGTCTTTTAATTTTGTACTCATCAACTAGCCAGGGACTAAAAGCACTCCAAACCAGTGGTTCTTGTTTCTGGATAAAGAAAGAGTGAGCCAGACTGCCACATTTGGAGGCAAGTTATAAGCATCTCGCCTCACTCCCATGGCCAGAAGGAGTTACACAAGCACCAGGTGGCAAGTGATTCTGACCACGACTTCTTAGCCTCACTTCCTACTATTCTTCCTCGATATGGCACATGACATTGTGCTCCAACAAGTACACTGAATGTAGTGGAGAATCACACTGTGTGAGTCCCCTTGTTGCTATGCCTTCCAGTTCATTGCCCCGAATTCACCTTCTTCACTTGAGAGATTAGGGTGATGAGGATGTCTTGTGCGTAAACGAATGATTTCTCTGCTGGGAACATGCACTTAACAAGAATTCAAGCAGATAAGAAATTTCTTATCCCAAATCTATCTCAATTGCTCTTGAGCATTCAAGACTGCATGTCCATCTGCTTCTTACTGAAGTACTTGTTTTGTAATCTGATACTGAGGACAGAATCAGGACATACCAAACAGCATCCAAGACTGTTCCCCCACTTACACTCATCAGTACATATTGGAATCAAATTATGGCACTGACATACTCTTCCTAGCGCAATATACTATGTCTAAATAATTCTGGGACTCGTTAGCACCCATGGTGGTTGATGATACTACCCTGTAAGAACAGTAACATTTCCCACTTTATACGTCATAAGCTCTAGCTTTCCATGCAATTCAATTTGCTTTGTACCTTATAGTTAGGTTTCAAAATCTATCAGCATGCCAATAACTTCATATTACACAAGAATCTATTCATTTAATGCACTAAGTGCTGTTGCCACTCTATGAACCATTGTTACTCATAAGACACTGCACAGTCTGGCAGTTGGGGTTGGTTCTGTGTTGATACCAGCAGTCAGCCTAATACCCAGATGGTGGATGGTGGTGGTGATCCTTACCTTGTTGATACATCAGCCATCTGTTCTCAACCCACAATGACATAGAAAATCTATAAAATGTGAACTACACACTATGTTTGTTCCCCATGACTTTTGGCTAAGGAATTCCTCCCAATGGTCTCCCATACTCTGGTAAACTTCATGGTAATATTAATGGTACCCAGGAACACAAGTCACAATTTCATATTGCTCTCCTCAATAATTTGGCAACATTTAACTTTGCTGCCAAAAATGATGCAAAGTTCTCTACAATTACTTGATTTTTGAACCTGCCATATTCATAATATAATCCAACCATTCCTTCAAATTTCACACAGTTCAATCACAGTCAGCTGACTGTGCAGCACACAATATTGAACACCCACTTCAGTTGTTTCTTTTCAAGCACTGCTAGGTTTATCTAGACTGTGAAGTGGCCACTGGAGTAAGACCAAACTTCCCACAAAGCAGCATCAGCAAAGATGGCAAAGCATATTGAGAAATAAGTTGTGGGAAACATCCCTGCAGCAGTACTGAAATACTTGCTTTGCCCCCCGTTCGTGTTGTTGTGATTGCAAGTATCACTATAGTTCAGGCCCGGTGCATATTGTGATGGAGTCCCACAACATGTCGCACACATGAAAACAGTACAAAAGGTGAGAAAGATGTGAGAAATACATGATGACATTATTGAGAGCCTGTATGTCTACAGTTTCCTTAGATGGTATGTACAGTGAATGTATGGTCACCCTACAAGGCACCTGTGCTACAACTATATTAGCAAGTTCGCAGTGAGTGGCAGGGTATGCAAGAACAAGGCTTCATCATTTGTGGCCCTCTCCGTCATCCTTTCCGTGCAAGCTGTAACCACTCTGCACAGGGTGTTACACACTTTTAGATGAATCTCTCTCAATCCCAAGAACAGAATTTCCTGAGGTAAGTCTTTATCCTTCCATAAGAATCTTCTGCACTCACTCATGTTCCATTGTAGGGTGGGAGCCATTTTAATGATGATAGCTCTCCATCTACCCCTTTTCCTTCCCATTAAACTACAGAAGTTGCAATGAATAGTTGTCCAGTTTTGGGGCAAACATTTTCTCTTGTGCACACGCAAGGTTCCATATGGTCGAGAGCAACATTCCGATCAGACAAATTCTGCACATCTTATGGCTTGGCGCATATTTCTTTGGTCTTGTTATGAGTGTATGGACTTGGGTTTTTTAATAGTGACGGCACTTACTACTCTGTCCTGTGTTGCTTTTGTAGATGTTGTGATGATACACAGTATAGGGTAAACTATTCAGCTACTTGTATACTCACAAGTACATGTATTTGTACTACTTCATATTGCCAAATTCATGTTGCTGCATTTATCTTCACAACTCTTTTTGCAGTGATTCGAAAATTTCTGTGTAAATTCTAGAACCACTCAGCCTTCTACCATCTCGAACACACAGTATTCTGGATTGAGTGTGGGATGGTGGAATCCTACCTACTGCGCATCACATTTGTGTGTGCAGGTTTAAAATCAGTTGCAGGAAGAAAGTAGATGTGGCGGTCAGATGGCACTGACAAGTAACTGTCAGACAATCGATAGATGTTTTAGTGAGTGTATAAGGAAGAACTATGGAGTTAATGTGCAGCTCTGTGCTCATTGTGTCATTGACTATTGTTATTAAAACAAAAACAGTTGAGAAAGTACTCTTGCAGACTCTTGATGCAACCTCGTTAGAGGCAAGACTCATTTTGTGGTTCATGCTAAGAAAGGTCATGGTATTCAAGCCAACTTTCTTTTAACTGTAACTCAATTTGTTTCTAATGTCCGATTGTACAAGAGACTTGCAGGAAGTTACATATTCATGTGGAAAGTAAGAATTTTATTGTGTACGGAGGACAAATACATAGTTAATTGATGAAAAGTAAAGTCTGTATGTCTACTTATGAAATAAGTAGAAAGAGTCTAAAAATTCCTTTGCCTAGCGTCATTCGATGGAGAAGAAGTCAAGAGGGTTTCCAGCAGCTGGCTATCCAGTAAAAAGGAGCGGCTGCAAATTCCAAGTAAGTTGTCTCCTAAAGAAGTGAAAGGTGGTTTGGGGGAATAAGCCGATATAACCCAGATTCACACTCACACTTTAAGTCCTCAGAACGTTAAGAGATTCTCCAGGGCTGAAGCAAAAGTCACAATAAATAATAGAGGCTGTTCCTTATGATTATACTTTCCCTCTGTATAAGATATTAACTTCATTGCTTTCAGTTCATGCGTATTGTCTTCAAAGACAACTCTGCAGTATGTACTACACACTGGATAGTTAACTAAGCAATTTACACAAGTTCAGAGCATGGCATTCTGAGCTAGTGTGCAGCAATTACAAAATCTCCACAAAACCATTATAACCCAAAGTGGTGTAGCCACACTTTTGGCACCTGAATCAATGCACTTGCTTCAAAATGAATGCTGCAGCCATTAAGTGGATAAAGCAAGCCTTTAGATATTCAAGAACAACCAGCATGTAAAATGTAACAATTTTAATTATGTTTTGGGAAATACACACTATTTCTGTTTCCTAATATTTCTATAAGTTTGCTACAATTTCTATAAGGTTTCTGTACATGACAACATGCTAGCTGAAGTTGAATATGCTGTTAACTAAGCAGTAACTGGGTACTGACAATCATTTTCCTTTTCAACAGGTTGTTGCCTTAATGGAAACACAAGTTTCTTCAAGCAATGTCTCTTTATGTAACTTCTTTATTGATTGTATTATCCCAGTGAAGCCTTCCAGTCCATTTCTATGTAGAAGGAGGACACTATTTCAAATGTTATTGCCTTGCATTTTATTAGAATCAATATATTTTTATATGTGATCTGTGGTCTGTTCCTATTCTTCTTTTATTTTTCTCAGGAAAACAAGTCATATGTTTGGCTCAAATGGATGAATATGCTGACTGATGATTCAACTGAACCACTGGGAATGTTACTGTTTGCAATTGTACACTCCATAAATTTCTCATGAGCAGCTGGGAAAAATAAAGACTGATCGACACAAAGCTCAGTTTCTCTGAGCAAGTCTAATACTACTTGAGTGGAGCAGTTCTGCAACACACAACATTCCTTCACCATGCTCACCAACAATATGTGAAGCACGCCTAGGACTTACAGCTGGTGCACTCATGATGTTGACTAGCTCCCACATAATCTGTGAGTGCTCCAGATCCATCTCCAGCTGAAACTGAGGTCACTGATGTGAATGCAATTTACAGGCCTGAGTCATTACGTGAAATGACACTGACATAGCAAGCACTATCCTCACTCCTCCCCCTCATTCAGCACTGAAAGTATTCAAGGAGGAATTCTTACCAACAATTAGGTAGCAGAGAGAAAAACTAAGTGAAATGTGGATATATTAGTGTCATCTATCACTCAAGAAAAAGCACTTCACAACATAGCACAGAATCCAATGTTTCTGAAGCAAGTAAATGAGATTCAGAGAAAGAGATTAATCTGCAGTATTTGTAAACACCAAGGAGCTACAATAAAAAAAATAAACCTAAAAGATAAGTATGACAGTACTATAAGAAGGGTAGATTGCTACTCACTTTTAGAGGAGATACTGAGTCACAGACAGGCACAACAAAAACCCTACTATACATTTAGGCTTTTGGCCAAAATACCTTCTTCTAAAGTAGAAAGCACAGACACATTCACACAAGTACCACTCACACACTCACATGACCTCTGTCTCTGACTGCTGAGGCTCTGTGGTCATAGACATAGTCATGTGTGTGAATGTGTATGTGCCTTCTACTTTAGAAGAAGGGGTTTTGGAAAGAGCTTAAATGTATAGCAGGCATCTTGTGGTGTTGCAGTTCTTCTTATGTCCGTGCTTGCTATGAAAATAGGATGAGGAATTCCACCTTATGCAGGCCACCTTTTCAATTTCATTTTACCCAGACATGTTTCAGCACTTTTGTGATATCTTCAGTGGGTTATTTTATTTTCTTCCCACAGGTGGGGTGTACAAAAAAGGAGAAGGAGGAATTCGAAGATGACATGCAAAAGCAGCTAAGTGGAGGTAATCAGATTATAATAGGGGACCTCAATGCACATGTTGGCACAGACAGGAAAGGGTTCGAGGAGATAATGGGACCAGAGGGCTGGGGGAACCGAAATAGAGAAGGAAAATTGTTGCTGGAATTCTGCAAGAGGAATGGGCTGGCGATCGCAAATTCCTGGTACAAGAAGAGAAGTAGCCACAAAATAACTTGGTACAGTGGAGACTGGTCCCAAACTTCAGTAGTAGACTATGTACTAGTGGATAGGCAGATGATGAGCAGCCTCACAGATGTTAAGGTCATTCCATCTGAGGCCTTAGACAGTGACCACCGGCTGTTGGTAGCCACCCTGAGAGAGAAAAAAGATAGGAGGGCAACAGATATACAGGAGAAAAGGTTGAAGACATGGATGCTGAAAGAGGATGAACGGAGGACCCAGTACCAGACACTGATCAGGAAGAAGCTGCCAAAGGAAGATCAGAGAACAGTGGAAGAAGAATGGGGAGATTTTAAGAGGGCTCTAGTTGAGGCAGCTGAGACTGTGTGCGGAAGAACTAGCACAAAGAGGAGAAGTAAGGAAACCCCATGGTGGAACAACATATGTAAAGAGGCAGTACTTCGAAAGAACAAAGCCTTCAGAGAATGGTTCCAGACCCGAACAGAGGAAGCTAGGGTAAAATATAAGGAAAGCAAGAAAGCGGCACAGACCATAGTAAGGGCGGAGAAGAAGAAGTGGATGGAAAAATGGACAAGAATGTTAGAAGAGGACAGTGAAGGGAACAAAAAAGTACTTTACACCATGGTAAGAAATAAGAGGAACGACAGAAGCGAGTGCCTGAGGATCATGGATAATAATGGAAGAGTTGTGGAGGAAATGCATGAGCTCAAAAAGATTTGGAAGGAGTACTTTGAAGATCTGTTGAATGCCGCCAAGCGGGTAACTAACAGCGATGGAGAGCCTAAGGCAGCAGACGATTATAATAGTGGGGAAATTGATGATCTAACTTGGAATGAAGTGGAAGAAGCCATAAAGAGGATGAAAGGGGGCAAGGCACCAGGTTGGGACGAAGTAACAGTGGATATGATACGAGCAGCAGGAGTAGTAGGAACCCAGTGGCTATACAGAGTGCTGAGGGTGGTGTGGAAGGAGAACAGAATTCCTGAGGATTGGATGACAGGAATTATAGTCCCGATCTTCAAGAAAGGGGATAAAAGGAGATGTGAGAACTACAGAGGAATCACCCTGCTATGCCACTGTGGAAAAATCTATGAAAAGATCCTGGAGAAGAGAATAAGAAGCAGTATTGAAAGTAGACTGCATGAGGAGCAGTACGGTTTCAGACCGGGAAGATCAACAACGGACCTCATATTTGCGGTAAGGCAACTGCAGGAAAGGCACTATGAGTACGGGAAGGACTTAATCATGGCCTTTTTAGATATTGAGAAGGCGTATGACAGTATCTGTAGGGACAAGCTCTGGGATGTGCTGAACGCAAAAGGGATAGATGAAGAGATAACACGAAAAGTCAGAAAAATGTATGAGGGAAGTGAGAGTTGTGTGAAAGTGGGGAGGGAACGTACTGCATGGTTCAAGCTGGAAAATGGGCTGCGACAGGGAAGTGCACTTTCGCCCTTATTGTTTATTATTGTTATGGATAAAATCCTACAGCAAGTATCAGATGCAATTGGAGATCATAAAATGAAAGCAGTGCTTTTTGCCGATGACCTGATGTTATGGGGAAATTGCGAGAAGGAGGTGCAAGAGCAGTTAGATGTATGGGAGGCAACGGCAGCACAATATGGAATGCATTTCTCTGCAAAGAAAAGTGAAATAATTGTCACAACAAGGAAGAAAAATAGGCCAAATGTGGATATAACTTGTGGAGGGGAAAAACTACAAGTGGTAGATAACTTCAAGTACCTGGGAAGCATGATTGAAAGTAAGGGGGGAAACGCAATGGAAATAAATGAAAGGTGTAGAAAAGCAGGGCAGTTCTACAAATGCATTAGGGGGCTTATTTGGAGCAAGGAGGTGCCACAGAAATCCAAGGGAATTATATACCGAACCTACTTTGTCCCCATATTGACATACGGAAGTGAGACATGGGTAATGCACAAAAGCGACAAAAGTAGAATACAGGCTAGTGAAATGAAGTTCCAGAGGAGCAGGTTGAGTGTAACAAGACGGGACAGATTGCGAAATGTGTATGTGAGGGAAAGACTAAAGGAGGAACCAGTGCAGGACAGGATAGAAAAATCAAGACTGCAGTGGTATGGACACATGAAGAGAATGGATGAGGGAAGAATTCCAAAGAGGATGTTTGATCTGCAACTGGAGGGGAAGAGGCCCAGAGGAAGACCAAGAGATAGATGGGTGAAGGGAGTGAAGGAATGTGTGACGCGAAGAGGGGAGAACTGGACGAAGCTGGCAGAGGGGGAATGGTGGAAAGACAGAACACGATGGAGAGGCTTGTGTTCCCGACAGACCCAGCCAGTGGCTGGAAACTGTCCAAGATGATGATGATGATGATGATGATTGTAAAACTGCTGTTTAGAGAAACTTTTGGTACAAAATATTTACAATTGTGAATGAATAATTGTTGTAAAATATTATACATCATTTGTTTACAGTTCGCAGCTGAGATATGTATTAATGACCTGATGCACTGTATGTTGTTATTACATCATGTTTAAAGTTCTAGTTATAGCTTAATTAGCAAAAGAGTGATGTATGCATTATATTACCTACCTTACATAAAGCTGTTGGGTATTTACATTGGTAGCTAGTCTGCTACACAATCTACAACTTGTCACCTACAAACAGCAAAACATAATTTTTATTTCTCCATTTGTTATGCATTTACGAACGGAAGTGAGTATATATCACATTTTTTTGTGTGTAACTTATGACTTTGATGTTTTAGCATTTTCTCATATGTTTTGACGTGGTGAATATGCTGATTTCTGTGACTTATGGTCATTTGACAGCACACTTTCTACAAATTTTCAAACATGAGAAGAGTTTTCACCACCTTTACATGTTGTTGTAGATTTTTTTTTTTTTCCTTCATGAGTAGTTTTTGGTGTGGGTGTTATTTGTATAGTTCTTCAATTGCAAATAGTGGGCTTTATTGCGCAGTGATGTGTACTCATTTAATACTTTCTTTCCTTGGGATATTGATTTTTGGATGTGATAATTTTCTTCTATAGTTAATTTTCGGTACAAGCTGCTACTAGTTTTAAGGATCTGTAAGTCAGTTTCAAAGTTGTTGGTGTTATTGTGTGCTACCAGGTGATCTGTGAGCTATTGCTTTTCAGTGCTCTGAGATGTTCTTATATCTGGTTCTGAACTCCTGCATGTTTGACGCACATACAGACTGACAGCAGTTGCAAGTAAGTTGGAATATACTGGACTGGCTGTATTTGTCAGTCTTGGTGGCATTTCTTCCACATCTGCTTTGTATTGGGTTGTTGGCTCTGTATGCTTTGTTGAATCCCTGTTTCTTTAGTATATTACCCATCCTGTGTGTGACTTTGTTGTTGTAAGTCATTATGTGCCATTTGTTGCTTACTGTCTGCTGATTTGGTGTGTGTGTGTGTGTGTGTGTGTGTGTGTGTGTGTGTGTGTGTGTGTGGGTGTGGGTGTGTGTGTGTGTGTGTGTCATTTGTTGCTTACTGTCTGCTGATTTGGTGTGTGTGTGTGTGTGTGTGTGTGTGTGTGTGTGTGTGTGTGTGTGTGTGTGTGTGTGTTTTTCATGGTTGTGTGTTGCTTGTTTTTGTATTTTGTGGTTTATTTTATCTACTCTCTTTGCATCATATCCATTCTCCTGTGCAGTCTGTTTTATTGTGTTCAGTTCTTGTGTGTAATCATGTTTGTTTATGGGTGTTTTGCTCATTATGTGTAGTAAATATCTGAAGTTGGCCTCTTTGTGAGTTATGGGGTGATTAGATTGGTTACGAATAATGGTGCTGGTGATTGTGGTTTCCTATAGATTGTGAATTCATTTTGTTGTTTATCTTGTGTATGGTGAGATCTAAGAAATTATGTTTTCCATCCGTTTGTGTTTCAATGGTGAACTGTGTTTATGGATGGATGGAGTTTATGTTGTCATGAAGTTCCTTCTGCGAGGCTGTGGTTCATCTATGAAGCAAATTATATCATCTACAAATCTGTACCGATATATCATTTTGTACTGTTTTGGTATTACTATTTTGTCAACAATTTGTTTTTCTATCTGACTGAGCAAAATGTCAGCTAGGAGGCCACTGATTTGGGATCTGATGGGTAGTCCATCTTGTTGAGAGTAAAATTTGTTGTTGAATATGAAGTAGTTCTGCTTTGTGATGAGCCTGAGTATGGCTAATATTTCTTGTATTTTTGTTGTGGGTATGTCTCCTTGTAGTTGGACATTTCTTTCTATGATGTTGATGGTTTCTTCTGTTGGGATGTGTGTGTACATGGAAATTTTGTCAAATGAAATTAATGTTGCTGTGTTTGGTATGTTTTCATTTCATATTTTGTCCTATTACATCACTTGAGTTTTTTAAACTTCTGTTTGCAGTGTATTTGTATACTGTCTGTAGCAGAGTGTGTTGTATTTGGCTAAGTAGTATGTGGGTGCTTTGGCGAAGTTTATCAATGGACGTGAAGGTATTCCAGGTTTGTGAACTTTAGGCAATGATTTTTGGGTCGGGGCTTTGGGATTTGTCTCTGTCATTCTTTTAATCCGCGTTTCTGTAAAAATTGTTTCTATGTTTTTCAGAGTTTTCTGTGTTACTTTGGTATCAGTTTGTTGGATCACTTCTTAATTCTGTGGTGGTGTTGCTTTGGATGAATTCTAATGTTTTGTCTATGTATTCGTTTGTGACTACAATTGAATTATCTTTGTCAGATTTTGCGATAATGGCTTTTTCTTGTGTTAATTTGTTCTGTAGTTTTCTGTAGGTTTGTTCTTCAGCAGTCCTTGTGTTTTCTTTTATGGTGATTTTGTTCTCTTTGATTATGTTTCATATTTTCTTTGCAATTAGTTCTCTTCTTAGATTTGCACTGAATTCAGGTGTGTTTAGTTTTCCTTGTTGCTTTATGATGTGTTCCATTTCTGTTATGATATTTTCTACTGTCCTGTGTGACACCATTGTGTTTATGTTACGCTTGGGACCCTTTTCAAGTAATTTTATATATATTAGATTAACCAGTCTTTTGTGAAAGGTGTGTTTATTACATTCGGGATGGGATTGGTAGGTGTTTGTGGGTTTACCATTTTAGTGAGGTTTTTTTGTTGGATTGTATGTTTTCTGTCTATTATTGTGTCTGTGTATGTTCTAACCCTGTACATTAATTCATCAAAAATGGTGGATACTTTATGTGGTTTCTAGTTCTATATCCAATCTGTATAGTTCAATATTCAGAGCCTGATTTTTGGAATACAAAGACTGGATGTCTTGCTTTATCCACACGATTTGAGCCTTACATTTTGCCTGTTGTTCTGTAGATGACATGTTGTTTACAGTTACGATTAGATTGTTGGGTACTATTTTATAGGCCAAACATAGCTTGTTGAATTTTATTTTGAGTATGGTTTTTTGAATTTTGATGATTAGAATCTGGAATTTGTTAAAGAGCTGTGAAGGGTATACCTGGCTTGGCATAGAAATAATCATCTTGTGGTGTTACAGTAAGAAAAAAATAACCCTCCTGAAGATAGCACAGAAAGTGCTGGAACATGTCTGGGTAAAATGAAACTGAAAAGCTGTCTTGCATAAAGCGGAATTCCTCATCCTATTTTCATAGCAAGCATGGACATAAGAACTACAACACCACAATATTCCTTCAATACATTCAAGCTCTTGCCCTCTTCTAAAGTAGAAAGCACATACACATTTACACATATGACTACGTCTCTGGCCGCTGAGCCTCAGCAGTCAGAGACAGAGGTCATGTGCGTGTGTGAACGGTACTTTTGTGAATGAGTCTGTGCTTTCTACTTTAGAAGAAGGCATTTTGGCCAAAAGCCTAAATGTATAGTAGGGTTTTTGTTGTGCCTTTCTGTGACTCAGTGTCTCCTCTATAAGGTGAGTAGCAATCTGTCCTTTTCATAGTATGGTCTAATTCCATTGTGGATTTTCCATTGTTTGATCTTGTTTTTGTAACTCATTTTATGGCCTTCATTGGACCACTCTAGCCAACTTTATACAAAGAATTTTTCAGTTTCCTGTCAGCCGAGTGCTTCTTCATTCTCTCAGATCTCATCCTTCTTTCTTTATTGGAAATCACCCTTCCTATTGTCTGTTTGTTGATTCTCATTTGCAGTCTGGTTTGTTTTGTCTGCGAGTTTCCTGATTTTATCAGTTTTGTTTCTTAGGTCTTCGAATGTAATCAGCAGCTCATCCATATCTTTCCTTGATTTCTGTAATCCACTTAATGTTGCACTTACTATTCCACAATTTTTCTATTATTCTCCTGATGATCCTGTTCTCTGGTGTTCTGATTAGACGTCCAAAAAATGAAAAGCGTTTCTTCCTGGTTGTACTCATTACCGGTTCTATTTCCTTGTAGACTGTTTCATTTGTAGCTACTCTCCAGTGTCCATCTTTCTAGCAAGATTTGTTGATGAACATTCTGATGATTCTTTTCTCCATTTTGAGTATTTTGCCTATTTGTGCAGTGTTAGTTGTTTTGAAGATGGTTTTACTTGCGTATGCTATTTCTGGTTGAGTGGCTGTTTTGTAGTGTTTTAATTTTGTATCTATTGACAGGCTCTTTTTGTTGTAGGTGTTCTTGCTGATATATCGTGCTCTAGTCAATTTGTTTATCCTGTTATGCCATTTGGCTTTTCATTGAGGTTATATGTTATGATTTCTCCCAGATATTTAAATTTATCTACAATTTTGATTTCTTGGTTTCCTATGGCAATTTTTTTTATGAGTGGTGGGTCAGTTTTTTCAAAGGATATTCCAAGACCAATTTTCTGTGCTATTTCCTGTAGTGAGATAACTTGTTGTTTGGTTTCCTGAATACTGTTGGTCAAGAGAGCAAGGTCATCAGAAAATCCTAGACGATTTAAACTTACGTCGTCTTTGGGTATTGCAATTTGGATGTTCTTTGCTTTAGTCTTATACCATTCCCTCATTAAGTATTCTAAAGCACAGTTGGGCAGCAGGGGTGCCAAGCAATCTCGTTGTCTTAAATCTGTTTTTATGATGAATGGCTCAGAGAGTTCCCCCCTGAACTTGACTTTTGATACAGTGTTGGTTAAGGTGAGTTCTATCACTTTGATTAATTTTGTATGGAGCCCAAAATTTCTTAAGATTTTTAACATTGAAGGTCTATGGATGCAGTCATATGCTTTTTTGAAGTACACGAAGGTTATTACAAGAGGTTTATTTCGTTTCTTGTAATACGCTATGGCTAATTTTAAAGTGATGATCTGTTCTGCACAGCTTCTCCAAGGTCTGAAGCCTCCTTAGTATTCACCTAATTCTTCCTCTAGTTGCTCTTTGATCCTCTTGTATAGGATTCTGGAGAAAATCTTGTATGTGCAGTCTAAGAGAGAGACACTTCTGTAATTATCTGGGTTGTTTTTACCTCCTTTTCTGTGGATTGGGTGGATTATGGCTGTGGTCCAATGTTCGGGAAACTTTTCTGTTATCCAGATTTTTGTTAAGGCTATGTGTAAGGATATTCGAACTGTATCACTGGCATACTTCAACATTTCTGCAAAAACTTTGTCTTCTCCACATGCCTTATAATTTTTCATCTCTCTGAGTGCCATTTCCACCTCTTTGATTGTTGGAGGATTTATGAGGCCAGGTAGAGTCTTGATAGGTGTGTCTGTAGTAGTTGTTAAAAGTTCCTGGGGTTCTTCACAGTTCAAAAGTTTACTAAATGCTTTTGCCACGATTTCAGCATTTTCCATGTCGTTATGTGCCATTTTTCCATCTTCCCTTTTCAGCATTAACATGGGAGGGGCAAATTTTTGTAATTGTCTTCCAAACATTTTATAAAGTTTCTGGAATTCGTTTTGTGGCAATTTTCTTCTATTGAGTCGATAAGATATTTCTGCGATTGTCTCTTGGTTTGCTTGATAATTTGTGTGAACTTTTTCCTGATATTTTTTAGGTTGGCTGCATTTTATTGTTTTGTCTGTTTGAAATTTTAACCGTGCATTATGTCTTTCTTCATGAACTTTGTCACATTCTGATTTCCACCAGACATGTCTTTTAGGTGGGTTCAATGGGGCTAAATTTTCTGCTTGTTACCCAAAAATTTGAAGCAGTTCTTCTAAATTATCTGTCAGTTTTATGTTTTGTGTGACTTCTCTATATTTATCATTTCTAATTAATTGGTGGGGATCGAAGTTCCTCTTTCGTTTATTGCAATTTGGTTTCTTTTTAGTGGTGTGAACTTAATTTTGATTTTGACAATGTAATGATCTGAACCTGTATCTACCCCTCTTGACACTTTAACATTTTAGATTTCTCTGTGGAAGAATTTGTCCATAAATACATGATCCAGCTGCCATTCTCATTTTCTCCAATCAGGATGTTTCCAAGTTTTACGTTTGTTTGATCTTGTTTTTACAAGAAGTAGTAGCTTTTTACAAAAAAAAAAAATAAACAAACAGCATTGGTCTAAACATCACTTTTGTGTTACTCCCTTTTAATTTGTATCCTGAAAAAAATAGAATTCCCCCTTGATAGAGGATAGTTTAATCATAAAATACTCAGACGGGCAATAATGCCACGACATACACTGACTAGCCAAAGAAACTGGTACACAAGCCTAATACGGTGTAGGGCCCCCACAAGCACACAGAAGTGCCACAATACAATGTGGCATGGACTCAACTGATATGTGAAGTAGTGCTGGAGAAAACAGACCATGAATCCTGCAGGGCTGTCCATGAGTCCATGACAGGACAAGGGGCTGCTGATCTCTTCTGAACAGCACATTGCAAGGCATCCCAGATATGCTGAATAATGTTCATGTCTGGGGAGGTTGGTGGCCAGCAGAAGTGTTTAAACTCAGAAGAGCGTTCCTGGAGCCACTCTATAGCAATTCTGCATGTGTGCAGTGTCACATTGTCCTGCTGGAATTGCCCAAGTCCATCAGAATGCTCAATGGACATAAATGTATGCAGGCGATCAAACAGGATGCTTACATATGTGTCACCTGTCAGAGTCATATCTAGACGTATCAGGGATCCCATATAACTCCAACTGCATACACCTTGCATCATTACAGAGCCTCCACCCTTTATCAGACCTCCGCTGACATGCAGGGTCCATGGATTGATGAGGTTGTCTCCATACCCACACACATTCATCTGCTCGATACAATCTGAAACAAGACTCATCTGACAAGGCAACATGTTTCCATGTCATCAACAGTCCAGCATCGGTGTTGATGGGCCCAGGCAAGGTGTAAAGCTTTGTGTCATGCAAAGGTACACGAGTGGGCCTTCGGCTCCAAAAGCCCAGATCAATGAAATTTCATTGAATGGTCACATGCTGAAACTTGTTGATGGCCCAGCATTGAAATCTGCAGCAATCTGTGGAAGGGTTACACTTCTGTCAGGTTGAACAATTCTCTTCAGTTGTCGTTGGTCCCATTCTCGCAGAATCTTTTTCCGGCCGTAGCAATGTAAGAGATTTGATGTTTTACCGGATTCTAGATATTCGTGGTACACTTGTGAAATGGTCATACGGGAAAATCTTCATTTAATCACTACTTCGGAGACGCTGTGCCCTATCACTCATGCGCCAACTGTAACACCACGTCCAAAGTCACTTACATCTTGATGCTGCCATTGTAGCAGCAGTAACCATTCTAACAACTGTGGCAGACACTTTTTGTCTTATATAGGAACTGCTGAACACAGTGCCGTATTCTGCCTGTTTACGTATCTCCGTATTTGCATACGCATGCCTACACCAGTTTCACTGGCACTTCAGTGTATATGGAGAAGCAAGCTACTGAAATGAAGCTGATATGATATAAATCTTACCATGCAACATGAGGTGTGATGATGGTTTAGATCAACATCTCAGTGCGTACTTAACAGCTTCTCAAGGATTTAGGACAACCATAAAACTCTTAAAAGTCACAGCAATACCTATTACCATTACCCATCAGTGTCAGGTTAGTTGTCAGCACATGATATGTTAGCATTTCTTGATTCAAAAAATGGTTCAAATGGCTCTAAGCACTATGGGACTTAACAGATGAGGTCATCAGTCTCGCAGACTTAGACCTACTTAAACCTAACTAACCGAAGGACATCACACACATCCATGCCCAAGGCAGGATTCGAACCTGCGACCGAAGCAGCCGCGTGGTTCCGGACTGAAGCGCCTAGAACTGCTTCACAGGTCTACCACAGCAGCCGGCTTTCTCGAATCCAAATAGCAGTGATACAAGTGGGTTTTGTTTTTTGATTGACTCCACATTAACATAAACTGCATATACAGGTGAGTGTACAATATAGTGGCATGTACCATCTCCCAGCATCTACTTTAGAACACATTCAAGTAAAACAAAAAATATAAATGACAGATGTATGGAGATAAAAATATCTAATGCCATCATTATTACACATTTTTATCACCAACAATTTATTGGTAACCATCATCCCCTAAAAGGCATATAAGATCATAAAAATAGTTAAAGCAACAGTATGAGAGATTGCTGTTTCTTATCATTCTATACAGGACACTATATTTATGTAGTCACCATTTCCATCCAAGTCGCACAGTGATAAATGACAAATCCATTATTAATTCTGTAAACTAATTACATAAGTACCTTTTACATTTTATAGTTATAATTAGCAATTAGATAATACACCAACTAACCTGCCAATATCCTGTGCAATCTGTACTGGTGAATTGCAGTTTGATTTTGTTCCAGTGCCCAGTTGACCATACCCATTGCTACCCCACGCAAACAGTTGTCCCATATCTGACAATGCTAATGTATGCGAATAACCACATTCCACTTTTGTGATCACAACAGAGCAAAGAATACCTTTCACTCTCACTGGTGTCTGCTGGTTTGAGGTATTTCCAATGCCTAGCTGACCAACACCATTATAGCCCCAGGCATAAACCTGAAAACAATTAATCACAGTTAAAGTGTTGCAGTCCGAGCACAACAACACCATAGCAATTTCATCCCTCAAACCAACTCAGTTATGATGACAAAAATGTTATATGAAAAATTTATTTTAAGATTTTATCATTCAAAATTTCTTATACATAATTTGATTACAATGAAAATTCCAGAATGAATAAGACATACAATAATGAGACCAGGAAATTGTATGTGTTGATGCAGCCACTGGTGTGTGCAGGAGAGTGTGTGTGCGCGCATTGGGGAGGGGAAGGGGGTGGATGGCAGACATGTCATAAAAGAAGCTGATAAACTGGGACTGTAGTAACATTCTCAGCCAGGCCTGGAAAATCGCTGTTGGAGAAGGAGAAGAACGAGGTATTATGCAAACACAATGAGCTAGTGGCAAGAAGCCCCTATGGGACTAAACTGCTGAGCTCATCGGTCCCTGCAAACGCAACAAGATGACTTCCGAGGTGAGTGGAGCCCCAGCAGCTATTCTTCTGATACTGCCTCTGCATCCACCACCATCAACACCACCACCAACTCAGCTAGTAAGGACGGCATAAGCAATGCCACATCAGAATGCAGAGGGAGGGGATAAAGTCACTCACACTCTCCTAAGGGTCAGTTTGTCAGCACACCTAATGATGGAAACAGGGTTGCTTTCTGAAATATTGTGCCTCTTGGACATTGAATATTGACGGTATGCCCATGACCTATTCTTTCAACACATATGCTGGGAGAAGCTAAACAATCAAAGCAGAATTTAACACCATTTTCAGATCTACATTTCAAAGAGCAGTGAAGCTTCACCTAACTCATTGGAATTTAACTTAGGAAATAGAAATATTAAAACAAATTGTGAACAAAAAAAGGCTACCCAGATCAGAAAACAGATATCCTGAATCATAAAACAATAGCACAGAAATATGTACATTGTACAGATCCACGTATAAAAGACTAACAGGATAAGATTAAATACCGTAGTCTTGAATTTGTTGGGAAGCTTTCTTACAAAATAGCAAACATATTAAAGCAGTGCAATGCAAATGTAAGTTTCTGTATGAAGAACAAACAGTTTCTATAGCAATTAATTCACAAACCAAATCCATCTGATAATTTCAAACAGATTAGTGTGTCTGAAATCATGTGTTGGAATGTGACTGCTTCTATGGGACAAATTGGGAATAATTCTTCTACAAGATACATGGAACACTGTGCTTCTTCCCATCTCACCCAAAATAATAAAGCAGCGGCTCATTGCCATCTACTGAAAACACGCCACTTAGAAATAGATAAATGTGCGACATGTTTACCCAAAGGCAGGCAGACATTTTAGAAACTATAGAAATTAAGAAGCATCTCTAACCAAACTCCCAGTCCATCTTCAATGAAAAGACTGAAAATAAATTCTGCAGAATGCTAGCAACACTGAGCAAATGCTTCAACATGTCAACACACAGATCGATTCAACCAATTTTCTGTACATAACGCTTTCCTACATTTTTGAGATATCTATATTATTAAACATTATCATCAACATCAGCAGCAGCCAATCAATGTTCACTGCTGGATAATGGTCACCTTCAGACTAATTTATGCATTATGCTCTTCAGTTACATGCATCCATGTTGCTCCTGCAAGTTTTCTAACGCTGTCTATACACCTTCTGTTAAGATTCGTCTCAATCTTCTCTTGCAGTATGGCAATAACATCCAAGTGATCTTTCGCAGAACCTAAAGAAATTCTGGTTGTATCTAAAGGCTGATAGTGGCACCAAAGTTAGTGGCCATTCCCTAGAGAATGAGATGGGAACTGAAATTGAGGGTAGCAAAGCAAAAGCTGAAGTGCTTAACTCAGATTTCAAATGTTCCTTTACAAAGGAAACCCCAGGAGAACTGCCCCAATTTAATCCTCCTACCATTGAAAAGATGAATGAAATAAGTATTATTAATGACAGTGGTGTTGAGAAACAGTTGAAATCTTTAAAATTCAACAAAACTCCATGCCCCAACAGAATCCCAGTCAGATTCTGTATCGAATTTGCAGCTGAGTTAGCCCCTCTTCCCACCACAATCAATCATAGATCCCTCAATTAAAAAAAAAAAAAAAAATCATGCCAAGTTCTTGGAAAAAGGCATAGGTCACATCCATCTAGAAGAAGCGTAGTAGAAGTGATTCGCAAGACTACCATCCAACATCTATGACATCCATTTGTTGTAGAATGTTAGAACGTATTCTGAGCTGAAACATAATCAGGTATTCTAAACAGAATGACCTCCTCAGTACCAACCAGCACGGATTTCAAAACATCAATATGTCGAACCAGACTCGCACTTTTCCTACATGACATGCTAGCTTTGGATCAAGGCATCCAGGTAGATGCAGTGCTTCTTGAGAATATATATATATATATATATATATATATAAAAAGAAAGATGATGAGACTTACCAAACAAAACCGCTGGCAGGTCGATAGACACACAAACAAACACAAATATACACACAAAATTCAAGCTTTCGCAACAAACTGTTGCCTCATCAGGAAAGAGGGAAGGAGAGGGAAAGACAAAAGGATGTGGGTTTTAAGGGAGAGGGTAAGGAGTCATTCCAATCCCGGGAGCGGAAAGACTTACCTTAGGGGGAAAAAAAGGACGGGTATGCGCGCGCGCGCGCACACACACACACACACACACACACACACACACACACACACACACACACACACACACATATACAGACACAAGCAGACATATTTAAGGACAAAGAGTTTGGGCAGAGATGTCAGTCGAGGCAGAAGTGCAGAGGCAAAGATGTTGTTGATGACAGGTATGAGTGGCGGCAACTTGAAATTAGCGGAGATTGAGGCCTGGTGGGTAACGGGAAGAGAGGATATATTGAAGAGCAAGTTCCCATCTCCGGAGTTTGGATAGGTTGGTGTTGGTGGGAAGTATCCAGATAACCCGGACGGTGTAACACTGTGCCAAGATGTGCTGGCCGTGCACCAAGGCATGTTTAGCCACAGGGTGATCCTCATTACCAACGAACACTGTCTGCCTGTGTCCATTCATGCGAATGGACAGTTTGTTGCTGGTCATTCCCACATAGAATGCATCACAGTGTAGGCAGGTCAGTTGGTAAATCACATGGGTGCTTTCACACGTGGCTCTGCCTTTGATCGTGTACACCTTCCGGGTTACAGGACTGGAGTAGGTGGTGGTGGGAGGGTGCATGGGACAGGTTTTACACCGGGGGCGGTTACAAGGATAGGAGCCAGAGGGTAGAGAAGGTGGTTTGGGGATTTCATAGGGATGAACTAACAGGTTACGAAGGTTAGGTGGACGGCGGAAAGACACTCTTGGTGGAGTGGGGAGGATTTCATGAAGGATGGATCTCATTTCAGGGCAGGATTTGAGGAAGTCGTATCCCTGCTGGAGAGCCACATTCAGAGTCTGGTCCAGTCCCGGAAAGTATCCTGTCACAAGTGGGGCACTTTTGTGGTTCTTCTGTGGGAGGTTCTGGGTTTGAGGGGATGAGGAAGTGGCTCTGGTTATTTGCTTCTGTACCAGGTCGGGAGGGTAGTTACGGGATGCGAAAGCTGTTATCAGGTTGTCGGTGTAATGGTTCAGGGATTCCGGGCTGGAGCAGATTCGTTTGCCACGAAGACCTAGGCTGTAGGGAAGGGACCGTTTGATGTGGAATGGGTGGCAGCTGTCATAATGCAGGTACTGTTGCTTGTTGGTGGGTTTGATGTGGACGGACATGTATATATTTTCCCTACGTGGAATGTTTCCCTATATATATATATATATATATATATATATATATATATATATATATATATATATATATATATATATAAAAAGAAAGATGATGAGACTTACCAAACAAAAGCGCTGGCAGGTCGATGGACACACAAAAAAACACAAATATACACACAAAATTCAAGCTTTCGCAACCAACTGTTGCCTCATCAGGAAAGAGGGGAAGGAGAGGGAAAGACGAAAGGATGTGGGTTTTAAGGGAGAGGATAAGGAGTCATTCCAATCCCGGGAGCGGAAAGACTTACCTTAGGGGGAAAAAAGGACAGGTATACACTCGCACACACACACATATCCATCCACACATACAGACACAAGCAGACATATTTAAAGACAAAGAGTTTGGGCAGAGATGTCAGTCGAGGTGGAAGAGTAGAGGCAAAGAAGTTGTTGAAAGACAGGTGAGGTATGAGTGGCGGCAACTTGAAATTAGCGGAGATTGAGGCCTGGCGGATAACGAGAAGAGAGGATATATATATATATATATATATATATATATATATATATATATATATATATATATATATATATATATATATATATATATATAAAACAGAGGGAAACATTCCACGTGGAAAAAATATATCTAAAAAGAAAGATGATGAGACTTACCAAACAAAAGCGCTGGCAGGTCGATAGACACACAAACAAACACAAACACACACACACAAAATTCAAGCTTTCGCAACAAACTGTTGCCTCATCAGGAAAGAGGGGAAGGAGAGGGAAAGACGAAAGGATGTGGGTTTTAAGGGAGAGGGTAAGGAGTCATTCCAATCCCGGGAGCGGAAAGACTTACCCTAGGGGGAAAAAAGGACAGGTATACACTCGCACACACGCACATATCCATCCACACACATACAGACACAAGCAGGCATATTTAAATATGTCTGCTTGTGTCTGTATATGTGTGGATGGATATGTGCGTGTGTGCGAGTGAATACCTGTCCTTTTTTCCCCCTAGGGTAAGTCTTTCCGCTCCCGGGATTGGAATGACTCCTTACCCTCTCCCTTAAAACCCACATCCTTTCGTCTTTCCCTCTCCTTCCCCTCTTTCCTGATGAGGCAACAGTTTGTTGCGAAAGCTTGAATTTTGTGTGTGTGTGTTTGTGTTTATCTATCGACCTGCCAGCGCTTTCGTTCGGTAAGTCACATCATCTTTGTTTTTACATATATTTTTGCCACGTGGAATGTTTCCCTCTATATATATTATGTGACTCAGTACCACACCTATGTTTATTGTCAAAAGTACAATTACACATGGTTGAGGACTGTTTGGTAGAGAGGACGCAGCATGTTATGTTATCAGATGTAGAAGTAACTTTGGGTGTGCCGCAGGGAAGTGTGTTGGGACCCTTGCTGCTCATGTTGTATGTTAATGACCATGCAGATAATATTAATAGTAAAATCAGGCTTTTTGCAGATGATGCTGTTATCTATAATGAAGTACTATCTGAGACAAGCTGCATAAATATTCAGTCAGATCTTTTTTATACCATTTCAACATGGTGCAGAGATTGGCAACTTGCTCTAAATGTTCGTACATGTACAGTTTCGCACTTCACAAAATGGAAAAAAATGTAGTATCCTATGACTATAATATCAATGAGACACTGTTGGAATTGGCCAACTCATACAAATACCTGGTTGCAACACTTTGAGCATATGTGATCGTTCCATTTCATATCCCCACAGTCATGGGTAGAGCACGCGATAGATTTCGGTTCATTGGTAGAATACTGGGGAATTAATATCAGTCTAAAAAGGAGATTGCTTACAAATCACTTGTGCAACCAGTTCTAGAATATTGCTCAAGTGTGTTGGGCCCTTACCACACAAGACTAACAGGGGATGTTGAATGTACACATAGAAGGGCAGTATGAATGGTCACAGGTTTGTTTAATCTGTGGGAGAGTGGTACAGAGAAAACTATTAACAAAGTCAAGAACCGGCTTCAAATAATTACTCTATGGCTATAATACAACCACCTGTGTGTCTCTCACATAGGGATTGTGAAGATAAGATTAGAATAATTACTGCACAGACAGAGGCATTCAAACCATCATTCTTTCTGTGCTCCTTCCATGAATGGGACAGGAAGAAAACCTAACAACTAGTACAATGGGACGTACCCTCTGCCAAGCACCTCACAGTGGTATGCAGAATATAGATGAAGATGTAGATGTCTGGCAGAGCATGCAGGGACTACTATCGAATGTAGAAGAACAAGGCCCAGGCAGCATCAGGAGCCTGTGGGTGAGGGGGAGTGGGAGGGGGAGAAGAGCGGGAGGATGGGGAGCAGAGGAGGACACAAGCAGAGAAGGGAAAAGACTGGTGGGTGCACTGGCATAGAGTGGGCACATTGAGGGTGAGGGGCATGAACTGGGAGGAAATTATAGGACAGAGGGCTGGAAACAGTTGGGTGGTGGGTTGGAGACAGTAGGTTATCATAGGTTGAGCCCAAGATGATTTGTGTGCAAAAAATGTATTGGAAGCATAACTCCCATCTGCGCAGTTCAGGAAAGCTGATGGTGGAGGGGAGGATCCAGATGGCACAGGTAGTGAAGCAGCGATTGAAATTAAGCATGTTATGTGCTGCTACATGTTTTGCCACAAGATAGCTCACTTTGCTCTTTGACACAATTTGGCAGTGGCCATCCTTCCTAGTTGACAAATAGCTGGTAGCCATACTAATTCTAAAGAAACTGTACAATGATTGCATCAGAGCTGGTGTATGATATGGCTGCTTTCTAGGTGGCCCTGCTGTTGATGGGGTAGGATACGTCTGTGACTGGACTTTTAATAGGAAGTGCTGGGTGCATGGACTGGACATCCTTCCTAGTTGACAAATAGCTGGTAGCCATACTAATTCTAAAGAAACTGTACAATGATTGCATCAGAGCTGGTGTATGATATGGCTGCTTTCTAGGTGGCCCTGCTGTTGATGGGGTAGGATACGTCTGTGACTGGACTTTTAATAGGAAGTGCTGGGTGCATGGACTGGACAGGTCATCCAAACTGAGTCTTCCACAAGAATATGACCTAGTGCAGATTTGTTTATATAATTCTCCAACAAAGGAGAAGTAGTTGTGTGTTAGGATAAAGTTAGTAAGGTGTATGATAAATGACATGGTAGGTTTGGCATCTTAAAGGCATTGGGAGAGGTAGTATCCACAGCATCAATATAGTGTGCATGAGAGATGTTCGTGTATAGGGAAGTGGAGTCAGTGGTGATGAGTGGGGATCCAGGAGATAAAGGGATAGGGATGGTGGAAAGTCAGTGAAGGAAGTGATTAGTACCTTTGACACAAGAAGCTAGAGAATGAGATTTTAACTCTGCAGCGGAGTGTGCACTGATATGAAACTTCCTGGCAGATTAAAACTGTGTGCCTGGCCAAGACTCGAACTTGGGACCTTTGCCTTTCGCGGGACTCACGAGCCGCCATCACAGCTTCAATTCTGCCAGTACCTCGTCTCCTACCTTCCAAACTTCACAGAAGCTCTTCTGCGAAGTGTGTGTGTGTGTGTGTGTTCTCCACTTTTTTTTCTGAAAAAGGCTTTGTCCAAACACTTTGTGTGTAACAGCCTTTTCACTGTGCCTGTCTGGTACTCAATCTGTCATCTTTACAATGAGCAGCAATCTACCATCTTCTAACTGTTGATATTCCGACCTGGACTTTCCAAATGTTACATTCATATTCATTTATTCTATGTAGTGATCTCATGTTGCATGGTGGTGTTGACAGAAGTTTGATGTTACCCAATTAATGATGTTTTGTTTACATACAATTTGTGTGTTATAAGTACAAGTGATCATCATATTTTATCCACAAAGAATTAGAGAAGTAGTAGTTCTGTGATCTCATCTGCCAGTTTCCACTGCACCAGACTTCTTTCCTCCTACAAAATCCTGCAGTTATCTGCCCCTCATGTTTCCTTGGATGGTATCATCCACCAAGCCAATTTCAGACTGCAATAACATGCCAGACTTCACCTCAAAAAGCTATTCCATCTTCTCCTAAACTACCTCAACTGTGGTGTTCCTCTTCCGGCCCCTCTGCAGCTCCCCAAATAGCCAACCTCCTTAACATACCACAGCCCTAACCACTGCCTCCCAGACCTGTAATAACTCAATCACAAAAACCAATCACAACAGTACAGTGTTCTCAGTCTCTCAGCCAAAGCAGTCTTCCGCCTGAATTATCTGTATTATCCAAGGGTCTCTCTTTCAGCCCTAAACCTGCATTTAACTGAGCTGCTTTAGTGAAGGACCTACTTTCCTTTACTAGAAGTATCACTTTGCAACCCAATCCCAAAACCTTTCCAAACCTGACACTGAACCATGCCTTGAACATTCCAACCATGATTCCAACTTGACCCAGCACCTCAGAATTATCCCTTACAAGCCTTCCTCACATCCAGCATTGCTTCACAACCTTTCCTCAGGTCAACTACAACATGACCCTAACCTGTCCTCTGCAGAACTCCAGGCTCTATGTTCCCTAAAATCTCATGACTCCATCATTATCCTCCCAGCAGACAAAGGAACTACCACTGTGGTACCCGACCGACAGGAGTACATTAGTGAAGATCTATGCCAGCTATCTGACACCTCTACTTACAGCATCTGCCATCAAGATCCCATCCTTCTGATTTAAACTGACCAGCAGTCCTTCCTAAAAACCTCAGGCCCCTCACAAAGACTTACACCTCAATCCATAGAACTTCTTACTCCACCCAAACCATGCACCCCCTCCTTTTAGTTCTTTCTTAAGATCCACAAACCCGATCATCCTGGCTGACCTATAGTTGCTGGCTTCGAAGCACCCACCAAACATATATCTGCCTTAATTGATCAAACCATGGTACAAAGACTTCCCTTCGATATTAAAGATACCAACCATTTCCCAAATCAACTGAAATCTGTGACTGTCCCACTCCCACCACACCCCTTGCTTATCACCACTGATGCCATATCCCTCTATAACAACATCCCCCACGTATATGGTCTGTCCGCTGCTGAACATTTCCTCAGTCAATGCCCACACGATTCCAAGCCTATGACATTGTTCTTGCTCACCTTAATCAACTTTATACTTACAAACAATTACCTCACCTTTGAGGGGCAGACATTCAAACAGTTCAGGGGTATGGCCATGGGAACCAGGATGGCACCTGCCTAGGTCAATCTTTCCATGGGTGGCTTAGAGAGGGCTTTCACAGGATCCATAAGCCTTCAGCCCGTGGTTTGGTTTAGAAACATTGACAACATCTTCATCATATGGAAATATGGTGAGGCTGACCTGTTAAAATTCCTGGAATCTCTAAAGACATTCTCCCAATTAAATTTCACATGGTCCTATTCCAAATCCCATGCTACTTTCATTGATGCTGATCTCATCCTTGCCAAAGGCCAGCACACACTTCCATCCACGTCGAGTATAGATTTAAATGTCAGGAAGTCGTTTCTGAAAGTATTTGTATGGAGTGTTGCCATGTATGGAAGTGAAACATGGACGATAACTAGTTTGGACAAGAAGAGAATAGAAGCTTTCGAAATGTGGTGCTACAGAAGAATGCTGAACATAAGGTGGGTAGATCACGTAACTAATGAGGAGGTATTGAATAGGATTGGGGAGAAGAGAAGTTTGTGGTACAACTTGACTAGAAGAAGGGATCGGTTGGTAGGACATGTTTTGAGGCATCAAGGGATCACAAATTTAGCATTGGAGGGCAGCGTGGAGGGTAAAAATTGTAGAGGGAGACCAAGAGATGAATACATTAAGCAGATTCAGAAGGATGTAGGTTGCAGTAGGTACTGGGAGATGAAGAAGCTTGCACAGGATAGAGTAGCATGAGGAGCTGCATCAAACCAGTCTCAGGACTGAAGACCACAACAACAACAACCGCTTTCCCTAAACTTCTCTAGTCCTTTCCCTTCACCCCTCTTCCTCCCCCTTCAATTCTTCTGCCAGAAGAAGGAACCACTGGCTCCAAACGTATGCAAAAGTTAAATCCTGTTCTCTCTCTCTCTCTCTCTCTCTCTCTCTCTCTCTCTCTCTCTCTGTGTGTGTGTGTGTGTGTGTGTGTGTGTGTGTGTGTGTGTGTGTGCGCGCGCCCCTGCCACCACTTGAGTAGATTTTTTATCCATCCATTTATGTTAGAAGTAGTAGTTAGTTATTTTACACTAATTACAAAGTTGATCAGCAAAGAAGTCTATAGAGCCTTTCAAGAGGGCACTGTCGGAAAAATATAAAAAGTAATAAAAAATTTCTATGGATTAACACACACAGCAAAGTTAAACTTTACATGAGGTATCAACTTACTTCGCCATTTTCTGTCACAGCCATGGATGATGTCTGGCCACAAGCAATGGATACGCATTTCTTCCCGCCAATTACACTGTTCACTTTTCTTGGAGCACTCTGGTTGGAGCTCAATGCTGAACCAACCTGACCACAGTTGTTATGTCCCCATGCATAAATCTGTAGCACAGAAAAGTGAATTTTATTTATTGAATTTTCACTCAGTTTAACAGTTTGCCAATACTGTTTCAGAACTGATTTTATTTTGGAAATGGAAATGAAGTCCCATGCTTCTTTACAGAGCGTAGGGGAACGATGCGGGAGACCCGCACCGCCTTACTAGGCAAGGTCCTAATGGAGGTGGTTTGCCGTTGCCTTCCTCCGACCGTAATGGGGATGAATGATGATGATGAAGACGACACAACAACACCCAGTCATCTCGAGGCAGGAAAAATCCGTGACCCCGGCGGGAATCGAACCCGGGACCCCGTGCTCGGGAAGCGAGAACGCTACCGTGAGACCACGAGGGGTGGACGATTTTATTTTAGTAATCTTAGTAAAAAACAATACAAGAAAACGAAAGGGGAAAATACAAACCTGGAAATACTCAACAGACCTAGAAAACACAAATCAGGATAGCTGAGTCACTAAAATAAGCTTGTAACCTACTTAAATGAACAGCTTTTGTACTTTCCAAATGTGTTTTGGTGACTTAAAAATATAGTAAAATGATCAAGAAACCAAGCAACCTATTATTCCATTCATTTCAGTTACAACTGCACAAGACTATTATGCTGGTGCATGGAGTGACTACTGTGATACCCACACTCACTGAATGATCAGGAGACAAGAGGTACAAGTAAATTCAAAATGTGGCTGTCTTAATTATTAATAAAATATTAACAATTTAATTAATTTAGACATATTAAAACTACAATGCAGAAATACTTATCCATACAATTTCTTGCAATCACTTAGCAGAGGATGAGTTACTATATATCTTCATTGGAGATTTTTGCTGCCAATGACCTTACTCATGATTGGACAGCAATTTGAAGTTTTTTACAGTTAGGGAAACGTGGTAACAACTTTGGGGAACAGGTGGGAGCAAAATCTGATCTGTACAGAGGTTTGTTAAAACAACTTTGATCTGAAAAAGGTTAATACGTTTTTCTAAGAGTATAGATACGTAGTGCTGTATAGTAAAACTATCCCCGAGCTCAACATAGTATGTGGTTTCTTTTTTTTTATGTCTCCCAGCAGCTTTTTTTAAAATTTCACTATATACTATTCACTTAACTGTTGTGCATCATTCCATGAACTGAACTAGTAATATACCTTTCCTGTACCAAAAGATAGCAATTATAACTTTCGTTCATGAAAAGATCTAACAGTGTTTTACAGGATTCAAAGATTAAATTGACGCATTTGAGGAAAATGCGTCCAAAACACACACACATACACACACAAAATTGTTAATCAACAATTTCCTGTGAGTGATTTCTGCACAAATCACTGACAACTAAACAGTCATCAACTCCTTGCACAATTTTGTCACTCATGAAATCATCTCCATAACTCAACAAATTTCACAGTGAGTATTCACAGCTTTTCTTTTCCCCATAACAAGTAAATCTGACACTTGAATCCATGGGATTTGTGACTGAAGAAGTTATCCAAACCTTCATCACACAAGGCACGCAACAAAGATCTTCCCTCTCAGAAAACCAGATGCATATTAACACAAACTACATACAAGCATGCCAAAAATGTCATCGGACACCCTGTTTTCAATGCACTGTCACATGGATTTACTTTACATATTGCCCTCTTATGATTTGATTGATAGTTTCATCCCAAACATACTATTTAATCTGTGATCTCTGTTTGCTGCAATCCAATCTCTGTTTACTGCAATCTCAGTACCAAAAAAGATAAACTCCATAATCACATATTGCTTTTGACAAATATCAAGAACACAAGTCATTCTGATTGTCTGCTATGGCAGCAGTGTGTGGTGAATGTTCTCCTTGTTGGTTAGGGTTTTATGTAGCAGCTGGCTCATTCCCTGTAGTTGCAGCTGAGTCGGAGCACTTCATGAGATCTGTCACTCGACATAATATACGACATATTTCCTTTTTTAAAAAAAAAACAAAATGGTCACCGTAGTTGATTCTTGTGAAGTAGAGGTCATGCTAATCAGTAACTCTGAAATCCCATGTGTAGGCAAGGACAGGTTTGACTTCTTCACATTCTGCAGCTGTTACTGGAGCAACTCGCATCACAAACTCTTATATAAAAAAAAGTACGTCCTTTGCTCTTTTTTCCTAACATATACTTCCTAGAATGGGCATACAGATCATTACAGTGACTCATGAATTAGATAGTACACAGCTTTTCATACTACATACTCCTTGAAGGCTTAACATGACATACAAGATTACAATATATTTCATTTGTCAAAAAACCATCTGTTTTTTTGTTTTCATTCTTGGAGAGCATGGTTGCTCCTTGACAGTCAAGCCACTGCCAAACTATGACACCATGCAATTTTTTTCTATGGACATGCCAACAGAAAATGGACAAAACCTGCAGCACAATTGACACACCACGTGCATGCACTCAAAATAACTTCAGGCATCTTCCCAACTCCTCTTCCTATTATTGTTACAAACACGTTGTTGCTTGTGGAGCCGGAGGTTGTGGAAATTGAGGGTTGCATAGAACATAATATACAACAAGGATGGACATTTGATTAAGAATCATTAAGCAAGGATGGTGTCTGTCTGCATGCAAAGTTTGTTCAACATTTTATACTAGCATTACGGCTATCAAGTTCTTAGAATGAATAGTCACAAGTCAACAGCCTATTATGACACACTCAATATCCCAGTGATGAAAATGTTATGGAATTTAAGAGGATGATATGTACTTGTTTCATTACGTAGTTTATTTGGACCACCTCTTCCAATACTTCTTCAGACACTGAAGATGGTGCCTAGGCCCACAGTGCAAAATTTACTCTCATCCTAGATGGATTGAAATAATAATTTAATAATAATAATTCACACTACTACTTTCCACTTGAAAATATAAAATAAGGAAATCATTCCCACTCGAACCCAAGAATGGAAACACACCACTATTGCCTTCAATGATAATTATTAATAAATGTGTGATAAGAAGCAGCAGGATTGACCCACATCAATATTTTTTCTGTTATTCCTCAGAAATAAACAAAGTTAGCCACAAAGTTAGTTTTATATTGATATGAAACAGTCGAAATTGAAATAAAAAAGAAACTGTACATCCAAGATATCCCATCATTATTTTTTTTCCTATTTTTGTTTTGTGACTTCCTCTATTAATGAAACACTTACCAAGTACTGGACCAGTTCTCTTTTACCCTTTTCCTAGAAATTTGTAGCCAGTGATGATGATAACTAATGTTTATCTGTATTAATGCATAGCCTGACTTCTCCCATAATCTTGAGAGTTCTCCATCATGATGGAATTTACAGAAATGAATTGATTGATTAATTAATTCATGGTGACACTTTTTTCAGTGTCATGAAGGCAAACCCTCACGGATTGATCATAGGTGCATAAAGACAGTAAAAATCAGGTAGACTGATATAAATAGGGCTACGACCTAGCCAAAATTTTGACTGTTCCTACTGTGTTGGATTTGACCATTTTAATGAATTGGAGGAGCACCTTGCTAATCATGCCATGTCAATAATAAAACCTTACAGAGCAGGTACTGAATGTTCATTATCATGTTGCACCCATTTGGAAAATCACTGATTGTTTACGTATCATGTGGTAGATGTTTCAATTCCATTACCTTTTTCAAATGTTGCCACCACTTGAGCACAGCTCACAACTAAATGTGAATGAAATACAGACCTGGCTGAATAGACAATTTTCCTGTGGGTACAGCACAAAATGACAGGTGAATGACAGTTTAGCTAGAATTCACTAACACAACTTTATTTTCAGATGATTTTTCATAAAATCAGACTGACAGAATTGCTTTTTACAACTTCAAAAGTGTATTAGAAGAAGTAAATCCATCTATCTTTGATGTCTTTATATGCAAGCAATATTTACACAATCTAATTTCCTTGTTATCTTATATTCATAAGCTTCAGATTTTTAAAACATATAGAACAGATTTGCCACAAGATTTCAGTATTAATGTAGGAATATTTTAATTACCTCACCATCATCGGTCAAAGTAAGCGAATGATGGCTCCCAGCAGCAACTGCAACTACATGCTTGCCTTCAAGAGCCATATCAATCACTGTTGGTTTCAGTCTCTGACAGGAAGTTCCATCTCCTACTTCACAATATCCATTGTGACCCCAAGAGAAAACCAATCCATCTGCAGTATATGCTAAAACATGGGGGCCACTCCCATATGCAAATCCTGGAAACATAACAGAAAAACAGACCTCTAAAACAAAATGTTCCATCATGTGTAGCACACTGCTCAAATTTGGATTAGAATTGGATTAAACAGAGAAATAACAAGCAACAACGTTTTACATAAAAAGTTGCTAAGATTGTGCTAATGAAGCACAAATTTTAACTACAATGCCACATACAATAAAAGATATCTTCCAATTCTGTGCATGTAATAATATTATTAAATGATCGTCCTGTAGATCCGTCAATGTCTTCAGTAGAAAGGAATTGCGTGACCATAATCCAGCAACCTACCTACCGTTCCATCCTCACCCCTCTTCCCCACCCCTTCCCTTCCAACCCGTTAAATCCTCCAGAATATAATTTCCCCTTTAATACAATTCTACTGTACTTAGATGCGGCACAAAAATTTAATATTTGCTCTTTATACATTTCATTTAACAATAAACGTTAATTTTATACCATTAAAATACTATATTTAGTAATCTATAATTTTTCCATCCCTTGCAATGTGAAAACTATTAGACCTAGAGAAAAACTGAACAGGACCTTTATTGTGGGAAATTTAACGTAGTTTAATTTTGTACCGACAAACATTTCTGCTAGAAGCTTTCAAGTAATTCACAAAAAACATAAAAGGGTGATCTTTAAACACCCCACCATACTAACACTTGCACCCCAACAGCGGGGATTTTTAGTATGTTGTCCATGACACACCCTTCTACCACTGCACAAAAATTTGCAGCTACATCCTTTTTTCTTCTAATTTTTGTACATTAACAGGACTAACAAGTGACTGCACAATTGACATTATATAGGAGAAGGACAGGAAGTAATTTGAGAAATATAAGCCAAAATGTCACAGAGAATCATTAGAGCACAGTGTTACAACATCCTTCTACAGTAGATTACTAATTTCAGTTGTGGAAAGCTTCACTATAATACACAGCTCATAACTTTTGAATGTTCAGGTTTCAGACTAACGTAAAACTGTTCTCTATCCAAAGGTTAGTTTGGATACTGCAGTGTTTTACAAGGCATGGTGATATTGGAGGTAGTAAACCCTTGTTTTCCTCCAATCTGTGAACTGACTTACCAAGTCAGTTGTAGAAGGAAGCTGCAGTTTAACATTGATTCCAAGTCAGAGTTATCTTTCATTCTTCACATAAACTCTAATGCTAGCAGAGTTATATCCTTTAGTTACTAAACGCAGTTAACATTCAGACAAAAGTCACAGTTCTTAGTTTTAGAACAACCATAAATGTACAGGTGTCTTATTTATAGATTTGACATAAAATTGAAGTGCAAAAATTTCTCTTACCTTCCACACGCTTATGACAAAGTGCCTTTACTTTTTTTGGAAAAAGTGTGCTATCATGACATTCTAGTCCCAAGCATCCAGCAGAATTGGAGCCCAGTGCATAAACATTGTCATCTTCTGTAACTATTAGAGCTTCATTTCCACTGTTCCCTAAAAGGAAAAAAAAAAAGAGGGATATTTTTTCCTCATGTGCCAGAGATAAAGAACAGGTCACGCAGCAATGTCCAGGATTTGTATGGTATCAAGTGCTTCATTAAGAAAAACGGTCAAGTCTTGTCAAATATTCATCATTTTCAAAATACAGGGTTGTCCTGAAAAGGGCTCCCCGATTTTAAAATTAAATATCTCGAAAACAAAGATCGATAGAGGAATGCAGTAAACGGTATGTTTATTGTGAAAGCTGTAAGAAGTTTATACAGCAGTTTGAAATAATAGTTACAAAAGCTGCTAACAGATGGTGCTGTACGTGTACAGCTCATATCAGCATACATAAGTGAAATAATCGTATGAAAACAATCTTTGCAAACAATCACATCACAATGTTTTCAAAATGTTCACCATTGGCACTACTGAGGTGGCGCAAACGAAGAATGAAATTCGCCATCACATTTCGTAGTGTCTCAACCGAAATGGATTCACATACCACAGAGATCGCCGATTCAAGCTCGTCCAGCGTGGCGGGATGCTTAGGGTAGACCATGTCTTTCACTGTGCCCCACAAAAAAATGTCACAGGGAGTCAAATCCGACAAATATGGAGGTCAATCCATGCCTGCACTAGTACATTTGGGATATTCCAAAGCAATGACTTGATTCCCGAAGTATTCCTCAAGAAAGCGAAACACTTGTTCGGTCCAATGTGGTCGGGCTCCATCTTGCATAAACCATTCGGTACCTGGTCGATCCTCTAACACTTGCTGTGTGGCGACAAATTGTTCCAAAATTACAGCGTACCGTGCACCAGTGACCGTTTCTCGAATGAAAAAAGGGCCAATAATGCCTCTGCTGCATACTGCAGCCCAAAAAATAACTTTAGGAGAATACAGGGGTTTCGCTTCACACCAATATGGCTTTTCGGAACCCCAAAATCGCTAGTTCTGCTTATTCACATATCCATTCAGGTGGAAATGTGCTTCATCTGTAAACCAGATGCAGCCAACATCAAATCCTTCACTATCAATCATTGTGAGCATCTGATTAGCAAAGGCAACCCTTTGTTGCACAGCTCGTACGGGTATGGCCTGGTGCGTTTGAATTTTGAATGGAAACATGTGTAGGCTCTTTCTCAGTATTTTCTGCATGCTGGAACGCTTCAAACCAGTCTCAGATGCAATTCTACGGACGGATGACATTGGATTTCGCTGAATAATTCCAGAAACTGTGACGATATTTTCAGGCGTAACTGCGGTTTGCTTGCAGCCAACATGCCCCACTAGATCATCAGTTACGCTGCCTGTTCGTTGAAATTTTGCGAAGAGTGTACGAATGGTTTTCGCATCAGGTCCTTTTGGGACATTAAATCGTGCTTGAAAACTTCGCCTTGTTGCCGTAGGACTCTCTTCTAACCTGTGGTACTCTAGCACCAGAAAAACGTGTTGTTCAATGGAGTACATGGTTTTAATCTCTTCCTTCGGTACGCTAACCTCCTTTCACGTTTCAATAGTGGAACTGATCACTCTGGGCTTTGGATCACTATTTATACTAGGCATTACGTATGGCAATTACAGTGCCATCTGTTAGCAGCTTTTGTAACTATTATCTCAAACTGCTGTATAAACTTCTAATAGCTTTCACAATAAACATACCAATTACTGCATTCCTCTATCGATCTTTGTTTTCGAGATATTTAATTTTGAAATCAGGGAGTCCTTTTCTGGACACTCTGTATAATATTAAATTCAACAGTACGTAAATGAGACAATGGGAGTATGGAAGATACTGAGCTGCTAAATAAGGGCTAAGTACGATCTGCTGCTTCTATCCACACTAATATTATAAATGTGAAAGTGAATATGTCTGCTACATTTTCATGACCAAACTGCTGAACTGATTTTGATGAAATGTGTTTTGGAGATAGCTACAACCCCAGGGAAGAACATAGGCTACTTTAGACAGTAAAGAAAAATTGACCTCTAAGGGGTTGAAGTACAGAATGGAACATTTTTTTGTCAGTGAACATAAATCATGTTAACAATTATCAAATTTGTTGTATAATGTACATATTGTATAATGTGTAGCTACTTCAACAGCATAGTACACAGATGCACACTCCTGACCCCCCCCCCCCCTTCCCCCCCCACAGGTACTGCTTGGCAGTGATGCGATGCTGTGCATGCTATGCCATTGGACATTTGGAGGGGGGAGGAGGGAGCAAACATCATGAGTTATGCTTACCCCCAAGCAGGAGGGAGATATGCAAGGGCCACTGACATTACTGCACACACAAATATTATAAAATTTGCACTGCACTGAACTACAAATTATTTATTTTCTTTCTTTGTCAATTTAACTCTATACAACAATTTCAGAAAGTCCACATTTTATTTTAGTGGTCAAATTGACTTCCTGAAACATAAATCCACTTTATAGTAGCTAACAGATTACTGGCACTACACACATACATATCCACTCTGCTACATATCCAGATACTCAAAAATTACTGGCTTGCTTACTCACTACCACTCACCATAAAGAAACTACTGATAGGCAAGCATAGCCACAGGCAACAGCTAACACTGATATACTGAACCAAGCATATTCCAAATGGTTGTCCCCCAATTAAATAAAACAACTCAGGTGGCCATTTTTGGTCTGACTATTTCCAAAGATATTTTGCAGACAAAGAATGAGATACCTACAGAGCATTATGGAACTTTTCTTAATAGACTATTAAAACGGTCACAAGCTTTATCATCACATATCCCCAAAATATATGTCATTCTTGTATTTTTATAAACAGATAAAGGTTAAAGCAACTTCCTTCTTGCCCAGGTATAGCAGGTGTGGTTGACTGAACATTAATGCCTGTTGTTTGGTTATTTAGAGTTTACAATTCTATTTACTCAAATATGGGGCCAGCGATTGTCAACATATACAGAAGCCAGTGTTAGAATACAAATCTGTCTCACTACTGAATTTTTTAATTTTTTTCCACTGTCTGCAGCATCAAGTCAGCCAAAGTTACTCAGTCATGGAACACGCCACCATATAATAATTTATAGAATGCTGATAAAGATTTGAAACATAAAACAATATCATTACAGCAAGAAAGAAGACTAGCGACAAAACATTAAAAGACTTGAAACTTCCCGACAGATTAAAATTGTTTGCCAGACGAGGATTCGAGGATGGGACCTTTGCTTTTCATAAGCAAGTGCTCTACTGACTAACACATGCAAGAACAACTCATCCTCACAGCTTCACAGCTGCCAGAACCTCTCTCTCTCGTCTTCCAATCTTAATCACTACAGCACGAACAAAATGCAGAGGTCCCAGGTTCAAGTCCTGGACTGATACCCAGTTTTAATCTAGCACAAAGTATCAAATCAGCACACACACTGCTGTAGAGTGAAATTTCATTCTGTAAATGCAAACAAATGTATAACACACTACAATGGAAGCTCTACACTTCTGTGCACAGAATAAAAGGAGGCTTCAAATTAAGATCTGGAACTCCAGAGCATATTCCTCAGATTTTTTGTTTCTACAGAATGACTGTTGAAAATTCTATGAAAGAGTTGTCAATAACCTTTTTATCCACAATGAAGTTACATCCACTCTTTCATGAGGAAAACACATAACATTGGAAAACAGTACATACAATGCCTTGGGCTTACCCAATGGATTGGAATATTTTAAGTATGGCACAGCAATCACTGTGTTGAACATTGATTATACATTAAAACTGTTTGCTGAAGCAGGACCCAAAATGCACAGCTACCATTGCTGACTGTTCCATTTTAATTGTGTCATCTAGACACTCAAAAAATCACTTCATACACACAAACCCACTATCACATGTGTCTTGTACTAATCTACCACTATACATAATCCGGTCAAAAGTATCCACACACCTACAGAGTGTATTAATATAGGGTGTGTTCCCTTCATGACGACAAACTCTGCTGGAGATTTCTGAATGTCTGTGGAGAAATGGCGGCCCATTCTTCAAGATTCAAAACCAGAAAAGGCAGTGATGCTGGACCCAGGCATCCAGAGTGAAGTCAGCATTTTAACATATCCCAAAGGTGTTCCACAGGGATCACGTCGGAACTCTGGACAGCTGAGGAATGCTATTGTCTGCAAACCATTGCCTCATGGATGCTGCTTTATGACAGGGTGCACAGCCATTCTGATATACAATCATCATCTCCGAACTGACAACACAGTACTCCCTGTCTCTTTTTACACTGGTGGGTTCACTTGTCGTGACATCTAACAATCAATAACAGGTGTGATGCAAAGTCACTTAAGAGGTATGCATCCATTTTTACGTAATATGAAGGTTGTATGGTATGTACAGGCAGTCAATGTATGTATGTCTATTTACATCCATTTAAATCTTAAGTGTTTGTAATGAAAAGCTTATTCATTGTGCTGACCCACAGTCTGGCCCCTCCCACCTTCACCTGATCACCTTGCAACATGAAATATTTGCTGTGTTAAGACAGCTGTTACTTTAGGGTTTTTGATTGGCTGTATACTTTTTTAATTATACATGACCTCCATGTTGTATCTTCACCATTATTCATGGGACATTAATAACTAAGATGAAGTCTCAAGTATTAATATTCAGAAGTAATGCCACCTGGTGGCCTAGTTGTCTTCCTGAACAGCGTAGCCACCGTAATGATCAAGTTTTGAATGGTCATTGTATAAAATATTTGACTCCATACCTACGTAGGACATGTTCTCCTTAACTTGGCATGTTTTCATAACTGTACTTTGATTCGGTTCCTGTTTGTTCTTAGTGGTCAGTTACCTATTATTATGCACTATGTATTATTTCTGGTTCTTTGTTAATTTCTTCAGATTAATCTAATTATGTACAAAATCAAACACATCATTGAAGAAAGTAGTACCACACAACATGTGACTTCAATGTATTTTTATAGTATATTATAGGACTGATACAACCTTCAAATTTAGCATCAGTTCCTCATTACATAGGGGTGTCTGAATACTTCTGATCATACAGTATATCTCTCCTTTTGGATATTCACTCTGTTAATCTTTAGGTATTGACATAACTAAATTGGAAGCACAGAATCCATAAAGATGTCCTTTTAAATTGAAATGAATATTTCCAGGACAGTGGAACAAATGTTAAGGTAAAATAGAGAACCGCAAAAATAGCTAACAATGTAAGAAACCTTAGTACTGCAACAACACAATAAAAAGTTGTGTACCTGAATATCTGCCAAGATCAAGCAGCAAGCACCATCGTCACTACCACTTAAGTGTTAATAGTTTAGGAATCCTGTTAACAATTGGGAAAGGGAGGAGAGCTCCAAGGGCTAGTAGCAGCTCAACAATTTTTCAACAACACTCCACTGGACTGGAACCAGGAAAATTTCATAGAATCATTCACACAAAATGTTGTTTATATTACAAGGCATTTGGCCACATACATGGTCTCAAGTATGCTAACACACAAAGTTTACACTGAGGTGATAAAAGCCATGGAACAGCAATGTGCGCATATACACCTGCAGTGCCTCTCCTGTGATCGTGACCATATCGTTTGTACTGCACTCTAATCTGTTTCTGAATGGCTCTCTTATCTGTATTTAGGTCCTCAATACAGAGTGAGAGGTGGGGGGGGGGGGGGGGGGTGATAGTAACTTATTGGCAATTTCATTGTTATTTCATTGTTGGAGCTGTCACTTTTGCAGTTGTTTGCAATCTCCGTTGGTAACAGATTGAAAAGACCTAGAAATCATGACATTTTCTCATTATACAACAATATGTTCTTCAATCTCACTCTTTATTTTTACTGCATGTTTATCTTTAATATCCCTCAATTTTATAGAAGAATTATCAAAAGGTGACCCATTATCCTGTCATCAATTGTCTATGTGGCTGAGTCCCTTAACAATAGTAATTACCATTTAGGTGCTCAGGAAATGGCCACTTGATCGAGAAAGCATGAGCTGCAATTACCTGCTGCCACATTTTGAAGGCAGCATTATTTACATGGTGGGTGGGTTGACTTTAGGGGCACTTAACACTGAGATTATCAGTGCACTGACATTTTAGGAGAAACAAAATTCACTAAAAATCACTAAAATTGTTGCACATAGTGCGTATAGAAGCTACAAAATGACACTTATGCATTCACTCCCACATCACTCACATTCAATCACACAATCACTATCTCACATACCTTAAGACAATGGGGAAAAGCTGAAAAGTTCTATACCAGAGATTAAAAGACAAGCAAAATGACAGAAGACCTAAACCAGTAGCATGGACAAAGGTGACCAGCTGACCACTTACAAAAACATGGATGAGCCAGTCACTCTGTCAACACTAAGACCATCTCCTTAAATTCTTGGGAAAAAGGTTGGACAATTCACATAACTTTCAAGCACTAACCACATTCATCGGAAAGTCACTTAAAATTGAAGGCAGATCTGTCAGCAAATCTGTTGCCACCCTCTGGCCCGAAAATAAAACACAGTCTAACAAAATGTGGCTTACAGTGAATCTGAGCACCACAAGTACCACACATTGGATGGTCCTCTTAGTGGAGCAAGAAGCCTCGTGTCACAGAACTGTGGCCTACATGAAGACAACTAAGGAGAACACTGTCCTGTCGTCGTGGCTGCAAGGAGGTATGACATGGCCGCATTGTGGGCTTTACTAGATGGGGCTTACTGTCTGTCACTTATAGCCATTAATTCTCCCATTGACGCACAACCTTATCTCAACAGCAAAGCGATGGTGTGCGTGGGGATGGCACACCATACTAACTGGGGATTACAACACACCACCTTGGCAGCTACATATGCCCTTTCATTCCCCGCAATACCCATGTGCACTGACAACCAGCAGCAATACACATGCTTCCCCAGCCATTGTTGGTTGTTGATTGGGGTTTAAGGAACCAAACAGTAAGGTCATCAGTCCCTTGTGTCAAAGGTGGTCCATTTGGACAGATTTACGTCTCAGAAGAGTCATCACAATAAAAGGTAAAAGGCTAAAAAATGTAAAAGTGCAATTGTGTTGTCAATGGTGAAAACAATTCAATAGTGGAAGTCAGTAAGCGGGCAACCCCCAGGCTATGCTAGAGGCAGAAAACATCCCACCTCTGATGCAGTACAGGCAGACCACCTGCTATTCAAAAGCATTCAGCCGCTAGAATGTAAAAGTGCGTATTGTAAAAGGAGACTAACCAAATCTAAAAAGCGATAGAAACAGAGTAAAAGGGAGAGAGAGGAGGATCTTGGCCAGGAAGGGGAGTCAGGAATCTCCAAACACAGCTTACAGTGGGAGACACACCAACCCTCACCGCCCTGCTCCTATTCCAGAGGGAGATTAAAAACCTTAGAATTGAAAATAAAAACCACTTCCATGGAGCAAACTGAGTACCAGTTCAACCATCCGGTAACTGTCTGCCAATATTAAAGGTAAGGTGCGGGGAAATCTGTACTTAATACGCAGAGCCAAAAGAAGGGGGCAGTCCAGCAAAATGTGGGCTACTGACTGGAAGGATTCACAACCGCAAAGTGGGGGTGGCTCATTACACAAAAGAAAACCATGGGTCAGCCTAGTATGGCCGATGTGGAGATGACACAGGGTGGTGGAGTCCTCTTGGGAGAGGCGGAAGGAAGAACGCCACGGGACAGGTGTCATCTTAATCGGACAGGAAGGTAGCCTCCCAAGAGTTGTCCCACAATTGTGCAAAGTGGGATTTGATACGAAGCCATAAATCCGCCGCAGGAGGAGTTACAGAGAAAGGGGGGGAGGGGGTACATGACTGCTTCACCAGCCAAACGATCAGCAAGCTCATTACCTGGGATACCCACATGGCCAGGGACCCAAAGGAAGTCAACGGAACAAGTAGCATAGTGAAGATCAGCAATACGGTGATGGCCGAGACCAAGGGCTGGCGGGAAAAACACTGGTCAATAGCCTGAAGGCCACTCATTGAGTCTGTACATAACAAAACACGGTTGAGTTGGGGCTGTTTAATAAAGGTAAGGGCCTGGGAAACTGCCATCAATTCCGCAGTAAACACCCCACATGCAGATGGCAGGAGATGATTTTCCATGCCAACAGAGGACGTGAAGGTAAATCCCACATGATAAGCAGATTTAGAGCCATTGGTGTAAAAAAAACAACAGCATCCCGAAACTCCCATAAAATTCGGCGGGAAAAACAACGGAGCACCATCGAGGGAACGGAATCTTTCAGACCTCGGCGGAGATCCATCCGAATCCGAGGCCGAGGAACCAACCAAGGGATGGGGGGGAAGGGGGGGGAGGAGGGGTGGGTGTGTTGGGGAGGGAATGTGGGATACAGGAAAAAGAAGGAAGGTGAAAATCACGGCGAAGAGACGCAAGGTGGAGCCCAACCGGTAAACCCGCCCGAGGGTGGGAATCAGGTGGGCGACGTCCTTGGTCTGGGAACAGGATAGAATAAGACGGATGAGTGGGAGAGGAACACACAGCAATTGCATATGAAACCAGAAGCTGGGACTGCTGAACAGAAAGGGGGGGGGGGGGGAATGGGATCCCAGATTCAACCAGGAGACTACCATCAGGGCTAGTAGGGAAGGCACCAGTGGCCAATCGGATACCACGATCGTTGACCGGATCCAGGAGGCACACAGTGTGGAAGGAGCAGCCGAACCATAAACTTGACAACCATAGTCCAAGCGAGACAGCACAAAAGCCTGATAAAGGCAGAGAAGAGTGGAATGATCCGCAGCCCAAGAGGTGTGGGCAAGGAAGTGAAGGACATTGAGTTTACGGAAACATCCTATCTCCAGAAGTCTGATATGAGGCAACCGAGTGAGCTTGTTGTCAAAAAGAAGACCCAGGAAATGAAACTGTGGGACCACAGGTAATCGTCGTGCATCAAGGTAGAGCTCCAGATCAGGGTGGACCACCCGTGACTTTAAAGGAGATAATTGAAACCCATGTGAGAGGGTCCATGCAGAGACATGCCATATAGCACCCTGGAGCTGCCGTTCTGCAGAGGCCATTGAAGAGGAACTAACCCAAATGCAGAACTCATCCACATACACAGCAGGGGTGAGCAAAGGACCGAAGGAGGCCACAAGTCCATCTATAGCAATGAGGGAAAGAAGTACACTCAATACGAAACCCTGTGGGTTGCCATTCTCCTTGGTTCATGGAGAACTAAAAACAGTACCAACCCGAAGCCGGAAAGACTGATGGAACAGGAACTGGCAGATAAAAGTCGGGAGTGGGCCCCGAACACCCCACTCATGAAGTGTAAGTAAGATATGATGGTGCTAAGCCATATCATAGGCCTTGCAAAGGTCGAAAAATACTGCAACCAAATGGCGGCGTTGGGAAAAAGCCTGCCGAACTGCGGTTTCCAGGCAAAGTAAATGGTCAATCAGAGACCGTCCTTTTCAGAAGCTAAACTGGTAAGGTGACAATAGATCCCGAGATTTGAGGATCCAATGGAGCCGACGGGCTATCATACGTTCAAGTAACTTGCAACCAACATTTGTCAGAGTAATTGCCCAATAGCTTTAGACAAAGAGGGGGTTCTTACCAGGCTTAAGGACGGGAACCATGACGCTATCCCTCCACTGAGAACGGAAGTCACCCTGGAGCCAAATACGGTTAAGCACCCGGAGAAGATGACGTCTTTCTGGAGCACTGAGATGTTGAAGCAATTGGTTATGAATGGAGTCTGGGCCAGGGGTCATATCATGAGAAGAAGAAAGTTCAGGAAGAAGTTCCCATTCAGTAAAAGATTCATTGTAAGATTCTGACTGACAAGGGGTAAAACATAAGGCACAAGCTTCAGCCCGCTGTTTCTGGTGAAATAAAGCAGCCGGACAGGAAATTGACACTGATGCTGTTGCAAAATGGGTCGCAAGATGTTCCGCGAGAATCAACGAGTCCGTGCAAAGGTCATTCAGTATGGCAAGGCTCAAGAGGGCAGACTGCCGATGGCAACCTTGGAGAGAACGAAGTGTAGCCCATACCTGTGGCATAGGGGCAGTAGAAATGAAGGAAGAAACAAAGCGTTCCCAACAAACCCATTTGCTCCGTTTGATTAAGTAACAGGCTTTGGCGCGAAGGCATTTACAGGTAATACGATTGGCAGCGGATGGGTGCCTCTTAAGGTGTTGCAAAGCTTGACAGTGATCATGGATGGCAATGGCAATGGCCGTACTCCACCAGGGGACGTGCCGGCGGCAAAATGGTCCAGATGAGTGTGGGATAGAAAGGCTAGCAGCGGGAACAATCGCATCAGACATGTCACGTAGGACGTCATCAATACAATCTGACAAAGAGGCAGTAAAAATGACCTGTGCAGTATATAGAAGCCAATCGGCACGTTGGAAAGACAAATGAGGTAACCTGTCCATCGGAGAGTGGGAAGGGAGAGAGAGAATTAATGGGAAGTGATCACTATCGCAAAGGTCATCGTATGGCAACCAGTCTAATGAAGGGAGGAGGGAGGGTGAAGAAAGAGAAAGATCAATGGCAGAAAAGGTACCACGACCAGCACTGAAATGGGTAGGGGAGCCATCATTAAGAAGGCACAAGTCGTGGTCTGCAAGAAACTGGTTTATGAGAAGACCCTGACTAGATGGAAATGTACTGCCCCGCAAGGGGGTGATGAGCATTAAAATTCCCGAGAAGGAGGAAGGGAGGAGGAAGTTGCTGAAGAAGGGCAGTTAAGGCAGCAGGTTTAAGAGTCCTGTCAGGATGGAGATAAAGATTGCAAACTGTGACCCCAGAGACCAGGTGGAGCCTAACAGCAACTGCTTCCCATATAGTTTGAAGAGGAATCCACGTGCTAGCAACGTCTGTACGGACCAACGTACAAACACCACCAGAGGCCCAATTGCAACAGAAAGCACGGAACCCATGGAGGGTCGGTGAGTTAAGTGACAGTAATATCCATTACAATTCCATTGGATAACCACAGAATGATGATTCAAATGGGGGGAAAGGGGGGGGGGGGGGGGAACAGGCTAAAACCAGTCATGTCGCCAGGTCACCATCTGTCACCGACAAGAAGGGGGCGACATCCATGAACAGCAGGTCAGAGTCAGGTTACGAAGGTGGGGACGGGTCCCCTGGTGACACCAGAGGCTCCTTGTTCCATAACTTATGTTTCTTGTTCTTTTCTGTTTGAGATTGAGGAGGACTGTGCTGCAAAAAGGAGCCAGCTACAGCAAGATCCGGAACAGAAAGAGAGCGGGTGACGTGGGCGCCCACAGACTGTGGTTCTCGTGGCCGTCATGTGGCAGCAAACCTTTGGCCTGGAAGGTGCCGAGAAGGGGGGTCCCGGGAGGGACACCCTTGACTGGCAGATGCGGAAGAAGTGGGACACTTCTCCGGCTGGCAAAGGGGAGCGGTGCCCAGAGGGAAGGGTGTGGGAACCGCAGGGGAGGGGAGGGAGGAGAGGGGTTCGCGAGTGGGGTAAGGAAGAGTGAGGAAGGGGTGAAGATGTAACTAAAGGATAGCTAGACATCATTGACACAGGATGAAGACTTGTCTAATGCTTACAAGTCTCAGTGTAGGTTAGACAATCAAGGGACTTATACTCCTGTATCTTCTTTTCCTTCTTATAAGCTGGGCAATGCGATGAATGTGGAAAATGATTGCCATGACAATTAACACACACAGGAGGAGGAACTCCCCTCATGGAGTGGATGTCCACAGTCACCACAGAGAGGGGTCTGCGAAAAGTGGGAAGACATGTGTCCAAAATGCAAGCACTTAAAACATCTCATAAGAGGTGGGATGTACAGCTTCATGTGACATTGATAAACCATAACCCTGACCTCAGGGAAGGTATCCCCTTCAAAGGCCACAATAAAGGCACCAGTATCAGTGCGATTGTCCTTCGGGCCCTTCTGAACACGCCGAACAAAGTGAACAACCCGCCATCCTAGATTGTCCCTAAGTTTCTCATCAGTTTGAAGGATGAGGTCCCTGAGAAAACTTACACCTTGAACCATATTGAAAGACTGGGGTGGGGGGGGGGGGGTAATGGACACAGGAATTGTGCCAAGATGGTCACAGGCATGAAGGGCCACAGACTGGGCAAATGAAGTAGTTTTCATCAACAATAAACCCGACGGCATCTTGCTCAGAGAGTCCACTTCGTCAAACTTGTCTTGAATGTGTTCGACAAAAAAATAAAGGTTTGGTATTTGTGAAAGTATCCCCATCAGTCCTGGTGCAAAACACATAGTGGTGGGAAAGGTTTCACCCCTAGCCTACAAGCCTGACCCTCCTCCCAGGGTGTAGCCATGGAAGGGAAGGCCAAAGGGGCATAAGAAGCAGCACTAAAAGAATTATTTCAATTCAAAGAGACAGCCATAGAAGAATGGCCAGAGTTCTGGACCCATATGCATTTCATTTGCATAGTGTCCGCCCTGATACCACCCACTCCGATCAGGGGCTCTCCCCATGGGTGCCACCCGGCCACAGCAAGGGCCATCTGGCATGGCAGCCATTGCCGGGAGTTCCGATGCTCCAGGATGACAAGCAACCACTCCTAGGCTTATATGAGGAGGTCACAGCTCAGGTACCAGAAGTGTGATCCCTGTGTTTTCAGGGAGCTCAACCAAGAGGGTACATAGTGACCCCACCACACGGGCTGGCTACCGTGCTGGCTATGTACCCTAGCATCAGACAACAACGTGAAAGAAAAGATGGAAGGAACTAGGAGGGCACATGCCAGAGACACTAGGTAAGGTGCTCTTCCTAAAATGGCTCACACTATGCAATAGAAATTTAGTAATGGAGGTCAAACCCCAGAGGGGGATCAGAGAATACCAAAAGGATGAGGTAGTTACTCAACAAAACCAAATCGCAAAGCCAACATAACCAGGAGGATAGCGTGGCCAACATAAACAAGGACACCAAGAGAGGGAGAGGAAAGGGTGGAGGGGAAGGAGCAAGGACAGGAAAGGAGGGGAAGGAAAAGGAAGGAAGGCTGCAATAGCTCAGAGCCCTGTGCTCGCGACACACGTACTCACCAAAGGACCGTGAGCCCCTTGGGGGGGGGGGGGGGGGGGGGCAGCCATTGTTGTTGGAGGAGGGTGTCCTGAACTACTTTATCTGCTGGGTATAAGCATTGTAGAGAGTGAAGGGCACTCACAGAATCTCAACAGACAAGGAATTTAGTACTCAAATCATGTTGCATCTGCTCCAGTGCCCACAAGATTGCATATAATTCCATGTCGAAGATAGTAAACTCTTGAGGCAATCTGACCTTGCGGACATGATAAGTAAAAACAACAGAGCAACCAACAGAAGCAACCTGTTTCAATCCATCTGCAAAAACAGCTGTAAAGTTGTGATGCTCAGTTAAAATGTCTTTAAATAATGCATTAAGAACATATGCAGGAATGCAACACCTCTTGTCTTCACTAAATCTAAAATTACTCTGGGCCTCTGGAGTAACCAGTGTGGTAGACATTTAAAACCCTGGATTTGGAGCTGTACATCCTCCACACCAAGTGATTCCAGAACATGCTGCACACAGATCCCAATGGCGTCGTTACCATGTACAACTGAAGAAAAGGCATTCCAGAGGATGAGCAACAGTATGGTATGTAGATGAATTCAGAGATGTGAGGAACTTACGTGTCTGATGCACCATAAGATGTTGCCATCAGATTGTAAGTGGTGGTTCACCAGCCTTAGCACAGAGACTGTGTATGGGGCTGGTCCTATAAGCACCCGTGGCCAATCTAATCCCTCTCATGGTGAATAGCATCAAAAATCTGCAGATAAGAAGGCCTTGGCAATCGATATGCTATGTGCCCATAGTCCAGCCGTGAACCTATGAAAGCCCTATAAAACTGGAGCAGATGCACCTTGTCCATTCCCCAAGATCTTTGGCTAAGGCACTTCATGATATTCAGTGCCTACAGGGTCCTAGCGTTCAGGTCTCGTGGATGTGGTAATCACAACAGTTTGGCATCAAATATGAGGCTCAGAAACCTCATTGAGTCTTCAAAATGTAGAATGGTATCCATCATATGTAAGAAAGGTAAATTCAAAATGCGACGAGACGGATTAAAATTAACACACACACACACACACACACACACACACACACACACACACTTATCTGCAGAAAACTGAAAACCCGTCTTCATCCCACTCCTCTAACCTCTAACCTCTGCCACAGGCACCGACTCCATGACTCCATGGGGCCCGAGGAGGCCCGAGCCCCCTCGAAAATTCATTTGGGGGGGGGGGGGGGGGGGTGGAGGCACCCCCCCCCCCCCAATAATTTCAGAAAATTATTTGTTATATTATGCTTTGAAAACCACAACATTTTGTTGGAATTTTTATTTTCCTTGTTGGACGATAGTTACCTTTTAAAATACATTCCGTACTGAGTTAAAACACACAATTATTAAGGTAGTAAGCAGGTTAACTGAAAACTAGTGGTGTGAATCATGATAGTGTTATGGTGCTGCGGGCACACTTAGAATTTGTCCCAGTGCGTGAATATTCAGGTAAAGGTTGGCGCCGGCGGGTCAGGCTGTGGCCGCGGCGAGATAAAAAGGACTGGAGCAGAAGTGCCCTGCGTCGCCTTGACGCTTCGAGACATTACGACACCGCAGCTATATGAAGCCCCCCCTGCTGTCGCAGTCATTCAGTGCATGCTGCAGGCATGTTTAGTGTTCCGACTTTTGTGTCTAGTGGACTATTTTATAGACTATATTTTATTTGTTTACTTTAGCCTGTTAATGTATTGTGAATTAAGTTTGCAATGGATAAATTTGTTATCAAAAAGCCGCGCTTGGAAGTTGATGATACTGCAAGTCAACTTCCAACAATTATTGTGTTGTCAATTGCTTCATTGTCTTCAGGCAAGAAGTGTTCAACAGCCAAGACCTGGACAATCCGGCGAGGAAAAGATCATTTCAGAAGTCTTGGTTCATCAAATATACATGGCTAGAACATGAAGCACCTACCGAAAATTTTTTTTGCAAAACCTGCAAAGAGACAGATGCTAAAAATCTATTACAATTTTCTCAAAAAAAAAAAAAAAAAAGATGCATTTACTTCCTTAAGGTTTTCTAACTGGAAAAAGGCTTTGGAAAAATTCTGTCTTCATGAAAATACGGTTAAGCATAAAGAAGGTGTTCTGAAACTAATTCTGTCACTAACTGAAGTGTGGCCTCCCAATTGAATGAACAGTTAGATAGTGATATGAAGAAAGGCTGTTTAGCTGTTGTGACAATTTTCACTACCATGCAATTTCTATGCCAACAAGGACTAGCAATTAGAGGGCATGAAGATGTAAACTCAAATTTTTTTCAATTGTTGGAACTCTGAAAGAATGACATACCTGAGTTTAAAGATTGGTTAGGGCGTTCGGAGTATAAGTGGATGTCCACAATATTCAAAACAAGATCATTGATCTACTAGGAAAGTCTGTGTTGAGACAGGTATTGGCTTCAATCAAGAAGACTGTGCATTTTTCTATTATGGTTGATGAAACAAGGGATTCTTCGATTCATGAACAAGTGTCACTTTGTATTCGTACTGTCGATGATTCGTTAATCATCAACGAAGACTTTATTGGCTTATACGAGACCCCCAGTACTGTATCACAAATGCTGTTTAACATTTTAAAAGATGTTTTTGCTCGTCTTGATTTGTCAATTGATAATTTAAGACGACAGTGCTATGGTGAAGCCTTAAATATGAGACATAAGTTCAAAGGACTAAAAAAGTTAGTTTTCGATATACAACCAAAAGCACTGCACTGCACTGTTCACAGTTTAGACTTGGCAGTTTTAGACAGTCTCTGCCATCTTACATCTATGAGGGATATTATGGCTTTAGCCAAGGACTTAATAAACACCATAAGGGAATCCAACAAAAGGATGGGACTTTTTAGAAGCATACGCTGTGAGAGCACCGACGACCAAGCTGTTCTATGATCCCTTTGCCCGACTATGGACTATGCGAGCTTCTTGTATCTTGAGAATATTGAAAAAGTTTTAAGAATGTCTACAGTTTTTTGAAAAATTTTCTGCAGAGGACAAAACAGAGGCAGGTTACAAATGTGTGGGGCTACCTTGAGTCAATGTTACAAATCAAGACATTTCTTTTTACATCTTTACTGTCATGCAATGAACCCAGTAGAGGATGTCAATGAAAAAAATTCAATGCACTCATCTAATGTTGCTGAAATGGAAAAAATATATGATGGTTTGATTTGTATATTGAATTGAAGGCGTGATTGTTTTGAACACTTTTGGGAATTGTGTTTAAAAGAAAAACTTCCACAAGTTGATAATCTTTCGCTTCCTCAGAATTGAAGAATACCAAAGAAGTATAAAAACAATGAAGCCAGCTCACCACACACTTTCAAAAACCCAAAGGAATACTACAAAGCTATTTACATTGAAGTTTGTGAAATGGTGCAATCTTGCATTACTGAGCAGTTTGCTTCAACTGTACTCACACAGGTCATTGCAGTTGAACAAGTGTGCTTGCTTTTAGTAAACAGATGTGAAACAAATTTGGAATAATTCTCATTCTGGAAACATCCCCCGGGCTGTGGCTAAGCCATGTCTCCGCAGTATCCTTTCTTTCAGGAGTGCTAGTTCTGCAAGGTTCGCAGGAGAGCTTCTGTAAAGTTTGGAAGATAGGAGAAGAGATACTGGCAGAAGTAAAGCTGTGAGGACCGGGTGCGAGTCGTGCTTCGGTAGCTCAGATGGTAGAGCACTTGCCCGCGAAAGGCAAAGGTCCCGAGTTCGAGTCTCAGTCGGGCACACAGTTTTAATCTGCCAGGAAGTTTCATATCAGCGCACACTCCGCTGCAGAGTGAAAATCTCATTCTGGAAATTTGGAATAATCAACTGAGTTTTCAAAAATGACCTAGACATTGAGAGACTGTGCTTACACTTGAATATGTTAGTCAATATCACTAATAAAAAAACAACTGGTCTTAAAAAACGTGTGATTTAAGAATGTACGTTACACAAGAGCCTGCAGTTGCAGACATGCTGTGTGAAGTAGTGATATGCATTAAGCTTCTCCAAATAGTTCCAATCACAACAGCAACAGCAGAATGGTCATTTAGTGTCCTTAGGCATCTGAAGTCATATCTCCGATCAACAATGGGACAGAAGTGACTGAACAACTTGGCTGTTGTTCATGCCCACTGATATGTTTTGGATGAATTGGATATCTGACCCGTCATCAATGACTTCATATTCAGTAATACAGTCAGACGGTTGACATTTGCACCTTTCTAAAGACACTCTAGCATTAATAATGGCATTTAGAGCAACATTAAAAATCTTTAAAAAATAGAGAATTACAAGGGTAATCCCAAAAGTAAGGTCTCCTATTTTTTATAAGTACATAGACCTGCTTATTTCTACAATGTTTTACATCAGTTTTCAGCTTGAACATTTAGCTATTTTTCGACATAATCACCATTTCTGTCGACGCTGTGGCAGTTTTTGTATGCCCACGTCATACCAGCTCGCCGCCATGCTGTTCAGAAAGTTATGAAACTCTTCTTTCACCTCGTCATCAGAGCTGAATCACTTTCCGGCCAAATGTTCTTTTAACCTAGTGAACAGGTGATAGTCACTGGGCGCCAAGTCAGTACTATAGCGTGGGTGGGTGAGTGGGTGGGTGATTACGTTCCACTGAAAATGTTGCAGGAGAGCAATGGTTGGCCAAGCGATCTGCGGGCGAGTGTTGTCATGGAGAATGTGTATGTCCTTGCTCAACATTCCTCTTCTCCAGTTCTGAATTGCCTGTTTGAGTTTTTTCAGAGTCTCACAATACCTGTCAGCGTTAACTGTGGTCTGAGCGATTCAGCTCCGATAACAAGGTGAAAGAAGAGGTTCATAACTTTCTGAACAGCATGGCGGCAAGTTGGTATGACGTGGGCATACAAAAACTGCCACAGCGTCTAACAAACTGCATCGACAGAAATGGTGATTATGTCGAAAAATAGCTAAATGTTCAAGCTGTAAACTGATGTAAACTATTGTAGAAATAAACAGGTCTATGTACTTATAAAAAAAATAGGAGACCTTACTTTTGGGATTATCCTCGTAAATACATACATACTGTTAAATTTTCAGTTTCAAAATATTAGTACTAGTTTAGCACTGTATTACTATACTACTATAGTTCAGTATTGGTGATTTTCAAATACTTAAATATTTTTAGGGTGTAAGACCCAATTAAAACCTGCTATTTACATACTTTTTGACTGAAAGTATTAGGCATACTGTATTAACTTTATTAAAGCTTTAACTTTGAGATATGGTTTTCATTTAATAAAACCTGAGCCTTATTCAAAGTAAGCTTAAATTAGCTCTTTCACTTATTAATCAAAGTGCTATTACTGTGCGACAGCAATATTTTATGTTTTATTTTTCTTAATGATAGTTTAAGATTTATTTAAATGTAATTTCAGTCTTTTCAGAGCTATATATTCACTGCTCTGTAATAGTCTATAAGCATGATTATTACTGTAAATTAAATTAGTGTTTTTACGAAAATACCGTGTTTTGTTTCTTTTTCCAAAGCCAAAAAATGTGTCAGGCTTGTCGGGTTTCCCAGAGTGTCGAGTTATCGAGAGTCCAGTTTTCGGGGTTTTAATGTTGATCATATGACTCTAAAATGCTTAAAAAAACTTTAAAACACTATTTTTCCATCTAAAATTTAGAAAATTTCCCAGGGCAAGACCCCCAGTATGCCCCCCCCCCCCTTCCCGGCCCCCCTATATTTTTTATAAGTCGGCACCCCTGACCTCTGCATTGTAGGTCTATGTTGCAGCACTGGAGCAGGAACAGAAAACAGCAAAATCATCCGCAAATAAAAATCACTGAAGGGGTCCTTACCATAGATGTGATACCGTTTGTGGCTATGGAAAAGAGGCCGTATGAAGATGGCAAGGTGGCCACAAAAGCCCCACTGATGAAGTTGCTTTAGACTACTATGTCTCCAAGTAGTGTTGTACACCTTACTGATGTCAAAGAAAATACCAAGACAGTGATGATGTACGAAAGCCTGCTGAATAGCTGCCTCTAGCAGGGTTAGGTTATCGACAGGGGACCAAAATCTTGGGAATCCACAGAAAGAGCAGCCAGTCTCTAACAACCAGACCAGACAACTGTTAACAACTGGTTCCAGTGCCTTTTCTACACAGCTCATTCAAGGCGACACTCTGGCAACTAATGGGGCATGTGTAGTCCTTTCCGTGTTGGAGGAGAGGTATCAAAACTGCCACTCTCCATGACCTAAGGAAGCAACCTGTCTGGTACATCAAATTAAAACATTCAAGAGGCATTTCCTTTGATACCACTGGCAAATGTCAAAGCATGTAGTACTTGATTTGGTCATGACGTGCAGTAACATGAGCCAGTGCTGATTCCACCTCACACACTGAGAAAGGCAGTTATAAGACACAGAATTGTTGGATCTGAAGTCCAACTTTCGCGTCTCTGTAGTCACACGGTAGTGGGGAAATGCTGGATCCTGGCTGGAACTGGCTGTCTTTGGTGAAAAATTCTCTCCCATCATCTGAATGACATCTCCAGGTGTTTTCTGGAGACACTCCTGTTTCAGCACAGCTGCTGTTTGTCAACAACTGTGTTTACCGTAAATCCTCCAAATGGCTTCCCATACTTTTGTAGAACAAGAGGAATGGTTGACAGTCCAGGAATGCTTGCCATGACCTTTTCTTGGTCGCTTTGATTATGCGTCGAGTACTGGCTCTCATGGCTTGAAAATCTGTGAAGCTGTCTGCTGTTGGGTAGCATTTAAACAATTGAAGAGCCACATGCCTGTCCCGGATTTTTGAACAGTACTCATCAGTCCACCACGGTACAAGCTGCCTCTGAATATGACCTGGAGACTTTGGGATGGAGAAGTTGGTGGCATGATGGATCACTCATGCAATGTGATCCACCCATTTCTGGACGCTGTCGCGATGTTCAAACACAGACAGCTGGCTGAACAGTGTCCAGTTAGCCCTGCTGACCATTCATTTTGGTGGTTTCTGTTCAGACAATCCTCCATCCAGTAGTTGGATCCACAGTGGGAAGTGGTTATTGGAATGGAGGTCATAAGCTGCTTCCCACTGAGCTGAGTCTACAAGGGCGGGAGAGCAGAAAGAGAGGTCAATGGCTGAAGACAATCCAATAGAAGCCAAGAAATGAATGGGACTGTACAGTTGAGACACCATGAGGTTCTCCAAGACTACTCCTAGCACATACCCCATAATATATTATGAGAATTGAAATCACACAGTAACAGAAATAGGCAGGGGAGTTGTTCAATAAGGGATGTGAGAACCTCAGAATCTATCGCATCCTTTGGAGGTAAGTACAGTGAGCAGCCAGAGATTACACTGTGTAATCAAAAGTATCTGGACACCCCTAAAAACACACGTTTTTCTTATTAGGTGCATTGTGCTTCCACCTACTGCCAGGTACTCATATCAGCGACCTCCGTAGTCATTAAACATCGCGAAACCCACGGACTTTCAATGTGGTCAGGTGACTGGGTGGCACTTGTGTCACATCTGTAGGCGAGATTTCCACACTCCTGAACATCCCTAAGTCCACTCTTTCTGATGTGATAGTGAAGTGGAAACGTGACGGGACGCATACAGCACAAAAGCGTACAGGCCGGCATCTTCTGTTGACTGACAGACCGCTGACAGTTGAAGAGGGCCATAATTTGTAATAGGCAGACATCTATCCAGACCACTGCACAGGAATTCCAAACTGCATCAGGATCCACTGCAAGTACTATGACAGTTAGGTGGGAAGTAAGAAAACGGCTTTCATGGTCAAGTGGCTGCTCATAAGCCACACATCATGCCGGTAAATGAAAGACGACGCCCCGCTTGGTGTAAAGAGTGTAAACATTGGACGAATGAACAGTGGAAAAACGTTGCGTGAAGTGACAAATCACAATACACAATGTGGCAATCTGATGTCAGGGTGTGGGTATGGCAAATGCCCGGTGAACGTCATCTGCCAGCCCATGTAGTGCCAACAGTAAAATTTGGAGGCAGTGGTGTTATGGTGTGGTCACGTTTTTCATGGAGGGGGCTTGCACCCCTTGTTGTTTTGCATGGCACTATCACAGCACAGGCCACATTGATGTTTTAAGCACCTTCTTGCTTCCCACTGTTGAAGAGCAATTTGGGGATGGCGACTGCACCTCTCAACATGATCACCTGTTCATAATGCACGGCCTGTGACAGAGTAGTTACATGACAATAACATTCCTGTAATGGACTGGCCTGAACAGAGTCCTGACCTGAAACCTATAGAACACCTTTAGGATGTTTTGGAATGCCGACTTCATACCAGGCATCACCGACCAACATCGATACCCCTCCTCAGTGCAGCGCTCTAAAGAATGGGCTGCCGTTCCCCAAGAAACCTTCCAGCAACTGACTGAATGTATGCCTGCAAGAGTGGAAGCTGACATCAAGGCTAAGGGTGAGCCAACACCACATTGAATTCCAGTATTACCAGTGGAAGGTGCCATGAACTTTTAAGCCATTTTCAGCCAGATGTCCAGATACTTTTGATCACATAGTGTATATGAACTGCTTGTGTGTCAAACCAAGGAGACAGCACAGGAGTAGTGCTTGTTATTAACAAAGCAGTCCCTCTCTGAGCTCTGTCCCTAGTCAGACCATCCTTTTATGAAGGGTATAGTCTGGTGGCACAGGGCCAACATTGGCTTTAAAGCGGTTCTTGTAAACACAGGCACAGGTACAGGGGGCAACCCTTTGCCAGGAATTTCAATTCTCCGATGTGTGTCCTGAATCCATTAACATTCCACTGTAGTATGGAAGCAATTTATCAGGGGAAGAGCACTTTCATACTGTCTTTCGACCAGGGAGGGTAGCCCATAGTTGGTGGATGCTCGGTCTTGGGGTGAGATGAGCGATCTAGGCCCACATCAAGTTGCATCAGCTCTGAAGACGAATCATAGGAACCATCAGAGAGAGAGCAACATCAAAATCGTCATATTGCTTACCTCCAGTCTCTGTCAGTAGCCGAGTCTTTGCCTTTGTCTTTGATTTTTTGCCCCAGGGAGACTTCAGAGCCACAATCGCAACCGTGGTAGCAGCAGCACTGAATGGTGGTCCAGACCGAACCTTTGGAGGAGCCATCATTAGCTACCATGGCCCTGTCTGATGTACTTGGAGGAAGTACAGGTTTCAAAGTAACTTCAGCAGCAGAAGCATATTGACAAACGCGGGTACCAGAGCTGATACTAGAAACCTCCATTTGTGTATGAGCAGCATTTTTCTGGACTGGCTGTTTAACAACAAAAGCAAAGAAGGTAGCAAATAAGGGGGGTTGGGAGGGGGGGGGGAGGGACTGCATGGCCTTGTAAATATTTTTGGCCTCACCACAGGGGATCCATTCTGTCATTCTGATCTCGTGTATCTTCTGTTCTTTAAGGAAAACACAGCAGTCCGTACTCCAAGCAGGGTGACCCCCAGAACAATTCACACACTTTGGAGGTGATTAACATTCAACTCCTTCATGGGCAGCTTTACCACATGTACCCCAAGTGGCTTCTCCCTTACATCCATGAGTGGTGTGCCCAAAGCACTGGCATTTAGAACAGTGCATCAGGTTGGGAACATAGGGCCACACGATTAACCCTTAACCGGAATCATGGGTCATTTTGGACCCACCGACAACAAGAAAACTGTCTAACAATGAAAACGCATGGAGTTTCTGTTTCGCGCACCAGTGTAATCTCTGTACATTGTGAGGTGCACCAGGGGCCGGGAGCTCGCTGCTTGAAATTTACTAGAAGTGGAGGTAAGTGCCATCGCTGGGTCCAATTTGACCCGCGATTCCAGATACGGGATTTTTTATGTCAGTGTATACAGATTTATTTTGTGGTGTTTCAGGCACTTTATTACCACAATGCAGTGGGGCCTCACTGAAAAAGAAATCTGTGAACTATTATTAGACGAAAAGTATTCAGATACAGAATCTTTAAGTGATTTTCAACCTTGTGATGAGAAGAACATAAGTGACGACGAAAATACACAAGAAATTTCTTCTGATTCAAGTAATTCATCATCTGATGATTCAGTAGAGAAAGATAGCTGGCTGCCAAGTAGTGCATATTTTCGTGGCAAAAAGCGATTCAAGTGGTCTACTCATCCACCAGCTAGGTCCAGAGTCAAAAGCCACAACAGCATCACTTACCTGCCTGGTCTCATCGGTACAGCTCGTGAAAAACGGAACATGTCACCAATTGAATCATGGCAGTTGCTGATATCAGATGAAATGATCGCAATTATTTGCACTCACACTAATCAGAAAATAACAGAATATTCAGAAAAGTATAAAACTAATGCTACTTACACTAACCATGTGAGTATTATGGAAATGAAAGCATTCTTTGGGTTGTTGCTATTATCAGGTGTATTCAAATCTGGCCATGAAGATATAGAAAGTTTATGGGCAACTGATGGAACTGGCCGAGATATATTCAGAATAGCTATGTCGGTAAAGCAATTTATGTTCCTGTTATCTGCTTTGAGATTTGATGATGTGAATTCTAGGGAAGAAAGCAGAATCAATGATCATGCTGGTCTCATCTCAGAAATTTTTGGAAATTTCATTCAGAACTGTCAGAAAAACTATAGCTGCTCAGAATATTTGACAGTTGATGAAATGCTTTGCCCTTTTAGAGGGAAATGTTTTTTCAGGGTTTATATAAAATCGAAGCCTGCTAAAAATGGCATCAAGACTATGTGCCTTTGCAACGCTAAAACACACTATTTATACAATGCTTTTATCTATACGGGCAAAGCTATCACTAATAAAACAAGCCAACTCTCAGTTCCAACACAGAATGTACTGCAGCTTGCAGAACCTTTATTTGGAACAAACAGAAATATAACTGCTGATAACTGGTTCTCTTCTATGGAGTTGGTTGACAGACTGATTGAAAATGGTTTGACCTATGTTGGAATGATGCACAAAAATAAAAGGGAAATACCACCAGAATTTTTAGCCAATAAACGACGGGTAGTAGGATCTACGTTATTTGGTTTTGTGAAGGATAAAACATTGGTATCTTATGTCCCAAAAAAGAATCGAAGTGTAGTGGTAATCTCATCAATGCACCATGACAATTCAGTCAATGAAAACATTGGAAAACCTGATACAATTGAATTTTACAACAGAACAAAAAGTGGTGTTGATACATTAGATCAAAAATGCGCCAATTATTCAGTCTCTAGAAGAACTCAACGATGGCCATGTGTCATTTTTTCAGCAATATTGAATATTGCGAGTGCAAATGGATTCGTATTATGGAAGGCATCAAATAGTGGAAAACGTATGAAAGAAATTGGACTGAATTTTTGCCGTTTATCACAGAAAGGAAGATGGAGTATTCTTCATTTTCAGTAGATTTGAAGAGTAGAATTGATAATTTTCTAGGGGCAGCTGATGAACCACAAAATGACCTACGACTAGAAAATTCACCTTGCAAATCAAAGTGGCTCACGACAACGAGGAAGATGTTATTTAAGTGGTCCTAAAACTGATAGCAAACAATCACAAAAAATGTGGCAGATGTCTTAAATTCACCTGTAAACGACATGCAGAAAAAAGAGTGTTGTGTACCAAGTGCCATTCTTAGTTCAGGTACTGATATAGATAACATTTGGACACTTCCAAGTTTTGTTGTCATTATTTTTGTTTCTGAGTAATGGCATAACGAATCCCTATTTATGTTAAGGGGAAGTTATGAGAAACCCCATGCTATATCTAGGTTTTTTAATCTAAGCCTTTTTTGTAATAATGTAGCATTCCAAAGTAAGGTACTAAAAATTCTTGTAAAATATGAGAAGTAGGACTTAAAGATTAAAAAAATAATACTATGAAAAAGTTTTTCTCAATAAAAGTTATTTATGTTTGAAACAAAACTTATTTTAATACAATCATTACATATTTACATATGAATTATACCTTTTATGGGGATATTGTTGAATTTTTATTCAAGGGTCTATTTGGACCCGCGATTCCAGTTATGTTAGTCAAAATATCGATTCTGGTTAAGGGTTAAGTGAATAAAACCCACCTTAATAGGCTCCAGAAGTTTCATGCTATTAAAAGTGAGGATGAATGAGTCAGATTTGGTCAGATCATCTTCCATCCTTTCCACAATATTCTGCACATCAACAATGCCTTTTTGGGCCTACTCAACTTTTACTACTTCTTTGGGGATGTCTACCAGGTATCTGCATGTCACAACACCAAGCCTACACTTACCTTCACTGTAGTTTAATGTGGTACAGAGCTCAGTCTCAATGGCATATTCCCCAATGCTTTTGGTCTTTTACAGGTTTGTGGCTTGTGGGACTTGAGGTTTCGACCAGCATAATCCCATTTCACAACCGCTTAACAGATTTTAACACACCTGCAATCCCCTCTGAAACCTTTTGAATGTACAAAAGTGGGACTTTTTCTAAGCTTCCCTCTTTCCTTTGAATTAATGAAAATACATTCTGACTAGCAGTGTGTATTCTGTTACTATACAAACTAGAATTCTGAAAATGTTCCGACTTGGGAGGACTGTCCACATTAGTTCTCTGGTTGGATTAGGTGTTGGTGCCTTCCAGCTGGCCACCCTTTCCACAGTGAAGAGAAAGGGAAATTTCGAGGGATCCATCTTGGTCCTACAAGCAGCTAGGGAAACAAAAGTCTACCTAGGCAGAGCCCGGAGCCTAGTTTATAACACTGAGGGGCAGCAGATTCCCCAGAGGTTGCTCACTAACAACTGTTTCACCTCAACAGCGATTCATCTCATCAGTGGCTGGCACACTAGGTTTTTACCTTCCTCACGAGCCAGGCTGCCAAACTGAGATCCTCATTCTGTGAGACACACAACGTTCCACTGCCACAAATTGGTTGATTGGTATGGAGATTAAAGAAACTAAACAACAAGGTTATCAGTCCCTTTTTCCTAAGTCACATAGGTCTTAGATTAAAACGATATAACTATATCCCAAAAGAATCCTATCGCCTCAAATCCAGGAAAGGACCAAAATGTGTAAAACTGTGTGTAACCATACTGAAGTAGAAAATGAAAGCATCAAGCAAAGATTGAAAACATTAACTAAAAGGAAAAAAGCAGTAGAAGATGTTAAAACAACACAGCACGGAGCCTTGGCTGGCTGATCACAAGAATAAAAAAGGACGAGCCAACCACTTTTCAACACACTAAAATCACCACCCTAAAAACACAAGGTAAGAGAAAAAACAGATGGCGAAAAGATGAACACCAAGTCTAACAGACAGCATCAGAGGGAGCCAGGGAGAGTTAAAATGGAGGTAGGGGGTGGGCCCAAAAGGTGAGGCCAAGGCGTCACCCTTAAACAGAATGATAAAGAACCCCTTCATGGATAAAACTTAAAACCATGTTAGTCGCTGAGGTATTGTTGCCTAAAATCGGAGGGAGATTAACAGTCTGCCTCTGGGAAGCTAAGTTTGAACAGTCCAAGAAACTGTGGATCACTGTCAGATGAGAACCACGTCAACACAGAGGTGGGTCCTCGCAATGTCATCTGATCTGATCATGGGTCAGCCAAGTATACCAATGCAGAGGCAGCAAAGGACAATGGAGTCCTTGCGAGACACTCACATGGAGGACCTCCACACATTCTTCGTCTCCTTTATCATACGCAATTTATTCGGCAAAGTCAGGAAGTGCCATTCTGTTTTCCAGAGTTCAAAAGCTTTGCAGCATAATAACAATTGAAGATCAGATTCCAGTATGTTTATCTCCAGACTCAGTTTAGCCTCCTTGGCTAGCATCTCAGCAAGTTCATTTCCTGGGACTCCAGCGTGTCCCAGGATCATTGGCCATTCACCATGTTCGAGGACGTGAACAGACTCTTGGATGGCCATTGCCAAAGGATGGGGAGAATAGCACTGGTTGATAGCACTGGTCGAGAGCTTGTAAGGCACTCGAGGAGTTGCTAAAAATGACGAAGTACTCCCTGGCACAGGAACGAATATGGTTGAGAGCATGAGAGATGGCTACCAGCTCTGCAGTGAAAACACTACAGCCATCTGGCATGGAGCACAACTCGGTATGTCCTGCATGAGCATAAACGACCTCAATGTGACAATCAACCATTGAGCCATCTGTGTAAACTATCTAGTAACCCTGGGATGCAGCAAGAATAGAGAGAAAGAGGCAGCAGCGAGCTCCAGGATAAACTGAGACTTCTGGGACTTGTGGGACTTGTGATACATCCAGAGGAAGTTGCGGTTGAGGTATATACCATGGAGGTGTACAGGAGTGGACCCGGAGATGAGCTGGGAGAGGGAAAGCTCTAGTTCAGTGAGAAGGGACTGGACATGGACTGCAATTGTAATCCCTGATCTGGGTCACTATTTCGGAAGATAATTGCCGTGTTAAAGAAAAGGAGTCAATGATTTGGATGGTTAGGCAAGCTGTGAATGTGTGCAGTATAATTGGCAAGCAGTTATTTTCGCCAGATCCACAATGGAGGAAGTCCATCTTCCACAAGTAGGCTATTCATAGGGTTCATTCAGAAAGTTCCTGTCTCAACTTGAACTCCACAGAGGTGTATAGGCTCCAGCATCCACAATGCTGATTGCGATCCTGAACCACATGCCTGGCTCCGATAGTCAACATGCGACTGACAGCCACAACAGTGTAGGACAATCTGCACCTCAGTCATTGTGACTCAGGCAACAAAGGATGTTAACATTCTGCCAGCACTTTTGCTTCAGCTGACACAGATGGGGAAGCAAGTTTAGTGAGCATCAAAAACTGTCCTAACAAGCAATAAGAATCCACTACATTAAGGATATGGTCATCAAGATAAACTTGTGGGTGCAGGTGAATTGAACAACAATCACAGAAGTGCAAGAAGCAAGTCTTGGGAGCTGAAAACTGAAAGCTATGGGTGAGGGCCCTTGACAGCACTTTTGTATGGCTCCCTGCAGTTAACTTTCAGCCATACCAATAGCAGGTGCGCAAAAGGAAATGCAAAAGTCGTCAGCTTATAAGAAGGTTGGTTGGTTGGTTTGGGGGATCAAAGGGACCAGACTGCTACGGTCATCGGTCCCTTTTTCCAAAGACAAAGAACACCCACAGAGAATAAAAACGAGGAACAGAATAGAACACAGACGAAACAGAACAAGAGAAACTCAGACAAAGACAAGACAAAACGAACTAAAACCACACAGAGTGTGACGGTGGTTGGCCGACCATAGAAATAAAAAAGGAAAAGTCAACCACTGAGAAACACATTAAAAAAATCAGTTTAAAATCATAGGCCAAAGGCCAGAATCAACACAAAACAATAAAATAAAACAGAAACACTCAGATTAAATGATAAAATCCCCCTGCCCGAATAAAACGTAAAACTAAATCAGCCATAGTGGAGTTGTCTGTTAAAAGGGCAGGGAGCGTATCAGGCAGCGCAAATGTCTGCCTGACCACAGCTAAAAGGGGGCAGGCCATCAAAATGTGGGCCACTGTCAAAGCAGCCCCACATCGACATAGAGGAGGGTCCTCCCGGCGCAGTAAATAACTGTGTGTCAGCCGGGAGTGGCCAATGCGGAGCCGGCAAAGAACTACTGAGTCCCTGCGAGTGGCTCGCAGGGATGACCGCCACACAGCCGTCGTCTCCTTGACATCACGGAGTTTATTGCGCGTTGTCAGTTCGCGCCATTCATCGTCCCATAGCACCAAGATTTTGCGGCGGAAGACTGCCCGCAAATCAGTCTCTGGGAGGCCAACGTCCAGAGATGGCTTACTGGTGGCCTCTTTCGCCAGGCGGTCAACATGTTCGTTACCCGGGATACCGACATGACCGGGAGTCCACACAAAGACCATAGAGCGGCCGCTACGGGCAAGAGTATGCAGAGACTCATGGATAGCCAGCACCAGACGAGAACGAGGAAAACACTGGTCGAGAGCTCGTAAACCGCTCAGGGAATCGCTACAGATAACGAAGGACTCACCTGAGCAGGAGCGGATATGCTCTAGGGCACGAAAGACGGCGACCAGCTCAGCAGTGTAAACGCTGCAGCCATCCGGCAAGGAACGTTGTTCGGAATGGTCCCCTAGAGTTAGCGCATAACCGACTCGACCAGCAACCATCGAGCCGTCGGTGTAAACAATGCCAGAGCCCTGATACATGGCCAGGATGGAATGAAAGCGGCGGCGGAAGGCCTCTGGAGGGACTGAGTCCTTCGGGCACTGTGCCAAGTCGAGCCGAAGGCAAGGGCGACGAACACACCATGGGGGTGTATGCAAAGTAGCCCGGAAAGGAGGTGGAACAGTGAAAACCCGAAGCCCAGAGAGAAGCTCTTTGACGCAGACCGCTATTGTACAACCAGACCGGGGCCGACGTTCTGGCAGACGGACGACCGATCGCGGGAACAGGAGACGATAGTTAGGATGCCCGGGCGAGCTTAGAACATGGGCAGTATAAGCGGCCAGCAAACGTTGGCGTCGGAACCGCAGTGGAGGTACACCTGCCTCCACTAGTACGCTGTCCACAGGGCTGGTGCGGAAAGCACCAGTGGCAAGGCGTATCCCGCTGTGGAGAATTGGGTCCAGCACCCGTAACGCAGATGGGGATGCTGAGCCATAAGCCAGGCTCCCATAATCCAGGCGGGACTGGATGAGCGCCTGGTAGAGCCGTAACAGGGTAGAGCGGTCGGCGCCCCAGCGGGTGTGGCTCAAACAGCGCAGAGCATTGAGATGCCGCCAACATGCCTGTTTGAGCTGCCGGATATGAGGCAGCCAAGTCAACCGGGCATCGAAAACCACCCCCAAAAACCTGTGGGTCTCCACCACAGCAAGCAGTTTGTCGGCAAGATAAAGCTGCGGCTCAGGATGGACTGTTCGGCGCCGGCAGAAATGCATAACGCAGGTCTTGGCTGCCGAAAACTGAAACCCATGCGCTACAGCCCAAGACTGCGCCTTGCGGATAGCGCCCTGTAGCTGACGTTCAACCGCTGCAATGCCAGTAGAGCTGTAATAAAGGCAGAAGTCGTCAGCATACAGGGAAGCGGAGACAGAATTTCCCACGGCCGCAGCAAGCCCGTTAATGGCTATTAAAAACAGACAGACACTTAAAACAGAACCCTGTGGCACACCGTTCTCCTGGACGTGGGAGGAACTATACGAGGCCGCGACTTGCACGCGGAAGGTACGACACGACAGAAAATTGCGGATAAAAATCGGCAGAGGACCCCGAACACCCCATCCATGAAGCGTAGAAAGGATGTGATGACGCGCCATGTCGTATCGTACGCCTTCCGCATGTCGAAAAAGACAGCGACCAGGTGCTGACGGCGGGCAAAGGCAGTACGGATGGCCGACTCCAGGCTCACCAGATTGTCGGTGGCGGAGCGGCCTTTACGGAACCCACCCTGAGACGGAGCAAGAAGGCCCCGAGACTCCAGTACCCAATTCAAGCGCCGGCTCACCATCCGTTCAAGCAACTTGCAAAGAACGTTGGTGAGGCTAATGGGACGGTAGCTGTCCACCTCCAGAGGGTTCTTTCCAGGTTTCAAAACGGGGATGACAACGCCTTCCCGCCATTGCGACGGAAACTCCCCCTCGACCCAAAGACGGTTGTAAAGATCGAGAAGGCGCCGCTGGCAGTCCACTGAAAGGTGTTTCAGCATCTGACAGTGGATGCCATCTGGCCCAGGAGCGGTATCAGGGCAAGCAGCTAGGGCACTGCGAAATTCCCACTCACTAAATGGAGCACTGTAAGATTCTAGGTGGTTGGTGCGAAACGAAAGGCTCCGACGTTCCATCCGCTCTTTAATGGAGCGGAAGGCCTGGGGGTAATTCGCAGAGGCGGAACTCATAGCAAAATGCTCTGCTAAGCGATTTGCAATGACGTCGGAGTCAGTACAAACTGCTCCATTCAGTGAGAGCGCAGGGATGCTGGCAGGGGTCCGATGGCCGTAGACGCGTCGAATCTTGGCCCAGACCTGCGATGGAGTGACATGGAGGCCAATGGTGGATACATACCGCTCCCAGCACTCCTTCTTGCCTTGGCGGATAAGGAGGCGGGCCCGCGCACGCAGCCGTTTGAAGGCGATAAGGTGGTCGATGGAGGGATGTCGCTTGTGACGCTGGAGCGCCCGCCGGCGATCTTTAATCGCTTCAGCGATCTCAGGCGACCACCAAGGCACAGTCCGCCGCCGAGGGGGCCCACAGGAACGGGGAATGGCTGATTCGGCGGCAGTAACGATGCCGGTGGTGACCGATTGAACCACCGCATCAATGTCATCAGTAGAGAGAGGCTCAAAAGCGGCAGTGGAGGAGAACAAGTCCCAGTCAGCCTTATTCATAGCCCATCTGCTAGGGCGCCCAGAAGAGTGGCGCTGTGGTAGTGACAAAAAGATCGGAAAGTGGTCACTACCACACAGGTCGTCATGCACACTCCATTGGACAGACGGTAAGAGGCTATGGCTACAGATTGAAAGGTCAATGGCGGAGTAGGTGCCATGCGCCACACTGAAGTGTGTGAAGGCACCATCATTTAACAGCGAGAGATCGAGCTGCGACAAGAAACCCTCAACGATGGCGCCTCGACCTGTTGCCACTGACCCACCCCACAGAGGGTTATGGGCGTTGAAGTCGCCCAAGAGCAAGAAAGGTGGCGGCAATTGGGCGACCAGTGCAGCCAGGACGTGCTGCGAGACATCACCATCCGGTGGAATGTAAACACTGCAGACGGTAACAGCCTGTGGCGTCCACACGCGTACAGCGACAGCCTCTAAGGGCGTCTGGAGAGGGACAGACTCGCTGTGCAGAGTGTGAAGGACATATATGCAGACGCCACCAGACACCCTTTCATAAGCTGCTCGGTTCTTATAATAACCCCGATAGCCACGGAGGGCGGGGGTTCGCATTGCAGGAAACCAAGTTTCCTGGAGAGCAATGCAGAAGAAAGGGTGAAGGCTGATAAGTTGGCGGAGCTCAGCGAGATGGTGGAAGAAACCGCTGCAATTCCACTGGAGGATGGTAGTAGCCATTGTGGAGAAAGGCGTGACGGGACTGGGAAGGCAGATTACGCCGCTGGGTCACCTGCCACATCTGATGGAGCACCCGTGCAAGTGCTACCCATTGCGTCTGAGGGATCGGCGAGATCGAGGTCCTCAGCGGACGCAAGGATCTCCACCTCATCCTCAGATGCAGAGCTTTTATGTAGTGGTGGAGTAGGTGCCACCGCAGGTGTCTTGGACTTACGGGTCTTCAGAGTCGTTTTCTCTCGCTGTTCCTTTGGTTGCCGTTGGTGAGAGGACTTATTGGAGTCAGTCTCTGGGACCGAAGTGGAACGCGAAGCCCGTCGACCAGCGACCTGTGGCTGCTTCAGCCACTGGCTGGTGTCTGCTGTGCCGCTGGTAGGAACCTGGGAAGGGAGTGACCCAAGGGATCCCTTCCGAGCGAGAGAAGCCGAAGAAGACTTACGCTTCTCCGGCTGAGAAGGGGGGACTGGCGTCCCCGATGGTTTAGTGGGTGCTGCTCCCGAGGTAGATGGTGTGGGAGCAACAGCAAGAGAAGGGGCCCCCATTGTCAAGGGGGCAGGTGAGGTCATCTGGTTCCGAGAGCTGACTGTATATCTTGCAGCTGAAGGAGCTGGAGCAGGAGTGACAGTGGAGGCATAAGATGACATCATGCGCACGGGATGTAACCGTTCAAATTTCCGCTTGGCCTCAGTGTAAGTCAGTCGGTCCAGGGTCTTATATTCCATGATTTTGCATTCTTTCTGTAAGACACTACAGTCCGGCGAGCAAGGGGAATGAGGCTCTCCACAGTTGACACAGACGGGAGGCGGAGCACATGGAGTATCGGGATGAGATGGGCGTCCACAATCTCGACATGTGAGGCTAGAAGTACAGCGAGAGGACATGTGACCGAACTTCCAGCACTTAAAGCACCGCATCGGGGGAGGGATATAGGGATTGACGTCACATCGGTAGACCATCACCTTGACCTTTTCCGGTAACGTATCACCCTCGAAGGCCAAGATGAAGGCACCGGTAGCAACCTGATTGTCCCTCGGACCCCGATGAACGCGCCGGACGAAATGTACACCTCGTCGCTCTAAGTTGGCGCGCAGCTCGTCATCGGACTGTAAAAGGAGATCGCGGTGAAAAATAATTCCCTGAACCATATTTAAGCTTTTATGGGGGTTATAGTGACGGAGACATCCCCCAGCTTAGTACAAGCGAGCAAGGCCCGCGACTGGGCGGAGGATGCCGTTTTTATCAACACCAATCCGGACCGCATCTTTGACAAGCCCTCCACCTCCCCAAACTTGTCCTCTAAATGCTCAACAAAGAACTGAGGCTTCACGGATATAAAAGATTCCCCATCAGCTCTGGTACAGACAAGATATCTGGGCGAATACGTTTCACTTTCATTCAACGCCTTTCGTTCCTCCCATGGTGTGGCCAGGGATGGGAACGATTTGGGGTCATAAACATTACCCTTAAAATGAGCCCTCGAACGCTTAGAGACTGCTGACGGCTGGCCGCCAGCGAGAGATGATGTACCACGCTTCATTGCGGGTCATCCGTCCTGATGCCACCTACTCCGACCAAGGGCCCTCCCCACGGGCGCCACCCAGCCGCAGCAATAGCCACCTGGCAGGACGGCCATTGCCGGGAGTCCCGATGCCCCAAGGAGATGGGCATCTACTCCTTGGCATACGTGGGGAGTGAACGGCGCAGGCATCAGTAGAGCGATCCCTGTGTTGTCAGGGGGCTACAACCAAGAGGGTACATGGCGGCCCCACCACAACGGACTGGCTACCGTGCTGGATCTTAGGTGCAAAACTGACCAAGGTCGTCGTCGCAGATAAAAGAAACACTGCAGAGTGCAGCGTGGTAATCGCCCAAGAGATCGAAAACGAGCGGGACACCATTGCAACGACGAGAAAGCCGGCTAAAGGTCTAATTGCACGACGGATACAGTGCACCATGTAAGGCGCCCTTCCCCAATTGGCTCGCTCTTCGGAATAATTTAGAAAGATGGAGGTCAAACCCGAGAGGGGACCATCACATAAGGCCGAAACATTTGAGACTCCTTTTAGTCGCCTCTTACGACAGGCAGGAATACCGCGGGCCTATTCTTACCCCCGAACCCACAGGGGGACTTATAAGAAGGTCAATATTGAGGACCTCACAGCTGCTACAAGACCATTAACTGCCACTAAAAAGAGAGGGGTGCTCAGTACAGAGTTCTGCGGGACCCCATTCTCTTGGACATAGGGGGAACTGTGTGAAGCACCAGTTTGGACTCTGAAGGTGCAGAGAAACAAAAAGTTCTCTATAAAAATCAGGAGCGGATCCCAGACACCCCATTCATGTAATGTAGTGAGGATGTGGTGTCGCCAAGTGGTGTCATAGGCTTTTGTCAGGCCAAAAAAGATGGCAACAAGGTGATGATGGCAAAAAAGGCCATTCGGATGGCAGACTCAGGTACACCAAGTTTTCCGTGGTGGAATGACCTTGGTGAAAACCACCCTGGGACAGAGCCAGAAGGCCCTGAGATTCGGGGAGTAGACACAACCACCAGCTCACTATATGTTCGAGCAGCTTGCACAGGACATTGGTGAGGCTAATAGGATGATAGCTATCCATATCTAGTGGGGTCTTACCAGGTTTTAGCACTGTAACAAAGGTACACTCTCATCATCACAAAGGGAATTTGCCATCACTCCATATGCGGTTGAAGACGGCAAGAATGTGGTGCTGGTAATCCACTGATAGATGTTTAATCATTTCATGATGGATGCCGTCTGACCTAGGGGTTGTGTCAGGGCACTGAGAAATTCTCACTTACTGAATGGCTCAGGTTGGCGTTTACTAGAAAATAGATGTTGATGTTCCAACCGCTGTTTCTGGGGTGGTACATCTCAGATGCAGAGGTTCAAGCAAAATGCTCAGCAATTGCGTCTGGGTTGGTAGATATAGCTCCATGTGTGAAAATCCCCGATATACCTGCAAGGGTCTGATATCCATAAAGGCATCTGATTTTAGTCCAAACCTGGGAAGGAGAGGTTCATGTTGTTGGTGGTGGAGATGTAGCATTCCCAACACTCCCGCTTCCATCTTTTAATTAGTTGATGGACCTGGACATGGAGCCATTTGAAGGCAATGAGGTGCTCCATTGACGGATGCCGCTTACGACATACAAGGCCCTGCCTACGATCTCTAATGACTGCAGTGATATCTGGTGACCACCAAGGCACTGTCTTCTGCCGGGGGCAACCTGAGGAACAAGGGATTGCCGATTCAGCTGCAGCAACAATGGTCATAATAATATTCTGGATAACCAGATCGATGTTGCCATGCAATGGAGATAAAACAGTGGTAACAGAGGTGAAAATGTCCCAATCGGACTTGGTAAGAGCCCATCTGGGCAAGCGTCCAGGTGAGAGACACCAGGGAGGGACAGGAAGAGTGGAAAGTGATCACTACCACACAAGTCATCGTGAGCTCTCCAGTGTACAGACTGTAGAAGGCCACGACTGCAAACTGACCGTTCAATGGCTGAGTATGTGCCATGTACACACTGAAATGAGTGGGGGTACGTGTATTTAGGATGCAAAGGTCAAGTTGAGTTAGTAAACTCTCGACATCTTTACCACAGCCAATAATCTTGATTCCACCCCACAAAGAGTTGTGGGTGTTGAAATCACCCAAAGTAGAAAAGGCGGGGTGAGTTCAGGAAATAGTGCAGCCAATCAGGGTGTATACGTGAACAAGGAAAAAAATCCCGGATTTCCCAGTTAAAAATACACTTTCTCCTGGGTGAAAATACACTTTTTCTAAGTTACAGTATACTCTTCCTCAGCACTATGAAACTTTGAATGTTTATGGCTTTATTTACTGATATAGAATTTCCCGGCATTTTAGAAAATGAAACTCAGGGGGAGGTGGGGGGGGGGGGGGGGGCATGATTTGAAAGACCTTTGATGTGCAGCAACATGTACGCTGCATGGTATAAATCTGAATTCCACCAAACACCGCATGTCACTTTCTGAAGCACTGAAATCGAGATTGCAATGGGCTTTGTAAACGTGATCTCGCCAGTTGATGACAGCATAGGATACGTGATGTAGTCAGCCAATAGCAAGATCACTCTTAAGTAGCACGAACACAAAAATAAGATAAGTTAATGGTTTAAATTAATATATGTAGCATTCATGTATAATATTGGTCTGTAAGATTAATAAGCTGGAAGAGAAGCTAAGCTTCCATATATAATGTTGGTCTTTTTTGCACTTTTTACACTGTAAGACACATCACATAAATTTGCCAGTAAAATTTTTAATAACGACATAAATGTCTGATCTGGGCTCGAAATTCTTGTAAGTGGTCGTCCTCAAAGAGTTGATTTTTAAATGAGAGTCAAACGCTTTGTGATTTAATAAATTCATTGTACATTCTCGCACATAGTTCATCTTCTGTAAAAGGAAATTTGCTTTGAATGTAACACTTTTCAAACCACCATTCACAATATTTTCCCGCAACCTGTTAGAAACAGGTTAGTTTCAGCAGTTGAAAGAGAGCGCCAGATAACAGGCATCACCCCATTAGCGCAGCTTCGTTGATGCAGGAAGCCCATATGTTCATACGTGTAAAACATTAAAAGATCTTACATTATGTCATAAAAGAAACAAAACATCAGAGGATACTTCAAGAGCATTGGAATTTCGTGAACCATGCTAAAATGCATAATTCGGCTTAAAAGTGCACATTTGTATGTCCAGATTCAGATGTAAATTTTCTTGGAATACCAGTACTGTATTATCTAATGTTTGGTTCTTCATTATGGCATAATACCATACATACATTTGAAATGTGGCGAACAGTTGAAACTAGCCAATAGTATGAAATTAAACACTTCATTTCGAATATATTGACTGCCTCAGCAGAAAAGATTAATAAAAGTCAAATCTCTTTAGCAAATCAACAAAAATAACTTCACTGTTCCGCAAGGTGATTAATGCCCGACTGTCAGAAAGGTGGAAATAAAATCTAAAACTAATAACATATTTTAGCCTTCCATAATTGTGCAAACTTATTTTGACTCATTTGATAGCTCCCAGCCACAAAATCCATTTTGTTATAATTTAACATGAGAGCAATGAATGAAGAGGAAACAACAAAATCACTGAACATAAACACAGGTCATGTGGAGATGACCCACCTCAACTCAGACTGCTCTGTGCATCAGCCCAAGATTTACTATATTTCCGAACTGGGGCAAAATTAGGTAGTGGCGCCCAGCCACACTTCTGTAACCAGAAGCAGGAGAAGATACTACTCATGCGTGACTCAAGTGCGCATGCGCAAGAGCCCACCCGCAACTTCTCAAACGAATCTAACTTAAACAGTTGTCACGTCATGCTCATCAGAGGCAATTTGTTGTTATGAAGCATTGCATATCCTTCCTTAAGCCTTTGACACACTTTGCTGTTGGCAGATGCTTGTATGAGCACTGTGTTTTTTTTTATGTATATGGCGCATTTCCTTTGCAACAACGCCAGACAAAGTGAACACCCCATCGTTCTAAATTGGCATGTAGCTCGTCATCACACTTCAAGAGGTGTTCTCGATGAAAAATAATCCCATGGCCCACGTTTAGAGTGATTGAAATGGGAATACCACCCAGCTTTTTACATGGAGCAACACTGGGGATGCTGTCTGAATCAGGACTGACCCATTTCTCATTTTGGACAGCACTGTCACTGCCCCAAACTTATCCTCTAGGTTGTCAAAAAAAAAAAAAAAGAATTAGAGGCTTTGCAGCCAAAAAGGAGCACCCATTGTTTCTGCTGCAAACTAAGTACCAAAGCGAATATGGCTCTTTTTTTTCTGTAGCCTTACTTTCCTCCCAAGGTGTAGCTACGGAGGGGAACAATTTGGGGTCAGGCAGGATGGCCATTGCTAGGAGTCCCAATGCCTCAAGTAGACGGGCATCTACTCCTTGGCATACATGGAGAGTTTGCAGCAGTGCATTACGACAGCACAATGTGACTTGACTCATATGATTCATTAATCCTTTGCTCCAAGCAGAAAATAAATGGACTGAGGTCAATGTGATTTCTCTTCAGAAATAAAACTGCACTATACCTGAAAACACATTTGTAATGTAACTGAAAATTCTTAACATGGCACCATTAAGTCTAGAGCATTGTGAGCTTGAGTCCTGTAATTTCTGTCCACCTATGTGGTTTGCTCGAGGAGGAGGAGGAGGAGAGGCTGCCATACCTGGTTAGCTAAATGATAATGCCACTATTGTGATCATTTTATTACAGTAGCTGTAATAAAGAAGCACTATATAATTATTATAATAACCCCAACTGTGTGTTCATGCCAACAATGTGACTCTTGCCAAACATGTAGCTATTGAAAATCACCATAATCTCCAGTCTTCAGCTTCTTGTGGTGCCATTTTATGCAGTGGAGGCTGCAGGAACTTATTCATTATTGTGTTGTATATGTGTAGGTCTCAAAGCTTATTTATTTCATAAATTGATATGAAACATATATACAACAGCCACCTTCCACATAAAAACTCATTATCAGGTGTCCCACAGCTCATTTGTTGTGAAGTCATATTTGCAGTAGCATAATGATGAAGACATTGCTGTATAGTTACGCTTACACGAACTGCATGGATTATCTACACAACCATGCGTAGTCACATCCAATGACCAACAACATGAGCAATATTTCATGGACAACTTTGGCACTTAAATTTCAGCACAAACTCCAGTGGAGGATGTTTATGCAAGCTGTCAGTATCTCTTATTGCAGTGATGTCAGTGTGAAACTGCTTTACACAACTTAATCTCCTTAGTGATTTGATATGTGTTTTAATCTGCTATAAGACTGATATGGGACAGCTGCTTCCGAGTCTTTCATCGGTGGATTTGCTGCTGGAATGTTAAAATGTTAATGAGCTGCAAAGGAATACCATCAATTCAGAATGTATGATACAATATAAAGTAATTAATGTCTTCCATTCCACAAATGAAAAAAATGAGAAAGAGAACTTACCAAAAACACAGGCAATCTTGATTTTTGAAACAAAACGTGGCTCAAGTAGACTAAATATAGCCCACTTTCGTAAATCCATATTTCAGCAACCTATAACAGACATTGAATACCACTTTGCCATTCATTTTAAAGTAAATAAAACTGAAATCCAATACCAAATTCAGAATTAAATTGCCAGACTTTTCATTGCTGAAGAACATATTACCTTACACTTTCCTTTACTGAAAATGGACAATAAAAGTGAATATTTCAGTAGGTTAGTGGTTATCGTAGTCTACACTAGTGAAATGCTGTTTAGTTACAGTACGTCACATACGTAGTAGTAGACACGTGAAGTCTTTTCACACGATGGGTAAGACAGATCCAGAACATTATCTCTAACGCTGCAAACAGTCACGTTAATTGAAAGGCACAAATTCTAGCTCGTAATTTTTTTTTTTTTTAAATTAAAGCTGTTGTCAACCCTTGACTTGAACAGCACAGTACTTTACTAAGGTGTCTGCAAGGAGGAGGAGGGAGGGGGAGGTGGAGAGGAGGTGGCAGGAGGGGCACTTGAGCCCTGCAGAAATCCTGGAAACATGCTTTTCATTAATTTCAGAATTCTGACTCATTTCTAAAAACAACTGTCTGTTATTCTGCAGAACTGCATATTTGGCATTTCCAAAGAAAAATATTGTGGATTTAACAGCTGCTACACAATGTGGGTATTTGGTTGTTTTCATGAGAAAATATAATTGTCACAGCAGCAACTTCAGCCCTGTCCTGTAGTCAAGGACAATGTGAACCTTTACAGAACATTATCAAAAGCTCCCATGTTTCATGTGCACCTGCTCGTACAGCTCTTATCGAACAGAGGAAAAAGGGCTCTGTGAATATGCTATCATATACAGGCATAGTTTAACAATGGACCTGTTTACATGCAGGCATAATTTAGCATCATCAATTCAAAGAAATGACATCCATAATCATGTCAATAAAATTAAAAGAAGTACTTTGCATTCCTAATGAAATATTCTTACCTTTTAGGTATCATAGTAATGTGTTATGAAAAAATAGTGTGCATAAAGCTGTGCGGGAACACACACAGGAAATGAAGAGCTCCTATTCTTTACTGATCAATGTTTGGTGGATGACATGCAACTCTCACACAACTTCCTGCAGGTTGATATACCTCCAATTCCTCACTTCTTTTACAATTACAGCAGGGGAGAGTGGCGTGGCAGCAGGGGAGAGTGGCGTGGTTCGTTTAAAAGAGGGGGGGAGGGGGGGGAGGAGGAGGGGAAAGGGACCAAACTGCTTGGTCATCAGTCCCTTGTTCCAAATAAAACAATGCCACAAGGGGAAGAATAAAACAAACGAGACGTATAACACAAAACGGAAAGAAAGGAAAAACCACAAGGACGAACATAAGGCAACAAACACTAAAAGTAACAAAAGAGGACAATAAAACAACAGAGAGAAGCAAGAAACAGTTAGAAGAGAGTAAAACAAGAAAGTAGATTACAGTGGCTGGCTGACCACAAGAATAAAAAGGATAAGCCATCCACTCTGCAACACATTAAAAGATCCACTCTAAAAGCGCTAGGGTGGAGTACACAGAGGGACAGAGGACATGCGCAAAGTCTTAGATCAAATGGTAAAACCCACCCTCACGAATAAAACATAAAACTAAAGCTGCTGTTGAGGCTCACCAAACACCGAAGGTAGGGTGCTGGGAAAGTTAAAAGTCCACCGCAGAGCGGCTAAATGTGGGCAGTCCAGCAAGAGATGGACAACAGTCATATGTCAGCCACAGTGACACCGAGGTGGGTCCTCACGACAGAGGAAGTAACCATGCGTTAGCCACGTATGGCCAATGTGTAGCCGGCAGAGTCAACTGATTCCCTGTGAGAGGCCCACGTGGAATACTTGCAAACATTCATAGTCTCCTTAAGATACGCAGTTTGTTGTGGGTACTGTTATGCCATTCCATCTCCCAAAGCCAAAAAACCCTGTGGCATAAGACAGAACACAGGTCAGGTTCAGAGAAGCCGATCTCCATAAGCTGTTTCCACATAGCCTGTTTGGCCAGCCTGTCAGCAAGTTCTTCGGCCTTTGGATTCCAATGTGACCTGGGGTCCAGACAAACACACTGAATGACTGGACTGTTCCGTGGAATAGATGGACTCCTGGATGTTTGCTACCAAAGGATGATGAGGGTAGCTCTTGTCAATAGCTTGTATGTTGCTCAAGGAGTCAGTAAACATGTGCTCAAGAGCTTGAGATATAGCCACCAGCTCTGCAGTGGAAACACTGCACCCAAAATGTGCCAGCATCCATTATGCAAAATGTGCTTTGCAACACATCATATGTAATTATAATAAATCAGACATGTGTAATTCTTTGATAGTGAATGTGTTCTACAAATTGTTACTAACTAGTGTGGTAAAAAACTGATTGTATACATCTTGTTTTCTATATTTTAGTAACCGCTATTGCTGTTGGGTACTGGTGGGACAACGTTTGTCGCACTCAGTAAGCCTAGTGGAACACCCATGTCCCACTCAATAAGACTACTGGGACACCAGTGTCCCAGGGCCTAATTGCAGGAAGTGAGTTCAGAATTGACAAAAATGTATTCGTAATATTATCAAGACTAATAAAACAGTATGTGGTCAAAAGAAGAAGTTTCTATATAAAATTTAAAAAATCCGTCTTGAAAGGGTCAAGTTAAACAAGACACGGAACAACTTTAATACAGAGTATTTGAAAGCAGGCCTGAAAGTCAATTACATAAAAACTAAAAAATGTGCAATAAACACACCAAAAATAAAATGGGTATTTGGAGCAGTTGACACAAAAGAAAAAAAGAACAGCAATAACTATACAAATAAAAATTCACTTTTAATGTTCCATATTCTTAAGTCTGACTAAAAAGTATAAAACAATTTCTACTGGCCCCTTACAGATGGTTCCAAAAATTGTGACTGTCAGTTTTTAATAACTATGAGAATTCTTGTAAGATTTTAATGAAAAACTTGCTGCACCTGCAATAGATATTAGTAAGGAGGTGAACTGCTCTTGCAGGTGCCCCACATTTTTCGTTTTAAATGTTTCAAGTATTTTCACAGCACAGTCACAAAATTTCAGGGCTGATTGTATGGAATTAGGAACTTTTATGAGGCTAGGAGAAATTCTTTTACACTTTCTAGTATAATTTAAAAAATTTGAATATTAAAAATTCATTTTTATTTCAATAATTATTTTTCCTGTTCTTAGTTTTTGTGTGTGAAATTTTTCAATCTATTTCAAATATTTTGACGAGATTACAACAGACATGGTAAATTTTTGGTTTCTTTCAGGTTGTCTTCAACTGATGCAACCAATATATCGCTTCCTTCTAAGATATATATATAAAAAAAAAAAAAAAAAAAAAAAAAAAGGGGGGGGGGAGAGAGATTCAAGCTCATACAGGAGCTTAGCATCAATATTTCTTCCCACAAACCATTCACAACTGGAAGAGGAATAGGGGTAAATGGAAGTGGTCTAGAAAGTACCCTCTGCCACACATCAGAAAAGAAAATTAATTAGTATTGCATTGTCATCTAGTTCTGAGCTATGTTGAAAGTTTCAAGTCCCTATCTGATTGGGAAATTTGTTTAAAATAAATTGCAATATTTGTAACAGACAGACAGAAAAGAGAGTGACCAAATAAACATGTGGTAAAAATGTTCTGGGATGTTATTGAGTAATAGAGTTTTCGAAAGTAACTTTCACACATCTGAAATAACAGGTATACAACCAGTGTACATTAATAATTTTTGTTTATGGCAGTGAAACATGGCCTTTTTTGGGAAATCCAAGCAAAAATTAGAACTGGTTACCAAGCAATGGAGAGGTGCATATAGGGAATTATTAGAAGAGGGATAAAAATAAATGGATCACAAAATAGATGCACCAGGTTCACTGCAACACACTAAAACATTCAACCAAACACTATAGGTTGGAGTCTGGACAAGTCAAAAACTTTTAAAACACACACCATTGGCTAAAAATGGAGGACAGGGCTCCACTTAAATTTACTGCTCTCCTCTTGTCTGAATATAGCACACGCTCTGTTATAGTGAGGTGTATTGAAATACGTACTCCACAAGCTTCACTGACTGGTGGATTCTCTCACTAGAGCAAGACAACATAATTTAGAGGACTATGACCTCTGCGGAGACAGATCAATGTAACTTCACCCCTTTTCTTGTGTCTGGCAGAAGGACCACCATGGCAAGACGACTTGTTTCACAGACTGCAGCTTATCTTCCAACACTTCCAACCACTCTGCCTCTAAATGGCTTATGGTCTTCTGGCTCAACAGTGAGGGAATGGTTCATAAAGGGATAGCACATGTTTCCACTTCCTTGCCTGCAATGTCAGTATGCAGCTAAGTGAATGGGTAGTAATGGATCAAGGTAGTTCTTTGCTCGATTCCAAGAAACAAGAAAAGAGGGTAACAATCAACAGATGGTGAGAAGATGACGAGGAAACACTGAGGAGCAATATGAACATGTGTGCTTCATAACTTCAATTACCAATAACCAGGACTACTTCCTCTATCTTGACATAGTGTGAGAACTTCATTACTGAATTTTAGGTTTTTAGTCTGTTCTCACAAATAGTCTTCTTATTACTTTCCTACAGTTTTGAGACCAGTAATAATGCTGTATAGATTTTTTTATTCATAACTGTATTTACCACTAAACGATCTGCTTCGTGAAATAAGCACCTACAAAGCATGATGAAAATCTGATTTCTTTAATATATTTGTCACTGCAGTTGTATTATAACTAAAAATGGAATGTAATCTACATTTTACATGTTGCATGCTGCACATCTTTATTTTTTGTCAGTTAAATGTCATACTCATATAGTCAGATACGAATTACTTTTATGAAGTTTTCAGCCTTTATCTATGAGCACACTCTTAGCTATCTACGAAGGTTACAGATGTTAAAACACTCAACTCGTTTTTGGAAACAGTAGAGTTAAAATGTGATGTTCCATCATGCTGATTTAGGTTTTGTTCTGTTTCCTTAATTCACTTTTGGTTCACAACATTTCCTTTAATAAGAATACAATAGTTTTCTTTCCCACTGAATATGTGCATTTTTTAATGCACTTGGCAAGGTATTTCACTTCCTTCTTATCTTTTTCTCATTATGGGCTAAGGCCAAAATTATAGTTGAGACATTTGTCTGCTCATGTAATGCAGTGAAACATAAAACAAAGTGTGTAATATCCTTCTTGGAACACAACTTACTTGATTCTGTTGTGTCCTTGTGCATTACTAACCATTTTTGTAAATTATTTCTCAAATAATCCAGTTGTTTGTTCATGGTAGTAGATGTTGCAATAAAACAGTTTATTTTATTCTAACCGATCAAAATAATATTTATCACCATGATTGCTATGTTTTTGAGTTGATCCACTGCTAATTGCTGGATCTGCAAGGACTGGTGGTGTGTTACAATTAAAAAATGTGTCCAATTTCTGTAGCATCCAATATTTTAACAAGATCTTTTTTTAGAACAAATTATTCTGAAAGAAAAGGCAGCCAAATATCTATAGAGTTGAAGCAATATATGGAGAAATAAGAAGATTTGATTTTTCCATTAAGAAAAATGAGCTTACCAAATCAACAGACAGCAGTGAAAAATCTGAAGGCATTTCTACAGTATATCATCTGGAAGTCACAGAAATTGAACAGATACATCTACATGGATGCAAGTTAGTATCAGATTACTGTAAGTGTAGTACGAGGAATTGGGAGTGGAATAAAGTCCCATGCCACATACCTCAATCAATAATGCAGTGAACACCTGTCTGAGATATGTAATTCAGTCATAGACTTTTACACTTCTAAGCAATTAATAAGGCTATAGTAATAACTGGTAAATAATTGTATGTGGAGATTTCAATAAATATTTCATCTCTGGTAGTTCTGATCAAGGACCCCTTAATTTACTGATGTCGAACAGAAGACACTAGTGTAACAGTGACTGATAATTTATTTCTAAAGCCAACTGTCTTCAACGAAATAAATGTGAGTCCCATAATAAATGGTCAAACGGCAGCAATACAGCATCACCACCAATCAGGTTTAACTACAAAAATTCCACAGACTTAAATGCTGACTGACAGAGAAGTTACAGGATTAAAATGGGAAGAAGTTGACCAATGATACATAGTAGATGTGATATTTAATTATTTCATAAAAATACAACAATAATGGAAATTCCTGTATGGAGCAACATGTAAAATAAGGGTAAGGAAACCACCCGCCTGTAGCGGATCGATCCATGGAGCACAGTAACACACAACAGAAGACAGCATTCACACTAGCTTTTGAACACTAACTCTTTTTCCAGCAATACTACACTCATTCACACATGCAAACACAAGGACACCCAAATGCTCACTCCCAAGGCCACAGAAGGACTTCTAAATTTAAGATATTTAATTTAAACTCAGAAAATGCACAACATTTTCCCAAATTTGTCTCTGGTTCCAAACTAAGGGTAATGTTGCCCTCAAATACAATATGCAGGTATATAAAAATGGTAGGTGATTCAATCAGATAAGGGACATTTTACTTATAATTAATGATACATTTGCTAGTTAGGATGCAAACAAGAAGACTTTTAAAAACTCAAAAAAATCTCTATGAATCTGAAATTAAAGTAGCAAAATTCAAAGAAAATGAAGAGTAGACCTACATCTTAAACCCCAAAAATGAATGTAAAACAAAAAACCAAGTGTAAAGCATGACTGACCCAACGGACTGCAGTGCTCTCAATGAGTATCTTGTAAACTCCACTGGCTACTGTAGCATTCAATAATTATACAACTGACGCTGAGACTCTACTTTTACAAGCACAGTGTGTAACAACAGAATGATTCACCTATCACTCCAAGAAATATTACTTACTAAATAAGCTGAGTGACTCTAGAAAAGATGACTATTATGGTTTTGATAGCTCTAAAATGAGTAATTAAGAAAATCTGTCTTGCAAAAAATATTCTTGGTAATGGAACTTTCTCAGAGTGGCTTAAAATTACGCTACACATAAGAGAGATACCAGATAACTACAGACCCATATCACTTATCCCAATTACGTCAAAAGTAATAGCCATTTTGAAAATGGTAGGTTGACTGGTTGACTAGGGGTTAAGGGACTAAACAGTAAGATCGTGGCTTCCTTGATTGAGTGGTAGTTCATCTCAAATTAGTGACACCTGTGTTCTGATGATTAAAGTAGTAGGAGCAGTAAGACTGAGGTGTTTAATACAATACTGGTGCCATAGTTGAGGAAGAATTTACCGAAACGTGTGTCAATCATGACAATAGCTATGTCAAAGCTGACAAGGTGTCTCTCAGGGCTCATCCAATTGTGAGAAAGGCCCCACCATGCATCTGACCCCCAACCAGCCCAATGAAAGGCAAAGACAGTTACAGAGCACAAAATGTCTTCAATTTTGCAGACTCTGAACAGTAAGATGGCTAAAAAGGTAATGGACATCAGTTGGATCATCAGTATTAAACACAAGAGGAGAGAAATAAGTAAGGCAGCAGCTGTATGCTCCCGGAGTTCTGCCCGTGGTGGGAGTTGCCCCATCCGCAGCCATCGCACCTTCGCTCCACTGTAGTCAAAGTGTTTATAAAGAGTATTCACTATTCAACAGAGTGCTACCTCTAAAACAGAAAGTAGGTTGCAGCAGAAAAGGAGACAAACATGTCTAAAAACAATCAAAACAGCAAGAGAGGGATGAAAGAGTGAGCTGGTCAAGGAGGTGAGGTCGAGGGCCCCTCAGACTCAGCATGCAGTGGGAGACACCTCAAGCACAACCATCCCATTCCTGCCTGAAGGTACCTTACAACCTTACTCTAAAAATAAAGGGCACCTTTAAGGAGAAAACAGAGAACCAGTTCAACTGCCTGTCTGTCCATGAATCATCTGTCAGTATCTGAGGCAAAGAATTCAGCAAGCCATGCTTAACATGGAGGGCTGAGGCAACATACCATAGTGGATCCCTGCCGGGAGCAACCAGCCAGTTCATTCCCAAGTACACTCACATAACGTGAGACACAGAGAAAGGCAATAAAGCAGTCAGTGTGACTTAGTTCAATGAGAAGATTATGAATAGCAGCAATATCACTATATATCACAAAATGGTAAAGTAAGCCCTGTTTAATAAAGTGGAGGGCACTATTAACAGCTATCAGCTCCACTGTACAGACTCTACATGTTCCTGGCAATGAATGGTGTTTCTGACTGAAAGGGGATGTAAAGCATATCCCGTCTTATCCCCAGTTTTAGAGCCATCAGTGTAAAAGATGGTAGCATCCTGAAACTCTTGAAGAATTGAATGTTACACGCACAAAAAGGTCGTGGGGGTCAACAGACTTTAGGACATTGAAATAGATTGGTCCCAATTCATGGCTTCCACACCAACAAAGGGGGCAGGGGAGAGGAGCATGACAAAACATGAAGAGCACATTCCAGAGAGGAGAGGCAGAGATCCCGGTACAGGATTACGAACACATTCCAACTGGTAGTCCCACCTGAGAGCGGGTATCAGGAGGCTGACACCCCACACATGTAAGAAGAATAGGACCATTGGATGATCAGGGAATTGTCAAATGATCATTGCATAGGAGACCAAGAGTTGATACCATCACAACTGAATCTGTAAGAGCCTCACTTCAGCATGCAGATGAGGGACTACTCTGGAAGGCATCAATGGCCTGACAAACTCTATGATGATGGACTGGGTCTGACAGCTTCAAAGACAAAGGCACCTCCAACCCATAAACCATGCAACCACAGTCCAGACATGATGGGACCAAGGCCCAGTAAATATGGAGAAGAGTAACTAGATCTTTACCACAAGAGGTGTGGGCAAGGAAGCAAAGATCGTTAAGCTTCCACACTGTGCGACAATTTCCAAGTGCTGGGTACCCAAGTAGAGTTCTGGATCAGGGCGGACTGGAGTATGACACAAATGCTTAACCAGTATTTTTAAAATGCTCAACCAGTGTTTCTGTAGGAGAGAATTGGAAACAGTGGGAAAGGATGACCAATAGCCAAACAAAGGTCACTAGTCTGCTGATGGTAATCAGGAAGAGTGTGATAGGTCAAAGCCCTGAAGGAAACTATTCTCTTGGATCCAAGGAGAGCCAATGCGAATCTGGAATAATCTGTGGGATAAAAATTGACAAATAAAAATCAGTAAGGACCTCGAACGCCCTTGTCATAGAAGGTAAAGTGTGGTGATCCCAAGCAATCTCTTATGCCTTAGGTAGGTCAAAAAAAGACTGCAAAGAGGTATTGGAGCTCAGAAAAAGCCTCTTGGGATGCTATTTTCAACCAGACGAGATTGGTTGCTTGTGGATTGTCCCTCCTTGAAACCACAGTGATGACGACACACACACACACACACACACACACACACACACACACACACAAACACACACGACCTCAATAGTTGAGAACTCAATATAATCTGTGGACAATGTTTCTTTGAAGCAATTTACAAAGCATGTTGGTCAAGCTAATCTGTTGGTAACTGTCGAGAGATGTTGGACTTTTGCATGGCTTAAGGATTGGGACAACCATACCATTTCGGTATTGAAAAGGGAACACAGTTTTGAGCCAAATACAGTTAATGATCCTTAATAGATTAGCCTCCGAGTTACAGCCAGATGTTGGATCATTTCACAATGAACTGAATCAGAGTGTGAGAATGTACCACGTGATGAGGCAAGGGCCTGAAGCAGTCCCCAGTCAGTGAAAGGTTCATTATATGATTCACCTTGGCAGGGAGTGAAATATCGGGGGACATCTACAACCTGTTGTTTCTGCAGTAAAAAAAAGAGCCAGATAAGAAGAGGATACTGATGCAAGGTGGATTGCAACGTGATTAAAAGAACCAATACACCGGTAAAAAAACTGCCATGAAGGACAAGACCCAGAACAGTCATCGCTCATTGGTGGCCCAGAAAATCACAGAGCTTGGCCCACCTCTGGGTTGAAGAGGCACATATTTCCAGGGAGGAGTTGTAGCACTTCCAGCATTTCTTCTAACTCCATTTAATTAGATAGTGAGCCTTAGCACAAGGTCACTTAACTTATGCTAGTGACCAGTACGGTCTGCAAAGGATATCGCTTGAAATGTTGCAGGGCTCTACAGCGATCCTGAACAGCTAATGCAATGTGTGTGGCTCACCACAGCTGTGTTCAGCAGTGGAGGGGACCAGTGGAAGGGAGAACAGCAGGTTCCAGCAAAACTGGTAGATAGTGTTGGAGACATCTTGCACAGCCTCACTGATGCCATATGACAAAGGAAGCAAAGGTAACAGCAGAGGCATACACCTGTCAGTTGACTCTTTGAGGCTCCCAATGTGGTAGTCAGTCTTTCTGGCAATGGCAAAGAAGTGACAGGATCACTGGAAAGCGGTCATTGCAAAAAAAAATTGTCATGCAGCGACCAGTGCAGTGAAGCCACCACGCAATTGGTGGGAGATATCTTTAGATCAATAGCTGAAAACATCTGGTGGGCGAAGTGGACAGGACAGAGTAGCCTTGTCATGATCCTTCTTCTTCTCCTCCTCCTCTTCCTCCTGCAGCCTTTGGTTGCCAAGATTCTTGTGAGGGCTTATCTGCAACTAGTGTGGGGAAAGATGAAAAGTGGACAACCCTGAGACCCGCAGGTCACAGATCCTTCAGCCACTGGCTGGTGTCGGGCCTCTAATCTCTGGGTTTCTGGCGAGAGGGGTCCCATGATGGAGCCCATTTACTGGTAGATGCCAGAGGAGGAAGCTGCTCCTCCAGCCGGACATTGGAAGCCATAACTGAAGATGTGCCACAGGATCCGCAAAAGAGGAGCACAGTGGGAGAGGTGGTTTAAAAAAAATTGAGGTAGTAAGAGAGAGGATTGTGACTTTTGCGTAACTAGATGTCACATCAAAAGGATTTGAGCTTCCACATTTTTTACGTGCCTCTGGATATGAAAGGCAGTCAGTGGGTTTTCATTTCTGTATTTTAGTTTCATTCTTGAAGACTGGACACACCAGTGAATGTGGAGGATGATGATCTGTGCAACTGCCACACAAAGGTAGTTGTTCACAAGGACTTTCCTCATGGAGTGATCATTTACTGTTGCCAAATTTTAGGTGCACCATGCAGTAAGGTGACATATGACCAAAACACAAGTATTGAAAGCACGTCATGGGTGGTGGGATGTAAGGTTTCACTTCTCACCTGTGCATGATGTCTTAGCTTTTTTCGGGAGAACATTTCCTTTAAAGGCCAATATAAAAGCAGTCATATTTACTCTATTATCCTTGGGACCTCTTTAGATGAATCAGATAAAATGTACACCTCGCCACTCAAGATCAGCCCGTAACTCCTAGTCTGGAGAGTAAGGTCCTGGTGGAAGATGATTTTCCGGACCACATTCAAAGATATAAAATGTAGACTGGCAATGGCAAGGAAATCGTTTCTGAAGAAGAGAAATTTGTTAACATCGAGTATAGATTTAAGTGTCAGGAAGTCGTTTCTGAAAGTATTTTTATGGAGTGTAGCCATGTATGGAAGTGAAACATGGACGATAACCAGTTTGGACAAGAAGAGAATAGAAGCTTTCAAAATGTGGTGCTACAGAAGAATGCTGAACATAAGGTGGGTAGATCACGTAACTAATGAGGAGGTATTGAATAGGATTGGGGAGAAGAGAAGTTTGTGGCACAACTTGACTAGAAGAAGGGATCGGTTGGTAGGACATGTTTTGAGGCATCAAGGGATCACAAATTTAGCATTGGAGGGCAGCGTGGAGGGTAAAAATCGTAGAGGGAGACCAAGAGATCAATACACTAAGCAGATTCAGAAGGATGTAGGTTGCAGTAGGTACTGGGAGATGAAGAAGCTTGCACAGGATAGAGTAGCATGGAGAGCTGCATCAAACCAGTCTCAGGACTGAAGACCACAACAACAACAACAACATTCAAAGTCTTGTGTGAGGCAATGACCAGATGTTGAAATGTCTAAAGAGCTGTAGACTGTGCTGCAGAAGAGGCTTTAATCAACAGCTATCCATTGTGCATAATTCCTAATGACTCAACTTCTTCGAATTGTTCTTACTTCTCCAAAATGTTCTTCAATATGCTCTACAAAAATAGTGGCTGTGTCACACCGAAAGTATCCCAATCAGTTTGAGTACATACTGAATATTGAATAAATTGTTTTGTTCTTAAATGTCTGGCTTATACCTCTTCCCATAGGACAGTTAGGGGAGGGTAAGCAGTAGGGTTGTAACTGTCCGCATTGAAGTTGTGATTCCTGTCTGTTAATATCAGAATGTCGATTGTTTTGATGTAATTTAATATGTTTCAAGTGCAAAACATCCACTCTGATGCCACCTGTTCCTATCAAGGGCTCTCCCCATGGGCGCCACTCAGCCACAGCAAAGGCCATCTGATATGATGGCAGCTCAGACATAATGGGGCTCAACCAAAAGGGTACATAAAGACCCCACTGGACTAGCTACCACAATGCTTTTGATGTGCAAATAAGAGCCTAAACACGTATTGTGTGCAGATGATTTTTAACGCTGGATACAAAAGGCGCTTTTTAAGGTTTTCTACCCCAGTCGGTCCACACTACAAAAAAATTTGGAAAATGAAAGTCAATCCAGAAGCCAACTACAAATTATTTCACTCAAAAGGTAGTGAATGAAAGAATATTCCAAAAGGGAAGGCAGAGCATACGGAATAACTGTGTTGACATCAAAGCCTGCCACCATGAAAAGAAAACAAGAAAAGAAAGGATAGTCAGAGATGAGAAACTACAACACAGGAAAGGAAGTGGGTGCTGCATTACTTTGGGGTCCTGTGCTTGTCATGAATGTTCTAATGAAAGAGTTGTGAGCTTTGTGAGGGGCATTAGGAACATAATAAGCAACTAAATGAAAACAATTTTGATTCAGAACAAAATTAACTATAAAAACAGCTGAAAATTTCCTAACTACACTTTATAATGGTCATAAAAGAAAGGTCATTTATAGCCTTCAGTCTCTGTTTATTGTGACACAATACTGTTTATAAAAAAAAAAAAAAAAAAAAAAAAAACAAATTGCGAGCTAGCATATTATGGTTAGTAACTACATGATCACAACAACAAATCAGTTCTTGTTCAACAGGTCAAAATTAGTACATGCTTTAGTGGCATGTAATAAGAAAGCAGAGAAGGTGTCAGGTGCAGGGCCAACGAGCAGTGTACCCCATGATGCTCCAGCCGACATTATCATTCTTACATGTCTGCCTGTAGTACATGCTTCAAGCTGGGATTAGAACATTTAGCAACAAGCCACAATAGTGTTCATTAGAGACGGCATAAAGGAAACCTGACACGTATTACGGTAAGAGGTGACAGTGATAATTTTCCAAGCTTATAAGTTCTGTTATGGAGATTCAAAGCAGAAACAGTGGGTCAGTGTAGTGCTCATCTTAGAGTTGTCAGTTACTATGGTAGGCAATGGCTGGAGCATGAGGTGTGGTGGCAGAGGGGGCACTGGTGACATCACACAGTATTTTCATTCTCTCTCTGCACAGAATGGATCACAGTCCCACCTTCTTACATTCACGCCACCATTAGAAGAGGTCAAAACTCATGAAAAATAAAGAGAGGAATCCCATTCAGCTCTGTTCTCAGGTTCTTCCTCTCCACTGTGTATGATAATGACTTTTCAAACTACATGGCTAGCAGAAATGTCCTTTACGCTGATGATATGTGAATGGTCACATCACGTAAGAATTTGCAATAAACTTTAGACAAAAACAGAGTGTGAATATCCTGAGCTTTGTTGCCAATGTGGTAAGAACCAATTTCTGTTGCACAATTAACACAGAGGAAGCAAGTGTGTGCAGCAGGCCTACTCCACAATAGTCTCAACAGGAATCAAAATGATTTCAAGTTTGTTAGTGACAAGCTGTACACAGGCAACCACTTATATGCAATTCTGTTAAGAAACTACATTAATTGGACTTACAATGCTCAGTTAACTGGGCATCAAAATACAGAAACCCTGTTCCTGTAATAATGACATATTGGTAACCACACCCAGCTACTGTAAGACGTGTTTGCCAGATTTTGTCCAAATTGTTTCAGGTGAATCTTAGTAGGATTCCTAATGACCCTTGTTAACATATTTATTGCCAGCCCACTATCAGGCAATGTAAATTTATAACACACAAGCCGTTTGAAATTAATGTCTTGTTGACATTTATTTATTAGTGTTGTTGTTACGTTCTTCTTCTTTTGTATCTGTAATTTAAAAATTTGTTCCAGTGACATTTGGTAATGATAAACATCATTAGCACTAAAATGACTGGTTTATCCACTGCAGGCAGAGTAACTGCTTATGAGTGGGTTACAATTATAATCTAAAACTACAAAAAATTACTAAATTTCACAATAAGAAACAAGTGTTTAAATGCTGTTCTTTTTAATTTCGTAGACGTGTGCATCAGATATGCAAATCATAGTCCAGTTACACATGGTCCAGGCAACTGAAATGGATTAAAGGGGGACGATTCTAGAAATTCCATAAAATTCTTGAGTCAGTTCATACTAGAGGCACATATGAAATGACGCCAATTTCTGTTTACGTGTATAAAAAGTTTTTCATTAACTGTATTACGAAATGCCTAACCCGATGCACTTTTCCAGTTGCAATTTCGTATAATTATTGACCGAGTTCAAAAACCTATAACGCTGACATAATATACTCATTAAGAGACAATCTTTTGTCAAAAGTATAACATATTAAACCAATTATTACGGTAAGAAACTGGATATATGTCTTGAGGTACGATGCGCAAATAACACGGGCTACATTCATCCAGTACTTCAGAATGAGAGCACTTGGCTATTTCCAATAAAGCCTGCACACAGTTTCACACCATTTCTAATTTTTTTCTAGCTTTGATAGTTAGCAACAAATACTTCACACATTAACTTATTTGTAAAGTAATCAAACGTTTCATAAATATTCACAAATAATGAAAACGAGGGAGGAGTTGTTGCTAGTAAAACGTAAGTGAAACAGTTACTTGCTTTTTTCGCACTGTGTAAGGATTAAACGACTGGCTACAATGTATCTACGAAACCAGACGACATTACAACTTGGTCACCTATTAAAGTCCAATCGTATTTGAGAAATTTCGATCGAGTTAAGGCTATGATCATGAACGATGAAAACGTCAACGTAGTACAATAATTTACATGCAAAGAATTTTTCCAAACATACGGTGGGGAAACGAGGGATACTGCCAGTCTCATGCCGCGGACCTCTTGTTTCTGTATATAGATAGTTTTCTTTACAACCTATGCCTGCTCTCAACTCTCTACTGAGACAGCTTTATTTTACACGGCAGTAAGTAATTCCTCCAAGTGAGTTTACACACAAACTGAGATATACCTGTAACTGATACTTTGGCATAACAAATTTTTTGCAAAATCATTAAGTTAAAAATATTTCTTTTTCATGCGAACTTGTCCGCAACAAGGCCGCCAGTTTCCAGTATTAGGAAATTTAGTAGTTACGATTGGTATGGTGCCGGTAACAACATTCCTGACAAGACACTTTTATATATATATTTCATGTTCGAATTTTTATTTTCATAAAAGAGGTTCAGCTTTAAGAGCATGCGTTATCAACATAGTCCTCTTTCCGTGACGCCAGGGCATAAACAATAACTCAAAACAATGATACACACCTCTGCCTGTTTGCCACAGTTCTGTCCTCATAATTGTCACGACTCTTGTGTGACAGCCACAGTATTTATTTGTGTACGTCAAACAGAATAGCCGCCAACATTACAGCAAATAAAGAGGCCTGCACACGTTCAATATTTATTGCAAATCTGCTTTGTCAAACCGTCAATATATTTGTGCTATACGTCCCACTATCACAAAAATTCGCAATCGACAACACGATTTTACAAGGTTAAGATGTAGAACACCCAAAAGAAAGTGTGTGCTGCAATCATGTTACCTAAAGCTTACAAACAACAGACAACAAGGAAAAAGAGATAATAGGTCCGAGAATGACTGAAAAAAAAGGAGCGATTAAACACATTTTAATTTACTGACTGAAGTTAGAGCCATGGACTCGAAAGATTTTATAAATTAGCTATACATGAGTCCCGCATCAAACAGAAAAACCGTCAGATTTTAAAGCTTATTTTAGGAGGATATGTAAGCATATCCTAAACAAAGTTATTAAAATGTCTAAGAAACTGACAAATCTGTAAGAATTGCCCCAAACAAAATTAAGGGACATAGTAAGAAAGGGAACAGGAAAGCAATGTGAAGAAAAACACAATATTGGCTTCTGAAAAATTCATCCAAAATATCGGACCCAAAAATGTTGCGAATAAATAATAAATTTAAGTTTTGCTTTACAGAAGTAGCAGAAAATATTACCAAAACGTATCCACCAAATGCTAGGACAGAACAAGTTCCAAACAGTTTAAAGAAGTGTTTTTTTTTTTCGTATCCAACAGATGAGAAAGAAGTATCAAACGTCATTAGAGGATTAAAGTCAAAATCCTCAACTGGCACTGATAACATCCCTGATAGCATTTTAAAGAAATGCTCAGCAGTAACATCAAAACCCTTTTCAGATGTTTTTATTCCTTACTGGCTACTGGAATTTTTTCTGAAAAGTTACAAATAGAACAATGAGGCCTCTGATTAAAATAAGTCAAAGAACAGAAGTAAAAAGTTACAGACCAATTTCTCTACTGTGTTGCTTTTCTGAAATATTAGAAAAAAATATTTTATAAGAGACTAGTTGATTATATAGAAGAAAATAGACTCTTCGACAGCTACTTCTACGTGGATACTCTGCAAATCACTCTGAAGTGCCTGGCAGAGCGTTCACCGAACCACCTTCACAATAATTCTCTGTTATTCCACTCTCGAACAGCGAGCGAGAAAAACGAACACCTATATCTTGAAATGCGAGCTCTGATTTCCCTTATTTTATTATGATGATCGTTTTTCCCTATGTAGGTCGGCGTCAACAAAATATTTTCGCATTCGGAGGAGAAATTTGCTGATTTACATTTCGTGAGTATATTCCGCCACAGCAAAAAAACCCCTTTGTTTTAGTGGTGTCCATTCCAAATCCTGTACCATGTCGGTGACACTCTCTCCGCTATTTTGCAATAATACGAAACGTGCTGCTCCTCGTTGGGACTTTCTCGATGTACTCCGTTAAACCTATCTGGTAAGGATTCCTCGCAGCGCAGCAGTACTCCAAAAGAGTACGATTAAGCGTAGTTTAGGCAATCTCCTTAGTACATCTGTTTCATTTTCTAATTGTTCTGCCTATAAAACGCAGTCTTTGGTTTGCCTTCCTAACCATTTTTCTGTGTGTTTTTCCCAGTTTAAATTGTTCGTAATTGTAATTCCTAGGTATTTAGTTGAACTTGCGGCCTTTAGATTACACTGATTTATTGTGTAATCGAAGTTTAACGGATACATCTCAGCACTCATGTGGATGACTTCACACATTTCATTATTTAGGGCCAATCGCCAATTTTCGCACCATTCAGAAATCCTTTCTAAATCGTTTTGCAATTTGTTTTGGACTTCTAATGAGTTTAGCAGACGATAAACAGCAGCTCAGATTGTCTCCTACAGTGTTTGTATACATAAAGAACAGCAGAGAGCCTATAACTCTACCTTTGGGAACGACAGAACTCACTTCTGTTTTACACGACAACTTTTCAGCAATTACTACGAACTGTGACCTCTCTGACAGAAAATCACGAATCCAGTCACATAACTGAGACAATATTCCATAAGCACACAATTTCACTAAAAGCCACTTGTGCGGTACAGCATCAAAAGCTTTTTGGAAATCTAGAAATACGAAATCAATTTGAAATATTTGTCAATAACACTCAACACTTAGTGTGTGAAAAGAGCTAGTTGTGTTTCACAAGAACAATAATTTATCTGATTTTTTTAAATAGGTATATTTTTCGTTTATTTTTGGAGGATTTGCGGGTTACAATATTCAATAGACCGTTCTCTTCGAGGTAGTTCATAATGTTCATACACAATATATGTTGCCAAATCCTGTTGCATATCGACGTTAATGATATGGGCCAATAATTCAGTGGATTACTCCTACTACCTTTCTTGAATATTGCAACTTTCCAGTCCTTGGGTGCGGATCCTTTGTCGAGCGAGCGGCTGTATATGGTTGTTAAGTATGGAGCATACTCTGAAAGGAGCCTAATTGGTACACAGTCTGGACCAGAACACTTGCTTTTGTAAGCGATTTAAGTTGCTTCGCTACTCCGAGGATATCAGTTTCTAAGTTACTCATGTCAGCAGCTGTTCTTGATTCGAATTCTGGAATATTTCGAAAGGCTGTGTTTAGTACCTCTCCTTTCGCAGCATTGCCGTCGAAAGTATTTCCTTTGCTATCGAGCAGAGAAGGCACTGACTGTCTCGGCACTAGCATACTTTACATACCGGTACTAACAGAATTTATTTGGATTTTATGCCAAGTTTCGAGATAAAGTTTCGTTGTGGAAATTATTATAAGTATCTTGCATTGACGTCCGCACTAAATTTCGATCTTCCGTAAAAGATCGCCAATCTGGGAGATATTGCGTTCGTTTAGATTTGGCATGCTTTTTTCGTTGTTTCTGCAACAGTGTTCTGACCCGTTTTGTGTACCAAGTGGGATCAGCTCCGTCCTTCGTTAATTTATTTGGTATAAATCTCTCAATTGCCGTCGATACTATTTCTTTGATTTCTAGCCACATTTAGTCTACACTTACATTGTTTGTTTGGAAGGAGTAGAGATTTTCTCTCAGGAAGGTGTCATGTGAAGTTTTATCTGCTTTTTTGAATAGGTATATTTTTCGTTTATTTTTGGAGGATTTGTGGGTTATGATATTCAATCTCGCTACATCCCTGTGTTCACTAATCCCTGTATCCGTTTTGAAGCTCACTATTAGCTCAGGTTCATTTTTTGCTAACAGCTCAAGTTTCCTTACACAGCTGTTTACTAGACGTGTGGGCTCATGAACTAATTGCACGAAATAATTTTCTGAGGTTGCTTTTAGCCCAATTTTGGATTATGTTTTATGCATGCCTCCAGATTTAAACATTTATTTTCGCCAACATATGAAGGGTAAATGAAAGTCTCTATAATTGTAATAGTGGGGTACATGTTTGAAATTAAACTCAAGTATGCTTTGAACCTTTCAGCAATTGTATCATCTGAGTTGGGAGGTTGGTACAAGGATCCAGTTATTATTTTATTCCGTTTGCCTAAAATGACCTGTACCTATACTTACTCACAGGAACTATCTGCTTCAATTTTGATGCAGGACAAACTACTTCTGACAGCAACAAACATGCCACTGCCAACGGTGTTTAGCCCATCCTTTCAGAATACTTCTTCTCAAAATCACACCACAGTTTTCATAAATATAGGTCCACAGGAACTGCCATCTTTGATTTTATAAATGAATCCCTGACCTTAGCAGACCATAAACAACACTTACTGCTATATTTTTGGACCTCATCAAAGCTTTTGATGCCATTAACCATAAACTATGACTCTCAAAATTGGAACATGTAGGTGGGACACAAATGGATACAATCACACCTGATCAACAGCCAGCAAATATTAGAACTTAAATGTCAAGAAGGAAACAACAGGCATATGTATCAGTCAGGAAAACAAAATGTTAAATATGGTGCTTCCCAAGGTTCCATTCTAGGTCCAATCTTGTTCCTGCTGTTTACAAATGACTTAAGAGTCAGCAACTCCTTCCCAGGCATGTATAAAATATGCAGACGATTCCAACATTCTGATAAAATGGGAGACTGTAGGTGAACTGGAGATTGAAATCAAAGTATGCACATTATACGTAACTGATTGATTCTCCAGGAACAGTCTTATCATAAATGCAGAAAAGACAGTAACTATGCATTTACAAACAATACAAAGAATACACCTCTCAGCCCTATCATACTGTTATCTTGCAAAAATTAAAAACTGTAAGAAGCACAAAATCTCTTGGAATATGGATTAAAAAAAACTGAAGTGGGACAAACATGCAAGTTTCATCAATAAGAAATTTAGTACTACCTGCTATTCCATGAAAATTCTTACTGGCTGCATGACACAACAAATGATAAAAATATATATTACACACAGCTGGAATCATTGCTGAGAAACAGTATAATTTTTTGGGGCAGTTCATCTGCCAGCAGAAGTTGCTTTATTGTCCTAAAATGAATTATAAAGACTGCAGGAAATGTAACTACTAGAAGCTAAAGCAGGCCACTATTTAAGAACCTACAATTTCTTCCACTACCTTGGTTATATATTTTGGAAGTTACATGTTTCATTAAGAAAAGTGATGAGCACTGAAGACCAACCAGTGCAAAAAATGAAACAGTTCATAAGTACAATAAACGACAGAAAATGGAACTGCATAGTTAACATGCAAAAACGAAACGTAGAAAATATGGGTCCTTAATAGCATGGAAAAACTTTACAACTAGTTACCACACCATATTAAGACACAAAAAAATTTAAGGACTGTGAAAATGCCTCTAAAATTGTGTCTTTTAAATAAACTGTATTGTAGTGTTGATGAGTATGTAGAATCTTGAACTATACAGAAGCTTGCTGCTTTCTAAAATCTGGATGAGTTCCTGTAGAGTATTTCAGTCAGTAACATAATCAGTGTTAGTGTACCTCACATAAATTATAAATATTTTCTAATCTTTAAATTTGTGTCACTTGTACAAAATCAAAATCTGTAAACTATACTGATGAAGATACCACAAAAACTGTAAATATTACTCTGTGTTTTTTTAATTTTTAAGAGTAATTGTTGTTAATTCATAAGAATATGTCATGATTTAATGTAAGTTTGTTTCGTTTTGCAAAAAAAAGCACAAGCCATTATCAACACAATGCTGCAAAAATCCTTTCCATTTCTAACTAGAAAACTGATATAAGTTCTTGAGGAGAGCACGAAGTCATTAAACTGTATGAATACATTTGCTTATTTATATTGTAGTAGATATACAATTCATAATCCTCACATAAATTCACATTGTCTCATCTCAACATCAGACAAAAATTGACTTGTCCAATATCAATTTGTGACTATGTACAAAAATGATGAAATGGACCAATAAAATCACCAAATCAAATCAGTCATCACACATCAAGTTATTAGCGTTGATGCAAGATAAACAAAGAAGCAAAATACATTAATGCAGTAGGCAATCACAGTTGACAAGAGATTAGGAGTAACAGAGATTTCTGGTGACAGACAGGTCATTCTAATTCTCAAAGTTTAATTCTGTAATAATAGCTGGCTCAGTTAGTAAAATTCTGTAGAAACCTGTAAAACAATTATATTTGTCTGGCAAGGACGTTTTTCAAGCAATTAGTGTAAAACATTTTTTTACACCTTGTAATAATTTGGAGAAATTTACAAGCATTTTACAGACCTTTATAGATCCCAAACTGCTATGTAAGACATCAGTCTATACTATACTTTATTTAAATTAATGAAGTAAGCAGTGTTATAAACGTTATAGAAAATTCTCCATTAACCATCATAATGGGGTATATACAATAGTTACCCTTGCAAAGGCCTATTAAAATTCTTTTGCGTTGAAAGACTCCCTAAACATTGAATCTGAGGCGTGATATGCACAATACCATATTGAAAAAAATAAACACTGATAATGTGTGTCTGTTTTGTGAAGCTCTGTCAAGATCTTAAGAAGAATTGATCAGACTGTCAATACTTAACCTCACTTGTTTAGAATCTATCGACAATACAGAGAATATTTTCAAATCCTTCAACACTGCTCATCAATGTTTCTAGTACTGACAATACGCCCTCAAACGGTCAATATAGTGACATCATGACAATATTACTGAGTGTGTGTGTGTGGGGGGGGGGGGGGGGGCCTAAGAATGAAACATTGGAACTAGGTTCAGTTCACATAAAATATGGAAGAATAAAATGAAATAATAATCTCTATTGGTGTGCACGTTTTCTGTGCAACTGGCTTTGCCATTGGCAATTTTACATTTATATATTTACGTTTACATAGAGTTTTTTTCTCATCAGTATTCTGGCTGGTTTGATGTGGCCCACCGCGAATTTCTCTCCTGTGCCAAGCTACTCATCTTAGTGTACCTCTTGCATTCACTGTATAATGCATCACTAACTTGAAGCATCTTTCCAAAGAGATTGAAATATGCTGTTGTTTAACTCCTCTATAAGAAAGGTGATAGGAAAGATGCCAATAATTACCAATTTCTATCACTACGGTATTGTTATCATTTTCCAAAATTTTAGAGAAAAAGACGTATCCTAGAATAGTATTCCACTTGAGTTGCAATAACATCCTCAGTCAATCATAGTTTAGCTTAAGAAGAGTAACCATTTACGCTTTTGCCCACCAAATGTTACTACTGTTAAATTATAAAATAGCGCTGGTTGTTATTTTCTGCCACCTGTCTAAGGAACTTGATTGTGTGAATCGCAATATTCTCCTATATAAACTGAGGTTTTACGGGATTGATGGCATAGCCAACCATTGAGTAATGTCATATCTAACCAAAACAATACAGGAAGTACTTCAGTCAGTGCAGTCAGGCGACAATATTCTGACTGGGGAGGAGTCATATATGGGGTTTCCCAGGGTGCAAGCATACCTCCGCTATTGCTCCTCACACATGTAAACGACCTTTCGTCTAATATGCAACAAGCAGAAATAGTACTTTTTGCAGACAGCATTAGTATTGAAATCAACCCAAGCATATATACTGTTGTAAAAAAGGAAAAACGTTTTTAACGTTTAATGTAGTATTTCTTGGTATTTTCATGAAGTATATTTTGTGTATATAGGATCTCTTTGAAGTTCGTTTTTTCCAGTTAAGTGCCAAATTTGTATCCTAAAGAAATATACCGTTTTAAATGAAACTGTATTGTTCAGACTTAAGAATTTGCAACAGGTTATGGGCCCAGGCTACGTGAAACTGAACAAAATACAGTTTTTTTTTTAAGTTTGATTCAATTCAGTGTGCGCTGGTAGAAGCTATCTGTCATTGAATCTAGCTGTATGGTAAGAATATGGCTACAAACGGAGACTATAAAGTGATTGTAGATAAACTCGAAGGGCCTGAAGATTGGGCAAAATGGAAATGGCATATCTCTACGGTAATCCGTTCATATGAACTGGAAGACGTTATTATCGATGCGCGTGAACCCCCGGTGCTGCCTCGGGAACCTTCAAGTGAACAGAAGGCAGCGTACGCAGAATGGCAAAAGAATGACGCGAAAGCGGCAAGTTTGATAGCAAGTGCGCTAAGCAAACCAGTATCTGAACTTATATTGACGTGCAGAAACGCTTGAACATGTTAATTGAAACATTCTTCCGTGCCAAATGTGACGAAGCAGAAGATATTAGCTCACATGTTGCTAAGCTACAAAAGTTATTTGTAGATTTAAATGATGAATTAACGAAACATGAAGAGAATACGTTGTCTGAAAGAATATTAAATGGTCCAATTTTATCTACGCTGGGAAAGGAATATGATAATTTTAATGATCTCTGGGACACAATACCCGCTGAAAACCAGAATTTGAACTTACTCTTTGAAAAACTTTGTGCTATTGAAATGCGTGAACAAAGTACAACGGATGTAACTGCATTGGTTGCGTATAATTCACGAAAAAAGATGATTTCAGAAGAGCGAGCAAAACAAAAATTTCCGTGTAACAAATGTAAACAACTAGGACACTGAGCAGCATAGTGTCCATAGAACCCTCGTGACTGCAATAACGAGCGGCAAACAGAGAAGGTGATTGAAAACGCTGTGTTTACTTCGTGTGCCATGGGTGCGTCTACTGCAAATTATATTGACGTAAATTAGGGTGTCCATTCGTCCCGTTTTTTACCAAAATGTCCCGCTGTCCCGAAAGGTTTTTTGGGGACGCTCAAATGTCCCGTTTTTTTATGATTGCGCTTGGCTAGATTATTTTACGCTATTGGTTGTTTGACTTGCTATTAACTGCGCAATTATTGACGCTAGGAATCGTGTGATGACTTTCAGCATACCCCAAACATGTACCGAACTGTCAAAAATCGCAAGTAATTTTAAACGCACTATAGGTTACGAATAACAACGAAGATTCTCCTCTTCTAAATCGTTCCACTGAATCCGTCCTTTCGGTCCAGAGATACTCTACACCACTGATACTTGCTTTCTGGCTTTCGTCACCACACTGTTAATGTTTCGCACTATGCAATCACTGTTTCACTATGCCAAAATGAAAGTGTAATTTTAACAGCAATATAAAAAGCGAGTTTCCTTTTATCACTGGTAGTGGAGAAACTGTAGAATGTACTTTGTGCAGATCAAAATTTGCTATTAGTGGTGGTGGAAGGTCTGACATTGTGAATCACATTAAGACGAAGAAACATCGCATGAGTGATCAAATGAAAAGAGCAAATTAATGCGTGAGTGACTACTATGTACACATAAAATCAGTAACAGAAATGGATAGGCAGTTGGCAGCACAAGAAGCTACGTTTGCATACCACAGTGCAATGCATAACCATAGCTTTAAGTCAATGGACAGCAGTTGTTAAAAAACTTTTCAATCCTAAATTCACATGTGGTCACACAAAATGTAAAGCAATCATTTCAAATGTTATTGCTCCGTATGCAGCTCAGCAGGTTTTAAATGAATTGAAAAGTGCTCGTTTCATTTCTGTAATGATTGATACATCGAATCATCTGGATTTGAAGTTGGTTCCTCTCCTTATCAGGTATTTTCACCCTGAAAATGGCATCATGGTGAAAGTGCTCGAATTCGTTAATTTAGCTGGAGAAACTTCAGATTTACTTCAGAATTATGTGCTGGAGGTTTTAAAGAAATATACCTTTCTCCACAACAGTTAAATGTATTGAGAAACAAGAAATCACAATAGTGGAAGTTTATCAAAAAAACAAATTATTGGGCAAATTACAATGCAGAAAATCTGAAAGATTTCTCACATCCTTTGTACATGAGACTCTAAGAAAGCTGGAAGATGAGGGTGAAATTACTGTAGAACAATTTCATATTTACACTGACATCTTCTATGACTCTTGCATTGAGTATATTAAAGAATGGTGTTTACCATTTCTCACACCTTTTAAAGCATCTCACTGGGTTAATAGTGAAAAGGGGCAGCTACAGTGGAAGGATATTTAGGACTGTTATGTTTTTGTTAAAAGTATTGTACCAAATTTTCATGTCACGTGCACAGGACTTCATGAAAAGTGAAGAAGGAGACAAAGAAAGTGTTAGTGCAACGTGATGTAAAATATTTACTTATTTCAAAAGTAAAAACATTAACATGAAAAATATGATTCACTTGGTGGAGTTTTGCCAGGCAATTCCTGGGTGAAATGCTGCTGTGGAACGTGTGTTTTCGTTAGTGAACTCTTTGTGGTCAGATGAAAAAAAAGGGAATGAAAACTGAAACAGTGAGGACCTTGCTCATTGTCAAAACACACTTTAATGGTGTATCGTGTACTGACTTTTGTGATACAATTTCAAACGAAAAAGCACTTCTTGATAAAGTACATAAAAGTGAAAAGTACGGTGATAGTGTGGCAGAATAATTGTAAAATGTGATTTGGGATCATCTGAGTGCACGTTGTAATGGTAAACTTGTATGCGTGTTAAATTTAGTCAATACAATATTTATGTCCCGTTTTTTTCTTCATTGTCCCAGATTTTTCTCTTATTTATTTTAAATGTCCCCTTTTTCAATGAAAATGAAATGGACACCCTAACGTAAATAAATGGTATTGTGATAGTGGTGCTACGAAGCATATCACCCCGAATAAACAATACTTCGTCTTGTACAGCGAATTTGATGTTCCTGAAGTGGTTTCATTAGGAAGACAAGGTACTAACATGCATGCACTTGGTAAAGGCACAGGTTACATCGAAATAAGACGAAACAATGAATTGTATAAGGCCAGGTTGGAAAATGTTTTGTATGTGCCCAATGCAAGTGCTCATTTGTTCTCTGCCAGAGCAGCTGCAGGTAACGGCTACAGTATAACATTCAATTACAGAAGTGTTATGATTTTAAAAAATCAGCGGCGACATCGTCATGACAGGCTATGTGGAAAATTGTCTGTATGTGTTGAATATGCGTGTTGTCAGACCAGAAAACAGTGATCAAGTAAATATAGCGACATCTGATACACTGCAAATGTACCATGAAAGATTCGGTCATCAAAATAAGAAACACATCAAGAACATTTTGAAGAAACTTAACATCAGTGTAGAAGGTTGTAATGATGAATTTTGTGACGGTTGTGCATTAGGAAAGACGCATAGAGTACCATTCAAACAACGAACAGACCGCTCCACAATTACTGGCGAATTAATTCACGCAGATGTCAGTCGACCAATGAGTACAGAGTCGTTTGGAGGTGCTCAATATTATGTATGTTTTAAAGACGATTTCAGTAAATTTCGTCGAATTTTCTTTCGTAAGCACAAACATGAAGTGTACGATATGCTTCAGCAGTTTATAAATGATGCACAAACCAGAGGACATGTTTTTAAATAATTTCGATGTTATGGAGGCAAGGAATTTAACAACAACATGATTAAGAAATTACTCATGGATAAAGGAATAGAATTACTGATTTCTCCACCGTATACTCCTGAACAAAAGGGTGTGGCCGAACGTGAAAACAGAACAATTGTTGAAGCTACACGTTCGATGCTAAACACAAGTAAGCTACCAAGAGGACTGTGGGCAGAAGCATGCAATACAGCAGTCTATATTTTAAACCGAATTGGAAGGTCTTCGGTTCTAGGCAAATTTCCATATGAGCTGTTGTACAATCGATCAGTGGGAAAACTTGATCATCTCAGAATTTTTGGAACAGGTTTCTATGTTCATATAAGCAAACAATTCCATTCAAAATTTGATGACAAGGCTGTTATTGAACAACTCGTTGGGTATGTCAATGACAAAGATGGATTTAGGGTCTGGATTCCTTCCAAAAAGAAAGTTGTCTTGAGTCATGATATAAAATTTAAACCAGAGATAGTGTGTAGCTCCTACAGTGATCACATTACCTTAGAAATTCCTCGGCAGTCTGCTTCTGGAGGAAGTCAAAGTGAAGAAAACATTAACGGACTTGAATCTGGAGGAAGTCAGGAATTAGAATCTCCTAACGTAGATAAAATGGAGAACAGAAGACTATGAAGAAAACCAGCCTGGATAGAAAGTGGTGACTTCTTGATGTTTTCAAAACATACTGCTGGCGAACAAAAAGATCCAAACTGTTTTTCTGGTGCATTACAGTCAAATGAGAAAGAAACTTGGATACAAGCTATCAATGAAGAACTAGAATCACTAAAGAGGAACAATACTTGGGTGTTAGTTGAAAGTCCTATGAATGCCAAAGTATTCCAAAATCGTTGGGTTCTACGTCGAAAAGTCTCAGCTAATGGAAACACTCGCTTCAAAGCCCGATTAGTTGCTAAAGGATATATTTAGCAAGCAGGAATAGATTATGAACATACAGTTCGTCCTGTTGCACGTTATGACACCATTAGAGTTTTGCTAGTGGTAGCTGCTACAAAAAAACTGGTGTTGAAACAATTTGATGTGAAGACGGCATTTTTGAACGGAATACTTCAAGATGGAGTATACATGGAACAACCAAAAGGCTTTGAAGATAGTATGCATCGAGTGTGTCTCCTGAAACGGAGTCTCTATGGACTAAAACAAGTACCATGCTGCTGGAACAAACGGTTTATGGGCGTTATGGAGAAATCAGGTTTTCGGAACAGTGCTGCAGATCCTTGTTTGTTTTATCGCAAATGCAATGAAAAAAGACTTTATGTAGCTTTTTACGTTGATGCCGGCCTAATTGTTGGCAGTGAGAAAGAAGAAATAACAGCATTTCTGAACACTTTACAATGTAAATTTGATATAACTTTGGGGACGCTTGACAGCTTTGTTGGCATATGAATAAAACAAAATGAAAGTGGAGCAATTATGATAAGTCAGGAAAAGTACACGAAAGAAATACTGGAAAGATTTTGAATGGCAGAATCTAACATGAATTCACCTCCCATTGGATATGAAGAAAATGCTCAGAATGAAACAGAAGCAATTTCGTTCTCCATTCCCTATAGCGAGGCAATTGGATGTCTTGTGTATCTTTCAATAGCAACTCGTCCAGACATAAGTTTTGCAATCAATGAAGCTGCTCGAGCTATGAGAAAACCAACTGCTTTAGACTGGAACCGAGTTATCGGTATCCGAATGGTACATTAAATTATGGCATTATCTATGATAAAGATAAAAATCTGAGAATTTACAGTGATGCTGATTTTGCTGGAAACAAACAGACAAGACGTACAACAACTGGTATTGTGGCAAAGGTAGTGGCTACATCTACAACTGAAGCAGAAATCATTTCAGCAAGTGAAGGAGCCAAAGAATTAATTTGGTTACATCGTTTACTAAGTGATTTGGTTGAAATGCTGGAACAACCTTCAACACTTTATATTGACAATGCATTAAAATTGGCAGAAAATCCTGAATATAATCGTCTGTCAAAACATATAGAGGTCCGACACTTCTATGTTCGTGAAAGATTTCTGAATGGTGAAATTTTGGTAGAACACATAGATGGAAAAAACCAGTTACCTGATCTACTGACAAAGCCACTTGAGCAAGATCGATTTAATTTGCTGCGTGCAGAGATTGGTGTGAAGGAAGCCAAACAGTAACTCTTTATTTTCATATGACTGTTTTATTTATGCTTGTGGAGGAAGTGTTGTAAAAAAGGAAAAATGTTTTTAACGTTCAATGTAGTATTCCTTGGTATTTTCATTAAGTATGTTTTGTGTATAAAGGATCTCCTTGAAGTTCGCTTTTTTCAGTTAAGTGCCAAATCTGTATCCTAAAGAAATATACCGTTTTAAATGAAACTGAATTGTTCAGACTTAATAATTTGCAACATATACAACAACAGAGAAATGGTAAACATTGTTCTTCAAATCTACTAGAGGGAAATGATGCCGAAAAGTGCAGGAGGGCTGATCTAGTTGAACATAAGAGCTGATCTGCCAGTTAATGGTGTACATGTGTTACAGCCCTGTTTTGGGTCTCTCTTGTCATGTTTATCCTTTCCTTTCTATTTAGGTATATTATACATTTGTGATACCAGTACTGAAAAAAAGTCAATCAGTGAGAAACTATCGTCCATAGGGGCAATTCAACATTTGCTGACTGAGATGGCTATGGTTAGAGCTTTGATTAGGGACGCAAATCGTTTGAAGGGTTAAAGAAGAGTAGATCTGGGGAGGGTGTTTTTGTCTTTATTGTTAGTTTGCATGTGGCCATATGGGAGATATGGGGGAGAGGGGATGTACCCCCCGCTCTCTCAATATTTTATAAAAAGCAATTTCAATTTTTTGAGTCATAGTTGACAAAGAAGACACCATTGAATGAAAATATCCAAGCTTATCTAATTAGACATACTATAAGCTCTTGTGCAGTAAGACTTGATGGTTCACAGGATTTACTAATATGTCAGTAAATCAAATCCATTTACATTAACCACTAAAAAGACAAGACTCAAAAATGTAATGAATTGTGATGGTACAACTATGAGTGAGGAAGAAGTGGGTAGATAAGCACGAATCTGCTTCATTATGATGCAAGTTTGTAACGGCGTGACCAGGAGGCAAGTGGTTCAAATGCGTCTGAGCACTATGGGACTTAACATCTGAGGTCATCAGTCCGCTAGAACTTAGCACTACTTAAACCTAACTAACTTAAGGACATCACACACATCCATGCCCGAGGCAGGTTCGAACCTGCGACCATAGCGGTCGCGCGGTTCCAGACTGAAGCGCCTAGAACCGCTTGGCCACTCTGGCCGGCAGACCAGGAGGCAGATGGATAACAATCGAACATCATGCGATGATCAGTTGCAGTTTGGTGTTGGTGTAATTTGTTGCATGTGTTAAGAGAAATTGCTATGAAGAGAGTTCAAGGCAGTTAGTCAATAATGTCTTGTTTTAAAAGGCAATTTAATTAACATTTATTAGAAAATGTGTTCCAGTTTACTCAATTTTATCACTACAATGTAGCAGAACACATAGTTTACAGGAATTTATCAACTTTTTTTTAAAGCTAATCTAAATATGGCATACAGTGTACATGTTCTACACATATTATTTGCAAATGTTGAAGCATTGCTAAGAGATATACCTCGCGCCCAGCTTCAAGCTGCAAAGCAAAACACAGTTTTACTGTTGTACAATGACTGAAGAACTATCTGGCAGAGGTTAAACCATGTAGCAGTTTGCAGTGTGTACAAGTTCTTATTGAATCAAATAAAGTTAAGAAATGTTGCGAGAATATTTACGTCTTCCATCCAGTTTTGACAACAGGAGAAATGTATCTTGATCACTATAGGATGAACTTTGTAAGATTATTTTACCTTATGCTCTTGACACCACATTTAATCATCATTTCTGACTATTTAACTACTTACATTTTTAATCTACAATCTAGTGGGCCTGACAGCTTTGAAGATTAACGAGAGCAGAAAACCACAAAACAGCTTATAGCATAAGAGCCCTAAATCTGAGTCATGTTGTAACAATACAGAGTGGCACCAACCATTCGTGATTTTGAATGTAGCTGTTAAATCTATATATCCATAAACACGATTGACCAAAATTTTAATAGAATAAAAAATATTATGTAAATTTTGCAGATGGTAATCTGAAAAGGATCCATCACAGTTAAAACTACTATAGCAGCAATCCGGATTTCATTACATAATTTACTTTTTTCCTAGTTTTGATAGTTTTCTGTTTGCCTTTTTAAATATATTTTAATAGTTGAAAAATAAACTAAAGAGAACCAGGTATGAAACAGACTACTTATTTGCATTTCCAATAAAAGTCAAGAAGAATTTAGCTTGAAAAACTATTCAATTTGAAATAGTTTCTACAGCTGTTAGGACATAATACAATCAAACATCCACTGTCAATAAATTTTAATGTTAACATTATGTAACTTTTTTATACTCAGTAATCGCAAAATACGTTTCTTCAATGCTTAACTTGGCATGTTTTTGGAGTTTTAAGTGCCATAGAAGTAGTGGGTGACCCAGAATATCTGAAAATGCAATATTTCATAGAATAGTTAAAAATTGGCAGTGATTCTTGCAATGACATGAGGTTTTATTGAAACAAAGAAAGTGTGCAAAATGTCCAACAAATGCCGCTTCATATGATACAAAAGCAATGATTAGCATAACAACTGATTTTTAACAAAGACAATGTTCTTTACAACAAATTCTCAGCATGTCTGCCATTATTGATCATCAATAGCTGTAGTCCAAGGATAATATTGTGAACAGCACTGTACAGCATATCAGTAAATATGGTCAGAAACTGCTGTCAGATGCCGTCTTTTAGTATCTATAATGAGGTCAGTGATCGCAATGTAATTATAAGTCCCAGTAATTCCACAACCGATAATCACTCAGATTGCAGCCTGGGGACATGGGAGGCCAGGCACTATGGAAGTGGTAGCTCAGCATGTGATCCTCTCCAAATAATGTGTGCGACAGATCTTTGACATATGTAGCAATATGGGGTGGAGCGCCATCCTGCAGAAAACTCACCCTTCCAACAGGTGTCTATCAGTCAGGTTAGGGATGGTGCAAATCCGTAACATGTTGATATATCTTGCACCTATTGTGCCAACAATTTCGAAAACGGTTCCCCAAATTTTCGCAAAGCAAAAGGGTATGATCATGATTGATGTGATAAATCCACACGATACCATGATTTTCTCGTCTTGGAATGAGTTTTCTGCGGCATTCTAGGTTTTTCAGTAGTCCAAATTCTGCAGTTGTCGGAGTTGACGTATAAAATGGGCTTTGTCAATCCGTAACACATTAGACAACCATTCGTCTTCTTCCTCTATTTTTTGAAGTGCCCACACTGCAAATGCTCTCCGTGTCACAAAATCGGTGGCTAACAGCTCAAGACAATGCTGGATTTTGTAGGGACAGCACTGGAGGATATGTTTTTATGCTCTCCAAACAGTACTGCATAAAATGCATGATGCGCAACCTCATGAGTGTTGAGTTCGTCATGTGGAGATGAACCTGCCAATGTCTCTATTTCTTTCTGAACTGTTCGAGCAGAAGTAGCACTTTTGTCTGGTCTCCCACCGTGGGGTCTATCGTCTAAACAACCTGTGACTTCAAACTTCGTGATCATTTTCTTCACAGTGAACTTGCCACAAGACCTTTACCCATTCGAATATCCTTCTGATGGCGATAGGATCGTAAAGCTGCAGTAGTGGCTTCTCCATTCTGATAGTAAAGCTGCACTAAAAGTATCTTTTTTTGGTAAATTCAACATCCCACTATTACTGGCACATCTGAGTCCCTCTCTCACTGTAGCTCATTTTATATACGAATATCATGTGCTGTCACAGACATGTTGCTGTCCAGGGCCATCTGCTGGATAATTTTTGTACTTGTTTTAGGTTTCAATAAAACTCCATGTCATTTCAGGCTTTTTTGTCAATGTTTATCCCTCTACCTAAATTATTTTATGAATTAGTGCATTTTCAAATATTAACGAACTTTTGGGGTCGCCCTGTATATGGTCTGAGGATCCAAAATGCTCCAAACTTCAGATCTTAATTTTGTCAACTTTTTTCAAGGGGATCTCTGTTTAGACGTTCTTGTGGTCTATGCTCTATCTACTGAGTGCTGCCCCCTTGCCCTCTCAATAATTTAGTGCTGGTGATGCCCATGCATATGACTGTGAAATTAAGCAACTGAAGTTATGAATAGTTGTTAAATGTAGCTAATTTAAAATTGGTAGGGAATACTATAAAATATGTAATGTGTAATGAGAAATTGTAGGATGCTTAGTCTTTCACAGTCTTTCAGGATGGGTCAATGGATCATTACAGGAGGAAGAATACCTTAAGGTGTTACTATGAAGAAATTAGTGATGTAGTTCAGAAGCAAGGAGAATTAATAGAGAGTCTTGTGGACCATATCAAAAGAATCAATATTTATATGTATGAGTCAACGAATTTTGTGGGAGGTAGAACAACGGGTCCTGGATGGGTTTTTGTGGAGAGTGCCATCCGATATGTAGCAAAAAGTGGGCATGGAGTTCTGGAAAATCTTCAACAAAGCAGTGGGAAATCAATTCAGTGACTTGGGAGAGGGAAAAGCGAGTAGTGTTTAATGCAGATACAGTATGTAATAGGTGCGGCTTTCCAGGTCACGTTCAGTGGTTTTGTAGGAAACCATTATGTCGGAGGTACAAGCAAGTGGGGCACTATGCGGAAATGCCCAAAGGCACAGACGGCAGAATGAAGGTAACACTCGTGCAGTTGCATTAAACACAACATGGTTCAGTGTGATCACTGTGCATTACACATAGTAAGTTCGATTACACGTCTGAAACAACGGGAATTTTATGAAACCTGATAGTGGAAAGCTTCCAAAATTTCATGCATTTACGGCTTACGCCCGCATCATTCTGCAACGAAATCAGCATGTGTGCCTCTCCATTAAACTTTGCAGACACAGAGCACAACCTGAGTATTGGTTGTTGTGGTTATCTGGTTAAGGCAAGAGAATGTCATGCCATCGCTGCAGGTTTGCATTCCACTGTGTATAACTTTTTTTTTTAGTCTTCGTGTTTCATAGTACATTCTGAGACTTTGATATTTGTGAAACTTAAGAATTTTTCTGGAATATTCTTTGTTATGAATATGGTATAAGGCGATTTCTCAGTAATGCGTGTCTTCGATTTCGTGCCTTCAATATGTTTAAAAATCGAAAGATGAAATTACAGAAGAAATTGCTGTAAGTGAAACAACCGACACTGAAATTTATATTTTTGCTGTCACAAATCATTCACCAGTTTTTCCGGAATACATAGCGATTTCCGAGTGTCTGGTTAGACAGGAACGTAAGCGCACAACTTAAATTACTGCGAATGAAATTAGCAACGGTCATCTTTATATTCTCGCTTGTCACAAGCATTTATCTGCGATTGAATCGTGAACTACAGTAAGTACAGATGGAAGAAATCCTGCCATCATTTTTTTAGCCTATACAATGATATATGAAACATTTCCATTCGTCAGGTGCATGTTATAAATTTCGACAAACTTCAACAGAAGCATTTGCCACACAATCTCGGGAAGCCGTTTTTTTGAATTTTGTTTATAAGATCCAAATCGTTGATGTATCATGTATGGAAGCAGGCTACTTCATTATATGGATCCCTAGGAGCGACGTACACCACATTCTGTGCACTTCTTATTCTTTGACACTCCCCGGAACAATTTTTGGGGTGTTTTTATAGATGTATTTGCGGTACTACTCACTATTCCTAACTCATTTTCCGAATCGTAAAATCCAAAACAAGAATAGAGTCAAATAACCTATCATTATCATTCATGCAAGGGAATATGTGGCCAGGGAATGTTGAACAATACTACGTACTCTAATCACAATTTTTGATACTGTGAAGAATAATGTGTCTCTGTCGACTGCTAACCTCTTTGGGTTTGTGGCATTGTGCATGCTGCAGTGTGCATGCACAGTTCTCCAGCCACTTGCTTTCGATTGGTTGGCATAGTGGGAACGAACAACGGCACCTCAGTTCATTAGAACCATGTGTCATCACTTGGGCCTGGATTTTAACTACCTAAAAAACAGTGAAATCTGCAAGCATTTATGACCTAAAACGTACATAAATTGACGTATTAGAAGTTTATTTAAAGCATTCTTGTTTGTTTATTTAATTTTTTATTCACTATAAAGTAATACAAAATTCACTCCTCAAAACATTGTAAGTATAGTTCCTTATTTCTGTAGGGTTTTTGGCTGATTTGCACCTGTTTTTTGAATGTCTGAATGTTTTATTTTCTAAACAGAAAGTAGAGTGAAAAGATCATCTATCGAAACAGTAAAACAATGTTTTTATTTCTACATAATATTTAAAGTGTTTGACATTATTTAATACTGTATGTCAATCTTCAGTATCTGCAAAGTTGCACTGGATCACGAGGTGCAATTTCAGGTTTTCCGTTGTCAAAGATCTATGGTTGTCGATAAGTATAGTTTTGTACTTGGTAAAGCTCCTCTCCACTTCACAAGACGTCACTGGAGCATATTTGAAGGTAGCCAGGTCACTGGAGTTCAGCTTTATTTCTGTATCTTCAAATGTTGCCGCATTCCCTGAAAGACTGTCACTAAACTGCACAGTGTAGGATATCCAGGATTCCATTGGAGAATACTTTGCAATTTGGTTTTCACTTTGTCAGCCACATGACCACGAGCTCGACCCAACTCACTCTGCACATGTTGCACAATACTCAGGACTTCACATAGCTGAGTGCCAACAGCTTCCAGTCGCTTGATTGCTTTTGATATCACTGAAAAATTGGCGTTGATGTATGCCAAGTTTCGAGACAATGTATCTGTAAAAACTTCTTTCACAATTTTGATAGCACTTGATTCATCGCTATGAAGCTCACAGAAGATTGCCTTCATTTGGATGTAGCTGGTGCAGTAATACTCAGCAGCATTAAGCTAAGAACCCCATTGTGTAAGAACAGGTTTAGGTGGGAGGGGCGTTGATGGTGCTTGTTTCTTGAATTTCTGCACCCCTAGTGGAGCCTTCACATAGATTTTCTTGCCACAGGCAATTAATCTGTCCACGTTATGGTAATTTGATCGCACCTCTATGGCAACTCTGTGCAATGCATGTGCAAGGTAAGTGGCGTACACCATACTGGGGTAGAGAATCTGAAGCCCTTTGGCTGCTTTAGCCATATATGAAGCAACAACTGGTACAAGCAGCAAAACGTTGTCTCTTTTCACACCATTCGGCCACAGAGAGTTGTCAAACAAAATAGCAATCGTCGAATTGTTTACTCTATCAAGACCTTCACACTTCAGTAGGAACATATCTCCAGGGCCATCAACTTTTAGAACACCAACAACAACATTTACAATATACCACCCACTAATATCCGTAGTTGCATCTATCGACAGCCAGATCTTTTGCTCAGCTATAGCAATTCGTATTTTCTTGAGCACATCGTTGTAGCATATGGAGAAATAGTTCTTTCTCAGTGTAGATTCATCTGGAACTGGATGTGTTGTGTACTTCTCCAAGAACCGTCTGAAGGGTGGATTCTTAAGCTTTTCCAATGGGATGTTGCAGGACACCATCATCTGACACAAATACTTGCTGAATGATTGCACGGTTGACGATTGACCTGTCTGTTCAAATAACAGCGTTTACCTGCTGTTATTTTCAGCACTTCGTTTCACACAGCTGCTGCGTTTAGCGGTATTACAGTGTTGTTGCACATTAAAGCGCTTTTATGCACTAACTCTAACTTTACACTGTCTACAAAATAATATTTTCCTATCAGTACTACAGAACTTCTCCCCAAATTTGCCTGTTGTTATTTTCAGCACTTCGTTTCACACAGCTGCTGTGTTTAGCGGTATTACAGTGTTGTTGCACATTAAAGCGCTTTTCTGCACTAACTTTAACTTCACACAGTTTACAAAATAATATTTTCCCATCAGTACTAAAGAACTTCTCCCAAATTCTCGAACATATCCTCGGAAGTACATGCTGCCGGAGCGCTTTGCTTTAGGCATGTCGAACAAGGCAAAGGCTGTATTGAAACTGGTTACTCGGAACACCTGTGCGACTGCGATGATTATTACGGCAGAAGCCGCCTTTGTTGGCTCTGAGAGCGTATTGTTGACTCTGCGCAACAATGTTCGCGAAACGACTGTTGTGGTGCACCGATTTTCTGCTACAGTCCTGAGAAATAGAGCTGTGTACTAATTTATCTGTTCATCTTTCATAATAGCACGTTAAATTTTGTCTCATGAGCAACATATTAATTTTCTTGTTCGTGTGTCCCGCAAGATACGAGAAAAACGGTATATGCATTTTTGGCAAAAATTGACAGAAATATAACCTATTATATTAAAAGTTAGCCACAATATGACCTATTACTAAAATCTGTTGAAATATGACTTTATATGCACAATCGAAATACATTTTTCAACACTGAAATGCCTAGATTCGTGTATAAATTGTTCTAAAATTCACCCTGTAGTTCAGAAAAAAATATAACTTCTTATTAAAATCTGGGCCCTAGTCATCACTTCCAGAATTTTTACAGAACAGCATGGGGACTCTCCTTTGATAACCAAGTCGCTTGGTGTGCTGGCCTACTGAATTGTAGTAGTAGTTGTAGTAGCTTTATTCATCCATAGATCTCTTTTTACAAGGATATAGGACATGTCAAAGTATTTAAAATTTAGATTAATTTAAAATAAGGTAATTCGTATACACATATATTTACAGACTTGTAGTTACAGACAATCATTAGATTTTCTCCTGGTATACAATACTTTTTTTAGAAATAACTTGTTAACTAATGTAATGCCACATTGCTCACTCATATCTCACTAACAGTCACTGCACACACTATACACACATTGTTTCATAACGCTTCACTCACTACACACACACACACACACACACACACACACACACACGCGCGCGCGCACACTGGTGATCTCTGGTCCATTTTCTATACCACAACTTCCCACTTGCTGTCCTGAAAAACTGAATCAACATCCCTCCATAATGAGTGAGATGTTGAGCTCAGAAAGAGGAAGACGTGTTAGTATTGTGCTGTAAGTGGGGTAAGTATTTCTAGAAAAGAAAAAAAGAAGGAAAAAACATAAAGTGAAGGTGTTATGTGGAATGTTGGATATTTTATAATCATAATTATTATTATTTATTTGTATAACATTTTTTATCAAACCCCTACTCTGTTTTAGCTAAGAAATTCTACAATGTATACAATGTATTGTGTAAGAGGTACTTTTTAGCTGGCTTTTTAAATAAGTGTATTTTTGCAATTTCTTTAATCTCTTGTCGTAATTTATAGTACAGTTTTATTCCTTAGTAGAAAATGCTGTTTTGAGCTTTATGTTTAGTTTTTCTTCATAAATGTAAGTTGAGTCTATCCCTTGTTGCATGGTCATGGTCAGAACTGTTTGTGCAGTAATTTCCAATGTTATTTTTGATGTGTACAACTGACTGGTAAATGTATTCACATGGAGCATTTAAAATCCCCAGTGATCTGAACAGATCTTTACAATAAGCTCGACTAGTATTTTTGGTTATTATTCTTATAACCCCCTTCTGGAATTTGAAAATTGTGTTCATATTTTGTGCATTTGTTCCCCAAAAGTGAATTGAGTGTACATATGAATAATATGTAACTAAAAGACACTGCATGTTACCCACTGATGACAGGATTCTAAGGGCATAATATGGTGATGACATTCTGTACGCAAGTACCTTTGTGTGTTCACACAACTTCAACTGAGAATCAACATTCATTCCTAGAAATTTTGCGTTTGTTATGCAGTCTATAGAGGTGCCATCTACATTTAATTTAACATTGTCATTTTTCCCCCTCAAACTAAAATTCATGACATTACTTTTCTTTATGTTCAATGTCACTTTATTACTTATTGACCAATCATAACCTTCCTTGAGAGTTTCATTTGCTTTCTCAGCAAGGAGTTCTCTTGTTTTCTCAGTGACTATAATACAGCGAAGAGGATTTTTTCACCATGAGTAACACTACTGGGAAAGTCATTGATGTATATCAGGAACAGTATTGGTCCTAATATGCCACCTTGTGGAACCCCTATATTAATGTATTTTGGTCCTGATAAGTGTTTTGCTAAATGTTAGATCTATTTGAAGTGTTTTACCTCTACTCTTTGTACCCTATCTGTTAGGTATGATTGAAACCAGTCGTTAGCTACCCCTCTTATTCCTAATGCTTCCAATTTATTTAATAAAATCTTGTGGTCGACTGTATTGAACGCCTTAGAAAGATCCAAAAATATGCCTGTGACACACTCATCTTTATGAAGAGCATCAAGTACAACCTTTGTGAATTCTACTGTGGCTGACTCCGTATTTTTGCCACTTCAGAAACCAAACTATGATTCGCTTAAATGATTGTACTTGTTCAGGTAATTCATTAATCTGTCTTTCACAGTTGCTTCTATTATTTTTGAGAATGCTGACAGCAGGGAAATGGGCCATTAATTTTCTGTGTCTTCTGCATTACCTTTCTTAAGCAATGGTACAACTCTTGCCTGTTTTAACTGCTCTGGAAATGTCCCTGATGTGAAGGATTCATTTATTATATTTGTTAAGGGGCCTTGTATAATCCCTATGCATTGCTTTAGTACACACATTGGTACTTCATCTAAGCCTACTGATTTTTTATTTTTTAGTTTTTGAATTGTTTTACTGACTTCATTCTCTGTGGTTGAAAATAACATCATTGTATTTAGTGCAACATTATTTCCATGTGTTATATTTGTTTTGGGGAATTTTTGCTGTAACTTCTCTGCAATACATGTAAAATGCTGGTTTGCATAGTTCGCTAAGTGCTGTGGATCATTTATTGCTTTATCCCCTTCCCTTAGCAGTATGTTATTCTGCGTTTGTTTGCCTCTCCCCGTTTCCTTTTTTATAACATCCCAGACTGATTTGCTTTTATTCTATGCATTGTACATTATTCTGTCATTAAATGAATTTTTTGCAGCAAGATGCACCTTCCTATAGATCTTTTTGTATCTACAATATAAATGTAAGAATTCTGGATCATTCCGTATCTTTTTCATGGTATTGAGGTGTTTAAGTGTTTGGGAGGACTTCTTAATACCTGCTGTTATCCATCTGTTTTTGTGAGATGTTGATACAGACATGCATACTTTTGGAAATGCGTTTTCCAAGTTCAATTTAAACAATGTGGAGAATTTCATATTCACATTGATTTCCTTATACACTTCATCTCAGCTTTGTTTTTCTAGTTCTTTTTAAAAAACTTTTATTTTGGTTTCTGATAGATGTCGTTTGTAGGCTCGTAGTTTAGGGAATGATTCGATGTCTGTCTTTATTGTTGTTATTTGACAGAGATGGTATGATAGTCCAAGATCTTTTACAGCTACATCACATTTCCCCTGTCCATAATTGTGGCCACATGGTCAGTTACTGATGAAGTCATTGTAACCCTTGTTGCACTATTGACCAATAGGGACATGCCAAAACTTTGAAGGATGTTTATGAAGGTGCTGCTGACTTCATTTATGATGTTAGTGTTGATGTTAAAGGCCCCACACAGAATTATGTTGACCTTTGTACTTAAAACTTTATCTAGAACTTCTGTTAACTTATTGAAAAAAGTGTCCACACTACCACTGGGAGATCTATACACACAAAAAATGGTTTATTTCTTGGTGATATCAAACACTGTGAATTCAATAGCTAATATTTCAAAGTGTTTGTCTTCACTTACTGTACTGAGGTCATGTCTTGATTTGAACTGTGTTCCTTTTCTGATATAAATGCATGATCCTCCACCCCTTGAAGTAGTTCTGCAGTAAGAGTTTGCCTTTCCATACGATGATAATACTACATGTTGGATTCCTGTGTCTCTACACCAGTACTCAGTAATACAAACTACTGTGCAGTTCAAAGATTGGAGCTCAACTTCTAATAGTTGTATTTTATTTTTTATTGATTGCATGTTTTAATGGAGGATTGTTAAGTGTGTGAAATGCCCCATGTTACTCTTTCCAATGGTTTCTTTTTCTTTGTGACATCTGGTATATGTGATTTTTGAGGTGTTAAAATCTGTCTTGTGAGTAATTGTTTCAGTATTTTTTAAAGTTCTGTAGATACTCTTTAGGCAGGGGAATCTGTTTTCTGGATTTATCCTAAAAAAAAGACCTACTTTTCCTACCTATGACAACAGGTATTTGACCATTTGTGCCCTGAGATCCACCCCCTATCTTCTTCTTCTTCTGTAGTGGTCAATCCAAGGATTGTTTTGCAACAGCTACAATGGCAGTTTGTTTCATTTTGTGCGTCTTTCAGCTTTCCTCTTCATTTCTTTATAGGTGTTACATCCCACATGTTTCACGATTTGATCAATGTACCTCAGTCGTGGTCTTCCTCTTGGTCTTTTTCCCTCGACATATCCCTCTATGATTGTGTTCAGGAGACCTTTATGTCTTAATAGATGGCCTGTAAATTGCACTCTTCTTTTAACAATGAAACTCCAGAAGTTTCTCTTCTCAGCTGCTCTTTCCAGAACCACTTCGTTTGTGACCTTGTTGATACATTTTATTTTGAGCATGTGTCCATAGCACCACATTTGAAAAGAATTTAGCTTCTGGTCTTCCTCTGTTCCGAGAGTCCATGTTTCACACCCATAGCATGCCACACTCCACACATATGATTTCAAAAATCTTTTCCTGATTTCAAGGCTGATGCTCTTAGATATTAAGATGTTTCTCTTCTTGTTAAAAGCAGGCTTTGCTCGAGCAATTCTACTTCTCACTTCTTCCTCGCTCCTTCCATCCCTGGTAGTATTACTGCCCAGATAAGTAAATTTATCAACTATACTTTCATGAATCAGCTGTACCAATCTTCCCTTCCCAGTCCTGTTTAGGTGTAGGTCATGCCTCGTGAAACCCCAGCTGTTAATAGTCATGACGGGCACCAGAGAAACATGAGCAAAGTTGCCTGTCCTCAGAGCCATTCTTAACCCCACATTGATACGCCTCACAGATCCATCAAGGTGTGGTAGATCATGACGCCGGAACAGCTCAACAAAGTGTACGTTGATGCCATGAATTAGGGAAGCTATCTTGTCCAGGTCACCACCTATGTCTTATGCCTCATCCCTGTCCAAACTGTTTCCCACCCCACCCACTATCACTACATGGTACTCTTTTGTAAAGTCCTTACATAAAGACCATAGGTCCTCGGTCACATGACTTAGGCCTGCATTTTGCTGGATGGAGTACATACTGACCCACAAATTGTGGAAGCTGTTGTGACTTAGCAAGACAGCCAAGTCACAACGAGAGGAAGCCGAAAGGCACGCGTTCAGCTCACGCAGATTGGCGTGAGGTCTGGAACAGGACAATGTCTTGAGAATTGCAATAAAGTACGAAAATCTTGTAATACTTAACTTTAATCCACATTTGTAGAACATCTCTCGTTACGGTACATGCTTCATAATATTAATTATCAATTGAATACGGCGCCTTGCTAGGTCGTAGCAAATGTAGCTGAAGGCTATGCTAACTATCGTCTCGGCAAATGAGAGCGTATTTGTCAGTGAATCTTTCCTTGCAAAGTCGGCTGTACAACTGGGGCGAGTGCTAGTACGTCTCTCTAGACCTGCCGTGTGGTGGCGCTCGGTCTGCAATTACTGACAGTGGCGACACATGGGTCCGACTTATACTAATGGACCGCAGCCGATTTAAAGGCTACCACCTAGCAAGTGTGGTGTCTGGCGGTGACACCACAGAAGCTGTAAAGGATTTTCCAGCACCTGCTGTGGTAAAGGAAGTACAATCTTATCTCAGGATCACCAATTTCTGTAGAAAATATGTTGCAAAGTTTGCAGAGATAGCAAGAGCACTTATACATTTGTTAAAAAAAGGAGTGAAATTTCGTTGGATTCTGGAATCGTTGGGAAGAGTTTAAACGTTGAAAGGAATTACTGATCGCTGGTCCAGTCCTCATTTTTCTTGACCATCACAAACAGTTTATTGTATCATATGACTCGAGTAATCATGCCCTAGGTTGTGTCATAAGCCAAGAGGTGGATGGTAGATAACATTCCTTAGTCTATGCTTACAGATAACTGAATAAAGTAGGAAAACTATTCAGCTACAGGAAAAGAAATGCTCACACTAGTTTTTGGCATTAGCTATTTTCGTTGCTATCTATGTCAGAGACGTTTTAAGTTCATAACAGATTATGCAGCACTGAAGTATCTTCGGGAATTGAAAAATCCAACCAGTCATTTAATCCATTGGTCCTTACGATTCGGAAAATTTGATTTTTAGGTGGTGCATCATGTGGGTAAATCTCATAGTAATGTGAAATGATTAAGCAACAACGTATGAATCATAGAATACTTTGGAGTAAGCACAGAAATGTGAGGCAAAACCTCATACGGCCGATCCTCATTTTCGGTGGTTCTAACAACTGAATGCTTTATAGGCAAATATGATGCGACCACCACAGCCACTCTGTTTACAGGATGAAGTATCGATGCAAGTCCACGATTCCATACTAGCTGTGCATAGAGAGTGACGAGCCACGGAGCACGACACTGCAGGAAGTTAATAGTGGTCACAGACGAAACAGGAAGTTGAGTTCTACGTAAGGAACTGCATTTCTTGCGCTAAAAAGAGTCACGTTGAGTCGACAGCAATCCAGCTGCAAAGAGTGCCTGAGGCAGAGAAGCAGTTTCAAATGATTTATATGGCTATTCTAGGTCCATAAGTTAAATAGTTTGTACAAAAATAGTTATTTTGTCAAGGTAACCACTACTCTACACTGTAATGAGTATAAACAATGTACAATGTGCAAAAATAGTGATTTTGTCAAGGTAACCGCTACCTTACGCTGTTTTGTTGTTAATAAGTATAAGAAATAAACCAAGTATATTGATACATCCCTATCTATGTTATTTTGTAATACTGGTAATACTGCCACTACTTTCGACGTTTTATTTATCATTTAAATGGAAATTCATGTTTTTATGCACAGAATCCCCATTCTAGCCCGTAATTTAAAACAAGTAAGATTTATAACAAATCTGCTATGATATTCTGATAGTGTTTAATGGGACATATCTTCAGACACTTCGTCTGTGAACGTCGATTAAAGTAGGGGTGGGCAATAGCTTTGCCTCAGGGACCACTTTGTGGAAGCAGAGGTTAATGGAGGATCGCAAATTTTAAAATGTTTGCATGCATTACTTAACTTTGCATTTCATTAAATGTATAAATTATTACATAAATATTCTGATTGTCTTGGTAGGCCACAGAAAAACCATTAGTGGGCCACATGCGATCTGCAGACCGCTATTTGCCCACACCTGGCTTAATGCATTGTCACGATATTAATTTTCAAAGAACATTTTACACATGAAACCTATGACTAAAAAATTTAAGAACTAGTCTTCCAAACACTTTTTTCTCACAAACTCATTTATGTCTTTAAAGCCATTTGGTACTGCCTTCTCTGAAATAAGTCAAGTTCAGTTGTTATTGAATTTAGTCTTATTTAATATTTATGTTGGTCACTTAGCACATTCATGGTGGTTTCCTTCTCCACGTTGCTCGCCAACAGCTGGACGTCTGGGTTTTTGCGATCACATGGCCAAAGCATGCATTTACCTCCCAGGCATTCTGCAGACTTGATAATTCTCATACTCTCAGTGCCCGCCAATCGCTGAGAATCAAAGGCTGTCGCCATCTGTTGATGACACCACAAGACTTGCATTGCTCCCTAAATTCAGCTAAGTGTGGCCTCTACACTCCTAGCCATCAAAACACATGCCAGCCTGGTTACACCTACACCTCACACCACAACAGGCCAAGCGGACATTGCCATGTATGCCTTTTTAACAAATTGTGGACATTCTTACAGGGATGTACCCTCTTATGGTCCTGCAGCCTCTACAAAAACAGACGCTGGTTAGACATAAATGGCAGAATCCTAAAGGTAGTATTTGGCACTGCCAATGGAGAAGATGTCGAAAGAATAGACGTGGTATTGTAACAGGTACAGGCAGATGTGGAAGGGTACCGGGAGACTCTATAAATAGACACCACACAGCTTGCACGTCTTGAAAATGACGTGGTGAACTACACTCCTGGAAATGGAAAAAAGAACACATTGACACCGGTGTGTCAGACCCACCATACTTGCTCCGGACACTGCGAGAGGGCTGTACAAGCAATGATCATACGCACGGCACAGCGGACACACCAGGAACCGCGGTGTTGGCCGTCGAATGGCGCATACTGCGCAGCATTTGTGCACCGCCGCCGTCAGTGTCAGCCAGTTTGCCATGGCATACGGAGCTCCATCGCAGTCTTTAACACTGGTAGCATGCCGCGACAGCGTGGACGTGAACCGTATGTGCAGTTGACGGACTTTGAGCGAGGGCGTATAGTGGGCATGCGGGAGGCCGGGTGGACGTACCGCCGAATTGCTCAACACGTGGGGCGTGAGGTCTCCACAGTACATCGATGTTGTCGCCAGTGGTCGGCGGAAGGTGCACGTGCCCGTCGACCTGGGACCGGACCGCAGCGACGCACGGATGCACGCCAAGACCGTAGGATCCTACGCAGTGCCGTAGGGGACCGCACCGCCACTTCCCAGCAAATTAGGGACACTGTTGCTCCTGGGGTATCGGCGAGGACCATTTGCAACCGTCTCCATGAAGCTGGGCTACGGTCCCGCACACCGTTAGGCCGTCTTCCGCTCACGCCCCAACATCGTGCAGCCCGCCTCCAGTGGTGTCGCGACAGGCGTGAATGGAGGGACGAATGGAGACGTGTCGTCTTCAGCGATGAGAGTCGCTTCTGCCTTGGTGCCAATGATGGTCGTATGCGTGTTTGGCGCCGTGCAGGTGAGCGCCACAATCAGGACTGCATACGACCGAGGCACACAGGGCCAACACCCGGCATCATGGTGTGGGGAGCGATCTCCTACACTGGCCGTACACCACTGGTGATCGTCGAGGGGACACTGAATAGTGCACGGTACATCCAAACCGTCATCGAACCCATCGTTCTACCATTCCCAGACCGGCAAGGGAACTTGCTGTTCCAACAGGACAATGCACGTCCGCATGTATCCCGTGCCACCCAACGTGCTCTAGAAGGTGTAAGTCAACTACCCTGGCCAGCAAGATCTCCGGATCTGTCCATTGAGCATGTTTGGGACTGGATGAAGCGTCGTCTCACGCGGTCTGCACGTCCAGCACGAACGCTGGTCCAACTGAGGCGCCAGGTGGAAATGGCATGGCAAGCCGTTCCACAGGACTACATCCAGCATCTCTACGATCGTCTCCATGGGAGAATAGCAGCCCGCATTGCTGCGAAAGGTGGATATACACTGTACTAGTGCCGACATTGTGCATGCTCTGTTGCCTGTGTCTATGTGCCTGTGGTTCTGTCAGTGTGATCATGTGATGTATCTGACCCCAGGAATGTGTCAATAAAGTTTCCCCTTCCTGGGACAATGAATTCACGGTGTTCTTATTTCAATTTCCAGGAGTGTATATTCAGCAGGTACGGACCATGCCTGCCACGCTCATTTCACAAATGCGAGAATCAGTAGACGCAGTAAATCGCAAATTAGGCGTCTGCAGGGATTACTTGGAAAATGTCGACACACAGCTGGTCATAACTTTTAAACACTCTTGTCAAAAGTATTACTGACAACGCATCAGAGTCGTTCAACTGCAGTGAGCACTCTTCTGCACAGTTTTTGACCAACTGACCCTGGTAGTCTTGCCACAATAAAAGATCTAGAAGAGCTGTGTAAAATATGAGCCGAGTTACTGGCCCCATTACAACTAATAGCAGTAGTGGGGAAGGAATCTTTACCATCTTACCACCACACAACCAGTACAACCAGTACGCAGGTAGGAATCATGTTGAGGATACAGATAGAGATACCATTAATCTGTAAAGATACCCGACGTACTTTTGACACCATCTGCTAGAAATTCACACTCTCCGTTAACTTCCACAGAATTACTGCAGTGCTAAGTAGGGCTATTAGCTCCACAAAGCATATACAGACCATATCTGAGTTGTGAGAGTATACTCTGTTTCCCTCTGAGAAGCCTTCACCTGGCTGCTACAGCGAGGTCATTAGAACTAATACTAAATTTTTGCAGAAGACAGGGTTACACTATCTGTACTCAGTACCTAAACCAATGGTGGTCATTGGCACCTACTTCAACCAAGGACATTTCAGTGGTGCCTAGCACAAGGAGCGACAAGGATGGGCATTTCTGATAAATGGTAAACTATGCCAAATTTCAAGTCCTACTTTCCGGTTATCTGTGACCAGCCAACTACTCGTTTATTTACCTACACAGACCTACACTTTGCCATTTGGCCCAAGGAAAACCTTACTTACCCAACGTCATGTTAGACCCAAAGCTTCTGGCTACCCTGGACCAGATGACAACAGCAAATAATGATCATGTGACAATGCAACATTGAACCACACACTTTCATCAGTATTTGAAAAGAACCAGTCTCATGTACATATGTTTCTTTTGCCTTAATAGTCCTTGTGCATAATAAAAACTGTATTCTGCGACACTGTACTAAAAATGTATCAATGATCAGCGATATTGAAATGGCCAGTTGCTGAACAGAATAGAGTAGGAAAAATTTTCTCTTGTTTTTTTCTTACAAGGCCTTTCTCTTGTAGCCTGTCTTAGCAAGTAGACGTGCTAGGTATTGCTTTGAGTCATTAATTTTTACTTACTCACGGCAATCATCAAACCTGAGATCAACGGCAGAACATTTTAATCTCTTTTGCAACTACTCCATGCAAGAGATGTTACAAATGATTCGGTCATTCATCTCTGAATAACGATGGTGTCTGTCTATTTCAGACACCAGCCCCATGTTCAATAGTTAGATGATTAGCCATCTTACAATGATGCTTTGATCTCTAAAAATATTAAAAATATAAACAAAAAAACCTAAACTCAGTTAAAAATTTACGTGGAAAGCATCATTCTAACACCCAGCATGTGGCCCCATAATAGGCAATTAAGGTACAAATTGACACACATGCTTGGAATGATATGGGATTTTATTAGAACCAAAAAATACAAAAGTTCAAAAAATGTCCGACAGATGGCGCTTCATCTGATCAGAATAGCAACAATTAGCATAACAAAGTGAGACGAAGCAAAGATGATGTTCTTTACAGGAAATGCTCAATATGTCCACCACCATTCCTCAACAATAGCTGTAGTCGAGGAATAATGTTGTTAACAGCACTGTAAAGCATGTCCGGAGTTATGGTGAGCCATTGGCGTCGGATGTTGTCTTTAAGCATCCCTAGAGATGTCGGTCGATCACGATACACTTGTGACTTCAGGTAACCCCAAAGCCAATAATCGCACGGACTGAGGTCTGGGGACCTGGGAGACCAAGCATGATGAAAGTGGCGGCTGAGCACACGATCATCACCAAACGACGCGCGCAATAGATCTGTCACGCGTCTAGCAATGTGGGGTGGAGCGCCATCCTGCATAAACATCGTACGTTCTAGCAGGTGTTTATCAGCCAGGCTGGGGATGATGCGATTCTGTAACATATCAGCGTATCTCTCAACCGTCACGGTAGCAGTTACAAAACCAGAATCACGCATTTCCTCGAAGAAAAAGGGCCCGATTACGGTAGATGTGGTAAATCCAACCCATACCGTGACTTTCTCGTCGTGCAATGGAGTTTCCACGACACTTCTAGGATTTTCGGTAGCCCAAATTCTGCAGTTGTGGGCGTTGACAGACCCTCGGAGCGTGAAATGAGCTTCGTCGGTCCACAACACGTTACTCAACCAATCTTCATCTTCCGCCATCTTTTGAAACGCCCACACCGCAAATGCCGTCCGCTTCACTAAATCGTCAGGTAACAGTTCGTGATGCCGATGGATTTTGTACGGATAGCATCGGAGGGTACGCCTCAGTGCCAACCAAATAGTAGTGTATGGAATGCCAGTGCGACGTGCGACTGCACGAGCGCTAATTTCCCCGTGCATAGACGAACCCGCTACAGTCTCCATTTCTTCCTGAACTGTCTCAGCAGCATTACGCCTTGTGCTCGTTCGGCCACTACGGGGTCTATCGTCTAAACATCCCGTGGTTTCGAACTTCGAAATCATTCTCGCCACAGCTGCATTTGTCAACGGACCTTTACCCGTTCGAATCCCCTTCCAATGGCGATAGGATCGTAACGCTGAACAAGCACATTCCGCATTCTGATAATACAGCTTCACTAAAAGCGCTTTTTCAGGTAACATCAACATGCTGCGACTGCTGGAGCATCTGATTCTCTCTCTCATTACAGCTCCTATTATACACGATTGTCATGCGCAGTCACTGACGTTTTGCTGTCTAGGGCCATCTGTCAGACATTTTGTGAACTTTGTTTTTTCTTTGGTTCTAATAAAACGCCATGTCATTCCAAGCACTGTGTCAATTTTTACCTCTCTATCTACATTATTCCGTGGTTTATTAAGTTTTCAAATTTATACTGAATTTTTGATCACCCGCTGTATTATAAGTTTGTTCTTTTCTGTTTCTTGTATTTTATCTAACCAAACACTAGATGACAAAACTTGTAACAACAAAGAGTGACACTTTATATCAATGTAAGACATGTCAAAATTAGTGCGAGGCAACATTGTGAAGAAAGGGTAAGGGACGCCAGCTTAGTTACCTTGCTTTTACATATTCGACGACTTTCTTAAATTTTTCTCAAATAACTCGTGGCTCATTTTGGGTTGTTGAATGATAAACATTATTATCTGTAATGTCATTTTTGCATATTGTTGTAAAGAAGTTGTCAATGATGGCCGCTGTTGAGCTGCACATTAGTAACATAGAATGCTAGACGATCTTCTGTTACTTAAATGAGCATCTATCTTATTTATCTGTAGTAGTTGTAGTAGTAAATAATTGCTGCTTCCCACCATTACTGAATGGGAGAAGTCAAACACTGTGATTAATTCTGTTTTTCTTAATACAACTATACTCTGTGAGATTAAAATTATTTCAAAAATCGGAAAACCAGAAAAGATGGAAATGGAACTCAACATTGAAAAACAAGTCCATGTTGACAGCAGCAATAACGGTAATCCGTCTATCGATTAAGCAGATTCTGATGTTGATACTTCAGAATATTCAGTTGTTAATGTCAGTGATTTGTTCAAGGAAACTGACGTACAGCTGCATATTTGTGCGGAAGTTACGGCAAGCAGACGACCACTTACATCGTTTGAAGATTTATTTGAAAAAAAAACTGAAATAATCACTTCTCATGATGCGAAGTTAAACACTGAATTAGCAAACACAATTGATGGAAGATTAGCAGCAAGTTTAGCTCTCCAGATAGTAAATTAAATGATTTGATTCTTGTGATACTGGACTAATCAATAAAATCGAACACAGGGTATGGGGAAGTTCACTAAAATGAATGAAATTTTTTCCCGCGTTGATGGGAACAGTCGATTAAGATGGACAAGAAGTTTGACTATTTAGTTAAATACGTAAATTATCAAATTAACTCCACTTTATATTCCTTAAAAACTGAAATAGAAGGAAGCATACCGTGAAATACCGGGTGGAGTAAGCTAGTTGTCTGTAGTTGTTAAGGAATTTAACAGTACTAAGATTACAGTGGAAGCAAATGCGTCAGAATTGACGTAAAAAGTTAACAACATGTCTCTTGTCTTTATTCTTTATATCTAACTTTATTACTATACTTACACTTGCCTTTCTTGTCAGCTATAGTGATTTTGAAATCGGTAACAGGTCTACGACGATGCAGCAGCTGATAGACCCATAGCAAGACTGAATTTTGTGAATTGGAAAGGAACATGTGTGTACATTGCACATAAATACAATCCTGTTCTCTAGAAATACTCTTGCTTTTAATTTTAATAGCTTGGATAAATTTTCTGCTATGTTTTGTCGCTTACTAGCTATTTAGGTACAATTAGTTAATCCTGAAAAATGAGTAATATCACTAATCAGCAATTGATACAAATTATACATTTCATACTAAAATTTAACATTTCATTTGACTGCAGACTGTTAGAGCAAGTGTGCATGCACGGCAAATAAAATCCAATAATCACTGCTAACACACACAACATCGCCCGCATCCTTCACAAAAATAACTTCCTAATTGTTGCAGTCCCAATAGGCAAAAGGGTTTATTTGATGCATAAAGTGGAAGGTCGGCAAGTTAGAGGCGGGATAGAAGATACGTGCTTCTATTTTCGACATATCTCTTACTCTTTCTTTAGGCATAAGAAGAGTTAAGGCAGATGCAGAAGACATAAAGGGGGTATTGTGAAAATGTATATTTCTATTACATTTTACTTCTAGGAACCTTGTTCTTCAAAAAAATTTAATTATAGAAGAAGTATTACTGCACTATTTTCTTTCTCGACTAAAATCTGGAACAATTATGTGTCCCGAATGATATTCTCAGGAGACCTGGACATTTGCGTGAAAACTTGGACTGTCCTGATGAGCCGATATAATCCGATGCAAAACGGTTCAGGGTTTTCGAGGCGAAACAGGAACAATCAGCATCAGTACTATTCTGTATAGCAAACGAGTATGAATACGCCATATCATGAGTAGTGACCTTCTCCAACGAAGGAAAACAGTTGTAGCTGAAATTTCGAAGACCACCTCCTACATCGCAAGCGAATGGTAAACGCAATAGCCCAGTAAATTGTTCTGAACCACCTTCTGGTCGTCCCCCGCATCATTCCGAACCTATACTCGTAAGAATGGTTGAAGTCACTAAAGAGCGGCCTCCCACCTCTAATCAATCAAAAAACTAGAGGCAGTCTTCTCCTGCTCCCAGGTATCAACCGCGGAGTGGTATGAGGACACACCTTATAATGCAGCAGAACACGTCTTACATTATAACGACGGGAAGGATATACGAGTTATGTTATGATCCCATTCATATGAAGACCAAGTTCAGCTCAAAGTTCACGCTATTGTGGGTGGACTAGCAACAATGGTAGTTATAGACACAGGAGCAAAAATGAATGTCTTTTTTTTTCAGAAAGATCTCTGCCTCAGGGCACTCAGGGAGAGACTATCATTAGTTGAGATGTTTGGAATTGAGCTGATAAATATTGAATACAGATTTGCCGGAAATGATGGAATAAGACGATGATGAGAGTGTTTATGGATTTTGAAGGGAATTTTATGATGAATTGTGATGCAAAGTAAATTTTTAGCTTTGCATACTTGCTTGTAGTTAGCAATTTGTTGTAAAATTAATTGTTGTATCGAGATTCGGTTGAAGCATTTATCTCACGTATTGCTCACAGTAAGAGAAGTTAGGTCTCATCCTGCATGTACACATTCTGTAAAGAAAAAATAGAGATGATTTTGGGTAGGTAATTCTTTCGTGCAAAATCAATTTCTGAATAATCAATCAGTTAAAACTGTTTCTAAAACTAGTCATTTTATACAATGTCAATTTTGTTCACAATCTTGAAAGTCAAGTTATGAAGTAATTCTTTGCTATAAAATTGTTTCAGAAAAATCATTTATAGTACATTAGAACCTAAAATTATTCTCAAGCAAGAAATTCTATGTTGCTTGTGCTCGTGAAGGTAAACACGCTTTCTGAATATCATTTTGAGCTTACCATTTCACTTCAGCTTTGCTGCAGCGTTGCTTGCTGTGCTCCACTCTTGAATGAAAATTTTTACTGTACTGAGGCAAGTGCAAGAATATTTCAGGGCCATATTTATACCATTACACTAGATATAAAGAGCAATGTTATTACACAGTTAATAAGTGATTAGGTTAGATAACTTACATTCAGTCTGGAAGTTATTATCTTGTTATACAAAGTACATTCAGTGAATAGTGTGATACATCCATTTGAGGAACATTTTTCGTATTTTGAGGTTTATTTCACAAGTTCGCCATGTAAACCAGCAGTAACCTGTTCAAAGTGATTTGGGTAATTTTTTGAAACAAAATTTAGTAGTTCATTTGAGTATAATTGTTATTGGTTTTATTTAGTGTATTTTTGAGATTTTGAGAACTATCTTCTGTGACGCCCGGCAACAGACCACTGTTCACTCGACTGTACAGTACAGGACTTGAGCTATCACATTTTTCAGTAACTAGTTGTACTGGCAGGTGGCCTTTTCGGAATATTCTAAACAGTATATGGCGTTTGTCTTCTGAGGATGTTCGTCCAGTGCAAAGAATTTCGGTTTGGGCTGAATGTCAGTTCCAGCATGTCTGTCACTACACCTGATGCCATTCTCGAGTCAGACAAGATCACTGTTTATGTGGGTGATCTGTTGATTGCTACACCTACATTGTGGAAGCATATTCTATTGTTAGAGAGAATGCTACAGAAATTTTTAGACCCCAGTGTCTGTAAATCGGGAAAAATGAAAGTCTGCCAACGAGCAGGTAAAATTCTTAGGCTACATCGTATCTCCTACTGAGACTGTCTGATCTGAATAAAATAAAATCTATAGAGATGTTCCCAACTCCTACAACAAACAAACAGTGAAAGGGGTTCTATGATTTGAAATCATTCTTTAGAAAATTTGTTGCCAATCAGCTCATCAATAATGAAACACTGTTAGACTTATTTGAGAAGAACATCTACTCGATCACATGAGAGCGTATTAGACTGAAGGTCACCACAGACTCATAGCCATAAAGACCAGCATATCAGCCATTTGCTAAAACTGATAGCGATAATCATCATGTTCTGCCACCTTAGCCATGGAGTTGCCCAGATCCCATCTTTAGCTTCCTTTAATCTGCAGGTCCAATATAGTAGTCATCTCAGTACCAGAGACTTGGATTCAGCGAGAGAAGGAAAGTAGTAGAAACAAAACTCAGTGTTTAATATAGCAAGAGTGAGATCCTGTGTACAGTGTAATATAAAACGGGAGAAAAGGGGACGTGCAAAAGTGAAAGCTATGCAAGGGGTGTTTCACTCCAAACTCAGACAGGAGATGGGATATATAGAAACGATGACAGATGCGTAAATGTCCATGTCAGAATCAGACTATCAAAACAGGAATATGAAGGACTAGATTAACCACAGGTGGGAGTACATGAACTGACTCAGAACCTACCAGCCTGGAAAGCAGCCCCGAATCAGAACTAGAACACAGTCCATTGGCTAATACCCCTGCTAGCATAGCAATGTCAGCAGAGGACCAACTTCATCGCAGCTGCCTGGCCAGCCTACAGGCAGTTATGCCACAAGTCAGAGATCACCCCTGCTCCAGACTTTGGAAGTGATCCAGAAACATGGCTCTTTCACAGTCATGAGCACTGGAAATGAGAATTTAAACCCTCAAGTCGAGCTCAGCATCATCTGATGTCGCACAGCCTTTGCTAGTCATCACTGAATCCATGATGCTGTCTCCACCAGGCTAAGAGCCAACTACGTCTCTCTGAGTGCCTGACCCTGGCTCTGTCTCACTGCTGCACTGGCATCCAGCCTCCTGCCCCCACCATCAGGCAGTAGTATCACAGTTGCCCACTATCCTCCACAGGAAATGCCTGCATTGGCATATATCTGCCAGCACACTGGGGTCCAAGGATCATCTCCCGCCATCCGCAGTCTGTCTGTTTCAGATGTGCTAAAAGTGTGTCCCCGGATCGAGCTAGTGAATAAAGCATTATATCAATTGATTGGCTACATTCATCACCCGTTCCTCCGCCCACTTAGCAGAATGTCACTTGCCCATACCTTCCAACAACACATCATTACAATACATACAGCAATAGAGGAAATGATAAACAATATTCTTAAAAGTGTTACATGTGAACAGTCTTGCTCTCAAATTTAAAAAAAAACACAATCAATTATGGACATATACAGATACTACAACACTGGTAAGTGTAACACGTGGTGAGGAAGTGATAAATAGGATGGAAATTACAAAATTCTTAGGTGTCCATACTGAAGAGAATTTAAACCGAAAAAAGCACATTTTGGAACTCCTGAAAAAAGGTAGTTCACCCATATATGCATTTAGAATCATTGGAAATCTTGGAGAGAGACAAATTAGTAAGTTGACGTATTTTGCATGTTTTCATTTAATAGTGTCAAACAGAATAACGTTGTGGGGTAACTTATCTTTCAAAAAGAAAGTCTTCATTGCTCAATGCGATCCTCTTGTAGATGTCTTGTTTAAGGAGTTAGGCGTTCTGACTAATACTTCACAGTAAATTTATTCCCTCATGAAGTTTGTTGTAAGTAATTCACTGCAGTTCAAAGGGAACAATGATATAAATAATTACATTGCATGGTATTAAGGTTGCCTTCAGAGGTCTTCAAAGTGCTGCACTGAAATGTTTCATCACATACAGAGCGATATAAAATTTCTGAAAAACAGCAAAGTAAAATTCGAAAACATACCGAAAAAGTTTCTCCTTTGACAAATCCTTCTATTCCATGGAAGGATTTCTATTATTGAAATGTTAAAAGTTGATGGGCAGTAATTACTAACTCACATCTCTAAGATTTAAGAAAACTGATTTGAATACATGCAAAATCACTCGTTCTACATCTTTATTATACATTGTGTAAATGATCCACAGAACATGAAACTATCAAACTATCTAACTAATATACATTAGTCAAACAAGAAAAGAAACAAAGACTATGCTGTGACCTTACTATTTACCATCCAATATAGAATGCAGCAGACATTTGCCGGGAGAACAGGCTTTATACAGAATGAATTAAGCTACATTATGGGCAAGGACAATGGCACATAATGTCTCACCACACAGCGTGGACTGCGCAACTGCAGCAACATTTATGCAAAAAAGGAGACATTTCACTGTTGGTACGGCGGAGTGTGCAGATAGGCAGTTGCATGGTCGATCTTCACTGTGTATTCAAGCAAAGTGTGCAGTGTGGTGCTTTGTTTGGTAACTAATAAATTACAGTCAGAAAAATAGATTACTTCTTTGCCTAGTGGAAGGCCACATGTTACCCATAGAAGGTGAGACTTCTCACAAATTTAGACATCTCTAAGCATATGGTGCCTAACTCATCTACCTTCTCTCATGAAATGTGTATTGAATGGGTGATTAACAACTGACAACAGTTAGGGGAGCAAGTAGCTGTCATGAAATAGACGAGGTGAAATTTGAGAAAAGGAAAATGGCACAGTCTGTAAAATCGTTGTTCTGTGTGTGTACAGTGGAGTTCAGTGGGTATACAGAAAAGTCTTCCTTTTGCCTGTGGAAGCAGAGAGTGAGGAGGTCGTTATAACAATAAGAAGGAAAAATATCCTCCCTGGGATGACAATCATAAGCAACTGCTGGAAGTCATGTGACAGTCTAGGTACTGCACCATAGTGCGAGCTGCATTAATCTAACAGATCGTTCTGTTCGCACACAGAACATGGAGAGGATGAGTTCAGGGTTGTATTAATAATATTACGTCTTCAGTTATAATTATTTCCTAATTATTGTCCAATGTTTTTCGGAGGTACAGTTCCATTTTCAAGGACTGCATAGAAATGGTATGTATTACATCTACTTCGGTTTTTCGCTTAGCAGTAACAGAACGACACAATTGATAGATGTAAGTAGAAAACTGTCTCAGGGTAGATTAATAAGAGTGGAAAAATGTCAAAAGTAGAATACTGTAACATATTACCTGCGTTTGGCCACAGGAAAGGAAAATGGCATTTGTGAAAAAGTTTCATATTTGCACTTAAATACTGAACGATTTAACATGTTTATGACAGTCTTAAATAACTCAAACGATGCATGCTTAACCCATGTAACAGTGATGTGATGGGATAATGAATTCTCTGTTATTTCCATTTATATAAATTGATGAACTCCCCAATTAACCATAGCCCTTGCCATCAGTGGAATGGTTTGCATGCCTCGACAATACAGACAGCCCTACCACACATGCAACCACATTTGAGGTGGATCTTTGAGAGGCCAAGCAAATGTGTGGTTCCTGAAGAGGGACAGCTGCCTTTTCAGTAGTTTCAAGGGCAGCAGACTGGATGATTGACTGATCTTGCCTTGTAACATCAATAAAAATGGCCTTGCTATGCTGGTATTGCAGACAGTTGAAAGCAAGGGGAAACTAGAGCCAGAATTTTTCCCAAAGGCATGCAGCTCTACCGTGTGGTTAAATGATAATGATGTTCTCTTAGATAAAATATTCTGGAGGTAAAATAGCCCCCCATTTGGGTCTCCGGGCTATGACTGTCCAGGGAGATGTCGTCATCAGTAGAAACAAAACTAGTGCTCTATGGACTGGGGCATGCTACGTTAGGTCCCTTCATCAGGGTTAGAAAATTTAAAAACGGAAACAGGCTGAAGTTAGATATAGTGCGAATATGTGAAGCTGGGTGTCAGGACATCTGGTCATGTGAATACAGTGTTATAAACACAAAATAAAATAGTGGAAATGCGGGAGTGGATTTAATAAGAAAATAGAAATGCGGTTTAGCTACTATGAACAGCTCAGCGAACGTATTATTGTAGCCAATATAGAAGTAAGGCCCACACCTACCCCAATATTACAAGTTTATATGCCAACCAACCCTGCAGATGATGAAGAAACCAAAGAAATGTGTGATGATATAAAAGAAATTATTCAGATAGTTAAGGGATGGCGAACTGGAATTCGATAGCAGGAAAAGGAAGATAAGGAAAGTTAGTAGTTGGATATGGACTGGAAGAAAGGAATGAAAGAGAAAGCCACATGGTAGAATTTTGCACTGAGCATAATTTAATCATTGGTAACATTTGGCTTAAGAATCACAAAAGAAGGCTGTATATATGGAAGAGACCTGGGGATACCAGAAGGTTTCAGACTGATTATATTAAGACAGAGATTTCGGAACCATTTGTAGGGGTAGATGTGACTCTGACCACAATCTACTGGTTATTAACTGTAGATTAAACCTAAGGAAATTTAAAAAGTTAGGAAATGTAGGCTTGCGACCTGGATAAGTTGAAAGAACCAGAGGTTGTTCGGAGTTTCAGTGGGACTGTTAGGCAATGGTTGACTAGGGAAGATAAAGGAATACAGCAGAAAACGAATGGGTAGCTTTAAGAGGTGAAATAGTGAAGGCAGCAGAGAATCACATAGGTGAAAAGAAAAGGCCAAGTAGAAATCCTTGGGTAACACAGTAGATATTACATTTCACTGATGAAAGTAGAAAATATAAAAATGCAGCAAATGAAACAGGCGAAATGAAATATAAACGTCTAAAAAATGAGACCAACAGGAAGTGCAAATTGGCTAAGCAGGAACTGCTAGAGAACAAATGTAAGAATTTAGACGCATAACTAACTGGGGGGGGGGGGGGGGGAATATATGTCACCTACAGGAAAATCAAAGAGACTTTTGGAGAAAAGAGAAACAGCTCTATGAATATCAAGAGTTCAGATAGAAAACCAACGCTAATCAAAGAAGGGAAAGCTAAAAGGTGAGAGGAGTGTATACAGGGTGTGTATGAGGGGGATGAACTTTAAGGCAGTGTTATAGTAGATGAAGTTGAGATGGGAGGTATGATACAGAGAGAAGAATTTGACAGAGCCTTCAAGGACCTAAGTAGAAACAAGGCCTCAGGAGTAGACGACTTTCCATCAGAACTACTGATAGCTTTGGGACAGCTAGCTGTGATAATACTCTTCCGTCTTGTATGTGAGATGTATGAGGCCAGTGAAATACCTTCAGACTTGAGGGAGAATGTAATAATTTCAATTGCAAGGAAAACAGGTGGTGACAGTTGGAAATATTACTGTGTAAAGGTGTACGGGTTGCACACAGCTGTATGGAATGTAGCACACACTCGCCAGCCAACCTGTCTGGAATGCTATCAATTTGCTTGGTCAGTACAGGTGCGTCCAGCCACAGTGCGACACAGGGAGTAAGCAGTATTCGGACAAGGCCATTTCTGTCCCAAAGTAACGTTCTCGAAGATGGCGGCAATGATGTCATCCAAGATGGCAGCTGTGACCTCATTCAAGATGGCGGATTTTGGCAGGAAGGTAGCTCACTTGGCCTACCTACACTAAACTAAGTCAACCGACCGCCACCTCTTCCTAAGAACTGGTGCCAAGTTTGAATTTGGGCAGTAAACAAAGGTCACTTGGGATTTCACTGCTAAGGTAAGAAAATGGCCCGAAAGAAAGGACACTTGTACTAATCTCAGTCGCCCGACCGCCACCTCCTCCTAAGATTCATGGGAAAAAAGCACATGGAGATAATTTATTATTTAACCAATTTCATGCAAATGTGCTCACCACGAGGTCCAGAGCCCAACTGCCTTAGTACACATTGCCACCAGCAGAGGGCACTCTCATCTGTGATGTAATCCAAGAGGGCGGCACCTGATGTGTTTACGACGAGGTCCAGAGTCCAACTGACTTAGTACATTCCATCGCCGCCAGAGGGCGGTACCATGATGTCAGGTGATGATGCAAATACCGTATTCCAAGATGGAGGCATCCAGTGTGTTTACCACGAGATCTGGATTCCAACTGACTTAGTACATATCGCCACCACCAGAGGGCGCTACCGTGATATCAGGTGATGACACAAGTACCATTATCCAAGATGGAGGTATACGTGTTCACCACGAGGCCTAGTACATATTGATACCACCAGAGAGTGCTACTGTGGACTTGGAATGAATTTTCGCGAATGCCACACCCATCTGGACTTGGAAGGAAATAGTTAAAGTCTCCACCACGGCCCTCAACCGACCGCCACGTCCCCTTATCGACCAATGTTGTCGGGCTGGCCTACACTAACATGTACTAAAGTGTACTAACGTACACAGCACATGACGTCATCCAAGATGGTGGGAAAACGACTCTGCCTATCATGGACGTAAGTCTTTATTATTTTTCAAGCAATGTGTCGACCACGAGATCTAGACTCCAACTGACCTAGTACACATTACTCCCACCAGAGGGTATTGTCATCCCTCCTGTGACCAAATCCCAGATTCTGGCCTGTAGGGGGAAAATGGCGGGAAAATGACTCAGCCTGCGCTGAGCTGCTGTATAGAGTAAGGAAGGAGTGCACTCTATTTATTTTGAAACAATTTATTTAGTGAATGAGTATATTTATCACACTGACACAAAACACTAGCCCTGACGTGCTTGGGGTCACAATACACAGTCTGCAGACACACAAACAACTCCTAGTTTTACGAAATAATTTCAGTACAGACCTGTAATCTGTTCCTAAATAATGCAGTACACGGAAGTGCAGACACGAAATCAACTCTTAAACTGTCCAAATAACGCATAGCACAGCCTACAGGCCTGCTCGCAAAATAATGCAACAGACACGCATTCAACGAGCGCCACAGCCCCCGCGAAGTGACGCAGCCGTCAATTGTCAAAGCAAACACAGACATCCGTTCAGGATCGCATGCACCGTCACAGCAACGACCCACCGCCGGACGCAGGGGAAAGTTGTCTCTGTCTCCGAGTATACAGTCACGGTTATACCGACGTCACAGAACTCCAAGGCGCATTCACGTCTGTCTCATACTCGAGACGCCTCAAGGCATCACTTGTCTTACCAGTGATGACAGAATAGCACAGGCTGCTTTCCCCTTAGCGTTTGTAATGGACCATGTGTGACGCGTTCCGCCGTGCGTACCCGCCCCAACGTTGCTCACATTTCGCCTCACCACGAAATGTCCGTGTGGCTACTCGCCATCTAAAATGTTCTCAATGTTATTCTTACGTCACATGGCTTTATAAAAGAACAGAGAGGTCGACCTCTCGGGAATTGTACAGTGTCCCATAAATCCTTAACGCTCGCTTTCTTGATGTCTCAGCTTGTATGCACGAAAATTCTTACCCTAACAGAAACTGTTTACGAAACTAAGCCGAATGGAGTCTTCCTTGCGGACCTAACGTGCTACACTTCTGCTCTCAACATACGCAAATGGTCTCACTGCTATGTAGAGGCTCCTATATCCCAGCCCAAAGGATGTGAATGAATCGAGCATTAAGATTGGCGCTTATGGAATTTGCCCATCGAATTACTGATGCCGCCGGTATCAAAGCACTGTCTGCCTTTTGTTTCTTGGACTTTCAGCGGTAAAATTATTTTGCACAGATCGCTAAAGTGCATTGACAGTTAAACCCATAAAGTTGTCTATAGATCATCAAATGCATACCAGACTCACAAGGATACTGAAAGCCAGGAACATATCTACCAGTGTAACTACACTTAAATATCACGATTGCTGCTACAGTCTGACGTCGATAAGTCTACAGTTAATGTCTACTCTTGACAGCGGTGCTTCTGGAACCAATTTCATTATCTATAGCGCACGTAATTTTCCACATAAAAAATCTCTCGCTGTTATCCATGTGCTGAATCTATATGTCCCTCATGATAGAACACACAGTCATCCTCTCTAGTCATGCCACGACATAAACCATACTAGCTTTACAATGCAATATACACACGTTTTACACAAGATAAGCCACAGTTTTACAATACAATATATACACATTTTACACAAACAGTGCAGTTATCTTTTATATCTGTACAGCACCTGAAAAAATTATGGTATGCCTGCACTCACACAGGCTATGTGTCACCATGCTCTCCAGTCCTAGGAAAGCACTGTCAGCCTTTTCTTTCTTTCTACAGACATGACATTCAGCGCCATACAAAATCATACCTTTTACATCAGAGCACCCTCAGCGAACCGAAGTCGCTCCCAGAACTCTTCTACAAATTCGATATCGTTTCCTCTCAGCACAAACGCGTTACTCTTTCTGCTCCTTGCTTGCTGGTTTTCTACAGACATCTTCAGACTCGGGGGTTAGAAGAACACACGTATTCTCGCCATAATATTATACCATTTTCGCGGTACTTCTCGATATCAAGCAGTTGGCGGCATCCTACCGATCGCTAGAGCAACATAATTCCCAAGATATAGACGAAATTATTTATCTATAAACTCCAAACTTTAGCGAGGTGCAGCGTGCTGTAAACCATTGAGTAGCTAGAAACAAATAGAGGAAACTGATATTTCCACTCTCGAATACTGAAGTAGGTGATGTAACATATTCCAAATCACCCGTATAATTTACAAGCCAACTAAGCTCTTTCCGATGTTTAGAGAACAGGCAAATGTGTCTTCCACACACCACAATCGATCTTCTCTCAGCTAAATAAAGGCACGAAATGTGCAGAAGCAGTCAACTGAACAATTTACATGGGAGGGAATAACGGTTCAGCGCTAACGCACAATCAAATTTCCCCTTGATCACAAAAGCCGCCCAACACATACTAAGTATTAGTTCGCTATTTGGTCGTCTAGACGAGGGCAAAGTTAACTTAGATACATTCCTACACTCCAACAGGCCTCTGCATTCGGACAGCTGCTGCCGTTAACAGGAAACGTGAATCTTTCCCACTACAGGCCATGCATACACGGAATTATTCCAGAAAACCGGTCACATATATCTTCTATCATTATACTTTCAATTAAATGTTAGGATCGCGGTCTCAACTGAACGGCATTCGACAATGAGCGAAGTATCGGAAATACACCCTGCTGTCGGCAGTGGCTCTGGAAATAGAAATATCACTACCTTTGTTATGACTTGACATATTCTTCCCTTTGCTATCACAGTATTTCAAGTCAAATCCATATCTCCTTACGACTGGACATAGTCATTTCCGTTCCACAAACACATACTGTATAAACCTGATGCTCAAATGCGAACATATCACGCACCCACCACTACTACTAAGTATAATACTTCGTCAATAAATGATTGCCTACGATACGAAATAATACTGACCAAAAATCAACGACGGCTGGGCATGCCTCTTGTGTTTTTCGTGCAAGTGCTACCACTGTGTCTTAGAAACAGAGACGTAATTGGCCAGATGTTAAGGAAAAACCCGATCGCAGCAACTACTGTATATTACTCTCACAAGCGATCTTCGTTGTACAGGTGCACACAAGCATCCAGGTTAAGGGGACCACACTGTGGTTCAGGTCGAAAAAAATCGATTTTCGGTTTTCATCATATTTCGATATATTAGGTTTTATTTAAGTACTCTGAAAAGGATTTTGCTGAAAATTTTTTTTTTCGAGCATTTTCCTTCCACATGATTTTATGTGCCACGCCCACTTTTCTGTCACCCACTTTTCTGCATATATTTTAGATCTTTATATCCCCTACGTTGCACATTAGGGGCTTTTTTTTTTTTACTCCCGTGTGTGTTGGCTGTCCTTGGAATGCAATGTTCGCTATTCTTTTGTTTCTGCTGTTTGTAAACAACATGCCTTCAAACATGCGGTTAGTTTTGTTCAAGTGTGATTGTGAGCAGTTGTTATACTTACATTTGCAGTGCTTGTTTACATGTGTTTTGTTGTCTTTATTGAAGATGACGAAACGTAAAGGCATTTTCAAGAAACGACAATTTAGAGAAAACAAGTATAGAAAGCTTTCTGTACAAGAGGTTATGTCACCTGGTAACGACGTTTCTAATCGTAATTCTTCAACAAGTGCATCATCAAAGAAGCTCTCACCATTTCAAGAGAGTTACAACGAATTTACTGTAAGTGACAAGGGTTGCAGTAACATTATTATAAATTTGAGAATATTACCAGATGTAGTTTCTAAATTTGTACAATATAGACAGTGTGGTGAGTCACAGAGTGTGAAAATTTGTGAAAGTGCCAGGGAGAAAAGGCTTAGCAATTGCTTTGGGTTTAATTTGCACTAAATGCTCAGTTATGATTTCATTTATGAGTTCTTCAAAACCAGATGCAAGTGGCCCTTATGAAATCAATACTAGATCAGTTTATGCCTTACGATCCATTGGCAAGGGCATGGCTGCAGGGAGAACATTTTGTTCAGTGATGAACTTACATCAACCACCAGATAAATTTGAAAAACTGACTGCAATATTAGAGAAAGCTGTATGTGAGGTCATTGAGGAAAGCATGAAATTGGCTGCTAGGGGAGCAGTGGAAGAAAATGATGAATCTTCGGATATTGCAGTTGCACTTGATGGAAATTGGCAGAAAAGTGGACATACTTATCTGAATGGAGTAGTGACTGCCACAAGTGTAGACATCGGTAAAGTGTTAGATGTGGAGATAATGTCTAAATATTGCAAATGTTGTAAAGTCAATGAACATAAAGAACACAACTGTGTGGCTAATTTTAGAGGAACAAGTGGTGGTATGGAAGTTCATGGATGACAACAAATATTTCATCACTCCAAAGAAACAAGAGGTATACGGTACACCAAATATCTGGGAGATGGTAACAGGGAGGCATACAACAATGTGGTGAACTCTAAGCCATATGGAGATGCCATTATTAGCACAATAGAATGTGTAGGCCACGTTTGGGAATAAGGCTGAGAAAACTAACTGTTGATATGAGAGGAAAAAAATTAGAAGATGGAAAATTGTTGACTGAATGGGGTCGGTTAACTAAAACTGAAATAGAAAACTTGCAGGTATACTATGGGCAGGCAATTAGAAGATATAAAGAAAATCTGGAGGCAATGAAGAGAGATGTATGGGCCATATTCTTCCATAAGTCCTCTACTGATGGTAAGCCATGTCATGAATTGTGCCCATCAGGAGAAAATTTGTGGTGCAAATACAATAGGGCTCAGGCACCTGGAGAATCTTATTCTCACTAACATTCTCTTCCTGCTGCTGTTATTACAGCAATTAAACCTATTGTCAGAGACTTGGCTCATCTTGACCTTCTAAGGAAATGTCTGCTTGGGCAGACACAGAACCTAAATGAATGTTTCAACAGCATAATTTGGAACCGCCTTCCTAAAACTGTGTTTGTAGCCATGCATACAATGAAACTAAGAGTTCATGATGCTGTTAATACATGCAATTGTGGTAATATTGGAAAGTGTTGGGTACGGAAAAAGTTGGAATTAATCGTGGTGAAAATATGATCACTGGGCTGCAACACTGTGATAAAATGAGGATAGCCGATGCAGACAGGACTATGTCTAATATGGCCAAGAAAGCAAGACAGACATCCAGGAAGATGAAAAAGAAGCTGGAAGACATACTAGAGGCCAAAGAAGGGCCATCATATGCACCAGGACAGTTTTAATTAACTGTAAGTAACAAATTTCAAAAGTTTTTTCTTTAAAGTCAATTTCCCACAAACTAAAATTTTCAGTACATATATCCCATTATATCAGAAAATACCATAGATAAAAGAATGAAATTTTCAGAGACTCTGCATAGTATAAAAAGCCACCTCTGGTACTACATTCATTAATATTCCCCCATTAGGAAGTTCACAAAAAAATTTTTATGCAGAAAAAAACTTTATATTTTTTGTTATTAAATTTACAATAGTATTTCTTAAAAACTATAAAATGGATATAGTAGATGGAGCTTTCCGAGGCCTCACCCATCTCGAGATGCGTCCATGTCGAGGAGCTTAGCCCTCCTTATCGATGTATAGTAACAGATTTCAAAGTGCCATGATGTAATAGCAGACAGTTAAGAAGAACAAGAAAGGAATGATTTTTATAGGCGATGGAGTTCCAACGGCTGGAGTTCGACGCATTTTCATATAAATCAACCAAGCTATCAACTCTAAAGTATTGTCCTAGGGTCTAGGCTCGGTACATGGAAGGTATTGGTAAGAGAGAACATAAACACACGCACTCCTAAGGCTACAACGTTCTGCACATAAAACGGGCCTAAAATGTTAGATCACCTGCGTTTCCGACCTATCAGACGTATCGAATGTAGCGTTGTTAATATTCCCTTGTGAGAAATACATTTCAAGTGCATGACATACATCCTCCTTCCCAGTTTCTCTACGAAAAACTATGTTATCGAACCGTAAAACACTTGCTCTGCGCGATACGAGCACGATATAGCTTTCTGGAGACGTAAAATGTCCGTCCACTGTTCACATCCGAATACCATTCAGAAATTATACAATGCCTTCATCAGACCTATATAAAATGATCGTTTGTAGCGGGGCATACATCCTACAAGGAAACAAATAAACGCATAGCAGCAGCGTCCGACATGTGAAAATTACAAATAATTCCATCACTAACTCTGTCAACAGCACATCTGTTGGGCAAATGTGTACACGGGGATTGCAACGTCGCACAAGCTCCTATCGCTAACTTATTTATGACGCTGAAGTCTCGATTTTACACCGAAGATGCGATAGGGGGGATGGAATACATCACATCAATCAAAATTCCTTTAGAGGAATGTGTCAAGTTTCATCACACATGAGATGGAAGTCCTCTGATGACCGACAGGCTTACCGTTAAAGATCGCAAGTAGACCGTGCTTTAAGCCGCATACAGAACACGTGGCTTTATACGAGTAGAACGCAGGCTATGTCATGCTCCTGATGCATCCGGACAGAACACTCGAAAAAAATTGACCTCCAGCAACTTCTCCTTCTCCAAAATGAGTCAACCATTAAATCGTACATCGTTACAGCTCTATCTCAATCGATCACCCCGTCCACTCTCTGTTATCCTTTAACGCAGATGCAAATAAGTTTAGAGGTGAATGGTTCTTTGTCCTCCTGAAAAGCATCAGATACAATAGTCAAATCGCGTATATCACTGATACCTCAACATACATACAGTATAATACTGCCTCGACGGAAAAAAATTGACTACCTCCCTGATTCCCTTCGTTTCGATGTCAACGATTTCCCAGATTCCTCCTGTTGCCGCATACTTGCTCCCATGTACAAATTGTTCCAGGAGATACTCAAGTACTTCCTCAATTTCACAGCATTTCGGTGTATATTTCGTCAGTTTATACCTATTGCCTCGTAATTTTTCGTAATTCTATCGGTTTTAGGTCACATCTGCCCATGAGATCACGACATAATATCTCGTTCTGTGTTTTAAAATTGCCTGTAAATGTAGCACAGCTGCCAACACCTAGCCCAAATGCACTGATCGGGAGGCGAATATAACACTGTACTCGACTGACTCCAGTCACCTCCACATTCGGAGAGCGTTTTCCCTGTTTTCTGTATGTCTGTGTATATGCACGCCTCGCGGAAGGCTCCTTTCGTTCGAATGCCATTCATGTAAATTGTGTAAAGTCATTTCTGGGTAGATTTCCTGTAGTATCGCAAGACGACGAGGACCGACCGAAAGGCAGACCTGCTGTACTCAAACCCAAGAAGTGAGAATCGCGAGGTCACAGTCCATACTTCGAGGCCGAGGCAGGGCCACGTTCCGAGCGATCCTGTTCCAGACACCCCTACAATTTGCGTAAACGTGTGTGGAGTGTGAGAGTGCAATGCATGTATTTAATTCAGTCATGTGCTTATGTGAATGTGTTGTGAAGACTTAGTATTCAAGCTATCACATGAGTACACAAGTGAAGCTAAACCTTTTATTCCACTAGTTACCACAAGAAACTCATTTATTTTATGTTCATTGTTAACTCGAGTATTTAGAACTAATTAACCATGTTCATTTTTATTCTAATGTTTGCTAAGATAGCGTATTCTACTAATGCTGTAGCAATTGTACCACAGAGTATAGGTGTTTTGTTTGAACCTCGATCAGACATGGTAGTTTCAACAACTAATGCAAAACTTGTCCTCAAGTACAATCTGAGTGAAATACAGCAACAGTTCAATTCTGTAAAGAAGCAAATTGATCTAATTCGTTCTGTCAAGGGTAATGATACAATTTTGGAAATGGGTACATCTTGCTATAATAACTGGATTACAGCCAAAATGCAGGTAGAGTCGACATTTGCTAATTATGAACAAGAGATTTACTGCTTTTTAAAGCTTTTGCCACACAAAATTTTAAACAGGTGTAAACATGCCTGGTTTGATTTTGGTACTTTAACTAGTCGAGATCTACTGGAAGTTAAAGGCAAAATATTAGCTCTTGAACAGCAGTCTGGTACGGATTCAACTAACCTCCATAATGAAATTATCATGTTAAAGAATGTGCAAAGAACCATTACTAACCGCACAGTTTTCCTTGAACAGATTGTACAGCAATTTATCTCACATTTCCACGTAATTCGTAATGAAACGAAAGCAAATATCCAATAACTTATTCCAAGGATTAAATGATGTGAGTGTACACTTAGATTTAAACACTCTTTTGTTAAGGATTACTGATAGTCTATCAAATGCTAGAATTTATGCCCTTAACTTAAGTACAGCCTTAGAAAGTAGTTCAAATGACTGTTTGAGCACTGTACTACTACATCCAGAACAATTTTTACAGATCCGAGTTGAGCGAAAACTAGATGCAATCTATACTATGATTTACCCTGTTAACTCTTATAGTTTATACTATTACTATAAATTAACCACCACACACTCTTTAAAGATTGAAGATGAATTAACTGCTATTGTTTCTATACCCTCTGCTAGATCACAGCATAATTTTGAAATGTATAAGATTTATACTTGAGCTGTGAAATGGAGACAGGCAGGTATTCATGTAAAGTACGTACTGAATATCTACTGACCAGCAAGGATCAAAGACATTTTGTGTCCCTAAATGAAAATGATTTGCATATGTGCAAACGTAGTCATAAGTTAATTTGCCCTGAATCGGCAGTATTCTTGGATAGTAGAGTGTACAGCTGTGAGAAAGAATTGTTTATGAATCATCCCCCAAGAAATGATTGCCCTAGAACTTTAACGGATATTTATCATCCATTTCTTAAACGATGTTCTGAAGGTATAATTTCTCATTTAACTCTACCCTTGACGTCACATTTACATGTAAAAATTATGATACATCTGAGCTACCCTTTACACTCAAATTGAATAACAGTGGATTAATCTTGAATGCCACACATTGTGATTTATCATGTGAACTATTTGATATGCCTAGTGTATTGCCAACTACATTTCATGCAACTGGACATTTGCCATTAACGAGAATATTATCTGTTTATTACAATGATTCAACATATTAACATGTGGAAAATTCCTTATCAAGTTTTTCTGAAGATAATAATTTAATTAAGGAGATACATGAAAATTTAATTCCTTCCAATAATGAGTTAAACTTCATTGAAGCAGCAAATAGAATTAAGTCCTTCGATTCATCCAGTAATGTTAATGCATACTTGATTGTCAGTATTGTATTTTAATTGCTTTTATTAATTTGTCATGTATGAAATTGTCATCCTGAAGGCACACTTCTCTGTACTGAATGTTACTGTGTCTCCAAATGAAATACACGTTGCAATGCCTTCTGATGCCACAAATAGCGGAAATAGATTCATAACCCCCAGGAGGTCGTTTTGATCCCCCTATGGTTACTCTTTTTCTCTGGGGAGAGTGATGTAAGGGTCTACGGGTTGCACGCAGCTGTACAGTACATAACACGCACTCGCCAGCCGATCTGTCTGGAATGCTGTCAATCTGCTTGGTCAGTACACGTGCGTCCGGCTGCAGTGCAACGCTGGAAGTAAGCCACTGGCTGGCATCCGCAGCGTGCCGTATTAACTAGCGCGGCCTCGGACGCGAATATGTCTCTTTTCTTAGCTCACTCACTATGAAGCCTTTCGATACGACCGTAATTAGGATGTCAGACACAGTGATGATGGCTGCATGTAGTGTGCGTGTTTTATGATCACCCTTTGTTAATAAAATTGTTTAAACTTACTTCTCAGTGTTCGCATATTGCCGTACCTCAAGGACCCACCACTTACCAATCCTCACAAATATTTTGTCTAATTATCATCTGGGACAACAACACAAACAATTTCGTTATAAGTGAACTATCAGTTAAGTCGTGGTTGCAAAATGTTTATACTAATTCTCAAAAAAAGAACTGGTAGAAATCAGCCTTGAGGAAGATCAGTTTGGATTCTGGAGAAATGCAGGAATACACAAGGCAATACTGATCCTACGACATATCCTAAAAAAAGGGTTAAGGAAAGAGAAACCTACATTTATAGCATTTGTAGACTTAGAGAAAGAGTTTGACAATGTTGATTGGAACAATCTTTGAAATTCTGAAGGCAGCAGACGTCAAATACAGGGAGCAGAAGGGTATTTACAACTTGTACAGAAACCAGATAGCAGTTATAAGAGTTGAGGAGCAGAAAAGGAAAGCGTTGGTTGAGAAGGGAGTGAGACATAGTTGTAGTGTATCCCTAATGTTATTCAATCTGTACACTGAACGAGATGTAAAGGACACTAAAGAAAGCTTTTGAGCAGGAATCAAATTTGAGGGAGACGAAATAAAACCTTTGAGGCTTTCCAGTGACATCGTGATACTGTCAGAGACAGCAAAGGACTTGGAAGAACAGTTGAACGAAATGGGAAGTGTCTTGGAAAGAGGATGTAAGATGAACATCAACAAAAGGAGAGAGGATATAAAATGTAGACTGGCAATGGGAAGAAAACCGTTTCTGAAGAAGAGAAATTTGTTGCCATAGAATACAGGCTCAAGTATTAAGAAGTCTTTTCTGAAGGAATCTGTCTGGAGTGTAGATATGTATGAAAGTGAAAAATGAACGATAAACAGTTTAGACAAATAGAGAATAGAAGGTTTTGAAATGTGTTGTTCTCTATTCTACCTGGCTAATAAAAATATACATTGTTTAGCGACCTTAATTTTTATTGTATTTTCCAGTTCCCTCACATTTACCAAATGAATGGATTTATAGGGACACATAATAAATGCATATACTTTATAATGAACAACCACAAGATATACATCTGTAGATATTAATGAGCTAAAGACAACAGGAAGCATCAAAGACACGCTGCACTTATCACATATCGATTGGTCGATATCATTCCCATGTAGCCCTCCCTAAAAAGCAGAGCGCCAAAGACGAGAGAGAATTTGAATTTGACCTTATAGCCACCTCATGTGTAGGCGGCTGGGTGTGGTGGACACGCAATTTCATTTGATGACATCTGATTCCCTAGAGTAGTGGTTGGGGGAGGTGCCATCGGTAGGAGATAGTGGGATAGGGCTGCGATGCACTGGTTTGTCTTTTGTTGTCTTGGTGCTGTCAGAAGTCAGTGGTAGTTGTTCTAGTATGATCTGACTGGTGCACAATGAAACCAGCTGACCAGGGCTGATACAGATATGGCGCACGGCATGGTTGTGTGCGTGGCAACACCCTGCGGCCTTAAGTGCCACTGTTTGTCTGTATATGCTGTTGAGTGCCCAGTACTGCTGTATTGTGGAGACATCCTAAACTGCTCTAATGTTTTGTGGGGTGCCTTTAGTATGCAGTCTGCTGCTATCAGGGTATTTTCTAACACGGTTTTCTCTTTAACTTGATAGTTTCATCCTTGATTGTTTCGTAATCCTATTCCATATTATGGAGGTTGTGTACCAAGTTGCGAAGTTCATCGTTTGAAACAGAAGTACCCTGTGGCTTGTATATGTTGTCGAATGACCCTTTACACCATGAATAGCGCGGCCATCGGCAGAACATATCAGTCAAGCGTTCTGTAAATCCATGGCCAAAGGTGCAGACAAGAAAAAATCAACACCCAAATGGGGCTGAGCAAAGTCATTTAACACGAATGACTACTTGCAACAATCGGCGAGACCGATTTCAAACACTAACGTCTTGGAATTGTTGAGTGGCATCAGGGCAGTGTGATGCCAGTAGCATACAGACGTCTGATCGTGTACCTACTAAAAAAAAAAAAAAACCACTAAGCCTGAAGAGTAGTCAGTGAGAACAGCTACTGTGATCTAGTGGAGTGTTGTATGTTGGAGGCGACTGTGTTGTACTGCAGATTACAGCACAATAATTACTTCTATGAGGCTTGTGAATCATAGAGCAGCGACAGGTGTTCTGTGGTAGGTATTTTTGGCGTTTGGGTGCGAATACTGTTTCTTGCACTTCGAAGTCTTAAACCTTCCAGACCCTCTGGCTACAATTTTTGGACATTAACTTCTACAGTCTCAGCTGTAACACAAGTATTTTTTTCCAGTGGAAACCTGAGGTACACATTTGTGAATGTTCAAACTTTTCACTATCCACACGTGCAGCCAACTGTTGGGCATCGCTATGAAAATATCAGCAAGTCAATGTAGCAGTGTGCAGCAGCTCATGACCACCAGAATCAAGCATGTAGTTCCACTGTATAATTTAATTCCACAGTTGTTGTTTTGCACAGTAATTATTGAATGATCATTTGACTATTCATTACAATGGAGAATATTTCGTAATTAGTTATTTTAGTCCTCAAAATGAAGCCAAGTGTACAAAGTATGTTTCGAAACTGGATACATATTTTTGTATTAACCTAGGATCTAAGATCATTTAAAAAATTACCTAAGAACATTAAGACATGAAGAAAAATTTTCCTTCCTCCAGAAAAAAATCCTGGTCTGAAAGTATTAAAACCAAAATATCTGTGCAGCCAGAAATTAATTGACCGAGGTCGCTTATTATTGCGAGACTGATGTGGAATGCCTTGTTGCGTATGTGGACCATGTGCTGCTGCAGTCCGTAGGTGCAATGTTTCTAACGGCTTAAACAGCTTCTCGATGGTTGCGCAAAGAGTTCGTAGTCCTCGTGAACGCTCGACAAACTTCAGGCGAAGGCGGCGTTGCAGCAAAGCAGCCGGTGCATGGGGGGATTGCTCTGGAATGGCTCGGCTGTCTTGGGTAGAAGCGAAAGCTGTCGTGGCGGCCACCGACGCGTGTGAGACGAGAAAGTTGCGCACTCTGTCAGCAACTACATCCATAATGACTAGTGGCTGATTTAAAAATTTTGCGCCCCTAGGCACACTATATAATAGGCATCCCCCCCCCCCACAAAAAAAAACGTTTTAAATAATAACTATTACCCGATTACTTCAGAATTGCTGTTTTGGGTGGGAGCGCTATGTGCTGTTTCAGTTCTCTGCTATTCTTTGTTCTGAAGGACACGTCAGCGGTCTAGTCGCTCTCAATCAAAATGTAATATAGTTCCTGAACAGTACTTGGTGTACGGCAGCGGCTAAAACGAACTTCAAGCTGCATTGTGTGAACACATTCTTCTGTCGAAAGACAACAGAAACGAACCCATGAAAATTAATTTTTCTTTCATGGCCTAAAACTTCAGCAGAGCGTATCGGAGACAATGGATTTGTGTTATACATTCACTTTTAATATGTTCTTTTACACGAAACCGTTGAAAATGAAAATAAAAAAGTTTTGTTACGATCTAAAAATTGAAGTGAACGTGTAATACATTAGAAATTAATACGTACTTTTACAGAGATGCGTTCAAAATTAAAATTAAACTGTCGTTTTACGATCTAATAACTTGAATGTGTAGCAGATAAAAAAACACGTTCGGTATTAATACGTGAATCTATAGGAAAGCGTAAGAAATGAAAATGATGTTGAGATTTCGGTGGACGAATTAATAACTAAATACAGACGAATAAACACAGAACTGGATTTGCTATTACATATTTTTACAGTCTAGTGTGGAAAAATAAAATTTGTTTTATATTCTAATAGTTAACGTGTAAAGCATTAGCGTCTTTGTAGCTAGATGCTGCATAATAAGTGTACACAATACCTTTAATCCACGTAAGGGCTGAACAATTTTGTACTGCAGCTACTGTTCTCACAATAGCTCTTTCTAATGGCATTAGCAAAGTTATTATGTGTTTATCGACAGAACTGAACTACGTTATTTATTAACACTTTTTCATCTGAGCGTGCTCTCCGATAACGTGTACTTCCGCGATAACTATACATTTCAGCAGACGCCAAGAATACGCATCAGTTGTAATATACTACAGTATCAGTATGACATGACTGTAGAGCGCCGAGCGGCCTGGGTCGTTCGGGTATTGTTTAATATTGTCGGGCGCCTTCGGTCACGTCTTCACGTAAACGAGGTTTAGTTCCCGTTCTGCTATCGGCAATTGTAAAACAAACAGGTAATACGTAGTTTGTAATTCCAATGAATGTGTTCTAAGTTATAACAAAAATCACATTATAAACATAAATTTTAAAAACTGATATGAGTAAATAAACAAATTCACCAGTCAGCAAAGTTTGCGTCTGGCTTTGACGGCAGAAAACTCGTTGATCATATCTTCATAGTTCAGATGGTTATCAATTTGGAGGTCGGCCTCGATATGAAGAATGGACAAGGCGTTCAGACAACGTAGAACGTAGGTCCTATTTCAGTCTTTTAAGAGTCGAAAACAAGCGTTCTGCTGAACAGTTTTAAGAGACATACATAGAAATGTTCTAAGAGCAATGTCAACATTCGGAAACACGAACTGAAACCTCTCTTTTCGTAAAAATTTACTCATTTCGACTGGTATACCACTTATCTCAGAAAGTACACATTCACCAAGGAAGGAATGCTCTAAATGTGTGCCAGAGGACGGTTGGAGTTTTGCTGCACGTTTAGCAATATCGTCAGGTGAACTGTTTTTAAGGTTACTGAAAACTGTGAAGGAGTCCAACAGTGTTCTATAGCTTTCCTTCCTCCTCACTAATTCGGCGTACAAGTTGTCGAGTACTGGGAGAAATGTTTCGACTAGAAATCTTTCCCGTCGAGTCAGAAAAACATCTTCAGAGTCCGCTTCTTCATCATCATGAAGTTTGTGTTTTCGTGATCTTTCATAGGTGTATTTATAGTCTATATCAGCCACAATCTCCGTGGATTTATTTTCATAATAGTGGAACATGCCACGAATAGATACAATAAACCCTACAATATAGTTCATGCACTATTTTAGTATCAATATTTACACTTCGCAATTTCGGATTTACACTATCAAATCTCAGGAGTATGTCCTTCCAAACTCTCATCATTAATACTGTTTCTAGTCTGCTGAGCTCATTCAATAATCTGAAGCCTCATTTCGCGCAAGTGCTTTTTCAAACGTATTATTGGCAGTATGTGTGATGGCATTGATAACGCCCGCATATAGACTTACACACGCTTCCTCTCTTGCTGACCAACGTGTTTTTGATAAACTTTTTACCGTATTGCTTCCTAGTTTCATGAAAGAAAGAAGTTTATCCCAGCGCTGTGTAGAAGCAGGGAAAAAATTATTAAGTTTTTGCACTTCATTGAAAAATGAACACGCTTCCCGACAACAGCTTGCAGCTCTAGTGCCGGCTAAATTCAAAGAATGTGCTCCACAATGCACTTCGGAATTCGTTCTTTAATGCGCGCCTGTAAACCAATGTAGGTTCCTGACATATTGCTTGAGTTGTCATATGACTGGCCCTACAGTCAGTAATATCAGTGGAATTTGTAGACAGGATTTTTTGTATGACCTCAGCTAAGTTTTCAGACTTGTGTCCCGTGTTTGGTAAAAACAGAAGGAAACGTTCAACAGGTACACCAATCTCGTTCATATATCTTAATATGGAAGATAATTGATCAATCTGTAAAATGTCCACAGTAGAATTTACTATTATAGAGACATATTTGGTCTATTTTATTTCACTTATGATAATTCTTTCTATTCGTTCAGAAAAAAGCTCTATTATTTTATCACAGATTGTTGAAGAAAGATAACTTGTACGTCCCTGCCCTGGATTTCCATATCGTTCAATGTGTTCTGCGAGAAAAGGGTCAAACTCGGCTATAAGTTCAAGAGACATCATAAATTAACCATTATGTAATGAATGGAATCTTTCAACGTGTCCACGTAGGGTAAGTCCACGACTTGTTAGCTTCTTCACTACTGAAAACACCCTTTTCAACTCACTGCGCCAGTACATTTTTTCTGTCTCAACATATGACTCGAAATGGTTTTATATTGTTCCAAGTGACTTTTTTCTTGTTAAGAGTGATAACTCAGAATTTGTGTGTTCAAGTGACTTCTCATGATGAGATGAAATATTAGAAATATTTTTACAATCTGCAATACCATTAGTAGCAATTATCTCCAAACAATTTACATAGCGCACAAAAAACAGCACCGGTGCTACAGGAGTATACTAGAAAATCACGCAAAGTTGATTCACCATTTAAAAGTTTATGGTAAAATACATTTTTGTTCAATCATCTGGTTTTATCGCCTATTGATCTTCTTTAAGTAGAAATATCACCGTTATAATTTTGATTAATGCCACATTGTAAGAGACTCGATTGTTGATTCATTGACACACCATTCTGCAGGATCATCACTAACGAGATTATTTCTTTTTGTAATGTCTGACTCGACACTTAGTTTTTCGTGAAATTCGACATCAGGAACAATTTGCTTTTCTTCATTTTTAACTTTCGTTTAGTCTGTATTTACTTCTTTTACAATAGCTGCAGTGCAAGAAATACCATCCGTACCAATTGACCTCGAAGTCGAGCCAGCAAAATTTTTTGCGAAAAATTTATCTAATCTGCCAAGAGTTTTTAGAACATTGGCTTCTCGTTCTCGTCTTTGATAATTTCAGAAATGCCGCCCCACAGCACGTTTGCTTTTTTCACTGTTATTCATGTTAAGGCACTTGCAAAACAGTCAACCGACAGTCAAAACAAAAGAAAAAATTAGTAATAGGAAAGAAAGAAAGACTGTATCCAGTTCAAATCGTACTACACCGCACATGATCACAAAGCCTTTAACTTTAAACACGGCACACAAGCACAGAGATTTTTCCTTTAAACAAGGAGCGATGAACTGACCAACTCGGATTACTCGACGTAACTGTGCTATGAAAGAACGACAATGCAGACTAATTTAATTTCATTGTAGCTTGTTTCTCTGTTGTCAGTGAACAGAAGCAGCACATCTGCCGGCTGGAATTCGTCTCGTGAAGAAAACGGGACAGACACTTTTGTGGCTTCTGTTTCCCGTGTCGCCGGAATTTTAGGTGGGACGCAAATATGTTCTGACTATTCTTGACGCTGTCTTCCTAATTTAAAAGGCAAATAATTTTTGCCATTTCTTGCAGTGAGGTGTGTTGGGTCGACTCTTATCCCACTTATTCTTATTACATTTTAGCGGTTTCTGTGGGCAGAGAAGACAGACTACAAAGTTTAAGTAGTCTTTGTTGGCGGCTGATGTGGTGTGTTGTCATTTGTGTGAACACTGCTGTTATGTCTACACCCAAATGCACCTTTTGTTCCAATATAAAATAAAAGTAGCCTTTCCTCGAAGAACAATAGCTCAGTTAAGAAGTTCAATATAAAATTTGCAGTGCCACATACTATTCGATTGCTCAGAGTGGTAATTTTGATTCGTGCAGCGTGGAGCACTTTAAATGAGACAAACGAAAGTTGGTTTCTTCTTTTTTCGCCAAAAAAGGTAACTAAGTAAATAAATAAATAATCTTTTTAAACTGTTGTGACATTTCCAGTATCAATATGTTTTCTTAAATGGGTGTCATTAAATCAAAGCTCAGATTTTGAAGACCACAGAGCTACCACGTTAATTGCAGTAATTGACTTGATACTTCCCAATAATTTCTACAAGAAATTTCAGTAGAGCTGGGTTTTACATACTGAGGCCCACACATGTTACAGTATTTAAGAAACTGCTGATTAGTTTATCACAGCTTTTCAGGGGTCCCAGTATTTTCACGGGGGAAAATATGGTAGGATTAAGTAGAAGCCGACAACATTCACGGAATAATAACGTTTCCAACATTGTATTATGGAGTGCCATCCTGACAGCTTACTTCAAAATAGTTTGAATAATCATGAAGATGATACTAGACAGAAACCCAATGTTAAATTTCCATTTAGTCACCAAGTAAACTATGTATATTTAAAAGCTGTATTGTCGAATTTCGTTCTTAAGGCTTATTTAAACTAGCAAGTTGTTTAATAACATTAAAAATTTTTGTCGTTTGTAAGCACAGCTATTTTAAGAGGTAAAAGGTTAAAATGCGTACAGAGCAAAAAATGGCCATGCCTAGTGGGTCTATATGTAAATTGGCCACTGATAATGACTGCACTTCGTAAGCAGTTTAGGTTAGTTGAACTTGACGTGGCTTTTTTTTTTTTTTTTTTTTTTTACCAGATATGTGGTAGCAAATCGTCCGAAATGGCACTGGCATTCAGCGCAAACGTCTCCAGATCCTTGGGGCCTCTTGTGCTACAGGATTTGCATGATCCTTTGATACATTAGCTTTGTGCAGCGTCAGATCAGCGCCATCTTGAGAGAGTCGTAGGCACGCTGGAGATGGGGCATATCATGTCGGAAGTAGCCCGTTGGTCGAGAGTACAGGTTTCCAGAGGGAACTGTTCAAATCGTCGTTGGTTTGCTGTTATGTGAAAATTTTCTCCATTAATGCAAACCAAATTTCTTGTTGATTGTGCACAAAAGGGAGGGGCATATTTGCAAATGCGGCGTGGAAAGCTCAAGAGCCAAGGACCAGTGAGTTTTTTGGACTAGACTCAGTACCAGTGTGGGTAGAAGGACTGGGACCATGATCATGATTGGTTTAATTTCACTTAACACAATTGCATGGCTGTGCAAAACACTGTTCTGTGGTTGCATCACTGTAAACGATCGCATGACTGGCGCAGTTGTTACCTCGATATTTCGAGTCGAATTATGGTGCAGCGTGGAATCCAGTGGCTGAAGTGCAAGAGAATCTCGATCCCCTTGTTTATATCCTGCACGGAACCGTCGATGGCGTGCAGTACGTATGTGCAGTAGACTTGATGAACCATACCTGTGCGAATCGTGGGGGATAACCCTTGTAGGGACACTACAGTATACAAATAAAATGCATATACAAGACCAACAGTATGATAATCACACTTTATCAAGCACTTCCACAAAATACACTGAAGCGCCAAAGAAACTGGTACAGGGATGCCTATTCAAATACAGAGTTATGTAAACAGGCAGAATACGGCACTGCAATCGGCAACGCCTATGTAAGACAACAAGTATCTGGCACAGTTGTTACTACAGTCACTGCTGCTACAATGGCAGGTTGTCAAGATTTACGTGAGGTTGAAAGTTGTGTTGTAGTTCAGAGAGATGACACACAGCATTTCCGAGATAATGATGAAGTGGTGATTTTCCCATATAACCATTACATGAGTGTACCGTGAATATCAGGAATTCGGGAAACCATCAAATCTGTGACATCGTTGTGGGTAGAAAAAGATTCTGCAAGAACGGTACCAACTATGACACAAGAGAATCGTTCAACGTGACTTAAGTGCAACCATTCCGCAAATTGCTGCAGATTTCAATGCTGGGCCATTAACAAGCGACAGCATGCAAACTATTCAACGAAACATCATTGATATGTGCTTTTGGAGCCAAAGGCCCACTCGTGTACCATTGATGACTGCACGACACAAAGCCTTACACCTCGCCAGGACCCATCAACGCTGACGTTGAATTGTTGATGACTGGATACATGTTGTCTGGTTGGACGAGTCTCATTTCAAATTGTATCAAGTGGATGTTCGTGTACGGGTATGAAGACAACCTCATGAGTCCATGGACCCTGCATGTCAGCAGGGTACCGTTCAAGCTGGTGGAAGCCCTGTAATGATGTGGGGTGTGTGCAGTTGGAGTGATATGGGACCCCTGATATGTCTAGATATGACGCTGACAGGTGACACATACATAGGCATCCTGTCTGATCACCTGCATCCATTCATGTCCATTGTGCATTCCGACGGGCTTGGGCAAGTCCAGCAGGAAAATGCGACACCCCACACGTCCAGAATTGCTACAGAGTGGCTACAAGAACACTTTTCTGAGTTTAAACACTTCATCTGGCCACCAAACTCCCCAGACAAGAACATAATTGAGCATGTCTGGGACGCCTTGCAAAATGCTGTTTAGAAGACATCTCTACCCCCTTGTACTCTTACGGATTTATGGACAGCCTTGCGGGATTCATGGTGTCGACTCCCTTCAGCACTACTTCAGACGTTAGTCGAGTCCATGGCACATGGTGTTGCGGCACTTATGCGTGCTTACGGCGTCCCTACACGGTATTAGATGGGTGCACCAGTTTCTTTGGCTCTTTAGTGTACATACATGCGTAGAAATCAACAATCTGAAGGAGAACAGGAAACAAAAAACACACTGCACCTGTTACATATCGATTAGTCGATTATGTCAACCCCAAAGATTCAGTAAGTAAACTGCCCCTTTGCCGATGAGTCCAGAAATCAATCCACATTGTCATCTGAAAATCTTTGAGCAACAGTTGAGAAAAAAAATTGTTTTTATTTCCACCTATTTCTTGTAAATTTGTCGCTACATTAGTAGAATTGTTGCTTTTAAAGTTTGTGATAATTTGCTCTACATTATGCCCTTTTATGGCCTGGCTTCACATGTCTGCAACAAGCATATTTAGGCCAAACTTTGATTGCATCATATGTACTTTAAAACTTGGTTGTCACTTGTTGACTTTTTTGACCTTGCTGTGGGACTAGTGCTGACGACGAAGGCAGTTAATTTAATGGCCCTTTGCTACTCCTTTCACAAAACTCGGCTCACTAGACAAGATTTATGGAGCAGTAACAAGAGCTTTGTATTCTAGAGTCACTGTTGGTAACAAACTACACACCATATCAGTTTCTTCAGTCTTGGAGCAAAATACTTTCAGATTATTTATGAGCTTAAAAAATTTCAGTCAAAGATTTTAAAGGATGTCATCACTTGCATTAAACTTCATTGTTTGGAAGGGTCTGGGCGGTTTTTTTAGGTTAGAGGGTCTCAGGGAACCACTGAAGGGACATCCGTCAAGAAGTGGGCAGGTAAAACGCAGTAAGGTAGTTGTAGAAACGATTGGTATTGTAGTTGTAAATTGGCGTAGCTGTGTTGGGAAAGAACCAGAGCTCCAAGCCCTAATAGAAAGCACTGAAGCTCAAATAGTTGTAGGCACAGAGAGCTGGGCTAAAGCAGGAAATAAGATCAGCCGAAATTTTTTCAAACGATATAACAACATTCAGAAAGGATAGATTAAATAAATTTGGTGGTGGAGTATTTGTTGCCGTCAGAGGTAGTTTGACTTGTAGTGAAATTGAAGTAGATAGTTCGTGTGAAATAGTATGGGTGGAGGTTATACTTGACAATCGGATTAAACTATTAATTGGATCGTTTTACCGACCCCCGACTCAGAAGATGTAGTTGCTGGACAGTTCAAAGAATACTTGAGTCTCATTTCAAACAAGTACCCCGCTCATACAATTATAGTCGGTGGTGACTTTAATCAACACTCGATATGCTGGAAAAATTATACGTTTAAAGCCGGCGGTAGGCATAAAACGTCATCCGAAATTGTACTGAATGCTTTCTCAGAAAATTATTTTGAACAATTAGTTCATGAGCCCACTTGAAGTGTAAATGGTTGCGAAAGCATACTTGCCTTTTAGCAACAAATAATCCTGGACAAATAGTATTGTGACGAATACAGGGATTAGCGACCACAAGGCAGTTGCTGCTAGGCTGAATACTGTAACACCTACAACCATCAAAAATAAAAGCAAAGTATATCTATTTAAAAAAGCCGATAAAAATGCTCTTAACGCCTTTTTAAGAGACAGTCTTCTCTCATTCCAATCTGATCATGTAAGCATAGGAAAGTTGTGGAATAATTTCAAAGAGATACACTACTGGCCATTAAAATTGCTACACCAAGAAGAAATGCAGATGATAAATGGGCATTCATTGGACAAATATATTATACTAGAACTGACATGTGATTACATTTTCACCCAATTTGGGTGCATAGATCCTGAGAAATCAGTACCCAGAACAACCACGTCTGGCCGTAATAACTGTCTCGATACGCCTGGGCATTGAGTCAAACAGAGCTTGGATGGCGTGTACAGGTACAGCTGCCCATGCAACTTCAACATGATACCACTGTTCATCAAGAGTAGTGACTGGCGTATTGTGACAAGCCAGTTGTAGGCAACCATTGACCAGACGTTTTCAGTTGGTGAGGGATCTGGAGAATGTGCTGGCCAGGGCAGCAGTCGAACATTTTCTGTATCCAGAAAGGTCCTGCAACATGCGGTCGTGCATTATCCTGCTGAAATGTAGGGTTTCGCAGGGATCGAATGAAGGGTAGAGCCACGGGTCGTAACACACCTGAAATGTAACGTCCACTGTTCAGAGTGCCGCCAATGCGAACAAGGGGTGACCGAGAAGTGTTACCAATGGCACCCCAAACCATCACGCCGGGTGATACGCCAGTATGGCGATGACGAATACACACTTCCAATGTGCGGTCACCGCGATGTCGCCAAACACGGATGCGACCATCATGGTGCTGTAAACAGAACCTGGATTCATCCGAAAAAATGATTTTTTGCCATTCGTGCACCCAGGTTAGTCGTTGAGTACACCATCGCAGGCGCTCCTGTCTGTGATGCAGCGTCAAGGGTAACCGCAGCCATGGTGTCCGAGCTGATAGTCCATGCTGCTGAAAACTTCGTCGAACTGTTCGTGCAGATGGTTGTTGCCTTACAAACATCCCCATCTATTGACTCAGGGATCGAGACGTGGCTGCACGATCCGTTACAGCCATGCGGATAAGATGCCTGTCATCTCGACTGCTAGTGATACGAGGCCGTTGGGATCCAGTACGGCGTTCCTTATTACCCTCCTGAACCCACCGATTCCATATTCTGCTAACAGTCATTGGATCTCGACCAACGCGAGCAGCAATGTCGGGATACCATAAGCGCAATCGCGATAGGCTACAATCCGACCTTTATCAAAGTCGGAAACGTGATGGTACGCATTTCTCCTCCTCATACGAGGCATCACAACAACGTTTCACCAGGCAACGCCGGTCAACTGCTGTTTGTGTGTGAGAAATCGGTTGGAAACTTTCCTCGTGTCAGCACGTTGTAGGTGTCGCCACCGGCGCCAACCTTGTGTGAATGCTCTGAAAAGCTAATCATTTGCATATCACAGCATCTTCTCCCTGTCGGTTAAATTTCGCGTCTGTAGCCCGTCATCTTCGTGGTGTAGGAATTTTAATATTCAGTAGTGTAGTATCGACACAATTGAGAGATATATACCACATAAATTAATAAGTGATGGTACTGATCACCCATGGTACACAAAACGGGTCAGATCGTTGTTGCAGAAGCAACGAAAAAAGCATTCAAATTTAAAAGAACACAAAATCCCCAAGATGGCGAAGTTTTATAGAAGTTCGAAATATGGAGCGTACGTCAATGCGAGATGCTGTCTCGAAATCTGGCAGAAAACCCAAAGAGATTCTGGTCATACATAAAGCACAACAGTGGCAAGACGCAATCAATACCTTCACTGCGCGATAACAACGGTAAAGTCACTGATGAGAGTGCCACTGAAGCAGAGTTATTAAACACGGTTTTCCGAAACTCCTTCACCAAAGAAGACGAAGTAAATATTACTGAATTCCAATCAAGAACAACTGCCAAGATGAGAAACATAGAAGTAGACACCCTCGGAGTAACGAAGCAGCTTAAATCACTTAATAAAGGCAAGGCCTCTAGTCCTGATTATATACCAGTCAGGTTCCTCTCACAGTATGCTGATAAAATAGCTCCACTTTTAGCAATTATATACAACCCCTCGCTCACAGAAAGATCCGTACCTAAAGACTGGAAAATTGCTCAAGTCACACCTATACCCAAAAAGGGGAGTAGGGGTAATCCGCTGAATTACAGGCCTATGTCACTAACGTCGATTTGCAGTAGGGTTTTGGGACCTATACTGTATTCGAACATTATGAAATACCTCGAAGAAAACGATTTATTGACACATAGTCAGCACGGTTTCAGACAATATCGTTGTTGTGAAACACAACTTGCTCTTTATACTCATGAAGTAATAAGTGCTTTCGACTGGGGATCTCAAATTGATTCCATATTTTTAGATTTTCAGAAGGCTTTTGACACTGTTCCTCACAAGCGTCTTCTAACCAAACTGCGTGCCTACGGAGTATCGCCTCAGTTGTGCGACTGTATTCCTGATTTCCTGTCAGGAAGGTCACAGTTCGTAGTAATAGACAGAAAGACATCCAGTGAAACAGAAGTAATATCCAGCGTTCCCCAAGGAAGTGTTATAGGCCCTCTATTGTACCTGATCTGTATTAACGACATAGGAGACAATCTGAGTAGCCGTCTTAGATTGTTTGCAGATGATGCTGTCATTTACCGTCTTGTAAAGTAATCAGATGATCAAAACGACTTGCAAAATGATTTAGATAAGACATCTGTATGGTGCGAAAAGTGGCAATTGACCCTGACTAGGGAAAAGTGTGAAGTTATTCACATGAGTACTAAAAGAAATCAGCTAAATTTCGATTACGCGATAAGGCACACAAATCTGAAGGCTGTAAATTCAACTAAATACTTAGGGATTATGATTACAAATAACGTAAATTGGAAGGATCACATAGATAATATTGTGGGTAGAGCCAACCAAAAGCCAGTTCTTTAATCCTCAACTTGCATGCACAGTTCTTAACTCTACCTAGTTTCTTAGTAAATATATCTCCATAAGATCTCAACACTTCTACCAGTTCTGACTTCTGCTGCTTCTTTTACCTTCTCAGTAACAAGTTGATCAAAATCCCTATTAGTTGTATCATCACTTGACAAATTATCATCGTCTATATAGTCCTTTTCTACCTCAATGTCAAAACCATATATTTTATTAGCAAATATGTCACCAACTCTTAAGCGTAACATACTATAACCGGAAAAATGTGCATTGGTGTTAGAAAAATTTACACTGAACTTTACTCTGTCGAATGATACATTGTTTTTCAATATCCAATTCCTTCCCTACCAATATTTCCTCATTCAAATCACTGGCCAACCAAGCTTGTTTGTTCAAAACCTGAAATGTGATTAAAGCTTGTTTGTTTACAACTTTATTAAACCTACCTGTAGCATTACAGGAAATTCATTGTACTTAGAGATCAGCTTAGCTTCATCCTCTTATTTACCTCAGAATGCTGTGTTCTAATGTCCTGGAATCCACACAAAATACCACTAATGTCGATTGGAACAAGTTGACTCCCCTGTGCTTCACCACTGGCCCATTCATGATCAATTACTTCAGCATAAACCATACCATCCATCTCTTCTAAGTTAAGTACATCACCTTGAGCTTCAACCACTAAATCATTAATGCTGACACCACTCACCTGGGCTTCACACACTTCCACCACTACTGACTCAAGGTTCCCCCTATTCATCACAATTAGCTACAAAAGTCTCCTGCTCAGGGTACATTACATTAACAGTACCAACGTAATCACTGTCAACATCTACCTCTGCCACAGAACATTCAGAGTTAAACAAATTTACTAAAACAATTGTTGTTGTTGTTGTTGTGGTCTTCAGTCCTGAGACTGGTTTGATGCAGCTCTCCATGCTACTCTATCCTGTGCAAGCTTCTTCATCTCCCAGTACCTACTGCAACCTACATCCTTCTGAATCTGCTTAGTGTATTCTTCTCTTGGTCTCCCTCTACGATTTTTCCCTCCACGCTGCCCTCCAATACTAAATTGGTGATCCCTTGATGCCTCAGAACATGTCCTACCAACCGATCCCTTCTTCTGGTCAAGTTGTGCCACAAACTCCTCTTCTCCCCAATCCTATTCAGTACCTCCTCATTAGTTATGTGATCTACCCATCTAATCTTCAGCATTCTTCTGTAGCACCACATTTCGAAAGCTTCTATTCTCTTCTTGTCTAAACTACACTCCTGGAAATTGAAATAAGAACACCGTGAATTCATTGTCCCAGGAAGGGGAAACTTTATTGACACATTCCTGGGGTCAGATACATCACATGATCACACTGACAGAACCACAGGCACATAGACACAGGCAACAGAGCATGCACAATGTCGGCACTAGTACAGTGTATATCCACCTTTCGCAGCAATGCAGGCTGCTATTCTCCCATGGAGACGATCGTAGAGATGCTGGATGTAGTCCTGTGGAACGGCTTGCCATGCCATTTCCACCTGGCGCCTCAGTTGGACCAGCGTTCGTGCTGGTCGTGCAGACCGCGTGAGACGACGCTTCATCCAGTCCCAAACATGCTCAATGGGGGACAGATCCGGAGATCTTGCTGGCCAGGGTAGTTGACTTACACCTTCTAGAGCACGTTGGGTGGCACGGGATACATGCGGACGTGCATTGTCCTGTTGGAACAGCAAGTTCCCTTGCCGGTCTAGGAATGGTAGAATGATGGGTTCGATGACGGTTTGGATGTACCGTGCACTATTCAGTGTCCCCTCGACGATCACCAGTGGTGTACGGCCAGTGTAGGAGATCGCTCCCCACACCATGATGCCGGGTGTTGGCCCTGTGTGCCTCGGTCGTATGCAGTCCTGATTGTGGCGCTCACCTGCACGGCGCCAAACACGCATACGACCATCATTGGCACCAAGGCAGAAGCGACTCTCATCGCTGAAGACGACACGTCTCCATTCGTCCCTCCATTCACGCCTGTCGCGACACCACTGGAGGCGGGCTGCACGATGTTGGGGCGTGAGCGGAAGACGGCCTAACGGTGTGCGGGACCGTAGCCCAGCTTCATGGAGACGGTTGCGAATGGTCCTCGCCGATACCCCAGGAGCAACAGTGTCCCTAATTTGCTGGGAAGTGGCGGTGCGGTCCCCTACGGCACTGCGTAGGATCCTACGGTCTTGGCGTGCATCCGTGCGTCGCTGCAGTCCGGTCCCAGGTCGACGGGCACGTGCACCTTCCGCCGACCACTGGCGACAACATCGATGTACTGTGGAGACCTCACGCCCCACGTGTTGAGCAATTCGGCGGTACGTCCACCCGGCCTCCCGCATGCCCACTATACGCCCTCGCTCAAAGTCCGTCAACTGCACATACGGTTCACGTCCACGCTGTCGCGGCATGCTACCAGCGTTAAAGACTGCGATGGATCTCCGTATGCCACGGCAAACTGGCTGACACTGACGGCGGCGGTGCACAAATGCTGCGCAGCTAGCGCCATTCGACGGCCAACACCGCGGTTACTGGTGTGTCCGCTGTGCCGTGCGTGTGCTCATTGCTTGTACAGCCCTCTCGCAGTGTCCGGAGCAAGTATGGTGGGTCTGACACACCGGTGTCAATGTGTTCTTTTTTCCATTTCCAGGAGTGTATTTACCGTCCATGTTTCACTTCCATACATGGCTACACTCCATACAAATACTTTCAGAAATGACTTCCTGACACTTAAATCTATACTCGATGTTAACAAATTTCTCTTCTTCAGAAACGCTTTCCTTGCCATTGCCAGTCTACATTTTATATCCTCTCTACTTCGACCATCATCAGTTATTTTGCTCCCCAAATAGCAAAACTCCTTTACTACTTTAAGTGTCTCATTTCCTAATCTAATACCCTCAACATCACCCGACTTAATTCGACTACATTCCATTATCCTCGTTTTGCTTTTGTTGATGTTCATCTTATATCCTCCCTTCAAGACACCATCCATTCCGTTCAACTGCTCTTCCAAGTCCTTTGCTGTCTCTGACAGAATTACAATGTCATCGGCGAACCTCAAAGTTTTTATTTCTTCTCCATGGATTTTAATACCTACTCCGAATTTTTCTTTTGTTTCCTTTACTGCTTGCTCAATATACAGATTGAATAACATTGGGGAGAGGCTACAACGCTGTCTTACTCCCTTCCCAACCACTGCTTCCCTTTCATGTCCCTCGACTCTTATAACTGCCATCTGGTTTCTGTACAAATTGTAAATAACCTTTCGCTCCCTGTATTTTACCCCTGCCACCTTTAGAATTTGAAAGAGAGTATTCCAGTCAACATTGTCAAAAGCTTTCTCTAAGTCTACAAATGCTAGAAACGTAGGTTTGCCTTTCCTTAATCTTTCTTCTAAGATAAGTCGTAAGGTCAGTATTGCCTCACGTGTTCCAGTATTTCTACGGAATCCAAACTGATCTTCCCCGAGGTCGGCTTCTACTAGTTTTTCCATTCGTCTGTAAAGAATTCGTGTTAGTATTTTGCAGCTGTGGCTCATTAAACTGATTGTTCGGTAATTCTCACATCTGTCAACACCTGCTTTCTTTGGGATTGGAATTATTATATTCTTCTTGAAGTCTGAGGGTATTTCGCCTGTTTCATACATCTTGCTCACCAGATGGTAGAGTTTTGTCAGGACTGGCTCTCCCAAGGCCGTCAGTAATTCCAATGGAATGTTGTCTACTCCGGGGGCCTTGTTTCGACTCAGCTCTTTCAGTGCTCTGTCAAACTCTTCACGCAGTATCGTATCTCCCATTTCATCTTCATCTACATCCATTTCCATAATATTGTCCTCAAATACATCGCCCTTGTATAGACCCTCTATATACTCCTTCCACCTTTCTACTTTCCCTTCTTTGCTTAGAACTGGGTTTCCATCTGAGCTCTTGATATTCATACAAGTGGTTCTCTTTTCTCCAAAGGTCTATTTAATTTTCCTGTAGGCAGTATCTATCTTACCCCTAGTGAGATAAGCCTCTACATCCTTACATTTGTCCTCTAGCCATCCCTGCTTAGCCATTTTGCACTTCCTGTCGATCTCATTTTTGAGACGTTTGTATTCCTTTTTGCCTGCTTCATTTACTGCATTTTTATATTTTCTCCTTTCATCAATTAAATTCAATATTTCTTCTGTTACCCAAGGATTTCTACTAGCCCTCGTCTTTTTACCTACTTGATCCTCTGCTGCCTTCACTACTTCATCCCTCAAAGCTACCCATTCTTCTTCTACTGTATTTCTTTCCCCCATTCCTGTCAATTGTTCCCTTATGCTCTCCCCGAAACTCTGTACAACCTCTGGTTCTTTCAGTTTATCCAGGTCCCATCTCCTTAAATTCCCACCTTTTTGCAGTTTCTTCAGTTTTAATCTACAGGTCATAACCAATAGATTGTGGTCAGAGTCCACATCTGCCCCTGGAAATGTCTTACAATTTAAAACCTGGTTCCTAATTCTCTGTCTTACCATTATATAATCTATCTGATACCTTTTAGTATCTCCAGGGTTCTTCTATGTATACAACCTTCTATCATGATTCTTAAACCAAGTGTTAGCTATGATTAAGTTGTGCTCTGTGCAAAATTCTACCAGGCGGCTTCCTCTTTCATTTCGTAGCCCCAATCCATATTCACCTACTACGTTTCCTTCTCTCCCTTTTCCTACACTCGAATTCCAGTCACCCATGACTATTAAATTTTCGTCTCACTTCACTATCTGAATAATTTCATTTATTTCATCATACATTTCTTCAATTTCTTCGTCATCTGCAGAGCTAGTTGGCATATAAACTTGTACTACTGTAGTAGGTGTGGGCTTCGTATCTATCTTGGCCACAATAATGCGTTCACTATGCTGTTTTTAGTATCTTAGCCGCATTCCTATTTTCCTATTCATTATTAAACCTACTCCTGCATTACCCCTATTTGACTTTGTGTTTATAACCCTGTAGTCACCTGACCAGAAGTCTTGTTCCTCCTGCCACCGAACTTCACTAATTCCCACTATATCTAACTTTAACCTATCCATTTCCCTTTTCAAATTTTCTAACCTACCTGCCCGATTAAGGGATCTGACATTCCACGCTCCGATCCGTAGAACGCCAGTTTTCTTTCTCCTGATAACGATTCCTCTTGAGTAGTCCCCGCCCGGAGATCCGAATGGGGGACTATTTTACCTCCGGAATATTTTACCCAAGAGGACGCCATCATCATTTAATCATACAGTAAAGCTGCATGTCCTCGGGAAAAATTACGGGCGTAGTTTCCCCTTGCTTTCAGCCGTTCGCAGTACCAGCACAGCAATGCCGTTTTGGTTATTGTTACAAGGCCAGATCAGTCAATCATCCAGACTGTTGCCCTTGCAACTACTGAAAAGGCTGCTGCCCCTCTTGAGGAACCACACGTTTGTCTGGCCTCTCAACAGATACCCCTCCGTTGTGGTTGTACCTACGGTACAATTATAACTTCCCAAAACTTACTTTCAAAATTAGTTGCTTTAACATTATAGTCACACACACTCTCATCATCACACTCCTCTTGATGTGAATTTGTTATTGTCTGGTCATGAAAGTTATTTCCCTCCTCCACCTAATAGGCACCAAGTGAAGTTATTAAGAGTTTTCTTGGTTCTGGTTACGATGGTTCCTGTTCTGATAATTACCATTATCTTTCCTATTGTTATTATTACTGTTAATATAAGTATTATCGTTCCTTCTGTTACCATTCTGACTATCTCACTAGTTGTGTTCAGTAGACACCCTCCCCCCATTATAACTGTTGTTTCTGTTGTAAGGTAAGTTATTAACACTGTCCTCTTTCTCAAAAGCTTTGTCAAGTTTATGAACAAGTTTTTAAAAATTCTCTGATGAATCGTCAGGTTCCCAAACAAGGCCCTAATGAGCTCTCGCTGGTAGACGTGATTAACCTTATCGTTTACCGTTTGAATTTAAAGGGTAGTCGACTTACGTAATTGACTAAGTTTTGAAAGGGAGTTTCCTACTTGTTCCTGCTTAATCTAAATTTTCCTTTTGATTGTTTTAACAGTGTCATTTAGGTTAACAAGACTCTTTTTAGGTCATTGGTTTGAAAAATAATGCATTCTTTAAATCATTATTCTCACTTTTAAACTTGTAATCCAAAAGTTGAGATAATCTTCCTAATAAACCTGAGTCCTGTTCATTTGGAGATAATCCTAAGAAATGTGACGCTTCAGATGACTGTTGCAGGTTTGGTGTCGACGATTGCGGCCGTTGAGTACATGAAACCTCTCCAGTTGTATCAAAAATTTCCGTGTTTGTCATATTCGAAGATAATATTGGGCACAAAACACGAAAGTAAACCTACCTAACCAGATTGTCGTCACACGCAAACTCACAATTATTCTGCCTATAAACAGTCATAAGACAAAAGAAAGTTGGAAGAGTGATAGTCTGAGGAGAAGTAATTTAAAATTTAAAAATTGTATTCATACCAAATGTGGTCCAACAATGAGTTGCCACACCACACTTTCCGTCTCATCCCAACGGTTGTCCGTTAATCGATTATCACAATTAGACTCTGAAATATAGTGCAAATATTAGCACACAGACTTACACTTATCGCAGCTCAGCGACACTATATTAAAATGCCGCTCTTAACTGTGAGAGGAGGGAAGCATTCACTGTTACTGTCCAACTATAGTCAGAATTAGAGAAACTTAATATTTCATTTTTAACCCAGCGTCAGAGGTAATTAGAATGCTTGCCTCCTCTCTCATGCAAGGGTGGCATTTTAAATTGCAGGACATATTTCTCACACATAGACGAAGAAATTATGTTATATGAACATGGATCTGGAAACACTTTGTTTCCATGTTACAACTTATTTTCTCCAACTCATTAACCATGGGAAACACACACGAACAACGCATCAGCATACCATATGCAACTCTTTTTCACAGGATATGTTCCATATGCTCACTGTGAGCATTGATACACGATGTAACCGCCATCATAGTGAATCTTGGGTGCGCTGATTTTTCCCATGAGTATTGCATATGGCCTCTCAACCTTCCATAATATGGGCACAGAGATTGAACATCTTTAACTGGGGATCCATACACAGGAGCTTTCAAATGCCCCACAAATAAAAGTCCTTTGGCTCAAATGGCTCTGAGCACTATGGGACTCAACATCTTAGGTCATAAGTCCCCTAGAACTTAGAACTACTTAAACCTAACTAACCTAAGGACATCACACACACCCATGCCCGAGGCAGGATTCGAACCTGCGACCGTAGCAGTCCCGCGGTTCCGGACTGCAGCGCCAGAACCGCTAGACAAAGTCCTTTGGGTTTAGGTTCAGAGAGCATAGAGGCCGGGCAGTTGGTCCATCTGTAACCTATCCATCAATCGCTGGATCTGTTGTTTAGAAGCCGACGGACATTAACACTAAACTGAGAAGGCGATCCATCATGCATGAAGTACATGTCTTGTCGCACGGCTAAAGGCACATCTGCCAACAGATCAGGCAAAACATTCTCTACAGAACTACAAGGGGCGTTTGAAAAGTCCGTGCAAAAATAAAAACTACTTACATGTTTGGAGTGAACCTTTTTTATTTTTCAACCTAATCTTCTTTTAGACTTATACACTTCGTCCAATGCTGTTCTAATTTGTTGATCCCTTCCGAATAATAGGAATTGTCGAAGTCTCCAAAATAGTTGCTGCAATGACCTACTCGGTTGAATAAAATCTTTGTCCCACCAGCCATTCCTTCAATTTGGGGAACAAATAGTATTCTGAGGGAGTCAAGTCTGGAGAATAGGGGGATGCGAAACGAGTTAGAATCCTATTTCCATTAATTTTGCGACCACAACTGCTGAGGTGTGTGCTGGTGCATTGTTGTGATGGAAAAGGACTTTTTGCGGTCCAATCGCCGGCGTTTTTCTTGCAGTTCGGTTTTCTAACGGTCCAATAACGATGAATAATATGCACCTGTAATAGTTTTACCCTTTTCCAGATAGTCGATGAGGATTATCCCTTCCGAATCTCAAAAGACAGTCGCCATAACCTCTCCAGCTGAAGGAATGGTCTTCGCCTTTTTTGGTGCAAATTATTCCTTGGTAACCCACTCTTTAGATTGTTGTTTGGTCTCAGGAGTATAAAAATGTATCCATGTTTCATCCACAGTGACGAAACGACGCTTGAAGTCCTGCAGATTCTTCCTGAACAGTTGCAAACCATCCTTGCAACACTTCACACGATCCCGTTTTTGGTCAAGCTTGAGCAATCACAGAACCCATCTTTCAGATAGCTTTGTCATGTCCAAATGTTTATGCAAAATATTATGTACCCGTTCATTCGAGATACCCACAGCACTAAACAGTCACCAACAATTCTGGCTCAGACACAGACAGAAAATTTTTGTTGATGACTAACTGTGGACAACATAGCCAACGCCACTAAGAACGCACGTTTCCCGTGATTCTAACGTTCTTTTCATGTATGTTTACAATGATTAATGAGCTGGAGAAAATAGATTGTAACATGGAAACAAACAATGTCTATTCAGAGCCTTTTTCATATAACATAATTTCTTTATGTACATGTCAACAGTGCACCCTGAAATTTGTGCCATAAATTTTTATTTTTTGCAAGCTACCTCACGGTGTGTGGTAGAGAGTAATCTACATCTGCACCTGTACTCTTTGTACGTAGTATGTATGTATACTCTTCATCTATGTGTATATGTATACTCTGCATATACAGTTCTTAGGGCAGCAGTTGACATCTGCCTTCACTAGTCTGTCAGTTCAGTTTGTTCAGAACCTCTGGGACACGCTTCCAAGGGTCAAGAAAATATGTGACCATTTGTGATGTCCTTCTCTGTGTATGTTCAGTATCCCCTGTTAATCCTTTTTTATATGGGTCTCACACACTTGACCAATAACATCGAATGGGTCCCACAAGTGATTAGTAGGCAGTATTCTTTGTAGACTGATTGCCTTTCCTCAGTATTCTACCAATAAACCATAATCTGTCACCTGCTGTACCCACGACTGAGCCCATGTGAGCATTCCACTTCTTATTTCTATAAAGTATTACATCTAGGTATTTGTATGAGTTAGGGTTATGAGCAAAAAAAAAAAAGGTGTTTAAATGAATACGTCTTCTCTGATTTAATAGGGGGTTTCAGGGGTTGCCAGACACTGAAATCGAATGTTTTTGATGGGCCAGTTTTTTACCTTCCATGGTCTGGACCTGGACCGCTGTCTGCCAGTTTCCCACTACTGGTCTAGGGTGTCATTTATTTTCATGCCAGGACGCCTTTCATTGTCATCCACAGCACCATTACAGCACAGTGGTACGTCGAATATATTCTACGCCCTTGTTTTTGTTGTCATTCTTGGCAAGCCATCCTGGGCTTACATTTCAGCAAGATAATGACTATCCACACACGGCGAGACTTCTATCGATAGTCTTCGTACTTGGAAAACCCTACACCAAAAGATCCAATGGTGATGACGAGCAGGTGAGGTCTTCTTGCAAGTCCAAAGTAACACAAGTCCAAAAAGCTCTGTGACTGCACAATACCTTCAAGGCACCTTACCGGTCCATCGACACACTAAGAAAAGACCATGAGCTCTGCGTTGCTTGCATGTATAAAATCTTGGTCATAACAACCACTATGTTAATCAGCGTACTGTCTTTCAATCTGACGATCATCCACAGTATGTAACATCTATACAATTTAAACAAATACATTAAGTGATCATAAGTAAATTTATGATTTCTTTTTACAGTGTTAATTCTAAATTTAGTGGTAACAATTTGTTTTATTAGTTTGTTCACCATATTCAGAGTTGCAGTTAAAGTTAGTCAACAAAATGACTTTAGACACTTTGGCGCTGGAGTCTTACATTAGTCAAATGACGATATTATGTATATAAAATTATAACTAAATAAAAATATGAATTGACTGGATAATAGGATTGGACATTCATGCTGGCAATAATCAGTTGTGCACCTATGGAGAAATCTTGGCTTATGGATCCTTTTGATGTTATTCAGTACCGATTTATAACCTTTTCTTATTTGTTTTACAATAATAGAAACTTGTTCATTCCATAGCTCACCTCAAGAGCTTTAAAATGGTGCGTCATAGGCATAACTCAGATGTCTGCATCATCAATAGCGGATTTTATAAACAGTTATAATATCAAGTGTTAATGACGTTGTTAACACCAGTCTTACAAAAGTGACAATAATTTTAGCGAGTTTATTTCACTATCGTGAATCTTTAGATTTCAAATAGCACGTCTGTAAGACGTTTTCGTATTTTCAGTGAATGTATCAGGCTTTCATTTTATACGTTCAGTCACTTCGCGATCTTACATTCTCAACAGTCAGTCCATTCGAGTTACCTTGCATTCATGATTTTCAAGGAGGTATATAAACTACAACGACCTATATAAACAACATAGACTGGCTATGGCACCGCCATCTTTGAAGCAACTTGAAAACTGAGCCGCCATGTCTTGTAACGTCAAGGTGCAGACTACACATCGTCTGCTAATACTGAATGTTGTTCTTGTTTACTAAGCATGCGCGTAAAAAAAGCCTATTTGCACTGACCAATCTGATTGTTCTACTGTAAAACATATAGTGATGAAGGCTAAAAGAAATGAAACACACTTCTGACATCGATTAATTGTAAAGTTTATTACGAATTGTTGCAGTTCATTTCGCTGCAATGCCATATAGATTAGGTCAAAAACAATTTTAAATAGTTCAGTAGGTCCAAAAACGATCAATTGACAGCGCAGGACTTTTCATTGTCCCTTAAACAATATAAGTTTGTATATATTTGCCGAATATGTTTCCCTATTTCTTCCACTGGCCTGGTTTTTGCACAAATGATGTAACCTACAATTAAAATACTATTTTAACAGCATCCTGACTAGAAAAGAGTAATGTGACTCTTCTCCAAGTTTAGCTGGCACCATTAGATGGTCAAAATCGAGTAAATAAATTCGGCCTGTCACCCAACATTCTGAACAATTACACACACAACTACAGAAGGAAGTTCTTCTTCCATATTAAGGTTTGACAGTCCCTGAAAACCCTTTCTGCCACTGTTAACAATTTGAATACACCCTTTGAAGCAGTATAAAAACTATTTTTGATACATTTTATTGCAATGAAACCTGTTTTCCATCATTTTCCTCCAATTTACAGAGGTACTGCTGCAGTAAATTAAGTTTCACACTTGCTGTTAAACCATTAAGAAAACAATAGCCAACAGGAATTTTCCAAGTCTTATTAATCCCAGTTACCATAAACACTAGTGCCTCTTTTGCTATTTGGCTATCATCACTTTCCTCACATCCTTGCTCTAAGTCAACATAACCCCAGACCTTATTACCATCCCATATGAAGTCCTTTTTAAGAGCCACCTCATTGAACATAAGTGCAGCTAAAATAACTCCTGAACTACGTTGAACCTCATCTGCTAATTTTTTAAGCTTTCTTCTGTAAATCTAGGACTGCCATTTACTGTAGTTGCCCACCTGCGGAGTATACGAGGTTGGGGTAATTTAACAAACTTCCTCAAATAATTATAAGCTTTGGAGGAGTAAAAATTGAGTGTAAGGGCAAACTGTCTTATTTCTTTAGGATATTCAGGAATTGAACATTTGTTTTGCATTGCAAAAAGTTGCTTCAGAATATCACTATTTTGTCATATCCTATCACTTCAGAAGCACAGTTTTGAAGCCTCTTATTTAGGCGTACAACCACTGTTTTATATGTGACAATTTGTTTCTTCTTTCTTGAAAGACTTTGCCTTGCATGTTTCGTTTGCGTCCTCAGCTTCTCGGTCCTTTTTGTAGTGCATCATAATTCTGTTTCAATTTTTTGGGGCTAGGCAAACAATAAGAATGATCTGTATTATCATTCTGATTAACTCTTTCACCTACAAAAATGAAGTATTATCATTAAGCTTTATTTTTCTTTAAACATACATTGATTAATAGTAAAATTCACACATAACCCATATAGCAAATAAATAACAGCAAATTATTTTACCTGGTTCATTTGATAAGGAAGCTGATTCTTCAGTGACAGGCCGTTTCCTTGGTTGTCTCTATACTATAGTTGTTTGCTGCAGATGGTCAGGAAACGTAAATATCGGTACTGCGTTTGCCAGAAGTCGCCTTTTCTCGTTTGTACTATACATGTATCTATCTTCAAAGTGAAACGTGCATATGTAGCTATATTGAGTTGACTGCCACTTATCTCGCCTCATATTGGCTAACCATCGACTTAACAGCTCTTTCTTTTTCAGAGAAAATCTAAAAATAGAGAGACGTGTATACAGTAGCTACAGTAGCTTATTTACATTTTGTATACAGCTTAAACACGAAAATGATGCACAAGACGCTAAGTACAACATGCATTTAGATACTCACCTGAAATATGATATTCCAGTTGCTTTATCACTTCTATTAGCGCAATTGTACACTGGACATACAATGGGCATGATTCGCGATCGGTCAATAAGACTTTTAAAACAAATTACAACCGGAAAACAGTGATTTTCTAACGCCAGTACTATACACCAAATGTAAATATACTGACATGTAGACGTTTCAAAAAATGGCGGCCGGTGTTGCTTTTTGCTGCCACTGGGAGCTGTTACCTCACAGATAGCCACTCTATGTAGTTTATATACCTCCTTGATAAACTGTAATTTTCCTGTAGGCCATGTCTATCTTTCTCAGTGTCACACATATCTTTACAGTTTTGCATTTCTCGTCTAGCCAATTCTGCTTTTCAGGTTTGCTCTTCCTGTTGATTCTGTTGTTTTAGACATCTGTATTTCCTTTTATCTGCTTCACCTGCTATGTTTTTATGTTTTCTGTTTCTATCAGTTGAACTCAATATGTCATGTATTATTGAGGGTTTGTACTGGGCCTTGGCCTTTTCCCTGTTTGATGCTCAACTGTCTTCACTATGTTGTCTCTCAAAGCTACACCTTCGTTTTCTGACGCCAAGCGAGGTACACAGTGGCTAGCACACCTCAAGTCCAAAACTGGCCATCTAGATTTAGGTTTTTCGTGATTTCCCTAACTGCCTAATGCAATGCTGGGACGGTTCCTTTCAAAGGGCACAGCTGCTTTCCTTCCTCTTTCTCCTCTAAATCCAAACTTGTGTTCTTTCTCTAATATCAAATGAACATCAAACACTACTGTTCCTTCCTTTCTTCATTTATTCCTTCCTTCCTTCCTGCGTTTTCTGTCATGTTCCTTTCAGCGGTTTCACTCAGTAGTTATTAATGATCCACCTGAAATTCTCAACTACCTGTGCTTGTTTCAAGTTATTAGGGATCTGCCTCCCTAATTTTCTGCAATTTCTTCTTTTTACTACAGTTCATCCCTAATAAACCTACGTGATCATTCCATTCCATTTCCACCCAACACACAGTCACAGCCTATATACTTCGTTTCATCGTGCTTTCGTCAGGTTACGCTTTTCATGGTTGATAAGTCACTGTCACTCGTTGTTCGTTACGTTTTGTTATTTTTTAGACTGAAAACAGTTGAAGAAAGCCACGCGAGTTGGGATCACATGACTTGAATTTACGTGACGGACAGTTGTGAATACGCCTTGGTGTGATGATGCCGTGACGCAGTGTGCCGTGATGGACAGAGTAAATTGGCCTTAAAGAGCTACTGAAGAACCTGGAAGCCAGTCTAACGTGCTTTACGATTTGTGGCGAGGCTGAAAGCGGTTTAAATATTTGTGTAAGTGTATAATGAAATTACCCCTATGAACCATGGACTTGTTGTGGAGTGGTGGCTTAAAGGCCGTCCACAGCAAACTATCTATCTGTGCAATTGCCTGCGCACCTCACATCTGCGCAGACAGATCGTTGTGTGTGAAGTGCGCAAGTTGGAGTTCGAAGGTAAGTGAAATTGCTCAGATGTCTGGGTTCAGATAACAAGCCGGAGAGTGTGGCCGGAGATCTCTGCAAATCTGATGCTATAACGTGTTTGAGTTAGCTGTTTGCTCAATCAGATGTATCTCGTCTGTGTGCGTAGTAAATTGAAAAATGCTAGATACACGCCAGTACTAGAGAGTTCATCGCCGAATTTATCGAAATGCGTAGGTGTCCTACATGTTCGTGGAAAATTAAAAGCAGAGGGAAAAATTCTATGCGGACTATTTATCAGAAAGAGTTAGTCATAATTTAATGTGAGTTGTGAAAGTGCAGCTAAAAAAGTACTAGTAGGCCCCAATTGTTCTAAAGGAGAGTGTAGTCAGAATATTGTTAAGCTGATGATGGACGATCTTGGAACAGCGCCTTCAGGGACGCGGTTATTATTATACTCCTTTTAGTTCCTAATATAATATGTGGTTCATAAAAAGACTGCTAAAGCAGGTGGCAGACTTCGGTTTATTGGTAGAATATTGGGGAAGTCAATCAGTCTACAACTGGTTCCAGAATATTGCTCAAGTCTATGGGACCCATATCGGACAGGACTAACAGGGGATATTGAACATATATAGAGAAGTGTTAAAATAAATAAATCAGAACTGTGTGTTTCCTGTCCTCTCCTAAGGTGTGCTTAGTTTTGTGTTGTGTGAAATTCTTTGCTCCTACGGGTTTCTTTTTTTCATGATTTTACCCTGTGAAGTTATTGTTGCTATGTGTCATCTTTTTAGATGTTAAAGGGAGAAGATCACTGTTCCTAAAGGTGTTGTGTTCTTGCTATAAAATTATATCCTAAGTTCACCGCAGCAGGTTATGGACCCAGATTTGAATGCTTTGGGTTGTGAGTATTATAGTATAGCTATTTTTCTATTTATTAGGATAGTCGTGTTACAAAGATATTCGTGAGACAAGATTTGTGTAATGGCAGACACAAAGCTACAGTTGAGCGATGACGGTAGTCATAAAAACATTCGCAAATTGAGAAGTGAAGATCAGTGGGAAACATGGAAATGGCAGATTCAGTTTTGTTTAAAGGAACATTCTCTTTATTCGATTATAGATGGTACACTTCAGTGTTCGTTTGTATTGTATTGTATTGTATGTTATCGGGGGGCCTGGAAATGATGGAGAGGCTCTGTTCCCGCCGCAACCGCAGTGGTCCACAACCCCATGACGACTACCGCAGTCCACTTCACCCATCCGCCACCCCACACCGAACCACTCTTAAAGGGTTATTGTGCGGTTCGGCGAACCAATCAACCCCCCCTCCTCCCCCCCCCACACCCCCCCACCCCCCAGTCCACTTCATCCATCCGCCACCCCACACCGAACCACTCTTAAAGGGTTATTGTGCGGTTCGGCGAACCAATCAACCCCCCCCCTCCACCCCCCCCCCAGGGAACACCTCACACCAGACGAGTGTAGCCCCTATGTTTGCATGGTAGAGTAATGGTGTTGTACCCGTACGTGGAGAACTTGTTTGTGCAGCAATCGCCAACATAGTTTAGAGGCAGATGGGAAACCGCCTAAAAACCATCCACAGACTGGCCAGCTCACCGGACCTCGACACAAGTCCACCGGTCGGATTCGTGCTGGGGACCAGGCGCCCCTTCCCAGTCCGGAAAACCTTGCATTAGACCGCACGGCTAATTTGGCGGGCCAGTGTGCGTTAGTAGCGAATGGAGACAAACCGTTCGACGATTATCGGCACTGGCAACGGGACAATGCTCAGACGGGTCGTATCATTGGAACGGCGCTTGAAGAGCGCATGTAAGAAAGAAGATTGATGCAAAAGAAATTTGGGACACCCTTAAGTCACTATATGAACAATCTTCATTGCAGCGGCTATATACGTTGTTCGATTGTTTCTTTGAAACACCAAAATATGGCGTCACGTTTGTAACAACACACCTGTCGCTACTTGCAAACGTTTTCCATGACTTAAGCAATGAACTGAACAAAATTAATCTAAATGCAACTTTGCCCCTTTAGCTGCTCCATCATCGTATTTTCAAAACATTAGGGCCCGAATATCTGTTATACAGGACGACCTGGTATCATGTTCCTGGATCTGAGCAGACGACAAAGCTTGTTATTGAGAATTTGCGTTGGATTGAGCATTCGCCAGCTAACATGCAGCTGAGACTTTCCACGCAAATTGAAAATCAGATGAGTAACATCAAAAACATAAGAAATTTTAAACCGAGGGTAGTAAGTCAAAGAAGGAAGAAAGTCGTACATCTCTATAATGCAAGAAAGCTGGACATGTTATCGCAAATTGTCGATAGCGCATGGCCGCTGAAGAAGTGAAAGCGACAGCTAACAACAATAATAATTCAAGTTCCAGTTTAAAAGTGAGCAGCAAACCAAGTACATTTCTAGCTACTGGCTTGCTGATTGATATCAATTTTGGTAGTACAGATTCTCGGATTTCGGACTCTGGCACACATGTTATATTTCATCAAATAAATAGCATTTCACTACGTTCGAAAAGTTTCCGATTCCACAGTGTGTACAAACAGCTGGAAAAGAGGTTATTTTTGCACATAGGACTGGCAGTATTCATACTGAAATATTCATTCTTGCACTGCTTGAAAATGTCTGGTATATATCTGATATCAGACACCAACTTTTCTCTGTCCGTCAAGCTGCACAATGCGGATATAATGCGACTCATAATAACGCAAGTATTATCTTTCGGTGACATAGTGAAATAGTCGCAACAGAAATTCTAGCTGGTTCAGTATATATTATGAACATGTGAGTTTGTCCACTGGATTCACAAGTAATGATTAATTTAGCAATTTCAGAAGAACAACATCTATGTTGGCATGAGAGACTCAGTCATCAGAATAAACGTCATGTACGAGATATGCTCTTTCATTTCAGTATATCAGTTAAATGCCCTTATACCACATCGTTTTGTGATGTGTTCTTGACAAATCCCACCGCAGACCGATTAGTCCTCGTGGAAATAGCCTACAAACTGTCAGAAGTTGACTAATACAGACGTTAATGCACCACTGTCTGTTGACTCTATATATGGTTTTAGTTACTGTGTAATTTTTAAAGATGATTATTCTCGTTTTGTTCTGGTATATTTCATGTGAAATAAATCTGAAGTGGCTGAAAATTTGAAAATATTTTTGAAGGGGTGTAATGCTGTTGGTCATAAGGTAAAAGTATATCGGTCTTACAGTGAAGAGACTTGAACTGTAACATGGAAGGTGCAGTGTTACAGGGCCTTGGTATTGAATTTAGTCTTACGTGTCCAGACACTCCTGAGCATAATAGTGTTGTTGAACAAGCAAATCGACATGTAGTTGAATTAGGTCGTTCAGTGTTAACATCTAACAAGTTACCTAAATTATTTTTGAGTCATGCATGTGACACAGCCGTTTTGCTACTCAGTCGTAGTAGGAAGTCAAGTGTTGAAGGAAAAACACCTTTAGAATTGTGGACTGGCAAAGTGTTTAGCCGTTTCAGCTATCTACACATTTTTGGATCAAAATACTATATTTCTTTGTCAAAGAAATTTGGTTCTAAGCTCAATGACAAAGTGATGCCTGGCCATTTCATTGGCTATGTGAACGACAAAGATTGTTACAAAGTGTGAATTCCATCCAAAACATCGTGTGATGAAATCACATAACGTTGATTTTCATGCAGAAAAGATATGTACCACTGAAAATTCGATTGAGTTGGAATTTAGATCCACACCTGAAGAAACAGGAGAGAAAATTGGATATACTTTTGATCCAATTGAGACTAGTGACCAAGAATATTCGAATGAGTTACCGAATCGATGTCCAGTTCGTGAAATACGTCCCCCAGTGAAATTTAGTGACTACAAATTAGGACTCCAGCCTCACCATTCTCTAGAAGCAAACGCTTTAGTTCGCCTGACAAAAACAATCCTTGACGAGCGTGAACCAACAAACTTCAAGAAGCCATGGAAAGTAGTAATTCCAATAAATAGTTTAATGCGATGAGAGAAGAAAGGAAGGCATTTGAGAAAATGATATCTTGGAGTTGGTAGAACTGCCTAAAGGAAAACGTGTTATCGGTGATCAATGGGTGATGATAATGAGGTCCAATACTCCAAGTAGCGTAAGGGACGATGTGGGAGACCCACGTCGCTGACTAGGCAAGGTCCTAGCGGAGGTGGTGTGCCATTGCCTTCCTCTGACAGTAATGGGTAATTTGTATTAAATATAGACTTGATGGATCGATTGACTGTTACCATGCTTGATTGTTCGCCTATGGTATGTTTCAACGTGCCGAACTTGATCATGATGAAATTTTAGTCCAGTTGCTCATTATGGTGTTATTCATGCTGTAGTAGCGATTGCAGCAGAAGAAAATTTGTAACTTGGTTTGTCGACGTAATAAAGGCATTTTTGTATGGTGACTTGGATATGGAAATATATAGGGTGATTATAATTAAAGTTACATTTTCAATCCGCTATAGGAATAACAGCACTGGTCAGAATGACATCAAATTGCAATTGAATATTATCAGAGAAGGTAGAAAACGTATGACAGAAGAAAAATAAATAGTTACAAAATGTAGCAATAGATGGCGCTGTAAGTATCAGAATTTAATAGTGGTCGTCGACAAATGCCAGATGAATCATACAACAATGCCTGAGGTGTACGTTTGATGTTAAAGAAACTGTACTACTCAGTGTGCGTGGGTGTACAGGTGTGATTCTGTTAGTTACGTAAGCTCACCCACCACGCCAAGGTCATATCACGTCAGATGCGAAAAATCTGTTTTTAATTGTCGTGGGGCAAAAAACTGCATAAAAAGTATCATTCACATCGGTTTTTAACTGTACTGATGCCAAAAACCGCATAAAAAATCAAAATCAAATCGGATTATTAATTTCCGTGTGACTGGCAGAAAACATGTTCAGTATGCTGTCCACCGTTTTCTGCAACAAGTTGAAATCGAGAAACAGCATGTTTCGCAACTGATCTAAGTGTTTCAGGGGCTATCTTCAGAATATGTAGCGCAATGCATGCCTTCAGTGCAGCTAAGTTCGGAATCGGAACACTGAACAGAACATCTTTCAGATAACTACGAAGCCAGAAGTCACACGGATTAAGATCAGCTGATTGGAATGGCCAGGCTGTGGGGAATTGGTGGCCGATAATTCTAGCCTTTCCAAAATGGCGCTTCAGCTGTTGCTTAGCTGGATTTGCAATGTGCGGAGGAACGCCATCGTGCATAAAAATGATCCCATTACACATCCACGCTGTTGGATAGCTGGAATGACATAGTTGCACAAAACACACTCATAGCGCTTACCAGTGACGGTACAGGTAACAGAACCGGAAGCACCTTTTCAGAATGAAGAGATACTGGTTGACACGCTTGTGGATTTTCCGTTGCCAGTATCCGAAAATTCTGTGTATTGCATATCCTGTGAGATGGAAGTCCACAGAATCTTCCAAGGCCAATCATTGTCCACTTCCAAGCAAGCAGGAAATTCTAAAGCAAAGGTCTCTCTTGCTGACAGGTCAACAGAAATCAACACGTGCACATGGGGAATTTTGAATGAATAACAAAGAAGGATGAAACTTCCTGGCAGATTAAAACTGTGTGCCCGACCGAGACTCGAACTCGGGACCTTTGCCTTTCGCGGGCAAGTGCTCTACCAACTGAGCTACCGAAGCACGACTCACGCCCGGTACTCACAGCTTTACTTCTGCCAGTATCTCGTCTCCTACCTTCCAAACTTTACAGAAGCTCTCCTGCGAACCTTGCAGAACTAGCACTCCTGAAAGAAAGGATATAGCGGAGACATGGCTTAGCCACAGCCTGGGGGATGTTTCCAGAATGAGATTTTCACTCTGCAGCGGAGTGTGCGCTGATATGAAACTTCCTGGCAGATTAAAACTGTGTGCCCGACCGAGACTCGAACTCGGGACCTTTGCCTTTCGCGGGCAAGTGCTCTACCATCTGAGCTACCGAAGCACGACTCACGCCCGGTACTCACAGCTTTACTTCTGCCAGTATCTCGTCTCCTACCTTCCAAACTTTACAGAAGCTCTCCTGCGAACCTTGCAGAACTAGCACTCCTGAAAGAAAGGATATAGCGGAGACATGGCTTAGCCACAGCCTGGGGGATGTTTCCAGAATGAGATTTTCACTCTGCAGCGGAGTGTGCCAGGAAGTTTCATATCAGCGCACACTCCGCTGCAGAGTGAAAATCTCATTCTGGAAACATCCCCCAGGCTGTGGCTAAGCCATGTCTCCGCTATATCCTTTCTTTCAGGAGTGCTAGTTCTGCAAGGTTCGCAGGAGAGCTTCTGTAAAGTTTGGAAGGTAGGAGACGAGATACTGGCAGAAGTAAAGCTGTGAGTACCGGGCGTGAGTCGTGCTTCGGTAGCTCAGTTGGTAGAGCACTTGCCCGCGAAAGGCAAAGGTCCCGAGTTCGAGTCTCGGTCGGGCACACAGTTTTAATCTGCCAGGAAGTTTCATATCAGCGCACACTCCGCTGCAGAGTGAAAATCTCATTCTGGAAACATCCCCCAGGCTGTGGCTAAGCCATGTCTCCGCTATATCCTTTCTTTCAGGAGTGCTAGTTCTGCAAGGTTCGCAGGAGAGCTTCTGTAAAGTTTGGAAGGTAGGAGACGAGATACTTGCAGAAGTAAAGCTGTGAGTACCGGGCGTGAGTCGTGCTTGGGTAGCTCAGTTGGTAGAGCACTTGCCCGCGAAAGGCAAAGGTCCCGAGTTCGAGTCTCGGTCGGGCACACAGTTTTAATCTGCCAGGAAGTTTCATATCAGCGCACACTCCGCTGCAGAGTGAAAATCTCATTCTGGGAACAAAGAAGGATGTTTTGTAGGATTTTGCACACTGTGCTCATGGGTATGTCCAATGTTCGGACGATTCCGTGCACTACACGTTTGCACACCACTACTTGTCTCCTCCTGCATTGTTGTGGCCACTGCTTCCACAGACGTCGAATCAATTCATTTACTCCCTCTATCTTTTCGAACTTCCGAATCATTTTCTCCAGACTCACGGCAGTCATCGGACCGACGCATCCATGTCCGGAACTTCTACAGAGCGACATGTGCACAGTCATCATTCTTGTAATACAACTTTACAAGCGGAGCGCGATCCTGCATTGAGACAGTCATGGCGAACGTCACAGACGCGAAAGGTGGAAAAGCTGTGTACCCGGCGTGTTTATACCACTTTCAATGGGTCGTGCGCATACAGATGTTTTCATTTACGCATTCTGACATGTATAGTAACATCTATTGATCAATTCTCACACTATGTTTTTTCCTTCTGTCATACGTTTTTCACCTTCTCCGATAATATTCTGTTGCAGTTTGACGTCATTCTGACCAGTGGTGTTATTTCTTCAGCGTTCTGAAAGTTTAACTTTACCCAGCTAGCACTCAAGCTTATTTCAAGGTGGATATTGAGTTTAGGTTCAGTTGAAAATTCAAGATTGAAAAATCAACCTGTTACACAGCTTATTTCAAGGTGGATATTGAGTTTAGGTTCAGTTGAAAATTCAAGATTGAAAAATCAACCTGTTACACAGTTTACATCAAGCTGTAAAAATTTAGCTTCAATTAAAATAATTTTCCCAAGCTTGAAATAAACTGTAATTTCCCTGGAAGGCTGTACAGCAGATGCGCGCGCAGCATAGCTTCCATAGACGTCCATGGTAAGCGCCACAAGCGTTTATAAGCCTTGCAGTTGCACTGACTGTGCTAGGTTTACGGCCATTTTATTTTTGTGACGTGCGTTGATGATTGTTGACTGTTGTGAAGTTTGTTTTATACTGGAAAATATTTCGGAAAGAGTGTGGCGTCCCCTGCCTTACTGCTACACCGGGTCTGAAGAAGATATATAGTGTATTACAGGTACGCTGGTGCATTTTTTCTCTAGTGGTACGTTAATATTACAAATGTTAAATATTATTACGCAACGTAAAGAAATATCATATTCTTTTACGTAGAAAAATTGAACCTGGATGAAAGTGAAATGGATTACCAGCTAAGAAAACATATTACAAGTTGTTCAGCAAAAAGAGGTCGTTTTAAACTAGCTCTCATTAAAACTTAATGTTATTTTACCTTTTTAAAATCTCGCCTTTTTATATATATCGCCCTATTACATTTGTTTACTTGTAAATACTTGCGTGTGTCACAGCATGAATGAATAATCATGAAGTGTGAAAAGTTTCTTTGCTAATACAAATAGTAATGACATGGTGAACGGGAAAAGTGCATCAAGAACCAGTCACTACATAGGTGTCAGTCTTTTTTATTTACGTAGCTTTGACTGGTCTTCAATTGCTCTTAATTTTGTTGTTCCCTAGGTGAAATAATACTGCAAGGCCTACTGGTATTTCTTACTTTTATTGTTAGGCTATTTGTAATGTGGCTTAAATCTAATAAAAGGCAATATTAAAATATGACAAGGAGAACGTTTTTTGTTATTTTACATTTCAGTTCCACTGAACTGGTAATTTCTTTGATTCATTTCGATTTCATCATTTATTTCATTTTGATTCAGTTTTACTCACCAGTATATAATTGTGGATAGAATAAAACGTCTACATTTTTCCAAACGGTAGTTTCCTTATAAGCTTACAGTATGAGGTGTATATGATTTCAAGTAATTGCTTCTTTATAATTCAGATTAAATGGTCCTGAAACTGTTAGAAATAGTGATGTGTGGCTTCTTCATGAAGTCATCGCAAAATTACCCAAATGTCATCTTTACTTTCAAAATTTCAAACAAAAAGTTATTTCAAATTACTTTAAAAACTGTTTGGAATGAAGTCACCAAAAGCAGCTGCTTACTCAGTGACGTTTATACTAGTTAATGATTCTTACTACATCAGTGAGTTTGAAGTTATTTTGCTAATCTTGGGCATAAATTATATTTAGGTTGATCAGTTTCAACGTTTTACATTTTTTATGTTTAGGTATGACTAACATTTTCTTTTACCTGTTACAGGAGCATTATACCAGCAGAAGTCAGCGATATTTTGATCCTGCTCTGGTCTGTGTGCTGGGGCTGGAGGGGCTTCAGAATAATTAAATTTTAAATTAAAACAATTTTAAACACTTTGAAAATAAAATTTGTTAAACATACATGTCATGATAATTTTTTTCACACCATTTCCATTCTGATATTTATTTAATTAATTAGGTTCAATAAATTCAGATTAATAATTATGTAGCTTAAAACAAGCTGTAAATACCAGGCTGTATTCCACGTGTGTAGATACAGCTGGAGCCAAACTTGATAAGTCAAGCTTGAAATATAGCTTGAACTCTGACAACTTTGATGTTTGTTTCAAGCTTGAATCCAACTAACAGGCCGGAATATTCCAGCTTTGATCAAGCTTATAAACTTGAACTTTACATCTGGAAACAAGTTTGAAACCGACTTACTGTGCTATCTGGGTAATTATAATCACCCTGTATATCACTCAACCAGAAGGTTTCGATGACTGATCAGATCGTGTTCGTCACCTCAAGAAATCATTATATGGACTTAACGCAGTCACCTCATTGCTGAAATAATAAGTTTCACTCATTCATAAAAAATTGCTTTATTAGTTCTACAGCAGATACTTGATTTACGTTCAACAAATAAATACAGGAAAATTCGTGATTTCTATTTATGTCGATGATTGACTTATCGCAGGAACAACTCAAAGTGCAGTGAATTTCACTTTTAGATATGTTAAAGTAAAAATTCAAAATAACTGTGGAATCTTTAGATTCATTTTTAGGCATGCAAATAGAGCAACAAGAGGCTGGCTTGTCTGTTTCACAACGAGCATAAACAGAGAGGATTCTGCATCTTTTTAACATGGCTCATTCGAAACCATTAAAAACTCCCTGTGATAATGAACAGTTAGACAATGAATATAGCAATTCTCTTGACAGCAACGTTTCTTATTGTTCAGCTGTGGGATCAGTAATGTACCTGGCACATTCTGCTCATCCATATCTCGCTTATAATGCTTAAAAGTGGCTCAGTCTATGGCTAAACCCACTTCTTCTTACTGGACCGATGTAAAACGCATTTTCACTTATGTTCACAGTACTTCAGACTTATGTCCCTTCTATACTTCGTCTGGCGGAAAGCGTTGTGCCTATCTGTGTTGACTTTGCTGGCAACACTGAAACAAGATGATCAACAAATGGTTATGTTTCAATGATTGGTGATACGGCAGTATCATGAACATCTCAACTGCAGAAATCAGTTCCACTATCCACCACTGATGTGGAGTTCGTTGCTGCCAGTGAAGGGCGCCGGCCGGAGAGGCCGTGCGGTTCTAGGCGCTACAGTCTGGAACCGAGCGACCGCCACGGTCACAGGTTCGAATCCTGCCTCGGGCATGGATGTGTGTGATGTTAAAAAATGGTTCAAATGGCTCTGAGCACTATGGGACTCAACTGCTGTGGTTATCAGTCCCCTAGAACTTAGAACTACTTACACCTAACTAACCTAAGGACATCACACACATCCATGCCCGAGGCAGGATTCGAACCTGCGACCGTAGCAGTCGCACGGTTCTGGACTGCGCGCCTAGAACCGCGAGACCACCGCGGCCGGCTGTGTGTGATGGCCTTAGGTTAGTTAGGTTTAATTAGTTCGAAGTTCTAGGCGACTGATAACCTCAGAAGTTAAGTCGCATAGTGCTCAGAGCCATTTTTTGCAAGTGAAGGAGCCAAGGAATTAGTATGGCTTAACAGACTGCTGTTGGAGATCAGTGGAAGGAGAAACATGCCCCTATTGTTCATAAAACATGTGTGTGCAATTAAATTAGTGAAAAACCCAGAGTTCCACAAATGTTCGAAAGACATAGAAGTCCGATATTATTTTGTCCGAGAATTCTATGAAAATGGGGATGTCAATGTGGAATATGTATGTTCTGAAAATCAACTTGGTGTCATGTTTACAAAGCCTTTATAATCCATCAAATGTAGAGTAATGTGTACCAAGATAGGACTTAGTAACTAATGTGTTTTGACCTTTTATTTTTTATTTAAAAGTTCTTCTGTGGACCACGAATTGATTTCGAGAGAAATGTTAAAGTAAATAAGTCAGAAATATGTGTTTCCTGTCCTTTCCTACGGGGGTGTTTGGTTTTGTGTTGTGTCAAATTCTTTGCTCCTGAGAGTTTCTTTTTTTTTCATGCGTTTACTCTATGAAGTTTTTATTGCTATGTCTCATCTTTTTAGATATTAAAGGAAAAAGATCACTGTTCCTAAAAGTGTTTCGTTGTTGCTATAAAATTGTATGCTAAGTTCACCACAACAAGTGGTCACAGTTTTGTTTAATCCATCGGAGAGTGTCACAGAGTTACTGAATGAACTGAACTGGAAGACTCTTAAGACAGATAGATGCAAACCATCCCGAGAAAGCCAATTAACAAAGTTTCAAGAACAGGTTTTAAATGATGACTTAAGGAATATACTACAACCCCCTATATATACACTGCTGGCCACCGTAAATGCAACACCCTGAAGGAAGCATCCGAATCAAGTGAAAATTACACCATGAGTTTGCAGCGATGAGATATGCAACTGATTAGAATTTCAGCGCAGACGCACATCACGCGCGCCTGTGGCACCACCTCATAGCGCCATTTAAGGCTTGGCGATTTCGACGAGTGTACGTTCGGCACGTGTGTTTACCTTGTGGTTGTTTCACAAGACGATCAGTTATGCCTCGTAGACAACAGCGAACATCTTTTGATCAAGTACCCGAGTTCGACAGAGGAAGGATAGTGGCTTACCGAGATTGTGGATTATCATACAGAGAAATCGCTAGTCGTGTTGGATGAAACCAAACAACTGTAATGTGGATATGTGACCGTTGGATGCAGGAGGGTACGACAGACCGACGTGGTCGATCGCATTCACCTCGGTGCACCACTGCACGTGCTGATAGGCAAATTGTGCGCATGGCAGTGACGGATCGCTCAGTGACATCCCGAACCATAGCACAGCACACTGCGTCTGTAACGCATCATCCAGTGTCTGCGCGTACCATTCGACGCCGTTTACAGCAGAGTGACTGTTCGCAAGACGTCCATTGCTTCATCTACCATTGACGCAGAACCACAGACATCTCCGTCGCCAATGGTGTGATGACAGACGGATGTGGACGGCAGAATGGAATGACGTTGTCTTTACTGACGAGGCACGCTTCTGTCTGCAGCACCACGATGGTCGGATTCGAGTGTGGAGACACCGTGGAGAGAGGATGCTGGACAGCTGCATTATGCACCGCCACCCTAGTCTTGCACCGGGTATTATGGTATGGGGCGGTATTGGATATTACTCTCGCACGCCTCTAGTACGCATTGCCGGTACTTTAAATAGCCGGCGCTACATATCCGAGGTGCTGGAGCCAGTTGTCCTTCCTTACCTTCAGGGCTCGGCCACAGCCATATTTCAACAGGATAATGCGCGACCACACGTGGCACGCATTGTCCAAAGGTTCTTTGTCAATAACCAGATTGAACTGCTACCCTGGCCGGCTCGCTCTCCGGATCTTTCGCCGATAGAAAACATGTGGTCCATGGTTGCTCAACGAGTGACCCAGATTACATCCCCAGCTGCCACACTAGATGATCTTTGGCAACGTGTGGAAGCTGCTAGGGCTGCTGTACCCCAGGAACACATCCAACGTCTCTTTGACTCAATGCCAAGACGTGTGGCAGCGGTGATCTCCAAGAATGGCGGCTACTCTGGCTACTGATTCTGGCAGGAACCACTTGTCACAGACGTCTGTAAATGTAATCATTTGATACTTGGTCAACATGTTATCTACAAAATAAATTTTGTTGTGCTATCTCTTGTCTTTCTTGGTGTTGCATTTACGGTGGCCAGCAGTGTAGCTCACATTGGGATCTTGAGGATAAGATTAGAATAGCTGCTGCACGCACGGGGGCGTTTAAATGATCATTCTTCTCGCGCTCCATACGCGAATAGAACAGGAAGAAACCACAATAACTGTTACAATGGGACGTACACTTTGCCATGCACCTCGCGGTGGTTTGCACAGTATATGTGTAGATGTAGATGAAATGAGCTTGGGGGTTACATGATCAGAAAGGGACGACGATGTCAGCCATCGAAACTTTCTTTCCGGGAATCCTTGACGGTGACATGACGTGATGTGACGTAACGTGTTGTAATGCCGCAATGTGAAATTCATTGTACAATGTTTTGACATAACGTGAAGACCAGTGTAAATTGCTTTTATTCTTACAATTAATTTTGTTGCACTTTTGACGCCAATGCAGTGCTGCCAGTGGAAGCTTGGTTTATATATATTGGCCGTTTGCCTGGCACCAAGGTTACTTGCCTGACACTAGTAACTAGTGGTGGGCAGGAAATCGCGTATCTGTTAGAAATCACAGTGACTGAGAAGTCACAGATATCACAGTAGCAACTTTACAGAATCTAACTTCGATTTCAGTCACAGTTAGCAGTCGCAAGTAGTATTTCACATTCAAAGACGTGAGCCATCTATTGGTCGAATTTAGCACTGCTTTCTGCGATTTCAGTGACAAGTCGCAACTAAGAGTCGCAAGTAGCAACTAAAAAGCGCGGTTAACAGTGGCATCTGTTGGCCGAAGTTCGTACTACGTCCATCTCTGCAGTACGCTATGGAGTCTAACTGCGATTTCCGTGACAAGTCGCAACTAAGAATCGCAAGTAGCAACTAAAAAGCGCGGTTAACAATGGCATCTGTTGGCCAAAGTTCGTACTACATCCATCTCTGCAGTACGCTATGGAGTCTAACTGCGATTTCCGTGACAAGTCGCAACTAAGAGTCGCAAGTAGCAACTAGAAAGCGCGGTTAACAGTGCCATCTGTGGGTCAAAGTTCGTACTACGCCCATCTCTGCGGTACGCTATGGAGTCTAACTGCGATTTCCGTGACAAGTCGCAACTAAGAGTCGCAAGTAGCAACTAAAAAGCGCAGTTAGCACTGCCATCTGTTTAGCAAAGTACATACTACGCTATTCGCTACCGAGTCAAACTGCGATTTCTGTGATAAATCGCAACTAAGAGTCGTAAGTAGCAACTAAAAAGCGCAGTTAACATACTTTTCCTAGTGTCATCTGTTGACCGACGTATGTACTTCGTTATGAGAGCCTTGTGCCTCACGAGATTAATGTGCTGTGTGTGCATATGAAGGGCTTATTTCAATAGTGGTACAAGTCCATTTTTGTTAATTTTGAGATATAGAGTCGTAAAGTCAAATGAGTGCTGAAAAATCTGCAGTTGAGATACCAGAAATTTTCAAGCATATGGCTTCTTGCTAGAGATGAACCTTTATTTATGTTTGTTTGGATCACTAATTTCAGAAGCATTATAGACAGAAAAGTGTAGGTAATGGACTTGTACCACTATTGAAATAAGCCCTTCATATTATATGACGACATGCACATTCAGCATCAGTTATGGCTGGTCAAATACTGCTGTGACTCTGAATGTATATTAATAAGAAGCAACATTGCATTTTTCTCCTGAAAATATCAAGTAACGTAACAAATGTGTTTAATTCTGCTTCCAATATGACAGTTTTGGTTAATACTCCACATGCCTACAGGACTTTGCAGTGTTAACACAGCAGAACTCAGACATCTGTGTAAGTGTAGAGAAATGAAAACAGTCATATGAATGCCTCACTTTTGTTCCGACACAGTTCAAGACTCGGGGGAAAAGTTTTACACCTGGTGTTCTACATGGCAACTTCATACACAAGAAATTTTTGCCGACACTACTACCACCTACATAAGTAAGCTTTTCCTGTGTCACTTTCAAGTAATGCACTTAAGCTATTCCTGATTTAACTGGAAGATCTGTACTTCCCACTTTCATATCAACAGCCTCAAAATGCATATTGTAGACTTCGGGATATGTTACAGGTCAGTGTCACACCAAGATTGTTGAGAAAGGGGGGGGGGGGGGGCGGCACGTCGGTATCCAACAAGTGTTTACCAATAAATAAGTGGCGGAAAATTACGGGTATAGGACGGCTTAACATGTGGAAAATGAGATTTTTATTATTCACTCAATGTATTTAACATTTATTATTCCTTTAAAATCGCACAACAACTTCAATAAAACACTTTAATCAGTCACACACTTATTTCATAATTATTTCACTTTTAAACTGCAAATCCTCTAAGAGCTGTCTTGAATCTTCTCGAGTCTCTCTCAACAGCCTTGATGTGGATAGATATGTACAGCAACCAGTAATCAGTCAGAACTGCGTCTGCAAAAACACAAGGATTATTAAACAATTTTTGCTGTCACTAATTACTAGCAATATAATTGACAGAGTAGATTGCTAATATTTGCTATATCACATTTGCTAATATTTGCTATATCACATTCGCAAGAACGATCTCACGGAAGTAATTAAGTCCATCAAAACGCTTAGAAACTAACCTCTCGTCTGACGAAAACGGTCTAAAGACTGGCAATTTCTTCAGATCTGTTGACAATGATATTTTGAATTATCACTTTACTGAGTGACTGAAATGTAGTTCAGGTACCTATGAACATAACAATATGTTAGAATTCATTTTCTAAACACGAACTATTACGGTACTGTGCGGCTACTTACATATTAATTACACTATTAATATTTTCACAGTTGTTTCTTTAATACAAAATTAAAGCCAACGGAAGAATAAACGTAAAACATACTTACCAATGACAGGTTTGTTGAGATGCAATTTTCTGTGTGGACAGATGTAACTTTTTCATACGGTGGTACGTCGCAGAAATCGCAGGAGTCACAGAAATCGCAGAAGTAGCAGAAGTCACAGAAATCGCAGAAGTCACAGAAATCGCAGAAGTCGCAGAAGTAGCAGAAATCGCAGAAATCGCGGAAGTAGCAGAAATAGCAGTGGCGGAGGGATACGCGACTTAGGTTCCTTAACTGCGACTCTTAACTGCGACAAATCACAGTTAAGAATAACAGATACTGACAAGTAGCATTCACAGAAATCACTGATATCGGAAAATCGCAGTTTAGCCCATCCCTACTAGTAACCATTGCATTACAAAACTGGGGTTTGCGTTGAAGTGTAGCCAACATTGGAGTAAGAAAAACGTGTTATCTGCTACCCGGTTTTGACAGCCCATTGATCGCAGAAAATAAGATAGACAATCTGGTAATCATAATTTGATGTTATGAACTGTAAATAGTGGTCTCTCGTGTGAAGTGACATTATGATTTGTAAGTTAGTGTGCATTGTGTTCTCCGTGTAGTACAGAGCTGTCAACGATGAAACATAAATTGGATTTCTACGTTATTTGGAATTTTTGTTTGATACTATTTTTTATATGCGTATTTCTATATTTCATGTTTTGGTGAAAGAAATGTTACATGATACAATAGTTTGTAGGTGTCAAGACCACACGGTTACTTTAGCATATCATTGTGTTGTTTTATTTGACAGTTACAGATTCATCGACAGTATAATTGTTAACTTTGATACAAATTACACTCTTTTAGGAGTCTCTTCGTTTCAAATATACGTCCGTGGATTTCCTATTTTGCTGACAGGATGTCATTGTACAGGAACGCTGTGTGGTTTCTGAAAGGATGGCAGGAATACACGAAGTAAGCATAATATTAAGAAATACGTCATTTACCACACGGAGATCTCCCATTGATACTAATTTTTTGTTCAGCATGTCGTGTCTTACTTTACCTAATTTAGACGTAATGGTTGGAGGCAGTGCAGCTATAGCTAAAGAGCATGCCACAACATATGTATTTCCTTTTTTATCTCCTTTAAAATTTACAGCAATTTTGGGATTTCTGATATGTTCATTTGGTTCAGTGTTGTACCGCTCTTTTCTTTTCACCACTTCGAAATACAGAAACTTGCGATGCCTGCCACGCATCTGCTTTGACCCATGACACGATAGAAATAGTTTAACAGCCCCAGGTGTTATTCAGTGAATGAAGTGGCATAGTAAGAAACATTGTAGCAGAGTATTGAAACATTATGGGCGTCAAAACATGAAAAAATTGCTCTTGTTCTAATGTTAACCCTCAACTCACGAGGTGTGGTCACTCAGACAGCGCGAAAATTTTCGACCAGTTGTGGGGGAATGCTATTATACTCCCCCTACTGGCCTTTAATTGCCAAACCTACGAAGTTTTGTTGTCGGTTGAGTTATCGCCTTCTGTATTTATTGTTGACACGTCTTATTGATAGGGATTTGAATCTCCTAGACTGCGCCTTGTGAACTATGTAACTGTTGTCTTCAGTATGGTACCATTTGTTGGAACGAATGTGTCGTTTTTAACTATCCTGAGCTTGATGAAATTTTAGGTTGATCTATGGAGGAAGGTGCCAGTGATGTAGATCAAGAAATGAAAGAAAAAGACGACAATTTTACGTTAGCCAGTAATCACAGTACTGCTGTTGAACAAGAGTACCATTCAGAGAAAGAAGTTGAGGAAAGTTGTGATGGAGATTTGTCTCTTTCTTCAATGAAATACTTAAAATGCCTGTTAAATTCGAATGTGTTCTGAGTGGTGAAAAAAATGTTGTTTCCAGCAATGAATGTCAATTTGACAGACTTTTTTTTTTTTTTTACCTCTCTGGTGGAATTTTTATGCACAAACTTAAACCCTGGAATTTGGTTTTGTTTAGAAATTTATTTGCTACAGAGATTGTATAATTTTAATTTTTCAGAATGTAAAATTCAGTACTCTAACAGTCTATTTATTTGTACTATTTAAACCATGAACCATGGACCTTGCCATTGATGGGAAGGCTTCTGTGCCTCAGCGATACAGGTAAGCATACCGTAGGCGCAACCACAATAGAGGGGTATCTGTTGAGAGACCAGACAAACATGAGGTTCCTGAAGAGGGGCTGCAGCCTTTTCAGTAGTTGCAGGGGTAACAGTCTGGATGATTGACTGATCTGGCCTTGTAACATTAAACAAAACAGCCTTGCTGAGAAGGTACTGCGAATGGCTGAAAGCAAGGGGAAACTACAGCCATAATTTTTCCTGAGAGCTTGCAGCTTTACTGTATAGTTAAATGATGATGGCGTCCTCTTGGGTAAAATATTCCGGAGGTAAAATAGACCCCAATTCGGATCTCCGTGCGGGGACTACTCAGGAGGACATAGTTATCAGGAGAAACAAAACTGACATTCTACTGGATCGAAGCGTGGAATGTCCGATCCCTGGGCAGGTAGCTTAGTGGGAATTGGTGAAGTTCGGTAGCAGGAGGAACAGGACTTCTGGTCAGGTGAATTCAGGGTTATAAATACAAAATCAAATAGAAGTAATGCAGGAGTAGATTTAATAACGAATAAAAAAATAGCACAGGTAAGCTACTATGAACAGCATAGTGAATGCGTTATTCTAGCAAAAATAGACACGAAGCCCACGCCTACCACAGTAGTAAAAGTTTATATGCCAACTTGCTTCTAAGATGACAAAGAGATCGAAGAAATGAATGATGAGATAAAAGAAATTATTCATATAGTGAAGGGAGATGAAAATTTAATAGTCATGGGGGGACTGGAATTCGATAGTACGAAAGGAAAGAAAAGGAAAAGTAGTAGGTGAATATGGAATGGGAGTAAGAAATGAAAGAGCGTGCCACCTGTTAGAATTTTGCACAGAGCTTAACTTAATCATAGCTAACATTTGATTTAAGAATCATAAAAGAAGGTAGTATACGTTGAAGAGGCCTGGAGACACTGGAAGATTCCAGATAGATTATATAATTGTAAGATGTAGATTTAGCAACCAGGTTTTAAATTGTAAGACATTTCCAGGGGCAGATGTGGGCTCTGACCACAATCTATTGCTTATGAACTGTAGACCAAAACTGAAGAAAGTGCGGAAAGGTAGGAATTTAAGGAGATGAGACCTGGATAAACTAAACCAGAGGTTGTACAGAGTTTTAGAGAGAGTGTTAGGGAACGATTGACAAGAACAGGGGAAAGAATTACAGTAGAAGGAGTAGCTTTGAGAGATGAAGCAGTGAAGGCAGCAGAAGGTCAAGTGGGTAAAAACACAAGAGCTATTAGAAATCCTTGTGTAACAGAAGAGATATTGAATTTAATTGTTGAAAGGAGAAAATATAAAAATGCAGTAAATGAAGCAGGCAAGAAGGAATACAAACGTCTCAGAAATGAGATCAAGAGAAAGTCCAAACTGGCTAAAGGACAAATATAAGGATGTAGAGGCATATATCACTAACAGTAAGAGAGATAGTACATACAGGGAAATTAAAGTTACCTTTGGAGAAAAGAGAACCACCTGTATGAATATAAAGAGCTCAAATGGAAGGAAGGGAAAGCATAAAGGTGGAAACAGCATAAAAGAAGGTCTATACAAGGGAGATGTACATGAGGGCAGTATTATGGAAATGAAAGAGGATGTAGAGGAAGATGAGAATGGAGATACGATAATGCGCAAAGAATTTGACGAAGCAACCATGACTGAAAATAACGAACTATCAGTTTAATAAGTCAGGGTTGAAAAATACTAACACGAATTCTCTACAGACGAATGGAAAAACTGGTAGAAAAGACCTTGGGGAAGATCAGTTTGGATTCCGTTGACATGTTGGGCACATGAGGCAATACTGTCCCTATAACTTACCTTAGAAGATAGATTAAGGAAAGGCAAACATATGTTTCTAGCATTTGTAGTTTTTGACAATATTGACTGGACAACTCTTTCAAATTCTGAAGGTGGCAGGGATAAAATACAGGGAGAAAAAGGGTATTTACAATTTGTACAGAAATCAGATGGCAGTTCTAAGAGTTGCGGGGCATGAAAGGGAAGCAGTAGTTGGGAAATGAGTGAGACAGGGTTGTAGCATATTCCCGGTGTTATTCAATCTATATATTGAGCAAGCAGTAAAGGAAACAAAAGAAAAATTTGGAGTGGGAATTAAAATACATGGAGAAGAAATAAAAACTTTGAGGTTTGCCAATGACATTGTAATTCTGTCAGAGACAGCAAAGGACCTGGAAGAGCAGTTGAATGGAATGGACAGCGTCTTGAAAGGAGGATATAAGATGAACATCAACAAAAGCAAAATGGGGGTAATGGAATATAGTTGAATTAAATCAGGTGATGCTGAGTGAATTAGATTAGGAAATGAGACACTTAAAGTAGTGAAGGAGTTTTGCTATTTGGGGAGCAAAATAACCGATGATGGTCGAAGCAGAGAGGATATAAAATGTAGACTGGCAATGGCAAGGAAAGAGTTTCTGAAGAAGAGAAATTTGTTAAAATTGAATATAGATTTAAGTGCAAGTAAGTCGTTTCTGAAAGTATTTGTATGGAGTGTAGCCATCTATGGAAGTGAAATATGGATGATAACTAGTTTATACAAGAAGAGAATAGAAGCTTTTGGAATGTGGTGCTACAGAAGAATGCTGAAGATCAGATGGGTTGATCACGTAACTAATGAGGAGGTACTCAACAGAATTGGGCAGAAGAGGAATTTGTGACACAACATGACTAGAAGAAGAGATTCATTGCTAGGACATGTTCTGAAGCATCAAGGGATCACCAGTTTAGTACTGGAGGGCTGCGTGTAGGGAAAAAATCGTAGAGGGAGACCAAGAGATAAATATACTAAGCAGATTCAGAAAGATGTAGGGTGCAGTAGTTATTTGGAGGCGAAGAAGCTTGCACAGGATAGAGTAGCATGGAGAGCTGCATCAAACTAGTCTCTGGACTAAGACAACAACAACAGCAACGTTTAAAAGAGCCACACAGAATTATGTGCTTCTGTGTGATAAATAGTAAAATGCTGCAGGTAAATAATTGTAAAAATAAATGTTATATACAATAAATTAAAAATTTCAAATGATTTTTGCCTTAAATCTCGGTTTAAACATAGGGGCCCAAGAGACCTGACCTCGTGGTATATATTACAGAAAAGTCCCCTCGCGAGTTAAGTGTTAATAGTGACAAAAAATTAGTGCTCAAACATTTGTTGAGCAGACAGGAGCAGAAATATAAGATAACACAACAAGAGACAAAATGTCGAATTCTTGCTCCAACTGTTATTTCACAAATTATATTCAGAAATTTTGACACTTCATTACAGTTACTGGTATGAAGAAGAATGACGGTAGTTAGTACTAGCAGACTTGAGAAGCATCTTAAATCATTAATACTCAGTAAAGGCCTGGCAGGCCTTGTACATTTATCGCATACTTGATGAAGTAAGTAGCTATGTTATTGGCCATAGGTGAATGTGAGAAAATTCCTTGATCAGAAAAAATATTGCAGTGGTTGGAAAAAGAGCACAGGTCACACCAGATTATACAACAGGAAATAAAAGTGATATTATACAACAGGAAATAAAAGTGATCCACGGAACAAATAACCGATATCAGTTATGTGTACGTGTAAGAGATGAGCTTAAACCTAATGACATACATAAAGCAGAATAACTTTTAATGGAAATCTACACCAATTCTGCAGTGAAATCACGACAATCTATTAACTCCCCGCTGCTGTCTGCCAAATAGCATAATAAGGAATCCAAATTCCTCATAAACAGTTCAAAATTTTTCAGTGACGATCTATACACAGTTGCAGTTAAAAGCGATACATAATATAAGGGAAAGGCAACCTTTCACCCATATTGGATGGTGTGTGGATTACAGAAACAGTAACACAAAACACTTTCAAGTAATAACTTTTTCTAGCACAAGTATGCACATTCATGCACACAGCCACCCAAATACACATTCCTGCGGCCGCAGTTGATGGATATGGGGGGGGGGGATAGGGAAGGATGCAAGAAAGAAATAGCATGAAAGAGGCAGGTCTCCGGACAGATGACTTTGATGCCACACTATAATAGAGTATCAATAATCAGGGTTGCCATGCCTGTGGGAGTATGTGTTGTGTTCCTGTGTGGTTGTGTGTTTGTACCTGTGCTAGAAAAAGAGCCATTGTTCAAAACATAGTGTAAATGCTGTTTCCTGCTAGGTATTTTTGTGCTCTACACATTGATCTGCTATAGCTGAATTGTTGCCTTTTGCATAATTTATGTATTGGTCCATCCATGAATTTCCATTATTGTTATACAATTAAAAGTGAACTGTTTCTCAATATTAACTACAAGTGCACATTTCTGTGAGCTTATCACTACAAAATTTACTTGTCCAATGTTTTTTAACTTGGAACGTCTTAATATATGTAACAACTCCTCCTTTTCTGGTATTAGTTCTACATGAGTAGCCCGTAGCTCGTGCTTTAGTGGCTAGCGTTGCTGCACCTGGCTCACAGGATCCCGGGTTCGATTCCCGGTCTCTGCCCGGGGACTGGGTGTTTGTGTTGTCCTCCTCACATCATCATCATCATCATCATCATCATCATCCATGGCAGGGGCTAGATTGGACTGTGTAAAAAAATTTAACTGCGTAACAATTGGGACTTCGTAAGGGCACTGAGGCAATACTAACCTTACGACTTATCTTAGAAGAAAGATTAAGAAAAGGCAAACCTACGTTTCTAGCATTTGTAGACTTAGAGAAAGCTTTTGACAATGTTGACTGGAATACTCTCTTTCAAATTCTGAAGGTGGCAGGGGTAAAATACAGGGAGCGAAAGGCTATTTACAATTTGTACAGAAACCAGATGGCAGTTGTAAGAGTCGAGGGGCATGAAATGGAAGCAGTGGTTGGGAAAGGAGTGAGACAGGGTTGTAGCCTCTCCCCGATGTTATTCAATCTGTATATTGAGCAAGCAGTAAAGGAAACAAAAGAAAAATTCGGAGTAGGCATTAAAATTCATGGAGAAGAAGTAAAAACTTTGAGGTTCGCCGATGACATTGTAAGTCTGTCAGAGACAGCAAAAGACTTGGAAGAGCAGTTGAACGGAATGGACAGTGTCTTGAAAGGAGTGTATAAGATGAACATAAACAAAAGCAAAACGAGGATAATGGAATGTAGTCAAATTAAATCGGGTGATGCTGAGGGAATTAAATTAGGAAATGAGACACTTAAAGTAGTAAAGGAGTTTTGCTATTTAGGGAGTAAAATAACTGATGATGGTCGAAGTAGAGAGGATATAAAATGTAGACTGGCAATGGCAAGGAAAGCGTTTCTGAAGAAGAGAAATTTGTTAACATCGAGTATAGATTTAAGTGTCAGGAAGTCGTTTCTGAAAGTATTTGTATGGAGTGTAGCCATGTATGGAAGTGAAACATGGACGATAACTAGTGTGGACAAGAAGAGAATAGAAGCTTTCGAAATGTGGTGCTACAGAAGAATGCTGAAGATAAGGTGGGTAGATCACGTAACTAATGAGGAGGTATTGAATAGGATTGGGGAGAAGAGAAGTTTGTGGCACAACTTGACTAGAAGAAGGGATCGGTTGGTAGGACATGTTTTGAGGCATCAAGGGATCACAAATTTAGCATTGGAGGGCAGCGTGGAGGGTAAAAATCGTAGAGGGAGACCAAGAGATCAATACACTAAGCAGATTCAGAAGGATGTAGGTTGCAGTAGATACTGGGAGACGAAGAAGCTTGCACAGGGTAGAGTAGCATGGAGAGCTGCATCAAACCAGTCTCAGGACTGAAGACCACAACAACAACAACAACAACAAGGGCACTGATAACCGCACAATTGAGTGCCCCATAAAACGATCATATCATCTACATGAGTAAGATGCTAGAGTGTAATCTAATTTATCTAACCTTGTGATTACTTAGTTAAACACACAGCCAGTGCAAGAATGTCACTAAAGGGGATGGGAAAGACATCAGCTTAGGCCAACAAAAGACATGGAACATTACAGAGGAAGATGAAGCAAATAGTCAGTTTTGTTTGTTGGATGAGAGAGTGTAGCAGAAATGCCGAAAAAGCTTACTGGTAGAGACTCGAATTTGGACACCATACACCTGAAAATCTGCTTAAAAAACTCCAAGAAATGAATATTCCATAAAAATTGTGTGTGTATATACAGGGTGTTACAAAAAGGTATGGCCAAACTTTCAGGAAACATTCCTCACACACAAAGAAAGAAAATATGTTATGTGGATATGTGTCCGGAAACGCTTACGTTCCATGTTAGAGCTCATTTTATTACTTCTCTTCAAATCATATTAATCATGGAATGGAAACACACAGCAACAGAACGTACCAGCGTGACTTCAAACACTTTGTTACAGGAAATGTTCAAAATGTCCTCCGTTAGCGAGGATACATGCATCCACCCTCCGTCGCACGGAATCCCTGATGCGCTGATGCAGCCCTGGAGAATGGCGTATTGTATCACAGCCGTCCACAATATGAGCACGAAGAGTCTACATTTGGTACCGGGGCTGCGTAGACAAGAGCTTTCAAATTCCCCCATAAATGAAAGTCAAGAGGGTTGAGGTCAGGAGAGTGTGGAGGCCATGGAATTCGTCCGCCTCTACCAATCCATCGGTCACCGAATCTGTTGTAGAGAAGTGTACGAACTCTTTGACTGAAATGTGCAGGAGCTCTATCGTGCATGAACCACATGTTGTGTCGTACTTGTAAAGGCACATGTTCTAGCAGCACAGGTAGAGTATCCCATATGAAATCATGATAACATGCTCCATTGAGCGTAGGTGGAAGAACGGAACTAAAATGAGCTCTAACATGGAAATTAAGCGTTTCCGGACACATGTCCACATAACATCTTTTCTTTATTTGTGTGTGAGGAATGTTTCCTGAAAGTTTGGCCGTACCTTTTTGTAACACCCTGTATATTCCGTGGATCCAAAAGTGTGTGTGTGTGGGGGGGGGGGAGGGGGGGGGGTCTATTTTTCACAAAGACCCTGTTGGCTGAAAGCTTATTTTGTGACGTCTTTTTGTTGTGCCTTTCTGCGACTCCGCATATCCTCCGTATGGTGAGAAGCAACTATTCTAATTGTAATTAGTGAGGTACAGTACATAATATTTTCATTTATATCATAATAGTCATAAACAAAGGAACCCATAAAATATTTTGTAGCTGGTGACCTAGACTCGGCTATTTTCAGTATTTTGGAAGACGAATCGTGACTTGCAAGTAGCCTTAAAAAAACGTTCTAGTTCCAACCCTTTTAAAAACCTGCACAAGACCGACTTTTAAATCATTTTCTTGAAAGAAAGACATCAGACTACACTATATTTCTTCATTTCCCTGAGAGCTGTGAAGGGGTGGGGGTTGTGGGGGGGGGGGGGTCATGCATGATCTTCGAAATGCTTTGGTCAAAATGCTATTTTTTGCTGTTGTTATAGGGTGTTGAAAATGAAGAGTTTTTGCAGAACGCAACATTTGCTCTCAGCCAGTTAAGACAAAAGATCATAAATATTAATTCCTGATTATTGCTCAGTTCAAGCCAGAGATAAGTTTGCAGTAAAAGACTATAAAATGGAGATTAATACAAGTGATCAGGAAACTGGTATACATGTAACTGAGTGCCATCTACTGTATGTTCACAATGGCTACCAGGCATACCAGTGAACTGAAACACCTTTGGAAGGAAGGAAAGCCGAGCATTTCATCTCTTTCATGATACCACAGTTTTTCATTGCCGTGTGAATAGTTTAAACAAAATGGGACCAGGATAAATTATTACTAAAATACATGATAATATCACCAAAATGCAGAAATAACAAGAAAGAAACAAAAGGGAAGAAAGTTATTTCAAGAAAGTGCAGCATAAGGAAAACATATGCTCAGTCAGTATCCGTTCACGCTACAAAATTCCAAGCAACAGCAGGGATGTTGAAAGGAAGGCTCTCAATTTGGACAAAATTTCATGTAACGGGGAAGCTACCAGCTGAAAACTGCACAGGAGACCACAGCGCTATTAAAGATAAGGAAGTTACACAAGCTATAAAGAATTATATCAAAACATTTGGGAGTAGTGCAGTAGTTCTCAACCTGGGGATAATTACCTCCTAATTGGGTAAAATGAAGTTTTCTTAGGGGTAAAAACACAAGGATTTGGTTCGATCATGAAACAAAATTATTTTAAAAAATATTTTTACTATTGTCATTATTTCAGAAGACTGTAATACTGGTTACATAAATTACCAATAATTACTCTTGAGATGCGGACCGCTCCACCCTTCTCCACCTTTATCGGGCTTTAGTGCTGTTTCACTTGTACTATGGTTGTCAAGTTAATGGTTTGGCTGCTCCTTCCACACTGCACCTCCTGGATCTGGTCCACCATTGTGGTATCCATTTAGTCACTGGTACCTTCCCTACTAGCACTGTTGATAGTCTCCTGGTTGAAGCTGGAATCCCTCCCCTCCCCCCCCCCCCCCCTTTTCTGTGCGGTAGTCCCAGCTTCTGATTTCTTATGCAATCGCTGTCCGTTCCTCTCCCACTCATCCTTCCTATTCTATTCTGTTCCCAAACCAAGGACGTCGCCCACCCGAGTCCTGCCCTCAGGCGGGTTTACTGGTTGTGCTCCGCCTTGCGTCTCTTTGCCATGATTTTCAGCTTCCTTCTTTGTTCTGTCTCCCTTGTTCCCTCCCCAACAGCGCCCTTGGTTAGTTCCTCGGTCCCGGATTCGGATGGATCTCCACCAACGTCCAAAAGATTCCGTTCCCCCGATGGTGCTACGTTGTTTTTTCCGCTGAATTTTATGGGAGTTTGAGGATGATGTTGTTTTTTAAACTGATGGCTCTAAATGTGATTATCGTGTGGGATATGCCTTCACGTCCTCTGTTGGCATGGAAAATCATCTCCCACCAACTACATGTGGGGTATATGAAGTCTACACGGGTTGTCAGCTGAGTAGTGTCGTCGTCTTGTAGCAATGTTTCGATGGAATGCGTCTCCATCATCTTCAGGCGAAGTATCGGGATATCGTCGGTCGCGGGCTTATATCTCTGCTGGACTGCTCTCCACTTCCCGCAGCCGGCCAATCACGTGCCACCCGCGGAATCGCCCGATGCACCTGGATCGGCCAGTGGTGGGGGTGTGGGGTTTGAGTCCTGGCGTCCATCTCTGTCTGCTCCGTCTGCGGCCCTTGGTGGAATGGAACGTCTAAGATCATTTTAAATTAGCTCTTAGAGAGGTTACATGTCACGAAAACAGTTAAGACATTGTTAAGTTTTGCAGAAAGATCAACACTTTAGGCATTAACAGGCAGGAATGGAGTGGCTCAGAAGAAAGATATCATACATTATGTAAAGAGTTAACAATGGAAAATCCAGTATGGAATGTAACAATGTTATGAAAAGTAACAATATCAGAGAAGGAAAGTTGCTACTCACCATATAGCGGAGATGCTGAGTCGCGATAGGCACAACAAAAAGATTCACACAATTGTAGCTTTCGGCCATAAAGGCCTTTGTCAGCAGTAGACACACATACGCATATGCTTACACACACTCACACAAACGCAACTTGCACACACTTTTGCAGTCTCAGAGAACTGAAACCACACTGCGAGCAGCAGCACCAGTGCATGATGGGAGTGGTGACTGGGCGGGGGTAAGGAGGAGGCTGGGATGGGGAGGGGGATGGATAGTGTGGTGGGAGTGGCAGACAGTGAAGTGTTGCAGTTTAGACGGAGGGCAGGAGAGAAGGTAAGTAGCGGAAAGGAGAGAAGCAAAAAGAAATTAAAGGACTCGGTGTGGTGGTGAAATGACGGCTGTGTAGTACTGGAATGGGAACAGGGAGGGGGCTGGATGGGTGAGGACAGTGACTAACGAAGGTTGAGGTCAGGAGGGTTATGGAAATGTAGGATGTATTGCAGGGAAAGTTCCCACCTGCGCAATTCAGAAAAGCTGTTGTTGGTGGGAAGGATCCATATGGCACAGGCTGTGAAGCAATTATTGAGATGAGGGATATCATGTTTGGCAGCGTGTTCAGCAACAGGGTGGTCCACTTGTTTTATGGCTACAGTTCATCGGTGGCCATTCATACGGACAGACAGCTTGTTGGTTGTCATGCTTACATAGAATGCAGCACAGTGCTTGCAGATTAGCTTGTAAATCACATGACTGGTTTCACAGGTAGCTCTGCCTTTGATTGGATTGGTGATGTTAGTGACCGGACTGGAGTAGGTGGTGGTGGTGGTGGTGGTGGTGGTGGTGGTGGTGGGAGGATGTATGGGACTGGTGTGGCATTTAGGTCTACTACGGATTCATTGATGACATCTTTGCTATCTGGATTGAAGATGAGGACACCTTATTCACATTTCTCCAGAACCACAACTACTCCTCCCCCATTTGCTTCACCTGGTCCTACTCAACCAAACAAGCCACCCTCACAGATGTTGGCCTCCACCTCAGAGATGGCTACATCAGTACCTCTGTCCATATCAAACCTACTAACCACTAGCGATACCTTCACTTCAACAGCTGCCACCCTTCCATTCCAAGAAGTCCCTTCCGTACAGCCAAGCCACACGTGGTCGTCACATCTGAAGTGACGAGCAGTCCCTCTCTAAATATACCGAGAGTCTCATTGAAGCCTTCATTGATTGTAATTATCCTCCCATCCTTGTACAAAAACAAATCTCCCATGCCTTATCTTTCCAGTCTCGCTACAATTGTGTGAATCTTTTATTGTGCCTATCGCGACTCGGCATCTCAGCTATATGGTGAGTAGCAACTTTCCTTCTCTGGTATTGTTACATTCCATCCTGGATTTTCCATTGTTTAATATTATGAAAAGGATAGTTGCTACTCACAGTGTAACGGAGATGCTGAGTTGCAGATAGGCACAAAAAAGACTGTCAGAAAATGAGCTTTCGGCCAACAAGACGTTCATCGGAGATAACACACACATGTACTCACGCAAATGCAGCTCACACACATACATGAGCCTCAGTGGCCACAGACGGCGGTCATGTGTGTGAAAATTGCATTTGTGTGTGTGTGTTCTATTTCCGATGAAGGCTTTGTTAGCCGAAAGCTCATTTTCTGACAAGTCTTTTTGTTGTGCCCATCTGTGACTCAGCATCTCCGCTATATGGTGAGTAGCAACATATTCTTCTCATAGTATGTAAAGAGTTACTATTAAAAAATTTCACAAAAGATTATGATCCCACTTACTATACTACAGTTTCAAAAGTGTACCTCTAGAATTCGGTCTGCTCCCATGAAAAATGAAAATTCTAAACGTCAGTCATAAATGCTTCAGTTTTTTTATCCGTGTAGCTCATGTATCACTTAATATTTTAAGGGACTGATGACATGTGGACTCGACCCTTACTTTTGAGACCACTTTTTTTTTTGCCATCTCAATTTTACAGTTGTGTAACTGCATATGTATGTTAATGCTATTTGTGGTAATATTCCCAAGCAGTATTTGTTTTATTAACTGAACTACTAAAAGCGAAATTAATAATATCTGTTAAGTACCTGATAATAATGACGCATCATATAGGGGCAAGGTTCTGGAGCTATTGCAATTCATGCCAGTAACAAGAGTATCTATATTTTCCCTGTCCCATGTACTCGGTCATTTGCATCTTTCCTGGATGTCTTCAAAATTCTGCTGCTACAACATGATAACTTGTAAGATTTTTTGTGTGCCTTTGTTAATGTATTTGATAACAAAATCAACATATTCAGCAACTTTTGCTCTTTGTTGAATTGCTAGTGTTGGGAACAAATAAATAAATATTTTAATATATTTTGCATATGTTCACTCATCAATGCCTTACAGCATAACATTCTAGGGTAACTCATCATTTAGAAAATCAGTTTTGATTGCACAGAAGCGAGCAGTCTTAAAAGAAATGGCATGTGTAAACTGTGCTTGTTGTTTAATATGGATTTAGTTTGTAGCATGAGATCTGTAAACAGTGGCTAATTTTATCTTTTTTATCATTATTGTACTGTTCTGTTATGCAGAGGGGGATACCAAACAGCGGCACAGAAGTTTACGTCACAGGACTTGGATGTTGACTGTTGTGGAAAAGTTTTTATGATAACAGGTATCACTTATTTATTTTGCTTATGTTGTTGCAAGTAACAAATAGTTTTTCACCCTGCTGTGCGTTGTAATGTAGAATTTATGTAAATGCCCTTGCAATGTTTGATGAAGACTCAGGGGAAGTGGAAGTAAACACAGCGCCTCTTACAGTTACATGTCCAGAGATACACTTGATTTAATGGAAAAGATAATGGGTGTACATAAATGGTATAGATTACCTTAAAATAGTGTTCTTGTCATATAAATACAAGGTGTACAACTTTGCTTCCACCATTTTTCCCCCAACATTTGAGGCTTTAATGACATTGGCCGCATGTGTATCATTCAAAGTATTTTCAATTGCTGGCCACTGCTTTCTCCCATCTTTTGGGCAGTGTACAAATCCCGTGTCGAAAAAATTGTTTATCTTTTGAAGTGATCCAGGAATCAATCGATGCAATTTGTGACCTCTTCATGAAATCGGAAGTGTTGGTCAGCCAGGCCATGCGCTATTGATCTGAACAGGTGATTGTCAGAGGGAGCAATGTCTGGAGAATACGGCAGGTGAGGTAGGACTTCCATTTTAACGTTTCCAATATGTTTTGACCTCTTTTGCAATGTGGGGTCAAGCGTTGTCATGCTGCAAAATCACTTTATCGTGCCTCTCACTGTATTGCGGATGTTTGTCTTTTAATGCTCTGCTCAAACGCATTAATTGCATTTGATAATGAGTACCTGTGATTGTTTCACTCGATTTTAACACCTCATAGTACACGACGCCGAGTTGGTCCCACCAAAATCAGAGCATGATCTTGGAGCCGGGAATACTCGGTTTGGCTGTAGACGTGGAAGCATGGCCAGGATATCCCCATGATTTTTTGCATTTAGGGTTATCATAATGAACCCATTTTTCATTCCTGGTCACAATGCGATGCAGAAATCCCTTCAGTTTTTGCCTGTGAAGCAACTGTTCGTAAACACACAAATGCTGTTCAACGTCTCTTGATTTCAGCTCACATGGGACCCAAGTTCCTTCTTTCTGAATCGTGCTCATAGCCCTGAGACATTTTGAAATGGCTTGCTTTGTCACTCCCACTAATCGTGCCAATTCTTGTTGAGTTTGACGCAAGTCTTCACTCAGCAATGTCGCCAATTCTGCATCTTCCAAAACATTCTCTCTTCCACCACTATGCTGGTCTGCGACGTTAAAATCACCGTTCTTGAAGCGTTGAAACAACTCGTGACACGTTCTTTCACTAATAGTGTCCTTACCATATGTACTTGAGAGAATTTGCTGAAACTCGGCTGCTGTTTGCTTCATATTGAAACAAAAAAGTAACACCTACCACAAATGATGAGAATTAGGCTCGTAAACTGACATTTTCAATCAAGAACAACTTTATGATGCAGACACAAATCGACTAATGTTTGAATGAGGTTATGTTGGGAGAGGTCCAAGCTAACTGCCTGACATCTGCGATCTGTTTCTTTTGGCTACTACTTACCCTTGTCGCACGAATGAAATAGCTGAGGCAACATAAAAGATTTTTTCTCCCAAAAAATCTTAAACAAGCATTGAGGTGTGAGCGGGAGCATCATTGTGATGCAATTTCCACGAGTGGTTTTGCAATACAGTCTGGTACTTTTCTTCGGGCTGCTTCACACAAATTGCACATAACTTCCAGATAGTATTCCTTTTTGACTGTAGACTATAAGGCAGGACCTCATGATGCCCTATCCCATTGTAATCGAAGAAAACAGTGAAAGAATGTTCACATCTGGTAGCACTAATCGATTTTTTTTTCGATCTTCGCTCTTCAGGCAGTTTCCATTGGGACAATTGGGCCTTGGTTTGGATGTCATAACCATACACCCATGTTTCATCAACTGACATAGCCTCCTTTAGAAGTTATGGATTATTGTTGACTTCATTCAGCAGTGGTGCACGCAGTCGGCGCACCTGCTGATGGAAGTCTGTGACTGGGTTGCCCCTGGTAGCTGCCTCAGGTATTTTAAATGTTGATGTGCACTACACACGCTGTAGCAGTCCAAATTATGACAGCTGTCAGTGGTAAGTGTTGTCACTGGCAGGTTTTATTGGCTGTTGTAATCTTTTTCATAATACAGAAACAAGGTGTGTCCATGTCTCATGTTTTCAGGAAATGGCCTAGTGTACTTGATTTCTGAAGGAGATTTGTGAGAGATATTAAAATATGAATGGGTGTCACCTTATCACCAACTGTCAAAAATAAGTCTGGAAGCAATGCTTCTCCATTGTGGTAAGTGTATGTCAGTGCCTGTAGGGAATTTCAGGCATATTGTGAAAAGCTTTGAAGTTTTATCTTTTATTTTTGAGAAACTAAAGTTCAGTGACTCTGGCTGGATCATATAGTGATTTTAAAATGATTTTTATATTTCTTGGATGCCTGCAAGAACATTGTAAATAATACTGGTCAGCCAAATTTGGAACTTGGTAGTCGCACTGTCTGGTAGAGTTCAGTTAATTCAGTGTGCATAATAAGTATTTATCTGTGATTAAACAAAAATTGGTGAAGCATATCTACTCATAAAGAGATTAGAAATTATTTCCAGTCTTCCTTTTCTATGATACACAACTTGATAGTACTTTGCTTCACTACAGAACATTGCATTGCTAGGGTAATGTTTATGTATCAAGATTGTTTTGCGTAAATACACTATTGCTATTTTTTGGAACTGTATCTTGTTTGCTCTAGTGGGAGTTAGAGCAGGTAAGATTTTAAATTGGTGAATGCTTGCTGCGGACTGATGCATCATTAGTATTAATTATTGCAGTGTAAAATCACTGTGGAATGAGTGGCAAGGAAATGTTTTTGTCATTTCAATGTGGGCCACTTTGGTACGAGCAATTTTCTAAATTATTTGCCATAGTAGACACCAATGAATTCCTGTGAACTTAATTGATCTGTGATTGTAAATAAGAATCAACCAAGCTTATCAGTCATGATAAATTATGAATTTGCATTCGGTAAACAATGTACAATAATTTGGAGAATATGTGCTTCACACTGACAGTGAAAACCACAAAACCAGTGGGTGACTCTGTGTGTTTTCAGTTGATCGTTTACATCATGCTTCCCTTTGCCACTGTGTGCATCACGGTTTCACAACTGTATGCTTGCATACGGATAGCTTCATATTTCATGTAGATGTTTATTCAGATGTACAGCTGTATATGTGCATACATATTTTCTCTTTAACTGTAGGTTGTTTCTGGGACTGTGTAATGTTAGCATCCAGATAATGTGGTAATTTGCTTGGTGGCATAGGATATCAGTTCGTCATTATTTAAGGTTGAATAACAAGTTCACCATTCTTGTTCTACTGATCAATAGAACAGGAACGATGTACTTGTTATTCAACCCTAAATATGGAATTGTTCTACTGAGAAGTACCAGAAAAATCCATAAATAAGTTCATTAGTTCTTGATCATATTATTGCGTTAATCAGAGATGTCATTTTTACTCCACACTAATGGATTATTTTGTTGTTGTCATACTTATGTGCGGTACTTGGAGATATGACTTCTCTATCTTATTATAAATAGGCTTAATATCCTTAAAGAACTTGCTATCATTTTTTGGGGTAAATCATTCATATCAAGACTGACAAGTTCTACTATATGACTTTGGCAATACAATAGCTTGTAGCTTGAAAAATATTGTAATGTCACTTGCTGCCATTTTAAACTTTGTTCAAGCAAGGACACTGGCAAATAAGCTTATTAAAATGACAGAATTATCATTTTATTTCTTTTCACTGATCATTTATTTGTATCTTTTACGAATCAAAATTATTATGTTGCTTATTTGCTCAGAGTTCAATCATATAAATAAGCTTTCATTATGTGATACACGATGGAACTGCTCGTTGCAAATGTTAAATTAGGACAGTTTATCATGTTGGTGATACATTCCCAAGAAAATATATGAAGTCTTGTTTTTCTGATCCCGCCTTGTTCAAAATGAAACATGCAAAATAAACATTTTATGATAATTTCCCAGATAATAATGGATAAAAATACATGAAACATATTTTATAAAGAAATATTAACATTACATCGCTCAGACAGTAAAGACAGCAGTGTGAACAAAAATTCAATCACACTACACCTTCCAGTATTGTTACAGGTATTTATGTCCACCTCAGACGGTAGTACACTCATGTTCAGAAGAAAAAACAGAACACCTTGAATGACTAGAGATAGGACATTTATATTCACAGAACATGTACATTAGTATGTTCTGCAGAAATGACAAGCATTTGATGTCAGCCCACGTGTTCAAGGTAAACATCTACATCGCGGTGCGACAGCACGTACCAGTAAAATGTGCCTGTGGCTCTCGTCGTCACCATGAACTGAAGGTAATGGATCAATATAAATTGAGCAGACATGCAGGACGCCTTGTAAATATATGCACGAGCCATACCACAGATCAGTAAGTTTGAAAGACGGCACATTATTGGCATGAGAGACTGTGATGCATCCATCCGGGAAATTGCTCCTTGTGTGGGACAAAATGTTCCGACAGTGCATGCAGTGGGTGTGTGCAGAATACTTCACAGGAGGCCATAGAACACGACACAGTGGGTCAGGTCACACCACCCTGATCACCCTCTGATAAGATTGACACATCTGAATGGCATTGCAGGACAGATCACCATCATCCTCAGCTCTGGCCCAACACTGGAACACATTGTTCACTATCAGGGGTGACAGTCCGTCGCCATTTATTACAGCATTGGTTTTGTGTGCATCATCCACTTCTCTGCCTGCCTTTGATGAATGTGCAGAAATGTGATAGATGGCAGTGATGATTGGAATAATGCCACTGGGGACAGGAGTGGCATCAGATACTGTTTTTGGATAAATCCCAGGTCTTTTTGTTTAAAAATGATGGCCATATTTTGGTTCGCTGCAGTCAGGGGGAGGGAGCGGCATCACAGTGACTGCACTCGTACAACATAAATCACCGACTCGAGGCCTAATGGTGTGGGGTGCTATTGGGTACAAACACAAATCACAGTTGGTTCGTGTCCAGGGCACTGTGACCAGTGTGAGGTATGTGAATGACATAATGTGACCTGTAGCCATACCCTTATTGTGCAATATCCCAGACACTATTTTTCAGCAAGACAATGCAAGAACACATGTTGGTGTTCGAACACATGCCTTCTTGGTGTCACAGGATATCAGTCTTTTGATCCAGCTCATCAGACTTGTCACCAGTCGGAACTTGTGGCATATGGTGGAACGAAGGATGCAGTCCCAGCACTGTGACTATGGGTGAACTTGGGATGGCTATACCATAGGATGCCACTCGTGCATTATACACGTTGGTGCCATCATGCAAGGAACAAGTTATCATGGCCAATGGCAGACCCTGTGTCTACTAGGCAACAGGACATGTACTGAATCAAGGTGACTGAAATACTAATAATTTCTGCAGAGCAAACTAATGCACTTGTCCTGTGACTATGGACCTCCTGTCTGTAGGCATTCCAGGTGTTCTGTTCTTTTTCTTTTTTTTATGATCATGAGTGTATAATTGAATCCTAAAAACATCACTTAAAATATTTCGATTAATTCATAGTGATGGGATGGAAAAAAATGATTATTATGAATTACTTCTCATTTACAGCTGGCTGATGCCAGTTTGCAGGGTGGTTACTTCTGAATCCACAGTGGTATGTGCAGAAAGCTGTGGTATGGAGTCAACAGTACTGTGGTGATCACAAATTCAAGAATGAATACTCAACAAAAATGGTCCTTATTATTGGGCACTTCTCTTACAGCACTCTGACAAAAATAACCCAGCAGCTGATCGCAGTTAATAAGTAGCAAGAGATAGTGTATGCTGAGGCAGGAGAATATTGCCACAGCACAATGACAGCTAGCGGTTGTGGTGACCTTGCTGACATAAGTAGGGTGTCAGCTCCAAGGCACAATGAGGCTAGTCAGCTAGGCTGGTGAGCATAGTCTATGACTCAAGGCAGCTGGCAGGAATGTGCAGACTCTGGGAGTTGAACTCGGAACCCTCGGAGGCTGACTGTAGTGTCAAGCAATGGCACCCTCTACCCAGCCTCACCGTGTGGATCCAGTTTGAAGGCTGGAACCATCAGGGATAGCTGATGCTTTGTACAGCAATGGCAGAGACTGGCTGTGGTGTCGTGCAAAGGCACACGCTGGCCAGCCTCACTGTGCAGTTCCAGTTTGAAGCCAAGAAATATGTGGGTTAGATGATCGCTTGCAGATCAGTGGCATAGACTGGTTGGATTGTCTGGCAATGGCACCCACCGACCAGTCACAACCTGTGGATGCAGTTAGAAGCATGGAACCATCAGGCCTAGCTGACGGCTTGCAGATCAGTGGCAGAGACTGGGCAGAATGTTTAAAAAATGGCACCCACTGGCCACCTTCACCGTGCAAATCATGTTTAAAGTCCAGAATCATTAGGACTAGCTCACAGCTTTGATCTCAACAGCAGAGATTGACTGGATTGTCAGGCTGTGGCACCTATTGGCCAGCCTCACTTTGCCGATCCTGTTTGATGCCTGGAACCATCTGGCATAGGTGTCAGCTTGCTGACCAGTGGCGGAGACTGGCTAGAGTGTCAGGCAGTGGCACATGCCATCCAGCCTTACACTGCTGATACAGTCCAAAGACTGGAATCATCAGGGCTAGCTGATGGCTTGCAGATCTGTATCAGAGACTGGCTGTAGTGACAGCAAAGATATCCACTTGCTAGCCATTGGTGATACTGCTCAATGAGGCTGCAGTAGCTAGCTGCACATTTGATGGATGACTGGTTTGGAGACTGAGCCAGTCGAATCCCTGGAGCCAGAGGAATGTTGCTACTGGGTGAGCTTGGAGCACTACGAACAGTTGTGTTATTAGAGGAGGTAGTGTCCCGTCACATAGCCACCTATAGAAATGTAGTGTTGTGCTACAGCTTGTAACAGTACACTGCACTGCTGATGGTGGAACACAGCTTTTAGGCACTTCAATGCCCAGCAGCAGAATTAAGCCAGTGACTAGCTCGCATGTCCTTGGCTGGTAGTAAAGTCCTGCCTGAAGCTTATGTTGCCACATTTCCTCCCCCTTAGGGAGAATTTGTTTCTCTGAATTCCAAGTTGATGCTGGACTTGTGAACTATTAAAACAGTGTGGTGCAACTGTGTCCAAATCTCCTACACTTTGTCTGCAGTGCTCTCTCTCTCTCTCTCTCTCTCTCTCTCTCTCTCTCTCTCTCTCATGTACACCATTATTTACAAACTGTCTGTTCTTCTTTCCTACACTTGTGGTTACTTTGTAATTAGCTTGAAGTTCTTGTCAGCTGCTTCAGTCTCCTGCCACTGTGCAGAGGTAAGAAATATTCATTGTATCACACAAACTTTCCAACTCGGGCCACTGGCATTTCTGAGTGGCTTGTCTGGTCGATGAGTAACCTCAATATAAAATTCACTGAATTTTAGCAACCAGTGCTTTAACATGCTTGAATTTTTTTTTTAAGATAATAGCTATCTCAGTGCTGCATAATCTAGTATGATCTTGAATTTTCCTCCTGTACAAATAACTTATCTATGTTATGCTGGAAATGAGACTCATTTGTAGAGTTATTCTTTTATGCCGTATTCATCTCTCGGGAGCCATGGGCCCAGATGTTCTGCTTTATCCAGTTCCTGACTTAATACACAGCCAAGCCCATGATTACTCACGGTGCTTGCCAGCACAATTTGCTTCTCATGATTTGGGGAAACTAATATCATTCTGGTTGTTGGGAACTCTTTCAATTGACTGAACACATAATTACACCTCGGAGATCAGTGTAATGTCACTCCTTTCTTCAGTCGATGAGTGAGCAGCCATGCTATTGTCACAGATTTTGTTATAAACTTCCTGTGATAATTTTCCAGGCCCAAGAAAGGCTGCACCTCTCTTTCTGTACATAGTACCAGAAAACCTGTACAGCTTTAATTTTCCTGAGGTCCATCTGGACACTCTTGCGACTGTTTTTTGTGCTAAGTATTATACTCCTTCCACTTTAAAGAGACACTTTTCTAGGTTGGGCTTAGATGTGTCACATGCAACCACTTAAATACTTACCTTAGCTCCAATAATGCTCTTTCATGTTCTTCACAAAGTCAGTTATGTTATCTAAATAGAACATGCACTATCTAGATTTCAGTCCCCACAGTATCCCATATAAGAGGTTGTGAAACGTGGCTGGTGTGTTTTTCAATCCAAACAGCATGTGCTGATACTGTGTAAATGTTCTGATGGGACCATGGGTGATCCTCTGTTTCTACTTCTAAACGGTGATGACAACTCTGCAGATCCATGGAAGGTAGAAAAATATCTGAATTGTCCCAAATTCTCCATTATATTCCAAATTGAATAAGCATCTGCAACCATACATTTGTTAAGGTACTGACAGTCACAACAAAAGTGCTACATCTTCATTCCATCTTCACGTTTTTTTGGGATAATTACCACTATGGCTCCCCAGGGACTGGTACTTTTCTCAACAATACCATATTGTTGTGGTTGGTTAATGAATTCTTCCATCACAGGTTGCAGAGCCGGCCGCGGTGGTCTAGCGGTTCTAGGCGCGCAGTCCGGAACCGCGCGACTGCTACGGTCGCAGGTTCGAATCCTGCCTTGGGCATGGATGTGTGTGATGTCCTTAGGTTAGTTAGGTTTAACTAGTTCTAAGTTCTAGGGGACTAATGACCTCAGCAGTTGAGTCCCATAGTGCTCAGAGCCATTTTGAACAGGTTGCAGATGATGTGATATAAAAGATACAGTTCACAATACACAGGCAGTTCATTCAGTTGGAGTTCTATGTAGTGTCATTGGGGTTGTTAGCAAAGACCCATCAGGATTAAATAGATCCTCATGTTCTAACAGTAACTGCTCCATGGTATCTTCTCTGCTACTTCCAGGTGTACTGCCTTCTGTAATGCTGCTCAACTGGTAACTTGCATTAGCTTACGATTCAGATTTGTTCTGTCTAAATCATGTTCTTGCAAGATCTCTAAATTGGGGACAGTTCTATGTATTTGGTGCCAAAAATACCTATCCTAAAAGGGACTATCTTCTCACCATCTAACTCCTGTACACATACAAAACTCCTGCATATTAAGCACCATTCCTCATTTTTCTGTAAAGGTTCTACTGCATGCAATACATTTATTGGCAGATTATTTCCTGCGTGCACCTACAGTATTTTTTCAGCACCTCGTGGTACTTTGTTGTCCAAATTTATCCTTAGTGGCCATGCATGCAGTGTAAGTGGTTCCCCTTGCTTCAGGTATGAATCTTGTGGCAGTCTGGACTGTTGGCAGTTTCCACCCATATGGAACAATGTCACAGCGAATTGTACCATGCACCGATCTAGATCAGTTTAGCATGATGTTCAAGGAAAATATCTAACCCTAAGATACCACAGTAACCGTTGCCTGTATGAGGCCAAACTTCCTTACAAAAACAGAAAATTTTTGACTTATCCTAAAAACTCATTACTGTCAAACCCTGTAAATGACGTCATTTCCACCCCCTCTACGTAATCTGCATTATATTGGACTCAACCTCTTATTTCCCATGTCATCCGTAATTACCAGGAACACCTGTGAATGTATGTCCAACAAAAAATTACACTTCCTTCCATCCAGTAAGTTGTGTCATTGTAAGCAGAATTCCACCATCTCACACATTTTGGCTGTGCTTATATTTATTGGGAGCTCCATATGGTGGCTCCAGAGCCACCATTGCCATTTGATGATGATGTGTTACTGCTCCCACCCCATGCCCACTTATCATGCCCCCTGTTAGGCTTGTCTGCAATCCTGTTCTGGATGACCGGTTTGCCTGCTTTTCTCACAGTATGGTTCACAGCATTCTTGCCGTATGTGAACTGTTGTCCCTGTCTGTAACATGTAAGTTCTGTGGTGAAAATTCCTTTCGATCCCAAACTTGGGCCATTGTGTCCCTCTCTTCTAATGCTGTTGCTGTATTGTCTGCCTGCATTTATACCTTCTGATTCAATAACGTCTGAACCACCTCTGTTGTGGTAACATCCACCTCTGGTTCATTCATTGCTAAGTCTGTGTTCACAATAAAAAGAAAAATACGACATGAAGGGAATCAAGAGCACAGTCATATTTCCTGCCACTGAACACACCTAATTTTTACATTTGAGTGTTAAGCATGGAGATTGCCTATATTCCCTTGTATGATGTCCATGTTTCTCATCAAGTTACCAGGACACAGAATGCCCAACCCTGTCACTTGCAAAAGGTTCATTTTCACACATGTTGAGATGATGTCCCATATGTTGCTTTCGGTACTGGCTCTTCTTACATCAATGTGACAGCCATCTGATGCCATTGTTGCAGGATTTCCAGAGTGGTGTGTGCATGACACCGTGAGACAGGTACTCCAGTACTGCAGCAAGTACAGTCACAAACGCTGCCTCAACAGTAATGTTGTTCATTATTCTGTAACTCTCATACAGCATAGTAGCCCAGGAGCTAGTCACAGCTAGTTAGCAGCGAGTAATGTAGTATGCTAAGGCAGTGGAATACTGCTGCAGTCCAACAATGGCTGTCAACGGTGGCACACTTATTGACAAATGTATGGTGTCTTAAGGTGTCAGCTCCACAGCAAAGTGTGACTAGTTAGCTAGGCAGACCAGCATTGTCTGCAGCCTGAGGCATCTGGCAGGAATGTGTAGACACCCTGAGTTGAACCCAGAGCCCTCAGGGTCTGGCTGGAGTGTCAGGTGATGGCACCTAATTGCTGGCCTCACCTTTGCAGATCCAGTTGGAGGCCCAGAACCATCTGAGCTAGCTTGTGGCCCATAGACTGGCAGCTTCACTTAATCGGTAACACTGCTTGGTGAGATGGTAGTAACTCAGACATACATTAACTGATGACTGGTGTAAAGATTGCTCCATTTGAATATGTGGTGCCAAAGGAATGCTGCTTCTGGTTGAGCTGGGATCATTTATACTTGCCCTGGCCGGGTGTGGTATGACAGGAGTTTGCCGGCTGTGGAAATTCAGCATAGTGCTAGGATTTGCTGCAATCTAGTCTACCACTGATATTAGGACACTGCATAGCTGGATTCCTAAGCCAGTGTCCAGGTGCAGAATTTCATCAGTGGCATGCCCATGGCTGGCTACAAAGGACTGTCTGATGCTGATGTTGCGGTGCCAGGAATTACACAAAGTAAGCAGATTACCAACAGCTTAGACACCTTATGGCTAAACTTGAAGAAACATGACTGAGAAATCTGCATGGAGTGTTGGTAGGACACAATAATTCTTGCCAAGGTGATACTAATGTGATAGTGGAAGCTAAACAGGAACATAGGTGGGAGGTGATCCCACATTTTTCACATTTGCCCAGTCTTGCCTCCTCAGCCTTCCATCTTTTTCATTCTCTGTTCAAAAACCTATAAAGGAACTTCACTGACTTTGAAGATGTTTTTAACTTTGCTGTGCACCTTAAATTCCTAACAGGAATATTTTCCCAGGAATCAAACTGAAAAACTGTGCCATTGTTGGGAGAGAACCATCAGTAATAAAGAAGGCATCAGTAATAGAGGAGGATAGAGTACTTGTTGTTTTCTTATGTTGCTTATTTCAAAAGCAACAGCAAAATTTTACAAAACTTTTGTGTCATCTCATTATGAGTAAATGTGTGGTGCTGATTGTGAAATTGAATATCTGCTAATTACAGTAATGAATAACTGCTTATAGAGCAGACAGAAATACCAAGAGGTAAGGAAACAAATTTCAATTACTAACAGCTGAAACTCAACTATTTAATAATATTTTGCAAGAAAGCTGACTGACTGACAAGAATGTGTGAACTTCTGTGAGAACATCACCGACAACCAAAAGCTGAGTTGCATTGATACCTTCATGTTTAATTGTCATTAGAATCAGTTGTCAGTTGTCATTTAGACTCACCAGTAGATATAAGTAAACATAAAATCAACAAAATGTTTGCGTATAGTAACTTATTTTTCTATTTTTCGGATATTTTCAGGAGCCAACAGTGGAATAGGCAAATGTGTGACATTAGAAATAGCAAAAAGAGGTGGAACTGTACACATGGTTTGCAGAAATTCGGAGAGTGCAGATGCAGTTAAGGATGAGATTGTGAAAACAACTCAAAATGAGGTATGGAAAAAAATTTCTTTCGTGGGTACAAAACATGAACGTCATTCCCAAAGTTTTGATAAAGTAGTACAAATTGCTTAGTTTCCAAAAACTTACCTTCAGAGCTTCTAAACAACTCCCCTTTGCCATGTGCTTCTGCAGAACCACTTTTAAAGCTCCATCCCCTGAGAATGTTGAACACTTATAGGCATGTATCATTTATAAAAAAAAAGGAGGAAATTGTGTGGGGAGCAGCTAGATATTTTTCATAAAGTTACTTTGGAGGATTTGTATTAAATGTTCAGGAAATACTTTTGTGTTTGTTATCCTTCAGACGGGTGGAATTTGCATTTGTGGATCAAGATTTGGTGTAGTCCAGATTTAGTCACTTCTGTATTATTTTAAGAAGCTTGACAAGTCATACTCTAGTACACCAATTTGTTTACTCTCCTATGTTCTTGAAGTGTGATCAGGGTGATGTGCCGTCTTTCAGTGAGGAAAATGTTCACCACACGTTTGTCAATACACTTGCTCTGTTAGTAGAATAAAGGAAAGGCAACCATTGACCTATGGCTGATGGATGTGTGGCTGGATTGAACTGTTACGGGCTCATTTTGATTCCAGTTGTGTTAAATATTGATTTTGACCTCGCAGAACTGAATATAATGACCATATGTTGATATATCTCCATAAGTTAAGCTTTATATTTTTAGGTTACTTCATATGTTACCAGTTGGCTCCAAACCTTTCTCACATGAAGATTATCACGTAAAATCTTAGAGATGGATTCTAATCAAGCCTAAGAGTATACTGAATGAGCAAGTAGGTGCAGTTGGTATACTCATCAGACAGGCACTGAACACATTATGCATTTCTTTCACTTATGCACACCTTACTGGAATGCTGTCCTCGTATGATGTATTAATTTCAGAAATCTCTCCAAGTATTGGCCCTGGCTCAGCTTTGTAATACTTCAAGTTGTACAACAATTGAAATGCAGTATCTTTCTTTTATATATATTCAGCAGTAAGAATGCTGAATAATATTACAGAACTGCTTTAGGTGTGTAATCCATACTGTAGCTGAATTAATTAAAAACTGTTACTTATTTGTCAATGAAAATAATCAGTTTATGAAAACAATATAATTGGATGGATAAAAAAAATCTACTCACCAAGCGGCAGCAGGAAAACACACATACGAAAGGTATTGCTTATTTGCTTACGCAAGCTTTTGGAGCCAGTGGCTCTTTCTTCTGGCAAAGGATTGGAGGGGATGAAGAGCGGCGAAGGAAAAGGACTGGTGAAGTTTAGGAAAAGGGGTGGAGTTTTGACGCTGAGCCAGAGTTTTGGGTGACTTTTCGTAAACCTCACCAGTCCTATTCCTTCACCCTCTTCCTTCCCCTTCAACCCTTCTGCCAATGACACTGCCAGGAGGAGGACCCTCTGGCTCCGAAAGCTTGCATATGTAATAGCTTTTGTATGTGTGCTTTCCTACTGCCGCTTGGTGAGTATATTTTTTTTATCTATCTATTAATTATTCAGTTTGATCTGTCATCAATGGAGATGAAAAGATTTGTATGGAAGTTATTGCAGTTGCTTTTTCCATGGATGTTGTCCTGTAGCTTTTTTCTTCAAAGAATCTCTGTAAACTAATGTAATGACCTTGGTATTTATATGTTAATTTACAGTGACTATTTTTTAATAGCTATTTACTCTTAATTAATGTTGACACGTCAGTATGCAATGACAATTCTTTTAACAGCTGTTTACTCTTAATTTACTCGAAATTGCTAATTTCATATTGTCCTGATGAAATCGGCGCATTAGTAAGAGAATGACGTGGATAAATACTTTAGTCAAAATAGTTTTCTAAACTTAGTGCATGTTACATGCTGGTGAACAATTTTAATAATCTATACTGACATGTTCTGCATGACAGTAAAAAGTAGTAATTTCACAAAAAATCAATAGAACTCTCAAATTAAGTATATTTGTTTTCATGAAATAACCGTATACTTCTATGGAATGGAAAAATGGAAATCATCTATCGCGTCAGTGACCGGGAGTTCCCAGGTGGGAAGTTTGGCCGCCAGGTGCAAGTCTTATTGAGTGCGATGCCACATTGAGCGACTTGCACGTTGACAGTGGAGATGAAATGATGATGACAGCACAACACCCAGTCCCTGAGGGGAGAAAATCTCCCACCCCAGCCGGGAATCGAACCCGGGCCGCCATGCATGGCATTCCAACGCGCTGACCGTTCAGCTATTGGGGTGGGCTGTGGAATGGAGTTTAAACTGCAGTTGCAATAGCTGTATATTGTAATTTCAGCTACAACTGTACAGCATCTCAGTATGACAGTTTGTCACCAGGCAAACCAAACAGCAACTGATTATGAATATAAATAAAAAATAACATTAAATTTCCTTAACAGTTTAATAATAATAGTAATAATAATAATAATAATAATAATAATCCCCGTGGAGGCCCGGGAAAAGAATAGGCCTCCGGTATGTTCTGCCAGTCATAAAAGGCGACGAAAAAAACAAACCACTAATAGGGCTAACCCCCCTTTTAGTGTGATTGGTTGGTTCAGGACAGAACTAAAGAAGCCTCGGACAAGCACCGTCATGGTCGGGGACGACACGTGAATCCTATGCCCGCCCACAATGGTAACGACACTGCTAGCCAACTGGAAAATGATTTAAATCCAAATAGAGGTGTTTTGCAGGATATGCTTCCTGCAACCACCCTAGAAGGAAAACAAAGACAGAGGATGAGATGGTCAGATGAAGTTAATCGACACCTCTTGTTCTGTTATTACCAAGCAACAAACCTAGGAACCAACACAACTGGATACAGATCACAAGTATACACAACATTTATTACCAGATACCCAGAATTAAAATTTTTAACAGAACAACGACTAGCTGATCAGATCCGTGTAATAATCAAAAATAACAGGATACCCCAGTCAGAATTAGAAAACATCAAACAACAAGTACAACAAATACTGGAACAAAATAATGTGCAATCAGAAGAAGAAGGAAATACAGTAATGGACTCAAACATCCCAGAGCAAACAAACAAAGAACAACACGCACCAATTAAACAATCAGAGGAAAACGAAATCTTAAGACAGCCACCAGAACAAGCACAAATAGAACACGAAGTGACACAGATGTTAGATATAGAAGAAAAATTTCAGCTAACATATATAGAATACAAAGACACAAATACAGACATTAGACCATTCTTGCATAGACCACCAAATAACCCACAAGTCGAAACAACAATAAAAACTATCAACACAATCATACACAACAAAATAAATGAATATACAACTATGGAAGAGTTACAACTACTGGTTTATATAGGAGCACTCACTACACTAAGTATACACACTAGGCAGAGATCAGAACCAACCAACACACAGAAGAAACCCACAAAACCAGCATGGCAACACAGGCTACAGATCAGAATAGAAAAACTTAGAAAAGACATTGGACAGCTAACACAATTTATAAGAAATGAAATAGCAGACAAAAAACGAAAAAGGTTTGGTAAAATCTCACAAGAAGAAGCGACAGAGCAATTAGACGAAAAGAAGCAGAAATTACAAGCATTGGCCAAACGACTCAGAAGATACAAAAAAAGTGAAAATAGAAGGAAACAAAACCAAACATTCAACACAAACCAAAAGAAATTTTACCAGACAATAGATAACGCGCACATTAAAATAAACAATCCACCAAACATAACAGACATGGAACACTTCTGGAGCAACATATGGTCAAACCCGGTACAACATAACAGGCATGCACGGTGGATACAAGCAGAAACAGACACATACAAGATGATACCACAAATGCCTGAAGTGATAATTTTGCAACATGAAGTCACCCAAGCAATTAATTCTACTCACAATTGGAAAGCCCCTGGAAATGATAAAATAGCAAATTTCTAGTTAAAGAAGTTCACCTCAACACATTCACATCTAACTAAATTATTTAACAGTTACATTGCAGACCCATACACATTCCCTGATACACTTATACATGGAATAACTTATCTGAAACCTAAAGATCAAGCAGATACAGCGAACCCAGCTAAATATCGCCCCATAACATGCCTACCAACAATATATAAAATATTAACTTCAGTCATTAAACAGAAATTAATGACACATACAACACAGAACAAAATTATAAATGAAGAACAAAAAGGCTGTTGCAAAGGAGCACGAGGATGTAAAGAGCAACTGATAATAGATGCAGAGGTGACATATCAAGCTAAAACTAAACAAAGGTCGCTACACTACGCATACATTGATTACCAAAAAGCTTTTGATAGTGTACCCCACTCATGGTTACTACAAATATTGGAAATATACAAAGTAGATCCCAAATTGATACGGTTCCTAAACATAGTAATGAAAAATTGGAAAACCACACTTAATATCCAAATAAATTCAAATAATATCACATCACAGCCAATACAGATTAAGCGTGGAATATACCAAGGAGACTCATTAAGTCCTTTCTGATTCTGCCTTGCTCTGAACCCACTATCCAACATGCTAAATAATACAAATTATGGATACAATATCACTGGAACATACCCACACAAAATCACACATTTGCTATACATGGATGATCTAAAACTACTCGCAGCAACAAATCAACAACTCAACCAATTACTAAAGATAACAGAAGTATTCAGCAATGATATAAGTATGGCTTTTGGAACAGACAAATGTAAGAAAAATAGCATAGTCAAGGGAAAACACACTAAACAAGAAGATTACATATTGGATAACCACAGCGACTGCATAGAAGCGATGGAAAAAACGGATGCCTATAAATATCTAGGATACAGACAAAAAATAGGAATAGATAATACAAATATTAAAGAAGAACTAAAAGAAAAATATAGACAAAGACTAACAAAAATACTGAAAACAGAATTGACAGCAAGAAACAAGACAAAAGCTATAAATACTTATGCTATACCAATATTGACCTACTCATTTGGAGTAGTGAAATGGAGTAACACAGACCTAGAAGCACTAAATACACTTACACGTTCACAATGCCACAAATATAGAATACATCACATACATTCAGCAACAGAAAGATTCACATTAAGCAGAAAGGAAGGAGGAAGGGGATTCATCGACATAAAAAACCTACATTATGGACAGGTAGACAATTTAAGAAAATTCTTTCTAGAACGCGCAGAAACTAGCAAAATACACAAAGCAATTACTCATATAAATACATCTGCGACACCACTGCAATTTCATAACCACTTCTACAACCCTTTAGATCACATAACATCAACAGATACGAAGAAAGTAAATTGGAAAAAGAAAACACTTCATGGCAAGCACCCGTATCATCTAACACAGCCACACATCGATCAAGACGCATCCAACACATGGCTAAGAAAAGGCAATATATACAGTGAGACAGAAGGATTCATGATTGCAATACAGGATCAAACAATAAACACCAGGTATTACAGCAAGCATATTATTAAAGATCCCAATACCACAACAGATAAATGCAGACTTTGTAAACAACAAATAGAAACAGTAGATCACATCACAAGCGGATGTACAATACTAGCAAATACAGAATACCCCAGAAGACATGACAATGTCGCAAAAATAATACATCAACAGCTTGCCTTACAACATAAACTTTTAAAACAACAAGTTCCTACATACAAGTATGCACCACAAAATGTACTGGAGAATGATGAATACAAATTATACTGGAACAGAACCATTATAACAGATAAAACAACGCCACATAACAAACCTGACATACTCACCAATAAAAAGAAGAAATTAACACAACTAATCGAAATATCCATACCCAATACAACAAATATACAAAAGAAAACAGGAGAAAAAATTGAAAAATACGTCCAACTGGCTGAGGAAGTCAAAGACATGTGGCATCAGGATAAAGTTGACATCATACCAATTATACTATCAACTACAGGAGTCATACCACACAATATCCACCAGTACATCAATGCAATACAGCTACATCCAAACATATATATACATCTACAGAAATCTGTAATTATTGATACATGTTCAATTACCCGAAAGTTCCTAAATGCAATATAACACATACCGTACAGTTAATAGGAAGTGACGCTTGATCAAGGTCCGCGTCACTTTCCATTCTTAACCAGACTTAACGTCTGAGAAAGTAAAGAAATAATAATAATAATAATAATAATAATGAGTGCATAGTCAGCCAAAGTCAGTCCTCATGTGATCGCATTCTCGCCCCACATGATCCTATAGTGGCCATATCTGCATAGCATCTACAGTTCACACAGGATGGATGTCATTCAGTGGTAATTCTAATGGTTTCCCATCTTTACTGCTGCAAAAGTTCAATAGTTTGTAAAAATGAAGTTACAAGCCTCGTTTGAGTAATGAGTTGGATTGTCCTGTAGTTCTCTAGTATAGTAAATAAGTGGGGTATAAAAGGGGAAGTACTAGTGTTCAAATGTCAATGGGATGATAACTATAGAGAATATCAATTTAACTTTGCTGTCGTAATCCATTGTACTTGCTTCTTCATGGTGGCTCAATGATCTGAGATTATTCCGTGCTGTTGGATACAGTAGGATAAAAGGTTTTATATCTTTGCTGCATATCAATATTTGAACTAAAAGTTGCAGATGCTCCACAGATGTTTATTCCCAATTGTACTTCACAAGTAAAACCAGAAGATGCTACTTCTTACAACAGAACACAACTGAATCCAGATTACTGACTGACATTAACACGCGCCAGAAATCAACTAAGGCCGATACAAAGTGACCAGCGATACTCAACGTCACATCGCATTTCAAAGGTGCTGCAGTTGCATATTGATTGTTGACACCAAAAGATACAGTTTATAAGTCAGCAATATTTCATGACATTTACACTGCAGAAGTTCTTCAAATTAGACTCCGATAGATGTTTAAATAGAAATACTGATAAATTTGAATCATTTCAAAAGATTCTTTCAGAATTAAAATGAACGCAACTGTCCATGTTTTGAAATATTTTCATTCTAAACATTTTAGTATATTTGTCCGTAAATGGAGTAATTGTCTATAATTTATTTAATCATAACAAAGGAAACTGAAATGTATATGATTTCTGAAATATGTTTTGTGTATCTGGTTGTAAAAGTGTATTGAGCACTGAGTATTTGTACATATTGAGTATTTGTCTGTGTGTCACATGTTCTGGTTTGTGTTGAAGATAATGTCATTAACCAGTTCCATTACAACATGAAACATTAGAAAAAATGAGAAATCAGTTTTTCTATACATTAATTGATTTAACAAATCCATATTATTTGTTCTTTGCTGAAGGGGGAGAAATAAGAGTACCATTGAGCACATTATGTGGCAATACTGGCTGTAGCTTACCATTTGCTGTTATTTCCATCTTCATGCCGTTTCTTTCCTGTCTTATGTAGTTCAGATGCTAAAGTCAGTCATTCAAGCCACTGATCAACACTCACTCCAGCTTTGAACCCTAAAAGAAGGTAATTTTCTCACATGGAAACATCTCAAATTCAACTTGTGACTGCCCTCCTTGTGGAACATTGCATCGACAAGAAAAATTCATATTAGAAAACTGTAAAATTATACACGTAGACAGAACAGTTGGCCAGTACTTAACTTTAGGCAGTGAAATCGTAAGTATTGCCAGTAAAGCATGTAAAGGTATAAGAAACTATTCCTATCTTTCAGATTCAGAAGCAAGGAATAGTTTTTCTGTTTTAAGTGTTTGTCAGCAGTGCTTGGAATTTCATTTCCTGAAGGTACGGTAAGTCTATGAAGATACGGTAAGTAGTGGTCCGCAATTCTGTCTCCTCATAATTTTACACATTGTAAAACATTATCAGTGAAGCCATACCAAAGACAACTACCATTCCCATATTATTATCTGTTGTGAAGCCATTGGACAACTGTCTCTTGAATCAGTATTAAAAATGTTACACACCAATTGTGAAACGTGATATTTTTGCTTTTGACAGTGCCTAATGGCATAGGACTTTCAAGCTATGTTGTACTACAGGATGATATACCGTATTTTATATGATTGTCTGTATACATAGTATTGTGATACGTTAATCTGTTACCTTGTTTTCTGGCACTTGATAATGGGATATCCTAGTACCAAAATGTAAAAATATCACTCTCAGTAACAAACCTATATTGCTGAAACTTGGACCAAACAAGATGTCACAGTGTTAAGTTAGTAAACGTGCATTCAAGAGGAATACTGTTGAAAAACTCATCTTACCTTTCAGATGTATTATTCAGGTTGTATACGACCCAGGAGATCTGGGAAAAACCCGAGAATTTTTTCATCCAGGAGAAAACTGGGAAAATCATGGAATTTTTTAGAATTCTGAATTTTTCATTGTTTCAGTTTTCAGTTAAATTTTTGTTACATCGACTGGTAAGAACCAATGCTCTAAACAAAGGATGTTACTGTATCTTGCTACTACAGAATAATAAGACAGCACTAAAACATGAAAGAGAGAAAAAACCGAAAATAAAACTTAAATTGCAAAGGAAATGCGCCATATTCAACAACAAAGCAATGCTCATAAAAGTGTCTGCCAACAGCAAAATGTGTCATTGGCTTTAGGAAGACTATGCAATGCTTCACAACAACAACAACAACAACAACAACAACAACAACAACAAATTGCCTCCAATGAGTATGACGTCACATCCGTTTACATTGGATTCATTTGAGCAATTGTGAGTGAGCTCATGTGCATGTGCAATTGAGTCACGTAATATTAGAACCTTCTCCTACTTCTGGCTACCGAAGGGTGGCAGTTAGCTGTATAAGCAATAGCAGCAATCAGCCAGATGTTACCTGGAAAAATTTTACTGGCATGCCTAAGCTGCCAGATTCGCATATGCGCAACAAGCCTGGATCTAGGGGGTGAGGGCAAACTGAGGTATCTGCCCCGGGGCAGCAATTTCAAGGGAATATTAGAACCTTCTCCTACTTCTGGCTACCGAAGGGTGGCAGTTAGCTGTATAAGCAATAGCAGCAATCAGCCAGATGTTACCTGGAAAAATTTTACTGGCATGCCTAAGCTGCCAGATTCGCATATGCGCAACAAGCCTGGATCTAGGGGGTGAGGGCAAACTGAGGTATCTGCCCCGGGGCAGCAATTTCAAGGGGGGAGGGGTGCGCAACTTCATATTCTTGAAGGGAAAAAAACCTTGTTTCACAAGGTGTCTAGCATCCAGCGCGCATTGCTCTATCGATTATTCATATGACTTTGAAAAGCATCCGTCTTGGTTTTTGAACACATTCTAAGTTGATTTCTGAATGAATTATAAGTTGACTTTTGAATGTGTGCATAGTATACGTGATGTCTCTGCCTGCGGAATCCCCGTCGGATCTAGAAATAAATTTTCCTGCAGACAAAAAGGGGATAGGGCTATACGAGCTGAGCGAAATTACGCGAACAGTTGAATGCCAATCGCTGTTCATGTGGTTGACTGTGTTTGCAAATAATCAGCGTTGTTATAATTGCTAGCGAAATCTGTAGATTCAGACTACCAGAGAGGAAATAAATGTCTAACAGGAATAACAGGCAAGAAATATTTCTTATTATCTTCTCATCCAAGAAAATGATATTTAGAAGAAAATTTTTGGACAGACCACTACATTAGTAAAGGACAGTTGCACAGTCCATGGCTAGCAACCGCTTAAGTTCTATTTGGGGAGTAGCATTGAAAATGTGTTGTACAAACACGTTATAACACCTAACCGGAGAATAAACATGGGGTAACTAAACTGGTGGTTGTGACAGGGTTAGTGAAGTTAACTAGAGGATAAGTTTTGACACTGGTAGGAATAGTTACAGAATTAGTGATGACAAGATTGTGTGTTGGAATGAGGAAGGTGAATAAACAGGGACGTTACATAAATTATGGAAGAATATGATGATTCCAAATTTACATAAAAATTTCATACTACTACTTTTCAATCTTGTGTTTCAGAAGCTGGAGCATATGAATGAAATGTGAAACTGTTTCCTAACATAAAACTTTTAACTTGTAATAGGGTGTAATAGGCATTTGATACTGGTACTTCATGAATTGTATTCTGTCGTGTTATAAAAGTGACCATTTGTTTTCGTCTTCTAGGATTATGCCATGATAAAGAACCAAAGATGAGATAATACAGCACTGGTACTCCAAGAAAATTTAAATCCTAACCCGGACATATGAATGTGCACTTTATGCCGAATTATGCTTTTAGTATGGTTCACAAAATTCCGATGCCCTTGGAGTATCTTCTAATGTCTTGTTTCTTCTATTACATAATGTAAGATCTTTTAGTGTTTTGCATGTACAATCATGGGAGCTTCTTGCATTATTGTAGCTGCTCAATCGCAATGACACCTGTTACCTGGCACTCTGGCAGCTGCTGAAATGAACCTATTTCTAACAGGTCATGAGAAAATATTGTGAATGGTTGTTTGAAAAGCTTTACTTTAAAAGTAGATTTCCTTTCATGTAAGATGAACTATGTGCGAAAATGTACAATGAATGTATTAAACCACAGAGCGTTTGACTCCCACTTAAAAATCAACTCTTTGAGGACGACCATTTAGAAGAATTTAGAGCCCAGATGATCAGACATTTATGTTGTCTTTAAAAATTTTACTGGCACTTCTCTTGCAACTCATTAATCTGAGAGACCAATATTATATTTGAAAGCTTTTCTTTTCTTTTCTTTTCTTGTAGCAACACTATGTATATTAATTTAAACCATTGACTTTTCCTATTTGTGTGTTCGTGCTAGTTCACAGTGATGTTTCTATTGGCTAACTTCATCACGTGTCCTATGCTCTTAATATCTGCAGTCATCGGCTGGCGATATCACGTGACACGAGCTATGACTGGCTTACAAAAGCGCAATGCATCTCGATTTCAATGCTTCGGAAAGTAACATGCAGCGTTTGGTGGAATTCGAATTTATACTTTCGTAATACGAAAAATGCAGTGTACACGTTGCTGAACATCAAACACCTTTCCAAAACATGTTTTTTGTCTCTTCCCCCCCCCCCCCCCCTCCCCCTGAGTTTCTTTTTCTAAAGAACTGGGAAATTCAACACCATTGTACAAAACCCTAACCATTCACAGGATTGATAAGTTTTACAGTTCCAAGGAAAAGTATACTGTCACTTAACATGGAAAAAGTGTTTTTTCACCTGGGAGAAAGCATATTTTTATCCGAGAAAAATATGGGAACTTTTTTCCTTGTTCGCACATACACCCTGATTATTATTCAAATCCCATCAGGAACTTTGCTACTAAGTCCTTTTCCAATCTGAACTTGAAAGGTGGTGGTGGTGGTGGTGGTGGTGGTGGTGGTGGTGGTGGTGATGATTATAAGTCAGAATGCAACCATCTTTTTTTCTTAAAGCTTCCAGTTTTAAGCTTGTAAGTTTGCACAGTGTCAAAATGTGGCTGGTATAGAAGGCCAGTATCGAACAGGTACTCATCATTATTTGTTGGTCTTTTTGTTGTAACATTCACATCAGAATCTGTATTTTACACATGTAGTACCATTTAAATTAATTATAAAATGCAGAAAAATGCTACACTATTGTGTTCTTAAGGTTCTTTTCTTCCATCTGTGCAAAGGTGCAATTTTTTTGCTTCAGTCCTCTTTTTCACGTATAAGTGGATAGTGTGTGTTGTTTTTTTTTTTAATTTTTATTTTAGTTAATTGTTAATAAAGCAATATGTGTATATTCTTTTCTCCAGAACATCCACACTCATATATTGGATTTATCTCAGCCAAGAAGTGTCTACAAATTTGCGACGAACTTTAAGGAAACTCAAGAGAGACTTGATGTTTTGGTATGTATTTTAAATTAGCAGGAGAGATTGAAATTTTGAAATAAATTGTTCAAACTCGCTAAATTAAGTTCCAAGCTTTTTCTCTTGGCATTAACAAAAATATAATGTGGGTAATAATGTTTGTTTTTACTAAAAATTGTAGTAAAGATAACCAAAAACTGATGGTAGAGTCAACACCAACTGGATGCATAATTTGAAAAAAAGAAAGTGTGTGCATGGAGATGCCATTTTTTAAGACTGTGTGATACACATTACTGAATTGGAATGGACTTGATGCCCAGCACGAGCCAAAGGTGTGTTACCAGGTGTTAAGACACTTTCAAGCTACAGAAAAAGGGAAGATTATAAAACCAAATTAAAGATTAAATGAAACTATATAGCCCCAGAGACCTTTTCAGGTCTCAAACATCTATGATGTATATATGCAAACTGAAGCAACAAATGAAAATTTGTACCAAGACTGGAATTTGAACCTGTGTCTGCTGTTCACTAGGCAGGTGTGCTAACCATACAACCACCACTGAACAGTGACTTTTCACAAATGCAGAGACTATCCTAGCATACCTCACTCCTCAATCCAAATACCCATTCGCACCCAGGGCCCACTGTTTATTCCCCCTGAACTCAAACAGCATTGCAGAGACACTCCAACTGTATCGAAATAGCACCTCAGCACCGAATGAAATGGCGGATCCTGCCCGAAACCCAGGCATTGGTGCATTAGCCGAATGAAACTATATGGTTCCAGAGGTTATGCAAGTCTCAAAACACACATGATGTGTATTTGCAGACTGAAGTAATAAATGAAAAATTGACATGATGTGTATTTGCAGACTGAAGTAATAAATGAAAAATTGAATCAAGCCTGGGATTTGAACCTGAGTGACTTGCTCACTTGGCAGATGTGCTAACCATTATGCCACCTTTACACAGCGGCCTTGCACAACTGCGCGGATACCCTAGCATGCCTCCCTCCTCAATCCAAATTCCCATTCATGCCTGAGTTCACTTGGTATTCGCCATAAAAACAGTGTTGTTCGAGTTTGGGGGATACCAAGTGGACTGGGGTATTAATGGGAATTTGGAATGAGGACGGAGGCGTGCTGGGGTACTAGTTTCAGTTACTGTGCAAAGCCACTATGCCAGGATGGCATTCACGGGAATAAGCATCGGCTTATTAAGCCTCTCCCTGCACCTTGGATGACCTTCACTCAGCCCTCCTGCCAGGAGGAGATCATTTTAACTCAGCTACGTATTGGGCACTGCCTTTTTAGCCATTGTCATTTGCTCAGTGGCGCTGCCCCTCAATTTTAACTGTCTGCTACTTCCTGCTGGAATGCCTTTCTTTCTTCTTCTCTTCTCTTCTCTTCTCTTCTCTTGTCTTCTCTTCTCTTCTCTTCTCTCGCTCTCTCTTTTTTTACGTTCCAGCTTGGATTTACCATCTGATTTATCAGCCGTTTTAGTGAATGATGCGTGAGCTGTCGACTGCCATTTACTTTTTATCTGCCGAAGAAGCAATATGGCGAAGGCCATTTAATTTTTTTACTCATGCCTTGTTTAACTGTCTCCTATTCAGTCCATTGGGACTGACACACAATCGTTTCCCTCGTCTCTGTGTTTGTGTTCTCTAGTTGTGACTTGGACGCGTATGACTCCATCGTTTTTTGTGCCCTAAAACCAAACAAAACAAAACCATGGGCAATTTAATAGATGATTACGTAAACCAGTGCAAAAAAGAGAGAAATAAATTACAAAATGAACTTAGTTGCATAATATTCTTGCTTTCAAACAAATCTCTTTTGTTTGTTTATATAGACATTATGTTTTGTCCTTTCATGTACATAATATGTTTATTTAACTGTACATCTGCTTGATCTCTCATGTTCTAATAGTCTGTTGGACAATTTAAAGTACCGTATTTACCTGACAATAAGATGATCCTGAATATAAATTTTCCTTTAGAAATTTTTATATTTAATGTCTACTGACCAATCCAATTTACAAACTTCTTTATTGATACAATCTATCTTAAGATCTGTTTAAAAAGGTTAACACTATCTATTGTAAACACTTGTAGGTTTTTCGAAGATAGATTATGACACTGATATGCAAGTAGGTTTTTGTCAGATATGCCGGCAGTTGCTGAGCTAATGTTGTTCTGCGTCATACCTTAAGCCCCAGCCTCAGCTCATACTTGCTTTGATTTCTGCAATGCCAGCAGTTGAAGGATTCTTCTTCGTCTCCAACGGTTTCAATCTGATAATTTTTTGAGCGACTGGGAAGCCTTAATTGTGTTCTGGTCACACATATTGAACATTCTGCTGCTCCAGTTAACGTAACTTTCCCTGATTCGGTCCTTCTTAAAGAGTAGAACTGGCAATATATGATTTATTCTTCATCTGATGCCACTTACGAACATTTGCTTCTGTGACATCAGATTTTTTTTCTGCTGCACAGTTGTTCATGGCCTCTGTGTCTTGAATAACTATTAACTTAAAATTAGTTTCATATTGTCTGTATTTGTAAATTGCAAACTCATAGATCCATGTTTCTCAAAGGTCACATCAGCGATTAACATCTATTATCAATCACTCAACTTTATTGTTTTAACAACATTAAGCAAACTGAATAACAGCATTTTTTTTGCTTTGTTGGCTCCTTAAGTGCTGAATCAGCAGGAATCAGATCATTTTGGGCTAACACTTCACTTCATAATTTGTTGCCAGTTTTGAAAATCGACTATGCTGTTGAGCAGCGGTTGCTTTAGTGCCATTGTAGAACCTTGTGTTTCATTTATTGTGCCACATTTTGGGTGTTCTGTGTGAACATATTTATACTAAAATTCATTCGTCACCTGTAGAAATGTGTACTGTTGTTGGGTATTTCTACTTTTGTAAAATCACTTCAGTTCCAAATACATTTAGATTTAGATTAAATGTAGTAGATGTTAATAAAAAGCCAGGTACATGGGATGCGTTCCCATAGTTGGCAGCATGACAAAATTTGCTGCCTGCTCACCAATACCTTTCCCACATTTTGCTCTACTGGTGCCACTGCACCCCGTCTCATCCTTCTGTAATCACCAAATTTGATCTGTGTGTGACCTCTCAACTCCTAAAGCTTTATCTGAAAATGCAAGACAACTCATATCTTAAGCTATGACACAGTGTAAAAATTTTGATCTCAGCAACCAAAGCTTACTTGATCTACGGTTGTAAGGTGACCCTGCATTTTTCGAATGACAAATTTGAGGAGAAAACCTTATCTTACTGCCTAATGTAATTAGATTGATTAAAAAGTCTACTCGCCAAGCAGCAACAGGAGAACACACACACAAAAAGTTGTGTGTATAGACATGTAAAAAAAAAATTATTTTATTATTTTGGATGTGTTCCCCTGCCCCTGCTTTCTGAGTAGATTTTTTTTATCCACCCAATTACGTTATATTGTCAAAAATGATTATTTTTGTTGTTATCTTACAGTCTGGTAAATACAGTATATGAGTTGACTTGGGTTGTTAAGTTTTATGGGCAGAACTCCTTCACTTTTCCCTCTTACACGGTTTTTTTATTGTAGATCAACAATGCAGGGTGTATGGTAAATAAAAGGGAGACTGATGAAGATGGCCTTGAAAAAAATTTTGCTACCAATACATTGGGCACACACATTCTTACAAGGGTGTTGCTACCATTGCTTAAAAAGTGAGTATGATTCATGCTAATTTTCTTTGAAATTAAGAGAAATAACAAATATGTCTTTTAGCATTGGTAGTGAGTTATTCTTAGTTTAGAAAGACTGCCGGTAGTGTTAATAGAACTTTTATGTTTGTGTGAAGCATGTAGTCAGCATAATTCATCTGTTTTAGAATAAAAGCATCAATGATACAGCCTGGCCATGTACAATGTACCGTATACACTGTGCTGATTAAAGTCATGGGATAGTGATATGCACATATTTTGATGGTGGTACTATTGTGTACACAAAGTATAATAGGGTAGTGCATTGGTAGAGCTGTCATTTGTACTTGGGTGATTCATTTGAAAGGTTTCTGGCATGATTATGGCCACACAATGGGAATTGAGACTTTGACATGGAATGGTAGTTGGAGCTAGATGCATGGGACAGTCCTTTTCAGAAATCGTTAGGAAATTCAATATTCTGAGATCCACAGTGTCAAGAGTGTGCCAAGAATATCAAATATGAGGCATTACCTCTCACCAAGGGCAGCGTAGTGGCCAACAGCCTTCCCTTGACAACCGAGCTAAGCATTGTTTGCACAGAGTTGAGAGACAAGTAACACTGCATGAAATAATTCCAGAAATCAATATGGACTGTATGATGAATATATGCGTAAGGAAGCCTAGTGGAGTTGGGTGTTAATGGGCATGGCATCCGGCAAGAATCCCATGACTTTTGTCACCTGAGTGTACTTACTTGATAGTTATGTTTTACTTGAAAATTGGAATAGATGATATGAAGTATGTGATACTGCATTTATCAGAGTAATTGACTGCCTCTGATTCCAGCAGGAGTATGAGATTGTTCAATACAAAATTAATTGATTGAAAAGAATTTAAATGTATTGACTGTAGATATCCAGTAATGAAGATGAAAGATGGTGAATAAACATCTCACTACGTGGTTAGTTGTGATTTACGTATGAAAAAGCCACATATTAAATATTCATCAGATAAATCTTTGAATGTTTTTCAGATCTGTGTGGCCTGTACTATATGCCTTCCATGTAAGAAATTTGGCAGTTACAAAGAGGTGCAATGCTTTTATGACTCATTTTTACTATTATCACACGAATGTCGTTAAAAATCTGACAGAAGCCCAAACAGTTGGTCGTCATTGAGAGTCATGTAAGTTATTGCTAACCCACATTCCCTCTTAATAAGTACCTTGGTTGTGACAGTAACATGCTAAGAATTATTTGAGCTATATAATTTCCCATAGCTTGACAAAAAAAATAAGGCAGTTAGATGATTAAAGTAAATTTTATTGAAATTGATTTAGGATACTGTAGTAATCAGAGCCACACAGTCAGTAAAAAACTGCTGCCATATGTGACATCGGTACGATGAATTTATTTGCAGTATGTAGTAGAAGTATTTCTGTACCTAATTTGTTCCATATGGTTTCCCAGTTGACTTTTCTTGTCATCCAACTTTTTTTTCATTAAGAATTCAGAACTAAACATAATTTGTTATTTAGTGCTGCCTGTGTGTTTAGGGCAGGTTCACTCCCACACATTCAAACCACATTCAGTTGATTCCTTTAAATTATAAATCATTGCTCTGACTTTGCAATTCACTTTTATATCTACCAGTATGTGCAACAGAATTCCATGATTTAATATGAAAATTTTGCAGTTATTGGTTGGTGTTACTGAAGTAGGAGGCAGCATCGAAAATACCCATAAGAAATTGCATATCATACTGTGCTTAAATTATTTCATTAGGTTTGTCTTGCATAATGTGGAGGAAAACAAAGCTTTACACATTCCTACAAAATTAAAAAAAAAGAATGAATGTGAATGTGTATCATCTGGTGAGCCTTCTATTAATTGGCAGTGAGGACATAAATGAAAATGTAATGGACAGAAATGGAAAATAGCAGCTATTCTGCAGCTGGTTGCTTGGCAGCACATACATACAAATCAGAAAAACACTATCTTGAGGTTTCGATATTTTTTCTGTCTAAGTACATATACACCAATATGATAGTTGCAGCAATTGTTCGAGCAGTTGGCAGTTGGAAGAGGATTGAAGGAACTGTGAGGAAAAAAAGTGTGGGGAAATTCAGGTGGAGGGTATTGTTAAGAGCATATCTCTCACTAGCAGTAGAAGAATGAGGTTTAATTGTGGTAATAAGCAGGCTGAGGGGCAGAAATGAGAGGGAGGGGATGATGAGGACAAAGAGTGGGAATGGGGTAGCTAGGGATCAGATCTAGTAAAGATTTAGGCAGGAACAGAGGATGTGCTGGAGGAATGGTTCCCACCGGCTTGTTTCAGAGGAGTTGGTACTGTGGGGAAAAGGGGGCAGCAGGAGCATCACATGTATATAAAATTATCTGTTGTTTGCAGCCAGTGGCTGGGGAGTAGAACGTGCAGTTAACCACAGTTTGGCGGTAGTTATTACAGTGTGAATAGGCAGCTAAATATCATACCCACAATAATTGTAGTGTAGTTTGTAAATATGATGTGGCTGCTTTCACGAGTGACCATACCCTTGAGTGGAAATAAATTACCTGCGACTGGACTGTTTTAGGATGTGGTTAGTACATTTATGGGGCCAGTTTTGCATCTGGAGGAATTATCTGTGGAATGCAGGATAGGAAGCAAGAGTATAAAAGGGGTGAACTTAGAATACTGTGAAGTTCAGGTGGGTGACAGAATACTATTTTCGGAGCTGAAGGTTTCCTTTTGGGTAGGACAGTTTCATTTACCACTATTGATACCATGTCCAGTAGCATCAAGGCTGTACAGGGTGGGAAATGGGCATACATTGTCCTTATAGGACAAGATCATGAAGATATCAGAGTGAATTGTAACCGAACAAGATTCTACATGACTCTTTGGAAGGGTGAGGGAGTGTTTGTCACATTAGTCTGAAGAGTATTTCACCCTATGATATCCACATATCTATTGTCAAACAAGTTAATGCGCAGCTGAGAGAATGACTTAGGAGAAGAAAGCTGCTCACAAATGCATTTACCCTCATTTAATTGCATTGTACATTTCTGGGCTTCATTGCAATAGGTTTGGTAAGAATCTGCTAGCACTCCTAATTTCCAGAAAACAAAAATTATCTATGGTCAAAGCAGTATCTACCTACTGCCAGGTATTTCAAATGTCCTTTATTGCAGTAAAGAAATCGGAAAGATAGAATTGCAGAGTATGCACATATAATTGAAACAGAAAATCAAATCAAAAATGCTGCAATGTTGACACAGCCGTGTACATAAAAACAACACTTATGTAGCATATTCCAGTAAAATATATGGATCCGTTAAATAAACTTCTAGTATCAGTACAAGAACATGAAAGGAGAAATAGTGAATTATCTGATTAGTTGTGCTAATCGGAACATCACTTCCCTTAAATCACTGCAGGCAAATGCTGGACTGGTTCCTCTGAATAGATGTGGACATTTCACTATGCGATCTTTCTTCCAACATAATTACAGCTCCTCCTCTAATAAATACATTGTCTATAGGATGCAAAGCTCTTTCTAATATTCCTTCCTTCTTTTTGACAGTGTCTCCTAATAGTGAATCTGGAAATGTCCAAACTTAAAAATACTGACAATGTGAAAGTCGGTACTGATAAAACTTTGTATCATCCAGCAATATGAGTGTTAGTATTATTTTGTAGAATTAACCAATGCTGCACACAGTTTTGAAGTTGCAATACAGGTGACTGACTGTCTAGTTCTTTGAAAGCTCTCTCTCTTTATATACCTTATATCATCACACAAGACACAATCAATTGCAACTGTGTTCACTGTTTTGTTGTTTGCATAGTCCATTCTCATTTGGGTTTATTGATAATTTTCTTTTCATTTGGTGATTTCTTCTTAATGCTGAAGTTTCCCTAAATACAAATCACGAACTATTTGATTAATTAATTGGAAGCTGTATGGTAGTTTTGGTGCACAGTAGATTGATTCTTATTTAACTGAGTTATGTTCATGTGTTTGATATACTTTTCTTATATTTCAATTAATTACTTCATTTGTACAAGGACTGAAAAATCAAGAGTTGTTACTGTGTCTTCTGGAGGCCTGTTGGTACAGAAACTGAACCCTGATGATCTTCAGTTTGAAAAGATGTCACCTTTTGATGGAACTATGGCATATGCACAGAACAAAAGACAACAGGTAATGTAATAAGTTCTGTTTCAAGATAGTCTGCATTCTTCTCCTACATATATAAAATAGAGTACATTGTTCCTAAATGACTATGTATGCATGTGAATACATTAATGAAATGGAGAAAGACAACACTGTGTACCTTGTACTGTGTAACCCAGGTTTTCATATTTCCATGTTGATGTAGCTTCTCAGTAATAATACTGGGAACCTTAATCATAATTATTTGTACCTCACTGTCTTGCATTGTAGAAGTGATGGGTTTAAGCTGTTGTCCCATCAGCACATATCATAATAATGCCCCAATACCTACTACTAAACATTATAAATGTATTTCATCATCACAGAAGCTTGAAAGTGGGGCAGGCCCTCAAAAAAAATGTCATGTCACACTTCAGACATGGAGTCAGTCTGGCATGAACATTGGGGATGTTAATGTAGAGGGAGTTGGCATCCAGTAACTTGACCAGGCACAGGATGGTAAAGGAACAAGGACTGTGTTATTCCATTGTGGATTTTCCCTTATTTGAAAGCACAGTAATGTAACTAAAGAGGTGAAAAAATAAAAACTGAGATTTAATTGTTTCTATTTAATGAAGAATGGCTTGGAGAACCATAAACTGTATAAAAAAATATGTAAACAGAACAAAAATGGTCAGTCTAGTATCAGTTTTTTTATATATAGCTTTATCTCTTGTTTTTAGATATATTTTTCCCACGTGGAATGTTTCCCTCTACTATATTCATTTTATCTCTTATTTGTTTGTTTGGTATTTTTTTCTCCCTTTCGTTCAGAGCTAGAGCAAAAAAGTAAAGGAATGGTGTAAGAACCTCTGATTTAGACTCTAAGGAAGTGATAAAAAGTTCTTGGAAAAGATTTATGTTTAATTAGAGTATAGCAGTACTGCTACACTTTTACCGAGTTTGCTGGGCATTGGTAACAAGTTTTTAAGAATCTTACAAAAATGGGAAATTGTACTGCTGAGCAGAAACTGATCTGTAGATCTATAGATGCTGTGATCAAACATCACTGGAATGTGTAATGTGTCTTACTACATTACAAGAATTCTGAAATGGTTTGTTTGCCGTAATAAATGACTTATAAAAGACTTCATCAGATTCATTCAAATCGAAATTTCACACTAAATAAATACACAAAAAGGAAGATAAATTATTACTGTCATACTGTAATTTACTTATAATAAGATAAGATTGTATCCACTATTTACTTTAATTCATTTGAGCATTGATAATACTGCCGCTGCCTGTGCCCATTAAGATTGTGTCACCTTTTTCCATTTTATATTGTTCATCTGCAATGAGCAAATAGTTTTCACACAGATGTGTTACTATATTATTTATTTGTACAGAATTGTAAAGATGTTTGGAATAATGTGTAGTAAGTATCCAATTAATGCAATTAGCCAGTTAATTCTTTTTCATTTCCCATGATATAATGAGATTTTATTGCACAAGCACTTCTGAAAAATAGCATTAATTTTTGAATAACTGTGATGGTTGTTATATGATTTTGTGCAGAAAGTGAAAGTTTAGGTGATATTAGGGAAAATGAGACTGCAGTGACAGAATATTGTTGTACCACAGTTCAAGTTACATAGCTTGAAACAAAACTGTAACCAAAAAGATTTTGGGCCATATTAGACATGGAAAAAGTGAATAGATAAGAGAGTTGAGAGACTATCTTAAACAGTTTTACATTTGTTAGTATTCATTGTAAGAGCCACAATAGAGTGTAAAAAAGTCTCTTCAAAATTGGGGACTCTGTGGCCTGGAAAGATGTCAGAATTGTCATGAAGAACTACAGAAACACTTAAGTTGATTGCTATATAGTTAATATTAATAAGATGAAAACCAGTAGGATCTGTAGTAACTTCGGTTGACACATTTCAATCCAGCCACCTACTGCACAGCAGAGTGCCATAGGTTGCCACCTTCTCAAGGTGCCTGTTACTTAATTGCATCACATCATGCATGCAGCAGCTGTTTCGGTATCAGTTGGCACTACATTACGCAGTTACAATACTACTATCACCAGCACTAGCTTGCCTTCACAAGCCACATGACATTATCAAATTTCCGTGCTATTTGTTTGCCAGACAGCTTTAGAGGAAGCTGTCCAGCCACTCGCTAGTCAATCATCAGGAGTTAACAGCTGCAGTTCACTGGCCAGGAGCTGCCCACACAAGTGGTCCCACAATCACAATTCCATTCATTGGAGCATAGTACACATTAGTCAAAACCTACAGCCTCACATACAGCATCCAAATTACTGAGTCTTAGAGTGTTTCAACCATGTACTTTACCTGCGTGTGGACGTTTCTGGGGTATGTCAGTGCTATCCGATTTAGGACAGACAGTGTCCTTACCTCAGTGGCTATGTCAGCATAACAGTGTGGCTTGTATTTTCAAGAAACTGTCATTGGGTTTTTATACCAACCCTTATCAGATCAAGACAATCTTTAGTGGTATTACCTCAGAAGCTGCTTTCTGTTGTTTAATGAAGTTCTATTGTTGTTCTGGCTACCTGGCCACATCTATTCGTTGTAGCATGCACCTCCCATGATGGGATGCAGTAGGCTCTAAGGACTGTGTTGGTTGTTCAAATTAGTTTAAACCACTGGGGAAAAAATATTTCCCTGAGGACTAGGATGAAAGTATCTGTATATAAAATGAAAAAGCGAAACTAGGGCTTTAAACTTTCTTTCATAGCGGAAGTGTTGAAAATCATTAATATAATGTTAATGGTTTATATTTTATGGAATATAGACAATGGTATGAATATAGTTAACCACTGACCATAGAAATGGTGTGTTGTACACAGCGCGCATAGGATAAGCAGTGATCTCTGCTGGAGTGTGTTGTTGGTAAATGAAAGAGGCATGGGACGGATGTGAGGGAGGAACAGCAGTGCTGTGAGCTAGGAAAAACAGTCACAATTGCAGAACACGAAGGAAAAACAGTCACAATTGTGGAACATGAAGGTATATACAAGGGGAGTGACTGGCTCCTATCCAGGAGACAAGGACCAAGATAGGGGTCCACTGAGAGAGATGTTAAGAAAATAGTACATTGGGTGGGGGATGGGGTGGGGGGGTAGGAGATGGAAGATAAAGAGTGAGTGAAATAGGGTAGTGAGCAGTAAATATGATAGTATGAATATAGAAGGGTGAAACATGACTGGTGCCAAAGGCAGATGACGACAGGAGACAGCAGAAACATAGATAAGAAGGTTGCAGGAATCACAATTCTCCTTTTATAGCACACAATAATCAGTACTCCACAGCTCCAACATTTTTCAATGATAAAATTATCAGAAAACTATAAAAATAATTTCCAGTTAATTACGTCAGGCAGGTAAAGTTGTTCATGATATTAATGAGCATTCTTCTTCGTCTCCTTCATCTTTTTCTTGTGCCTTTGTCCTGCATCAGCAGAAGATTGAAATGGTTATAAACAGATTTGGTATGATTATTTTAAGGGGTGGCTGGATGCCCTCCTGTTGCCACCCCATCACTTCCCTTGGAGCGGAACATGTGCTCCTCAACTGTGTGCATATAGTGTTATTCTAGTGAAAGTGGATGAAAGTTGTCTTAATGTTTGTGAATGTGTTACTGAGATGGGACTTGGGTGCCAGCCCAGTATGCACCTAGTGGGATGCAGCGAACTGCCTAAAAACCACGTCCAAGCTGGTGGACACACCGACTCTCATTTTTAATTCACTGGGTGGTTTCAGTTGCGGGCCAGCGTACTTCTCTGCCTTGGAGGCAGCACTTGAACATTCACAGCTGTATGGCCAGGTTTTAGTAAACAGGATTGTGTGCATATAATATTGTGTCGTAACTGGCCACACTGACTTTACTTGGGTTTCATGATGCACTTTGCTTTATTTTTTATGAATTAAGTTCCACATCTTGCAATTTTCTATTATGCTCTTTTATTACAAGGCCCTAGAATGCAAAATAAATTTGTATTAATTTTAGTGATTTCAGACATAAACTACATCTTTTTGAGGCTTATGATATTGTTGTACATAGTTTACATGTCATTGTTTTCAGTGCACTGAAGATGTGTTAGAGGCTCTTGATTCTGACAATAATCTTTATTTATGTAAAGGTTGTGATGACTGAGTACTTTGCCCGTGAAAATCCAGAAGTATTTTTTGCAACAATGCATCCAGGATGGGCTGATACACCTGCTGTTCGTTCTTCAATGCCCGATTTTTACAACAAGATGAAAGACCGTTTGCGTACTGCAGAGCAAGGTGCTGACACTGTAGTTTGGTTGGCAATTTCTGAAGCAGCCATTAAACATCCAAGTGGACTATTCTTCCAAGGTACTATGGAAAGGAGGCTATTACTCTATTTTATTCTCTCTTTTTATTGACGTTAATGAATGTCAAATATCTTAAAGTTGTAGATACACCCTAATATTTTAAAATCTTTCATATATCTAGGCCACTCTTTCTACTATTTCCAGAATCTCGTTATACATTTCAGTATTCCGTCATTTTCGAAGACTGTAAAATACAACACAAAACTGGTATCCAAACATATGAAAATATATTATATTTCACCATAGCACTTCGTGTGGTGTTCTGGCGTACCAGTCTTGTATCTCGTCAACACTCTGTCACGAGACAAGTGTAAACTGCTACCAAGGGACAAATTGGAAACAAAGTGGACTAAACAGCTTGGCAGCACTGGATGCATAGTACATGCTTCATTTGTTTGTTTAGAACCACAGTTTCATTGTTACAGGTTATAAAACCATTTCATCAGTAAACAATTCATGGAAATCGCTTAACAAAATTTTACAAAAAGGTATTTCCTTAAAAAACAATGTGTACCACGTCTTTTTACATGGTCGAAAATAATACAGTGGAAGAGCTCGCTGAGTGATGCTAGCGTACATGAGGCCAACTGTCTGTCAAAGAATTTTTGAAAACTTGCAGCATATAAATTATTCGTATCAGTAAAAGATCATAAACAACATTTTATAAGAATTCACAAAGTCTAGAAATACCAGTTGCGGCATGTGGCCCTCACTCATGAAGAACCGGTGGCGCCCATGTATTGTTGTTTCCACCAGTGGGAGCAAATGCATAAGGACTATACAGGAAACTAAACAATGTGAGAAGGTGCAACTTGGAACCCCGTACATCAGTTCCATCAAAAGTATATGGCAACTATTCCAGTTTGCCTTATCTAATTAAAACTGCTTAACTGCCAAACATGAGTTGAACTAAAGCACAATAAAAAATACAATGATGTAAAAGCCACTGCATTATTATTGCTAATGGTACATTAGCAATTATGCTACATTATATAATTTGTTCCCTTTCAGTTACATTACATGTCACAGTTTTTGTCTAGAGATAGAAATAGGTATAACTAACTATAAGCTGAGTCTGTACATATGACAGTTAATAAAAATTAATAAAATAAAACTAAAGTGTTTAGTATGAGGTGGGAAGGGAATAGGTATAGCATTGGCACACTTAAAATAATGTACATAAGATCTTCTATGGTTCTATGACCATATAATTGTTTTCTGTGAATGACAAGCATTGTAAAATGTCATGAAGCATTTGAAGAGGGAAGGGGGGGGGGGGGGGGGCGTGAAGGGGTAAACAAGACTAGTCTTGACATACTGAAAAATAACACGAATGTGTTTTAACTGTAAATAATACAATGCGAAAGTGTTGTGGAACAGCTATAGCAGCACTTTTGTGGAAAGTTTTCAATGTATGCTATGCAGCATAAAGTGCTAAGTAACAATTTACAAATACTCTATTGGCCTATGACCAATATGAGCAAATGATGCTAAATGTGTAGTGAATAACTAAACTTTTAGTTATCTTGTGTAAAAATCAAAACAAAAGAGGGAGCCACACAAAGGTGCACAGCCTTGAGTTTAAATACAGAATGGTAGAGCATTTATCACAAAACGAATACTGTGTAGCAGAGAACTGTAGTATGACGCCATCTACCAAGGTCCTAGGATGGCAGCAGAACTATAAGTGCTCTTAAATAGACTGAAAAACCAGTTCTTGGTGAAATCTATTTGTTCATTTAGCATTTGTGATGAAAATTTTGCTTTACTCTGAAAAATCTCCAGTTCCTCAAGCACATTTTATAGCAGCACCTTAGTGGCTTTGTGCTGAATTTTAAGATTAGCCTGAATTTTGCCTAATGTGTGGTTGTTTTGTGAAAGATGCCTTTTTATACAGCCTTTATTGCTATTGTGTCTATGCTCTCTAAAATGTCTTTTGAAGGACCTACCAGTCTATCATGCATTAAATTTTTCACAATCACTGGACTTAATTCTGTAAACTCCTGTGCCCACATACTTGTCACACCTGTCCTCAATCACCACTAATACTATTCTTTTTGATATAAATGCTGTACAATTCTGTATTTTACCCCAAGGCTGTACACCTTTGTGTGGCTTCCTCATGTATTTTGCTTTTTACACAGTATAAGTAAAAGTTTAATTATTCACTACACATATAGCGTAATTTGCTCATATTTGTTATTGGCCGATAGAGGATTCCTAAGTTGTTACTCGGTCCCAGGTTCGATCCCGGCTGGGTATGGACGTTTGTGTTATCATCATCATCATCATCATCATCATTTGTGACAGTGGCTAGATTGGACAGTGCAAAAAAAATGAACTGTGTAAAAAAATTAGGACTTTGTACTGCCGCTGATAACTGCGCAGTTGAGCGCACAAACCAATCATCATCATCCGCAGTTCAAACCTATAGCTTACGATGGTGCCCCTTAGGGAAATAGCAGCAAGGAAAAGGAAAGGACACCAGGTATACTCATTGTATATGCCTGGGGGCCTCATTCAACGTGTTGAAGAAGCTATTTCGGCAACCATTGAGGGAACAGGGTGCAGCCAACTGCAGATTGTGGTGCACGTTGAAATGAACGGTGCTTGTCGTCTGGGCTCAGAGGTCATTCCAGCGCTTGGCACAGGAGGTTGAGAGGACCAGCCTTGCATGTGGGATTTCAACGGAGCTCACAATTTGCAACATTGTCCCCACAACAGATCGTGGCCTTTGGTTCTGAGTTGAGTGAAAGAACTGAACCAGAGACTTTGAAGGTTTTGTGGCAAGCTAGGCTGTGACTTCCTGGACGTGTGCCATAGGGTTGAGAACTATAGAGTTCACCTAAATAGGTCAAGTGTGCACTACACATCAGAGGCTGCTACTCAGGTAGCTGACTGTGTGGGATGCACACAAGGCTTTTGTTTGATTACGTGACTCTCCATCCAGTCCAGATAACAATAGTGTAATGTAGGAAACCCAGAATTATCAGTGAAAGATTGAAAGAAACGCCTCCCACAGGTGAGAGTATTAAAATCCTAATAGTAAACAGCTGAAGTGTTTGCAACTAAGTGCCAGAGTTTGAAGCACTCATGAAAAGCAGTGAAGCTCACATAATACCAGGTACAGAAAGCTGGTTGAAACCTGAAACTGGTAGCAGTGAGATTTTTTGGGAAAAATTTAAGTGAATATGGAAAGGACAGGCAAATGAGAAAAGGAGGTGGTGTATTTGTTGCACTAGACGAGAAACTCAGATCAACCGAAGTAAAAATTGAAGCTGCATGTGAGATTGTTTGTCTGAGACTCAGTATCAGGGGTGGGCATAAAATGATACTTCGATCCTTCCATCGCTCAATAGACTCATATTCTGATTCAACCGGAAACATTACAGAAAATTCAGTTAACTTGTACGTAAGTTCCCCAGTCATAGAGTAATCATCAGTGGAGGCTTCAATCATCCAACAATTAATTGGGAAAATTACAGTTTTGTTAGTGGTGGGCATAAGATGTCCTGTAAAACTTTGCGAAATGCCTTCTATGAAAACTTCCTCTAACAGATAGTTAGGAACGTCGCTCATGATGAAAATATATTGGATACAATGGCAACAGATAGACAGGATCTCTTTGAGGATGTCCACATCGAAACTGCTATCAGTGACCATGACACGATTGAGGCGAATGATTACCAAAATACAAAAAGACAATGAAAACAAGTAGAAAGATCCATATGTTCAGCAAACTAGATAAAGAATCAGTAGTGTCATAACTCATTGAGAAACTGAACTTTAAACAGGACATGAGCATTGAGACGAACTCCTACCTCAGTTTTAAAAGAATAGTTGATCACACACTGGATAGATACGTACACAGTAGAACAGCTGATAATGAGAGGGAATCTCATAGTATACAGTCACTGCAAATCAACTTCTACAGAAACAGAGATTACTAAATAATAGGTCTAACAAAGCGGAGTGATGTAGATAGAGAGATGCTGAATGAAACACATTTTGCTGTCAAAAGAGCAATGGGTGATGCCTTCAGTGACTACTGCAGTAGAATATTGTCAAGTGATCTTTTGCAGAGCCCACAGAAATTATGGTCTTATGTAAAGGCTGTTAGTAGCATGAAAGTTAGTGTCCAGCCCCTTGTGGATGAGAAAGGAACTGAAATTGAGGGTAGCAAAGCAAAAGCTGGAATGCTTAAGTCAGTTTTCAGGTGTTCCTTTACAAAGGAAAATGCAAGAGCGTTGCCCCAGATTAATCCTCGTACCACTGAAAAGATGAATGGAATAAGTATTATTGTCAGTGGTGTTGAGTAACTCTGAAATCGTTAAAATTGAACAAAGCTCTAGGACCTGATGGAATCCCTGTCAGATTCTATACTCAATTTGTAGCTAGCTAACCCCTCTTCCAACTATAATCTATTGTAGATCCCTATAACAGAAAACTGTGCCCATTTCTTGGAAAAAGGCACAGATCACACATGTCTACAAGAAGGTTGGTAGAAGTGATCCACAAAACTACCATCCAATATTCTTGACTTTGATTTGTTGTAGAATCTTGGAACATATTCTGGGCTCAAACATAATGAGGTATCTTGAACAGAATGACCTCCTTAGCACCAGTCAGCATGGATTTAGAAAACATTGAGTGTGTGGAAACCCAACTTGCACTTTTCTCACATGACATACTGCAAGCTTTGAATCAAGGGAGCCAGGTAGATGTAGTATTTCTTGATTTCCGAAAAGCATTTGACTCAGTACCATGCCTCCGCTTATTGTCAAAAATACAATCATATGGGGTATCAAGTGAAATTTGTGACTGGCTTGAGGACTTTTTGGTAGGGAGCAGGAAGCATGTTATCTTGGATGGACAGTCATAAGGTATAGAAATAATTTTGGATGTGCCTCAGAGAAGCGTATTGGGACCCTTGCTGTTCATATTATATATTAATGACCTTGCAGAAAATATCAATAGTGAAATTGGGCTTTTTGCAGATGTTGCAGTTATTTATAATGAAGTAATATCTGAAAGAAGCTGTAAAAGTATTCAGTCAGATCTTAATAAGATTTCAACGGGCTGCAGTGATTGGCAATTTGCTCTAAATGTTCAGGAATCTAAAATTTTATAGTTCATGAAATGAAAAATGTAGTATCGTATGACTATACAATCATTGAGTCACTGTTGGAATTGTGCAACTCATACAAATACCTGGGTGTAACACTTTGTGGGGATATGAAATGGAATGATCACTTAAGTTCAGTCATGGGTAAAGCAGGTGGTAGACTTTGGTTTATTGGCAGAATACTGGGGAAGTGCAATCAATCTACAAAGGAGATTGCTTACCAAATCACTCATGCGACCAGTTCTAAAGTATTTGTCAAGCGTGTGGGACCCTTTCCAGATAGGACTAACGGGGATATTGTACATATGCAGAGAAGGGCAGCACAAATGGTAACATGTTTGTTTAATTTGTGGGAGAGTGTTACAAAGATTTTAAAGGAACTGAACTGGGAGACTCTTTAAAAATAGACGTGAACCATCCCGACGAAGTCTATTAACAAAGCTTCGAGAACTGGCTTTAAATGATTACTCTAGGGATATACCAAAACCCCCTATGTATCATTCACATAGGGATCCTGATGATAAGGTTAGAATAACAACTGCATGCTTAGAGGCTTTCAAACAATTATACTATCCGTGCTCTATATTTGGAGCAGGAAGAAACCCTAATAACTAGTACAATGGGATGTACCCATTGCCATGCACCTCATGGAGGTTTCCGGAGTATAGATGTTGATGTAGAAAAGCAGTATTATACCTGTTCCAGAACGCTTTTGCATTATTTTGTTTAAAGTTGTCATTTTATAAAAACTTTTGTTGTAATAGGCTTACATGAACAGTTTTAAAGAATTTTTCAATATGTCAAAGATAGATTAATCTTGTTACCCCTTGACCGCTGCTCCACCCCCCCTCCCCCCACCCCTCCAACCCACCTTATAAATGCTTCATGGTATTTTACAATGCTTATCATTTACAGAAAACAATTTTACAATCATAGAACCACAGAAGATCTTATGTATGTTATTTTAAGTGTGCCGATTCTAATCCTATTCTTTTCCTACCTCGTACTAACCACTTTAATTTTTACTTTATTAATTTTTATCAGTTGTAATACGTACTGTTACAGCTTATGGTTTGTTATTTAATTATACCTGTTTCTGTAAGAGTTATCTTTCATCCCTAGAAAAAAGTGTTACATGTAACGTTAGTGAAAGGGAACAAGTTCTGCAACATAGCACAATTGCCAACGTACCATCAGTAGTAATAAAGCACTGGCTTTTACATCACTGTATTTTTTATAGTACTTTAATTCAGCTGACTTTTGGCAGTTAAGCAGTTTTAATTAGATAAGGCAAGCTGGCATGGTTGCCATATACTATAGACGGTACTGATGTATGGGGTTCCAAGATTACACCTTCCCAAATTGTTTGTTTCCTGTAAAGCTGTAAAGCACATGTACATTTGGTCCCATTGGTGGAAATGGCAAAGCATGGGCGCCACCTGTTCTTTGTGAGTGAGTGCTGCATGCTTCAAGTGGTGTTTCTAGATTTTATAAATTCTTACAAAATGTTCTTTATGAACTTTTACTGATGCTGCTAATTTATATGCTGCAAGTTGTCAAAAATTCTTTGAGAGACTGTTGGCCTTGTCTACCCTAGCACCACTCCACAAGCTCTTCCAATGTATTGTTTTCAACCACTTAAAAGATGTGTTATACTTTGTTTTGTAAGGAAATACCTCTTTGTAAAACACTGTAGAGTGATTTCCATGAAATGTTTGCTGATGAGATTGTTTTATAAGATGTAACAATGTAAATGTAGTTGTAAACAAACAAATCAAGCATGTACTATGTTGCCAATTTGTCTCATGGTAGCAGTTTGTGCTTGTCTCGTGACTGAGAATGTTGATGAGATACAATGTATCCGGTGAACAATATTAAATGACTGAGATAAGACTGGAAAGCTAGAACACCATATTCTACTCAAAATACTACTACTATAATCTCTGGTGAAATGTGACACATTTTCATATCTTTGGATATAAGTTTTGTGTTATATTTTATAGCCTTTGAAAATGACAGAACGTCAAAATGTGTAAGACTATATTGGAAATAGTAAAAAATGTGGTCAGACATGTGAAAGTTATTGTAGAGTAAAGTGATGGAAGATTGACAACAAAGTATTTAATAAAATCAGAAATATTATGAAAACGATAGACTGCTGCTCACTGTAAAGATGACACATTCAGTCACAGACATGCACATCATCTCATCTTGATGATGGATAGCAGTCTATCCTTTCCATAATATTGTGGATATTCCAACCTAGACTCTCCATTTTTAAGAAACTTATTTGGAACCAAAGAATACACCCATTCATTTGAATTTTTTCACTAGAAATGCACAGTGTTAAGTCTGTGGAGAACATTTACATGAAGCAGGATGAATCGCTACCCAAACTTAACAGTTATAGACTGAATCATACTGTTACGAATCCTTTCTTTGCTCTCATGAAATTACAGAAAATATTTATAAACATTCTTTATTAATAAATATTGGCCTAAAAATTATAGCAATTTGTAAGTGCTACAACAACAGTCATCCTATAAATGGAACAACAAAATGGGAGAGTAATTATCTTAACTTACATACTTTGCCCTAGGATCACTCACTACTTTTATACTTTCGTGTTGCAAATACATATGATTTCTTCCAACAAAATGAAGTTAAAGCTAAATACAGTGATTTTTGTTAAGTACATTTGTTTAGTACAGTTGTTGGAAATTAAAACTACTAAATTTTTGTCTTCATTGATATTCATTTCAGTGCACTTGCCCAACAGTACTCACAAAGATTCTAGTGTGCATAGTGTAGCACTGTTATTGTTTCATGTAGAATCAGTAACTAGGTAGTTCACCTTGTTTGTTGCATCTTCATAAGCCCTTGGATTATCTTGTTGTTTCACGTTTTGGGAATTATGATGGTTGAAAGTCATAATGTATTTTAAAATGACTAATACATAAACCTCTGCTATGATGAGATAGCCACTAAGCTGAAAACTCTTCTTACATTAAAAATCTTCCAGTTCTACCAGTGCCAGTCTTATAACTGTATTTACTTTTTGTGGAGCAATACCGATAAATATTTATTTGAAATAGCAAAGATGACAACTGTACAATTAGAAGTACTATTCATGAAATAACATTTTTTGACTGGGCAAAGTTGCATATAACTTACATTTAAGCCATTCACAGAAGACCACTAAAATAAATTTGATAAAGGAAACAATTCAGTTGATTCTCTTATTACTGCATTTTTGTTAGTTGAACCAATTATTCCATGGTAAATTGCAATAATCTTGGAATCACTAAGCTTCATATCTGAATCTGTTAAAAATTTTTTGATTCCACCTCTCAGTATACATATGGTCCTCTGGTTCCTATGTTCTACATATAGATCGTGATTTGACTCATTTGCAAGACCCTGTCAACTCTAAATGATTAATATTTGCCCCTACTGATGTAAACCACATATGTGCTGAGAAAGACCCTCTTTCAAAAATAGCCAGGAACACAAACCTGTACTATCATCATCTCAGTACTCTGTCTGAAGAGCTAACCAGAAAATCCATTTTTGTAAAGTAATTTGACATCTGCCACTAACTTTTCCCATCTTATTACATGTAGGTAAAACTGTAAAGCCATTAAAAAAAGAATGTTCTGTCCTATACATTGTATAGACTATGCTCAGGTTATGAAGAGAAAGAGACGTTTCTAAATCCCAGATCCTTCAGCATATGACACAGTCATTTAAGCTGTTTATTTTCCAACGTATTACATGTACAGATGAGACTGATGTGTAAATAGAACCGTACTCACCAAGTTTGCATTTTGCACTCTACAAATGTTCTGCGTCTGTCCTTCTGTCTCGCAGTACAAAGTGAACTGGTAATAAAGTTCTTTCAATATTGTATTTAACAACTTCCTGTCATGGTCATCACAGGTGCATTTGTGTATTCTCTGAGCTGTTAAAGTGTTCTCGGTGGGTGGATGTGGTTGGCTTGTAAATGCGGTCTTTAATGTACCTCTGACGCAAAAAGTAACAAGGCATTGGGACAAGCAACCCAGGTGGTTGTGGCGACTCCTTCCATCGCCTCCACCTGTAGCGGCAGATGGAGGGCTGTGAAGATCAGAAACCAGCCCCCCAACACGCTCGTTGTTCACTTCTGCCAGAGGGAGAGTTTAGACGACCACGCTTTTCGGACATCATGCACTCCAAATCGTCACTTGAGCTGTCTCTTGTTCCACTCTGATGAGGCAACACCTCCCAGCTGCTCTCTCTACATGACACCACGTGGCTTGTGTCATTGTCTGCCATATTGTGCCGGGGTATGCACAAACGGCAGAATTCTTTCCCCGCATTCAGTGTGAGTGTTCTGTCGCAGGATCTTACTGCTCTACTGCGTTTTTCTGTGCTGCCTTCTCGAGCTGCGCCCCATCGAGTTGCTTCTATTGAGTATAGGCGTACAAAGCCTGATGCCGGACTCCTTGTTTGTTCTCCTAGTATGTGCTCTTGGAATATTGTGTGAGGTGTAGTTTAATTATGCACTGAAGTGCAGTGCACATGCTGACCATTTTGACACCCCCTTTGCAACAAGCGCGCCTCTGGAGCAGGTTTCCCCATGCAGCCAGATGACACCGAATGAAGGCTAGACACTCATGGTGCGCCTAGTCAAGAGACTCCAACCCGAGTGAGGCCCCTCCTTGATTAAGAGGAATGTTGAATTTTAGTGTAGTTGTTAGCTTTTAGGAATAGTATTTGAGAACAAACATGCATGGCTCTTCCTGTGCACCCTGTTGTTTATTGTCATCATCCTTAATTAGCACACCGCTTAGGTATGTATACCCCTTAGGAGTATAGAAGGGAGCTTAAGTCGTCCCTTAACTAGTGACACCCCCCCCCCCCCCCCCCCAAGCCAAAGGGTCAAGTCCTATTGCCGAAACCTGCCCTCTCCAAGTAGCACAAGCCATGTGGTCATGAAATCAGTTCCCACTAGGTTATGCAGGATGCATCCCGCTCGCTCTCCCACCTGCCTTCTCCACCACTACATGCACGTGTCCCCCCTCCCCCCCACTTCCTCATGGCTGGATGGCACCTGTGAGGAGAGCCCCTGATTGGAGTGGGTGGCATCAGGGAGGATAACTCGCTAGCTACACCATGGGAGGAACATAGGACTTTGCAAAAAGAGAAGAGCCTTATACACCAAGGTATTTAGTATGCAGCAGAATAGATGCTTCTCCTTTCTGGTTACAAAGCCTCTATTTTTTGTTGAAAACTTGGAGGACAAGTTTGGGGAAGTGGCTGTGCTGTCCAAGATGAGAAATCGGTCAGTTTTGATTCAGACAGCATCCCCAGCCCAGTCCCAGACATTGCCCATCTGTGACAATCTGGGTGATATTCCAATTTCTGTCGCCCCCCATTAGAACCTCAACATGGTCCAGGGTATTTCTTCCATTGCAACTTTCTCTTGCAGTCCAATGATGAGCTATGTGCCAATTTAGAACGGCAGGCTTTTCGCTTCATTCAACACAGCTGTAGGGGACCAAAAGACAATAACATTGCCACTGGTGCCTTCATCTTGGCCTATAAGCGTGATACTTTACCTGAAAAGGTCAAGGTGGTGGTCTACAGATGCGACATAAAATCATATGTCCCTCCCCCTATGCGCTCTGCTTTAAATGCTGGAAATTCTGGCATGTTTTGTCAATGCAATTCCAGTGCCACATCTAGAGACTGTGGACATTTGCTGGATCCGAATACTCCATGTGCACCTCCTTCCACCTGTGTCAGCTGTGGGGAGCGCTACTCCCCCTGCTTGCTGGACTGCATGGTACTTCAAAAGAAGCAGAAAGTTACAGAGTAGAAGACCCTGGAGTAGCTGACTTATCTAGAGGATAAACAGAAGTATGAACAGCTGCACCCCATTTGCTTGACATCCTCATATGCTACAGATGTGATGGTAGTCTCTACGTCTGTGCCTCATAGAGTGGGCCCTCAGGGCCGCCTGAATATATCTGCCCTCTTGATGGTTGGGAGCACCTTCTGTTGCTCCCAAGAGCACCTACTTTTGGAGTAAAAACTCTCTCGGTCCCATCATCCCAGCCAGAGACGCAACAGCCTCCTCAGCTTCCCCCACGTGGAAGAGCTTTGTTGGAAACCTACCTATCAAGGCCTCCCCCTGTGCAAAAGTGGACACTAGCCAGTGGCTGAAAGAGCTACAAGTTGCTTGTCGAAGAGCTTCACAGTCTTCCTCAGTGACTGAAGCTACTTGGGAGAGGTCCTCCCAGCAAGCCCCTGAAGAGAAGCAAGAGGGCAAGCAGATGAAGAAAAAGTCGGCTAAGAAACAGGAAACTCCGGTGGCCACAACACCACCACTCCTCACCAGTTCTGCGTCTGAGAACGAGGTGGTGATTTTAGCATCCCCAACTGACACCTCAGCCACAGTGGAAATAGATACAAATGCTCAACCAGTGTCAGCAGGTGATCCTCAGGTGTCAACTGCCTCCTTGGTCATTTCATGTCTTCCCAGACTTCAGAAAGAGTCGTCCTGCAGTTTTTCCTCCAACCTGGCTGAGTTATGACAACTTTTAAGTGTTATACCTTCCTTTTGTGTTGCTCTTCTGGGAACTTGACTTCCAGCAGTGTGGACTCCTGGCCTTCGTGGCTATCATGGGTATTACAAAAATCATACTGACTGTAACAGAATGTCAGGTGGAGCCTGTATCTATATCCTTACCTCTGCATATAGTGCACCTATGTCCCCTTCAAACACATTTAGAAGCTGTGGCTGTGAGGGTGAGGACAACGCAGGAAATTACCATCTGCAACATCTACCTTCCTCCAGATGGTGAAGTACCACACCATGTATTGGCTACACTAATTTCCCAACTCCTTCTGGCCGATTTTAATGCCCTTAATGTTTCATGGGGTGGAACCAAGATTACTAGCCGTGGTAGAGATGTCGAGAATCTAGAAATAGTGACCACTTTCCACTCTTCTCCCCCAGCATCATTCACCTGGACACTCATCCAGATGGACTCTTACCGGGACTGACTGGGACACTTTCACCTTCGCTACCACTGTTGAATTTCCGTTGCATGGCAACATCAATGAGGTGAACCAGACCATCACTACTACCATTGTTGCCACAGCGGGATCAGCAATCCCTTGTTCCTTAGGTTGCCCCCGGCAGAAGACAGTGCTTTGGTGGTCACCGGAAATTGCTGCAGCCATTGGAGACGGTAGGCGGGCCTTCCAATGTCATAAGTAGCACCTGTCCCTGGAGCACCTCATTGCGTTCAAATCACTTTACGCACAGGTCCGTCAACTCATCAAATGACGGAAGAAGGATTGTTGGGAACAATACGCCTCCACCATAGGAACACGAGCCTCTCTTTCCCAAGTTTGCACCAAGCTCAGATGCATGTACAGGTATCAAACCCCTGCAGGTATACTTCGAATTTGCACAAATGGAGCTGTATATGCCAACCCAGATGTAATCGCATAGCATCTTGTCGAGAATTGTGCTCGCAAGTCTGCATCTGAGAATTACTACTCCGCATTTTCTCTCTTAAAACACTGGATGGAATGACAACACCTATCTTTTCTCCATGCCACCCTGAGCCGTATAATGTTCCCTTCAGTGAATGAGAATTTCTCAGTGCCCTCACTGATTGTCCTGAGACACAACTCTGGTCCCAGATCGCATCCATTACCAAATGATTAATCTCCATCTACATCTACATCTATACTCCGCAAGCCACCTGACGGTGTGTGGTGGAGGGTACCTTGAGTACCTCTATCGGTTCTCCCTTCTATTCCAGTCTCGTATTGTTCGTGGAAAGGAGGATTGTCGGTATGCTTCTGTGTGTGCTGTAACCTCTCTGATTTTATCCTCATGGTCTCTTCGTGAGATATAAGTAGGAGGGAGCAATATACTGCTTGACTCCTCGGTGAAGGTATGTTCTCGAAACTTCAACAAAAGCCCATACCGAGCTACTGAGTGTCTCTCCTGCAGAATCTTCCACTGGAGTCTATCTATCATCTCCGTAACGCTTTCACGATTACTAAATGATCCTGTAACTAAGTGCGCTGCTCTCTGTTCGATCTTCTCTATCTTCTCTATCTCTTCTATCAACCCTATCTGGTACGGAGCCCACACTGGTGAGCAGTATTCAAGCAGTGGGCGAACAAGTGTACTATAACCTACTTCCTTTGTTTTCGGATTGCATTTCCTTAGGATTCTTCCAATGAATCTCAGTCTGGCATCTGCTTTACCGACGATCAACTTTATATGATCATTCCATTTTAAATCACTCCTAATGCATACCGCCAGATAATTTATTGAATTAACTGCTTCCAGTTACTGACCTGCTATATTGTAGCTAAATGATGTGGGATCTTTCTTTCTATGTATTCGCAGCACATTACACTTGTCTACATTGAGATTCAATTGCCATTCCCTGCACCATGCATCAATTCGCTGCAGATCCTGCATTTCAGTACGATTTTCCATTGTTATAACCTCTCGATATACCACAGCATCATCCGCAAAAAGCCTCAGTGAAGTTCCGATGTTATCCAGAAGGTCATGTATGTGTATTGTGAATAACAACGGTCCTGCAACATTCCCCTGTGGCTCACCTGAAATCACTCTTACTTCAGAAGAATGACATGCTGTGTTCTGTTATCCAATCACACAATTGGTCTGATAGTCCATATGCTCTTACTTTGTTCATTAAACAACTGTGGGGAACTGTATCGAATGCCTTGCGGAAGTCAAGAAACATGGCATCTACCTGGGAACCCGTGTCTATGGCCCTCTGAGTCTCATAGACGAATAGCGCAAGCTGGGTTTCACACGATCGTCTTTTTCGAAACCCATGTTGATTCCTACAGAGTAGATTTCTAGTCTCCAGAAAAGTCATTATACTCAAACATAATAAATGTTCCAAAATTCTACAACTGATCGACTTTAGAAATATTGGTCTATAGTTCTGCACATCTGTTCGACGTCCCCTCTTGAAAATGGGGATGACCTGTGCCCTTTTCCAATCCTTTGGAACGCTACGCTCTTCTAGAGACCTACTGTACACCGCTGCAAGAAGGGGAGCAAGTTCCTTCACATACTCTGGGTAAAATCGAACTGGTATCCCATCAGGTCCAGCGGCCTTCCCTCTTTTGAGTGATTTTAATTGTTTCTCTATGCTTCTGTCGTCTATTTCGATATCTACCATTTTGTCATCCGTCCGACAATCTGGAGAAGGAACTACAGTACAGTCTTCCTTTGTGAAACAGCTTTGGAAAAAGACATTTAGTATTTCGGACTTTAGTCTGTCATCCTCTTTTTCAGTACCATTTTGGTCACAGAGTGTCTGGACATTTTGTTTTGATCCACCTACCGCTTTGACATAAGACCAAAATTTCTTAGGATTTTCTGCGAAGTCAGTACATAGAACTTTACTTTCGAATTCATCTGTCAGTGGATTATCAGTGCCACCTCCTTATCTTCGACCGCATGTGGACCAATGGCAAATTCCCATCGATTGGCAAGAAAGTATTGGTGTTCCAGTGCTAAAACCTGGTAAGGACGTGCTAAATGTGGATAGTTAGCGTCTAACATCCTCACCAACATTCTGTGCAAGCTGCTTGAATGTATAGTGAGCCGGCAGCTATGTTGTCTCCTTGTGTCTCGGGGCCTTCTGGCTCCATCTAAGGGTGGTTTTTGCCAAGGTCACTCCACCACTGACAACTTAGTATAGCTAGAGTCTGCCATCCAAAAGACCTTTTCCCGCCATCAACACCTTATTGCAGTCCATTTTGACCTGACGGAAGCCTATGATACCACTTGGTAACAAAATGTCCTAGCTACTTTGGATGAGTGCAGTCTCCATGGCCTGCTCCCAAATTTTACACAGAACGTTTTGTTGCTCTGCACTTTTAAAGAGTTCACGTTTGTGCTTCACACAGTTCACACCAGATCCAAGAAAGTGGGGTCCCAAAGGGCACTGTCTTGAGTGTCCCACTCATTTTTTATTGCCATTAATGGTCTTGTAACAGCAGTGGAGTCCTATGTGTCCCTCTTCTTATACACTGATGATTTTTGTATTTTTTTTCTTCTGGCCTCTTCTGTTGGTGTGGCTCAAAGACGACTGCAGGAAGCCATACAAAAGGCGCAGTCATGGACCCTCACTCATGGCTTCAGCCACCAAGATCTGAGTTATGCACTTTCATTATCATTGTACTGTCCATGCACACCCGGAACTTTACGTCGACAACCGACTACTTAATGTAGTGGAGACTTGCCGCTTCTTAGGCCTGGTCTTCGATGCCCGTTTAACTTGGCTGCCCCATCTTTGTCAGCTAAAGGAAAAATGCTGGCAGCATCTTAATATTCTTCAATGCCAGGGCCTCACCAACTGGAGTGCAGATCGCCCTACAATGCTGTATCTGTACAAAGCCCTTGTGCAATCCCATCTTCGCTTTGGGAGTCTGGTGTATGGTTCAGCATTGTCCTCAGCCGTGTGGCTGTTGGATCATCCTATACACCATTGTGGAGTTAGACTTGCAACAGGAGCTTTCTGAATGGGCCCAGTGAACAGCGTCCTCGAGGAAGCTGACATTCCTCTATTGCAGATAATGCGACAACAGTTGCTTGTGAATTATGCCACTCACATTCGTAGTTCGCCTCAACATCCAAATTACTGTGTCCTTTTCTCTAACATGGCAATCCATCCCCTGCAACAGTGGCCCTGGTCAGAGACACCAATTGCAGTCTGTGCCCAGTCCCTTCTCACTGAACTTGAGTCTTTCCCTCTGCCACCTTTCCTCTGGGTCCACTCAAGTTCACCTTCATGGTTCATGCCTCGGCCACAGCTTCATCTGGACATATCGCGTGCCCCAAAAGACTCAGTTTTTCCTGAGGCTCTCCACTGGCAATTTTTCTCTGTTCTCAGCAAGTTCCAGGGCTCAGAAATAGTCTACACCAATGGCTTGATGGTCACACTGGCTTCGCTGGGCATGCTGAACAGTGCTCCTTGCCAGATGGCTGCAGCATTTTCACTGCAGAGCATATAGCCATCTGTCGTGCTCTTGAGCATATCCTCTCCTGCACAGGTGAGTCCTTTGTCATCTGCAGTGGATCTTTAAGCAGGCTACAAGTTCTTGACCATTGCTTCCCTCGCCATCCTTTGGTGCTGACTATCCGGGGGTCTCTTTATGCTCTCGAAGACAGTGGATGTTGAATGTCATTCCTTAGGACTCCAGGACATGTCAGGATCCTGGGTAATAAACTTAGCTGAATCAATGGCCAAAGAGGCTATTGGTAGCCCGACCCTAGAGATCGGCACACTGGAGACTGATCTCCAGTCGGTCTTGTGTCGTAAAGGTTTTGGGATAAGAGTTACTGAATGGCACACTCACAGTATGCTGAATAAAATATGTGCTATTAAAGCAACAACTAATATGTGGGTGTCATCCATGCAAGCTACTCACAGGGACTCTGTTGTCGTTTGCTGGCTCCACATTGGCCATGTTTGGCTGGCTGACAGTCACCTCCTACATCGTTAGGTCCCACCTCAGTGTCGCTGTGGTTCCTATTTGACTGTGGTACACATTTTGTTGGGTTGCACAATTTTAGCCACCCTGAGGTGGACTTTTAACTTTCTCACCACACTGCCTGTGCTGTTAGGCGGCAGTGCCTCAACGGCTGATCTAGTTTTACGTTTTCTTCGAGAGGGAGGTTTTTATCACTAAATTTAAGGGTGGGCATCTGGCCTTATCTCCCAGGTCTTCTCCTCCCTCTCTTTAACTCCTCCTTGCTCTTTCTTTGCTGTTTATTCGCCTTGATGTTCGTCTTTTCCAATTTGTGTTACTCAAGCCTTGTGTTTTTCGGCTGGAGATTTCAGTGTGTTGCTGAGTGGCCTGCTCATCCTTTTTTATTTTTGTGATCAGCCAGCCCAGGCCGCCACCTGTATTATTTTAATACCTTCTACCACTTTTTCCTTTTAGTGTACATTTTCCATGCTTGGTTAGCTTCTTTCGTTTTCTCTTTCAGTGTGATTTCCACTTAGTTTTATGCCTTTTTACTTTCCCTGACTTCTTTTGCAAATGATTTAAACTCGAGACCTGTTTGTATCAGGAAAGAGGGATTGATAACCCTGTAGTTTGGTCCCTTCACTCCCCAAACCAACCAACCAACCAACCAACCAACCAACCAACCACATGCATCGTGGCTTACTGAACACTCCTTTCTGCATGATCCGCACCATTCGTTTCCCGCCTTCCATCTTCTCCACAGTATTGCTCGCCAGCACCACCCTGCATACCGCAATACGCTGCCTGCACCATTAGGTCAAAATGTTGTTCCCACATGTTTCCACACCTACAGTGGTCGCACCCGGTGGGCTCTCTAGCCAGCAGCCCTGCATTACCCCTCCTGCTCCAGCACCTACAAGCACTTTGGAGATGTTGCAACTCTGCATGCAACTGTCTGCATTACAGAACCGCTTGACTCAGATGACCAATGGGGTACGGCTCCCAGCACAAACCGACTCTGCAGATCCCCCCCCCCCCCCCCCCAATCGTGCTGCTGTTCACTAGCCTCCTTCAACCCATGAGACCCACACTTATGGTTCGCTTCCATCAAGGCAGTTTTCACAAGTTGCTCTAATACGAGAGATGCAATGAAAAGCAGGATGGTTATTTTGGCCACTTCAGCCCAATCACTGCAGCTTTAGTGCAGGATAAGGAACAGGAGTGGCCCCAGCACTGATCCCTGTGGCACTCCCCACTTGACTGTACCCCACTCAGACACCACATCACAGCCATTCTCAACATTGTGAATAATGTCCTTTTGCTGTTTGTTGCTAAAGTAAGAGATGAACCAATTGTGAACCACTCCCCGTATTCCATAATGGTCCAACTTCTGGAGCAATATTTTATGATCAACACAATCAAACGCCTTAGCTACATCAAAAAAATATGCCTAGCATTTGAAACCTTTTGTTTTACCTATCCAGTACCTCATAGAGAAAAGAGAATATAGCATTTTCAGTTGTTAAGCGACTTCTAAAGCCGAACTGTACATTTGATAGAACATCGTGTGATATAAAATGATTAATTATCCTTACATACACAGCCTTTTCAAAAACTTTAGCAAACACGGATGGCATAGAAATGGGTAAAAAATTGTCTACATTATCTCTTTCTCACTTTTTATAAAGTGGTTTTACTACTGAGTACTTTTAATCTTTCAGGAAACTGACCATTCCTACAGGAAAAATTACAAATATGGCTAAATACAGAAGCTGACATGTGCAGCACAGTACTTCAGTAGTCTGCTAGGCACTCCATCATAACCATGGAAGTCCTGATCTTCAGTGATTTAATTATTGACTCAATCTCCTCCTTGTCTGTATCACAGAGGAGTATTTCAGACATCAGTCTCGGAAAGGCATTTACCAAGACAGTTGTACGAGTCCCTGCAGAAACTAAATGTCACCAGCAATGCTCAGGAAATGATTGTTAAATATTGTGCATATATCTGATTTAACATTAACAGAAATATTTTTACTGTGAACTGACTTCATATCGTCGACCTTGTGCTGCTGACCAAACACTTCCTTGACAACTGACCATATGGTTTTAATTTTATCCTGTGAATTAGCTATTCTATTTGCAGACCACATACTCTTTGCCTTCCTAATAACATTTTTAAGCACCTTACAGTACTCTTTGTAATGGGCTACTGTAGCTTTATTGTGGCTACTTCTAACATTTTTCTTTTTTTTACATGATATCCTTATCCCACTAGTCAGCCACCCAGGCTGCCTTTTACTGCTAGTACCCTGTTTAGAACATTCTAATGGAAGCCATCTCTCAAAGTGCATGAGAAATGTGTTAAGCAAAGCATTATATTTGTCATCTATGTTGTCGGCACTATAAACATCCTGCCAATCTTGTTCCTTAACGACATTTAAAAAACTCAGTATTGCTGTTGGATTAGCTTAGCTTTCCTACATTGTTTGTAATTATATGTGACATTTGATTCAGTACAAAAGCTGTTTAGTGTTAAAATTTATTCATCACAGTCTCAAAGGCCATTCACCCTTTTACTAACAGAATACCCATCTGGTAATGAAGAATGAATAAAAATATTGTCCGTGCCTGTGCTACTGCTCCCCTGCACCCTAGTTGGAAAAAAACAGTCAGCATGAGAGCATATGAATTTAGGAGATCTAGCAACATCCTTTTTCTTCCACCATCATACACAAAATTTATATTGAAGTCATCACATACAACTAATTTCTGGTACTTCCTAAATCAAGAGCCCTCTCTAGCTTGAGCAGAAATGCTCTGAAGTCAGATTTAGGGGACCTATAAGGAACAAAAATTAGAAGTTTAGTTTCACTAAATTCAACTGCCCCTGCACAACATTCAAATACCTGTTCAGTGCAGTGTTGTGATAGGTCTATGGACTCAAATGGAATACTGTTTTTTATGGACGTAGCCACTCCCCCACCCCGCAAGGAACTCCTTGAAAAACAGCCATCTAATCTGTATCTTGGTAAATGAAGCCTCTGAATTGTTAAATTAAGTGGTACTCCGACATACCAATAATTTCAGATTCAACATCTATAATCAGCTCACTAACTTTATCTCTAATACCTCTTATATTTTGATGAAATATGCTAATTCCTTCTGTTCTTGGAAACATGACATCCTCTGAAGGTGAGCCCTCGGTTAGAGGGACTTCCTTTTAGTAGGTATACCTATCAGCTGACTTCAATCTAAAAAAAAGGTGCACCTCTTAACACCAACTACTAAAGGAATTTTTCCATGAGTGATCTCACCATCACCCACTACACTGTCACCTATAAGCTTTGCCAATCTCCCCTTCCCATACCTACTGAGGTGCAGGCCATGCCTAATGAAACCTGATATACTGATAGACCCAACTGGTGCCACTGAAATGTGACCCTCTGCCATCAGTGCCCTCTCCAGCCCCATGTTAACACCCCTAATAGCTGCATTAAGATGAGGCTGATTATGACGCTGAAACAGTTGGATGAAATGCACATTAGTGCCACCAATTTGAATAGCTATCTTTACCAGGTCACTACCTACATCATATTTCCCATCCCTATCAAGACTGTTCCCTGCTCCATCCACTATCGCTACCAGATCCTCCTTTGTAAAATTCCTAGATAACTCCCCTATGCTGTCAGTCACCTTAGCCAACCCTGCAATAGGCTTCACAATACTGGTGACCTGGTACTCACTCCCCAACACTTTCTGCAACTGCTGGCCCACACCTCTACTGTGTGAACTACCTAGCAGTAGAACCTTCATGGCCTTGGAGATGCAACGGGCACGTAATTTATCATCTCAGCAGTGCAACGACATGTGCCCATCCCTGTTGCTGGATCACATTCGAACACTCGCTGAACCTCACATCCTCCCTGAAGACCTGCTCCTAAACTGCTTGCTCATGCACCCACCCGCCCCCATACAGGCTGCCATGGCCTCGTATGCCCATTTATTGTTAGGCGATACAACAGTGTTGGACAATAAACTGTTTGAAATCCTGAACTCCTTCCCTTGTTGCAACTACCGTGGGGAATAATGGCTACAGCCTCATGGCACTGGTCAGCTATTCACCCACTCCACCCGCCCCACCCCAAACACCATGTGCACGATATCAGTCATGTCACCTGCCACTAATGCCCATCTGCCCAGCATGAAGGCTCCAGACCTGTGCTAGATTATGACGTGCCTGACCTCCAAGATGGCAGGACCTACTGTCACTGTCACCTACCTACACCACCTACACACGTGCCCCAGGTGAAAACAGCTACCTCCGCCGGCATAGCTCTAGCCACCACCCTGACAATCACAACCTGTGAACTAGGCACAGCTTGCTGATACCACCAGAGGTTTGGTGAGAATGTGACTTAAGTGCAGACCTCCATACTCCTAATCCCCAAACCCGACAGCCACCATCAGTAGGCGCGCCCTGGTTGCTGTGCCATTTCACAGTGCCTGTTCATACGGGATTTGAATGACGCTAGTCCCCCTGTCACTACCTCATTGACACCTGCTCCAACTTATGCATATTCTCCCACAAACTTCTCCTAAATCCCTCCCCCCCCTTCCCTTCCCTCCCCCTCATCAATGCTAACAACTCGGCCATCATACGTATGGTGTGCATAATCACTCGCTCGATCTAGGCTTCCAGTGCAAACGCCAGTGGACCTTCACGGTCATGGACATTACCGACCCCCATTGTGGACGCTGAGTTACTCAGTCATTACAGCCTACTGGCTGATGAAGTGAAGTGTAGTGAAGTGCTGTTTAGTTGATGGCACCTTTGGTAAGACTGTCAGCTGCAGCTCTCATCTTGCCACGAGCTTCACTGTGAAACACCTGGCAGTTTCAGGCCCGAATGCTCAACTCCTTGCAGAAGGTCCCCTCCTCATCCAGCCACATAGCATCCCCCGGAATGTTCAGCAGAACACTGTGCATTGTATTGCCACTACCTCTGCCCCCCCTCCCCCTGGTTTTCTGCCATGCCCACTCCCTCCTCGACCACAAGTGCAAAATGAGTTCACCGGCGCACTTGTCTCTTACAGAGGCCTCCAGGCTTCAGCTCTTCATCTCGCCCTCAAGGACAGCAGTTCCTGGCACCCCTGGGGTAATTACCGTAAACCCAACCCTGCACCTGCAATGACACCATCTCAGGAGCTACTATCTTCAGTAAGATTGTGCTAAAAACTACACACACATCCCAATCACCCCAGAGGACATCGAGAAAACAACCATAATCACTTCTTTTGGCCTGTTTGAGAGTGCATACGTGACTTTCGGCCCCCGCAGTGCCGCACAAACATGGCAGCGATTTTGGACATCATCCTCTGGGCTGCACCGGGGTGTTTTGTCTGCCTAGGTGGTATACTTATCTACTCCAGAGACCCTACTGAGCATCACCAACACTCGTGACATTTTTTTCCCTCCTACAGAAAGTTGAAGTGATCCTCAATGTGGCGTGGCAAAATGCATTTTTAAGGTTAGGAGGTAGAATTTCTCGGACACTAAGTCTCTGGTGTCGGCTCTCACCCCATCCACAGACAGTACAGGCAGTAGCGGACTTTCCACAACCTACCACCTTCAAGGGCCTCTGGCATTTCATTGGCATGGCAAATTTATCTGTCGCCATCTTAACCTTTGGATGCACGAGTGTAAGTATGATTATTTCTCAGCTTTGTTACATTATTTATTATGAAATCTTACTGTTATAAAACATGTCTGTAGCTAGTTCAACTAGAAAAATATTAAAGAAAAGGTGTGGACAATAATTTCAATGGAATAAATTTTAATTTAATGAATACTAATTTTATTATTATTGTAAACAATAACTTTTCTTTATATTCAAATAAACTATAAATTGTACATTGGAGAGGTACAATGCAAATCAGTGTGCATAAAGCATCCAAATACAAAACAGAAAAAAAGAAAATGGCTAAGTTGCATATAACATGGGTGTACCAAAATTGAGATACGCAGCACATTATACAAATAAAGATTAGGCTGCCTGTTACTAAGTTTTACACATTACTGGACACAATCTTCACAAACAAGCACGCTGTGTTCATTGCATACATTGTTAGAACATTTTGAACAACACTGAGCAATTTTCCTTTCCAGTTCATATGGGCAGAAAAAGCATCTTCTTCTGGGCCTTTTTCTTTGTTGGTTGATATGTTTCCTGGCACCTTTTGATGCCACATCTAGCCAGTGCTTGTATGACATTTCTTTGCAAATTTTGAGTTTTGGCTCTGGACTCCATATGTGGACGAATAAGTTGTAGGGCCAAGTCTTTCAAGAAAAAGACTCCTTTTATGTGATTTTCCATTGTGATATTCAGGATGTTGTTTTGTGAATATATAGAAAGCATTTATAGTTGCTACATCCATTACATTAGCCCATAATACAAACTGCCATCTCCTTGTCTGTCTTGTGCAAGTGTATGTATGTTCCTTTTGATTGAGAGAATCTACACCTGATTTTGTTTTATTCCAAAATAGAATCATTTCTGGTCTCTTCTTTTTATGAGTCTCATCTACTGTGGCATCGTGATTCATGGAACTTACTAGCACCACGCTCATATTCTTCTGTGGTATGTAGCCCACAATAGTCAAATCATCTCTGAATCCAAATGTTGAAGATAAAACCTCTCGTGTCTTACATGGAATTTGTGGTTTGTTGTGGGGAAGAGTGCCAACTGCTGTAATTTTACCTTTCAATAAATCATGAAACAGGGAAGCACTGGTAAAGTGGTTGTCCATCGTGTTATTGGTTGAGATTCTTCTGAGTGTCTTTGCCACAGTCTTTACCACACGAGCTGCAACATTATCTTCACAAGGACGATCTGGAGTTATTCCTGAGTACACTAGCCCATCTATAGCATGTGATGTCATAGAGTTGCAGAGCCAGAATATCTTTATTCCATATTTTCCTGATTTGCTTGGAATAAACTGAATAAATTTAAAATGCCCTCTGAAAGACACTAGCTGTTCATCTGTTGTGCAGCTCTCTCCTGAATGAAACCTTTGCCTGTACTTGCTTATGAATAGTTACCACACATTGTGAATAGCTGCCATATTATCATCTTGGCTCCAAGCTTGTTGAGTGTGTGTATCATTGAACCTCACAGCTCTCCTTAATTCTTCAAACCTGTTTATAGAGGAAGTTGCCATATAAACAGGGTTGCCAGAAGAGTCGCTTATAGGAACGTACCAGCTTCTGTAACTGCCAGCTAGTAGGAGAATTCCAAAAAAGTGCATCCATTTCCTTGTCTATGACATTATGCCATGTTTGACCTTTAAAGCTGCTGAGTGTCATCCTTCCAGATTTGTGCAATGAACTATTTTATCCACAATATTATTTGTGATGAAGTAACTCCAGCTATCTTTTGATATTTGTGTGCGACTTCCCCTAACAGGACCTGGAGAAATTTTCATTATATTATGCGTAAGCGTTCTGCTTAGGAGGTGGTGTTTTGCTCCACTGAGTCCCATCGCGCACAATAAAAAAGTTTACAGGCCGTTGTGTACTTGCTACATTATTTGAATTTGCTGGCAGCTGTCTCTTATCACACCAGACTTTCGTTGGTAAGCTTACTCCATTTACATTGGAATATTGGTTACTACTTTCTTCAGATTCTGAGCTGTTCCACGAAGGTGTATATGCAGGATCAGTTTCATCTTTGGAAGCAATACTAGATTCACATTCATCCAACCATTCAGAAATAATCATTGAAGCATTTGTATCCTCTGCATTTACTGCAGAATTATGTTCTCTCTTTCGAGATGTACTGTATGATTCCATACTGTAAGAAATGAATGTTCCTTGATTAGAAAGAGAGTCTAAATAATTACTTTGTCAGAGAAAGAGAGAAGAAAGGAAAACAGAGAGAATAACAAACACAATTACTTAAACAAACTATGAGAGCAACTTCTTTCACGTCTGAGGTCAACTTCTACAATGAGTAGTAAGTCATTTATTGTTGTTGCTGGATTCTGACCTGTGCAACAATTGCCAGTATAAAAATATGCCGGGTACAAACATTCATAAACTGGGAGAAAAGTGCTCGCTAAAGCATTAGATTACATAAGGCCTGAAAGGCCCCTTTCATGCATTATGCGCATAGCATTAAGAAGACGCTGATTTCTTTGCAGCATTAAATACAACTTTATTGTGTTTCTTAATCATGAACGTATTTTTAAGGATTACGTAATATAAGGTCCAATTATGAGATTTTAATATAGTTAAATGGGTGATTAATTCACTCTCGGGCCCGAAAGGCCCCCCATCATGCATCCAAGGGTTAAGGATGCTGCAGCCACCCAAGAGCCCCTCACTGTAGCACTACATGAATCAAAGGCAACAAGCTGGTTCCTTGGTCACAGGCCATGATTGAGAGCTTTGAAAAAACAAAATGGGACCTCACCAATGCGGCCCACCCCCACCCTAATGCCCCCCCCTCACAAGAGTGGCACCCGAGCCAGACAGCTATTGGGGCTGTCCTGCAACAATATGTGGACAACATCTGGCAACTGCTTGCCTTTTTTTCAGCTGAGCTCTCTGCAGCACAACACAGCTGGGGTGCATATGACTGCAAGCTGCTCGCAGTCCAGCCATCTGCTATTTCCAATCTTCAGTCGAGGGATGCATCTTCACGATCTCCTGAGACCACTGCCCCCTTAGATAGATAGATTCAGTTTTTGTTCCATAGACCCAAAAAAATGAGATGATTCTCATGGGTGTGGAACATGTCATAAAGTATTTAAAAAAAAAAAAATGAAATATTTGAATATAATATTTGCTACCCTGATCATTTGTCAGGAAATTGTCGAAATAGGTGAATACAGTGCTGTATACTGGAACAGCTAATGTTTACACAATTAACATGCTGTCAGAAGGAAACATTGTTATGCACTATTAATAAATTTATCAGATACAAAATATCTAATCTTGACTGCTGTGACAAAGTGCTGTCAAAACTGAAATCAGACATTTTTACTTAAGCTGGCTTAACAGTCTCTGTGAAGATATCATCTATAGAGGAGAAGGAGTTATCTATCAAAAAGTCTTTCAAACTCTGTTTAAACCGTGCTTTATCTAAAACTAAGTTTTTAATGGTTGCTGGCAGTTTATTGAAAATGTGTGTTCCTGAATATTGGACCCCTTTTTGGACCAAGGTAATAGATTTTCAGTCTTTATGTGGATTGTTTTTATTCCTAGTATTGATACTATGTATTGAGCTATTGGTTGGAAATAGAGATGTATTACTTGTAACAAATTTCATTAAGGAATAAATATACTGAGAAGCTGTGGTTAGAATACAAAATTCCTTGAACAGGTTTCTACATGATGATCTTGAATTTACACTACTAATGATTCTTATCACATGATTTTGTACCCTAAAAACTTTTGCTCAGTTTGATGAGTTGCCCCAGAATATGATGCCATATGAGATAATATAATGAAAGTAAGCAAGGTATGCAAGTTTTTTTTATATTTATATCTCCACCTGACATCATTCTCACTGCAAATACAGACTTGTTTAGGCGCATAAGCAATTCTGTGTTACGTCCTTCCCGACTGAATATATTATCGAGTTGTAATCCCAGAAATTTAACACTGCCAACCTCTTCGATCTGCAAGTCTTCATATGTTATACACATGCTGGAAGGAAATCTCTTGCAGGTTCTGAACTGCATATATTGGGTCATCTCAAAGTTTAATGACAGCGAATTAGCTTTAAACCACTTATTTATGTCAGTGAAAATTTGATTAGCAGCTATTTCTAAATCTGCACTTGACTTGCTACTTATTGCAATGTTTGTATCATCTTCCAACAAAACAAACTTAGCATCTGGTTTTTGCAGGAAAGACATAGACCAGATATTACGTTGACAGTTTAGGCTACAGGACTACATCACACAATTCACTATCAATGTCCAGCATGTTGCTAGCACTGATCGTTGCAGATTGCCTCCTGGGCCATCACCCAACCCTTAGACTAAAATTCCCTTGCCGCGCTCAAGAGGGGGATCAGATCTAGCTCATGCGTTGCAGAATGCGGACTCTGCCTTCAACCTCTAGCTAAGATCCATACCTGGCACCAACCATAAGATGGGGTGTGACGTCCTCATGCATCCTTCACAACATGATAGTTCCAATGATAGCCCCGCCCTGTCCTCTCTCCTCCCGTCTGCAAACTGGCATTTGACCTTGTCCATGGCCTTGCACATCCAGGCAACCACACTTCCACCAACCTCATGAAACAACACTGCGTCTGACCAGGCATCCAATGTGACTGCAGGAACTGGGCCAGGTCCTACTCTACCGTATCTTCCTTCGTCGTCGGCGTTGTCGTTGTCGCCATGAGGCACCGTTATACCAAGTGGAAAGGCGCGTCGATCTTAGAGCATGAGATATGGTAACCTTAAGTCATTGACAACACACCTGATTCCAGAATAGCTGCAGTAGTTAGGGTCTACGAACTACCCCCTCTTGACCAGGTCCCCAAAGCTTAACTCGTAACAAGATCCCTTCGAAGCAAATTGTCATAAAGATCGTCTACAAAGGCTTCGTACAACAATAAGAAATGTTACAGTTTATGGAATAATAACAGATACAACCAAACTGTCTTGTTTCTTCTGTTTTATTTAACGTAACTTTGTTCACAGTTTTATTTCGCATTCATCACTCATTCACACTCTGATGTGGAGTATATGCGAGTGCCTGAACCCTAATTCCCAAGTTCCATCGAAACCCTTTGATGAACAGTTTTGGTTGCTAGACACCACCAGTCAATGATAATGATACAGTATTTTGTAATTGACTCTTCTAGTTTAGCCACCGCCCTCCATGAATGTTTGTTAGGCGTAAGACAATTACACACTTTTCTCTCCGGTCTGCTATTATTAAGGGTTCGTGTAAAAGTTAACATTTGTCTCCTTTTCATAAATTGGAGCCAACTCTCCGCGATATATATATATTAAAAAAAAAAAAAGCGTATATATTTATCCCGGAATTGACCGCCCTGTAGGTGTACTCAATTCAATAACCACACTTTGCTATCCTCGATTTCGTGTAAATAAATGTCCTTTTTTCACTCTGATCGTATACCGTAGTTATTTAAAACTCGCCCCTATATTTTCTCACAATGCACAATTGGCACTTCTTTACTTGTTTATTTCTAAGAGTAAACGAAAAAATGATGCCGTATCATCGGCTTCGTCGATATAAAGCAAAACACCTCAATGTGCCCAATTTTACCTCTTCTTATAGGACCTGCTACCTTACTCATTAATTTACTACATATCATTTCCAATAACACTGAACAGGTATATTTCAATTGTATTCAAAAGCATGTTGTTGTTGTTGTTGTTGTTGTTATTATAATGACCAACCAAATCGTAACAAATCGTGTGGCGTGAGTTTTTAACAATAGCTTTACACTCGCCCAGCCTTTATTCATACAATATTATATATAAATATACAGACAGGACCGAAAAGATCGATCTCTCTACCGTAACCAATAGAGGCAAATACGCTATTAAAGTTCCGTTACATTTATCTTGACTCATATTGTTACACTACATTCTGTGCCAGGGCACCAAGATCGGATAGCATATTCGCGCCCCTGCTGTGCCCCCCGCCCCCTCACACAAACACACACACACACACACACACACACACACACACACACACACAAAGCACTGGTTCGTGGATGTTCTCCTCGTCATAGTTGGCCCATTACTTTTCTCCATCTGCGGCCCCAATATCCACTATGGCAGCAGTTACAAACTTGCAGCTAACAGCATGATGGAGCAGTTCCACCATACACTTAAAGCCGCCATAACATGTTATTCTTCTGAATGATCTTCTGCCCTACCACAGGTCCTTCTGGGCCTGTGGATCGAACACAGAATTGACCTGAGAACTTTTGCTGCCAAGTGGATATAGGGACGGACACTCATCATTCCTGGCGGTATTTTTGGAAGCAATCCCGCTTCCTCCTTAGCACCACCCAAAGTTTTGTGCAGCAGCTCCAGGGCTTATGGCCCAACTGCAACCAACATCTCTGCAATGTAATGGTGAGCCCCGTATCTACATTCACCATCGCCTCACAGCTTGCTCACATGTCATACTTTGGGTGGATATATACCAGCTGCCACTCCACCTTCAGTATTTGGGCCTGCACTTAGTGTTGTAATGTGAGGATAAGACATTCTCTGTTAGTCTAAATGGGTTCACAACAACAGTCTCCATACACAGGTTCAAGCTGCCAATGTCGTAGAGCCCCCTCCAGCCAACAAGAGCAGCACCATCGAGGTGGAGTTGCCCCTGCCTACAACCACCACCTCCAGTTGCAACACCGACACTACACCCGATAAGGCGCGGGCCAATCATCATCCTGAGCTGGGGACTGGTAAGTGCCACCAGTCCCCCGTCACCGTAGGTTTTGGGCATGCTTCAGTGATCACCGCGTGGCATGGTGGTGGAGCATTGTGTACCTCAGGGAAAGGGGTTCTTGGTTTGATCGCTCAGATTGCGGGGACAGGATAAACCTCTATTTAAATAAAAAAAAAAAAAAACCTCAATCTCAAGGTGTGCTGTGCACTTATGGGATGCTTGACTGTTGAGGTGGAACAGTCATTAATGGGCAATCTCAGGGGAACCTGCTGCACCTCAATTGTATAAGGCTTACTCAGGCATGCAGGGCTCTGTCTGAGTGGACCCTTATTTCCTTAGCTGCATGTGGGACCGAGATGGAACCCTCGAAATCATCATCTTCTCCTCCTAGCGGGAAGGGTGTACCACCTGGGAGTATTCACACCCATTCATCCAAAAGAATGAGAGAGCCTAGTCTTCCTGATAGCAAGAATACTTTGGACTGCAGTAACAGGGTTCATGGAGTCATGAATAAAAATGTGTTTCTGGTGATAAAGAGGAAGGAGGGGACATTTGAAAAAGTGTCCCCCTTTTGTATCTATAAGGATTTTGAGGGCCTTGCTGGAATATTAAAATCTATAAAATTGTTAGGTAATGGCTCATCATTGGTCGAAACTAACAGATCAAAGCAGGTAGGCCTTCTTAAGAAATCGCAGAAACTGGGTGACTATGATATCATTGTTGAGATGCACACCTTTCTCAACTCCAGTAAGTGCATTGTCACATGCTGAGGTATCGTGGATATGGACATAACAGAACTGAAGCAAGAATGGGCATCCCAGGCAATAGTTGATGTGGAGCAACGAACTCGGAGGAATAATGGAGCATCTGAAAAGACTGCCACTTTCATTATCACATTAAATTCTCCAACACTGCCTGAACATATTATGGCAGGGTTCCTTTGACTTAATGTTCGGCCTTACTTTCCAAACCCTATGCAGTGCTTTAAATGCCACATTTGGCCATACAACTATGAGTTGTGGAGGTGAAGCGAACTGTGGGAACTGCAGAAAAGCCTGTCGTGACACTGGCACTGACTGCCCCTCTCCGGCGATCTGCATCAACTGCTCTGTGAACTACCCAGTCTGGAGCCGAGACTGCCCTGTTTTTGTTGAAGAACGCAAAATACAGCAGATAAAAGTGACCAAGCAGATCCCTATGCTGAATCCAAAAAAGAACATAAGGCAACGAAACCCCCTGTCTTTGCCACCTCATATTCTTCCGTGATTCAGAAACCTATTCCCAAGGCAGACGCTTTTACACAGTGCCTGTATCCATCACAAGCACCTCTACTTGCACGTTTACATGTCAAGGGAAAAAGAGTAAGGACAAAGCAAGCCAGGCAACTGCACCAGGAAAGACAAACAACAGTTCCGCAGTGAGCATCCAGAAGGTAAAAGACAGGCAGAGTGCCTCTCAACGCTCCCTTTACCCCTCATCCTTGAAAGGACAGGGTGCAGGGTAAGGCTCACGACGTTTGGGCCAAAAGCTGTCCCGAGCACTGTTAGACATCATTCTTTCCCGTCTGACTGATAAGGAGGATATCATGGAGTTTGATGCCTCGGGTCCAGGCAGCCCCTCCACTCCCCCTCACTCTTAAAGTTCTTCATGTCCCTGGTACAAAGGTAGGGGTAAATTAAAACTGCACTGATGACATGGCTTCCATACTACAGTGGAACATGATTGGGTTCAGCACTCATGTGGAGGAACTGAAACTCCTAGCAGAGGCATGTCCCTTGTGCTTCTGTTTACAAGAAATACATTTTAAAGATACAGATGTCCCTGTGCTATAGGGATACACGCTGTACCACAAGGATGACCTATCAGGGAAAAGGGCCAAGGGAGGTGTCGCAGTGTTAGTCACTGACACGCACCACTCCTCTGTTCTTCCCTTGGCTACTGACCTGCAGGCAGTTGCAGTTCAAATGAACATGTGTTGAAGGATCACTGTTTGCTCACTATATTTACCTCTGAAAGATGTGCTAGACTCTGAGGCTCTCACGAGTCTTATCACACAACTCCTGCGACCATTCCTCCTCCTGGGAGACTTCAGTGCCAATCATGTCCTGTGGGGCTCATCCAATACTTGCCCTGGGGTCAGGTTTTAGAGGGCCTTATGAGCTGTGCATCCTCAACACAGGTACTCTCAAGCATTTCTCTACTGCTACTAGGTTATTCTCAGCTATTGACCTCTCTGTTCTTCCGTCCTCACCGACTCTGTTCAGTAGGAGGTCACTGACTACCTTCATTCCAGTGACCACTACCCAATCTGCCGTCATCTACTAAATGGCTCACCACCTGAAGTTAAGCCCCCAAAATGGTTGGTCAACAGGGCTAACTGGACATGTTTCAGCCAGATGGCTGTGTTTTGGAGGATTTGCGGTAAACGCAGCCATTTATCGATAGCAGCATTGCTGAAACGGGTGCTTCCAAACACCACCCAGAGACATTGCAAGACACTGGCCGAACATTTTGCACAAACTACTGCCAATGCAAGCCAGGATCTGGCGTTTTGTCACTATCAAACGACTGTAAAGAGGGAAAAGTTGGAATTATGGTCCAACAGTTCTGAGACCTACAACTCCCCTTTCTCCATGTGGGAGCTCAAATCAGCACCGACTGAGATTCGTTGACACTACACCCATCATGACCAAATGCAGTTTGTATGCTTCGACATTTGCCAGCGGCATCAAAGGATATTCTCCTCAAATGTTTTTATCTAATATGGCAGACAGATAGCTTCCCCAGCTCCTGGAGGGAGGCAATTCTGATCCCTGTCGTCAAACTGGGAAAGGACTACGTATGTACCGATAGTTATCGGAGTATTGCCTCAACGAGCTGCGTAGGAAAGACCCTGGAGCGAATGGTGAACAATCGTCTGGTCTGGTTGTTATAGACCATGCAACTCCTTAGCTGCTCTCGCTGCAGATTCCAGATTTCAGTCCACGGTTGACAATCTGACCCTCCTAGAGGCAGCTATTCATCAGGCTTTCCTCCGTAAACATCACTGTATCAGCATATTCTTCATATGACACTACTTGTAGACACTGTATTCTCACACAACTGCATCAATGGGGCTTTCGTGGCCACCTTCGCATCTTCATATGGTCTTTTCTGTCTCAGCAGTTTTTTAGGACCCAAGTGGGTAACACGCTGTCTGATCGATTTGAGCAGTAGAATGGTGTTCCTCCCTGTACAGTGCTTCTTATTTGTAGACAATTTTGCTGTTTTCTGTTCCTCCTCCAGTGTTGGAACTGTGAGCCGTCAGTTGCAACTTACAGTGCGACAGTTACAGGAGTGGGCTGCAAAGACAGATTTTCAGTTTTCTGCAGATAAGTGTGTTTGTGTTCATTTTAATCGTTCTTGTTGTCTTTTTAATTTGCCTGCCTTGAATATGGGGGACACAATCCTACATTTTAGAGATACAGTGCAGTTTATGGGCCTCATGTTTTACTCCAGATTGTCATGGTTACCACACTTACGAGATCTGAAATCCAGAACCCTGAATGCAGTGAACATCATAAAGTGTCTTAGCGACAGGTCTTGGGGAGCAGACAGGGCGCGTCTCCTTGAATTTTATCGGGCTATTGTGTGTTCACAACTGGACTATTGCTGCATGGTTTATGGGCCAGCGAGGCCCTCTTACTTATGTATGATTGACACTGTCCATCATGAGAGAATCCGGCTGGCCACGGGTGCTTATCGGACCAGTTCCTTATCTAGCATCTGTCCTGAGGCGGGGGGAACGACACTTACCATCTGATGCCAGCTCCTCATGGTGCATCATGCGTGTAAGTTCCTTGCAGCTCCATCTTCGCCCGCACACCATACAGTTGCTCACCTCTGGAAAACCTTTTTTCCAAACCTTTTTTCCAACCGTCCACGAGCCACGATGTCATTTGGGATCCGCCTGCAGTTTTTGCTGGAGTCACTCGGTGTGGGGCCAGTACGACTGCAAATCCAGTGGTTTGAGTGCCTTCTGCCCTGATTACTGGAGAGGCCCAGGAGAGATGGCACTCCTGTTTCTGTTTTTAATGTGATATTCTCTGATATTTTATCTGAGTACCCCGACCATGTAGCTGTTTCTACAGATGGCTTTAAGCACGGGCACACTGTTGGTGTCCCGGATCATGTCCTTAAGGTCAGACTCTCTTCCCTCCTAATTGGTTTTAGTGCATGTGAGAGTGCACATGATACAGAGTGACTGTGTGGTCATTCGAATGCATGCGTGTAAAACACTTTTAGCTCATCTCCATATTTGTTTGTTTTTATAAGTGTAAGGGCGCTAATGACTCACTGTTGGCCGGCCGCCCATCAGATCCAAAACAAACACACACACACACACACACACACACACACACACCATTCCCTCCGTTGTTCCCATGCCCGACACAGCACTAGCCAATGCCGCCTCTGGTCCACTGCCAACTAACTACATGACTGACTCTCCCACCCAGTGCCTGGGACCCTGATGTAGCCACTTCACTACCCTTTTTGTAGCCACCAGCCTACGCAGACAGTGCCGCACCCCCACAGGCACCTGCTACCCCCAACAGAGTGCCACCGCCACCACCGCTAGCATCTGGACCATTGGAGCAGTGACGCTACTTCACATACTCCCAATGCCGCACACAAACTATGCCCCTCCTCTCACAGGAAACCATAGCACAATCACAGCAGCAATAATTTGTGCATGCTCCCCAGCAAGCATCCTCAGTTAGTTTCAGACACCCCTCTGTGCTGTCGGCACGATATTTTCCTATCGAGAGGGGGGGAGTTGTATGGTGACTCTTTCCATTACCTCTACCTGTAGCAGCGGACGACAAGGTGTGCAGACAGGAAATAAGCCCTTCAGCACCCTTGCTGGTCACTTCTGCTGGAGGAAGAGTTTAGATAGCCACGCTTTCCGGACACCATGCACTCTGAACGATTGCTCAAGCGGTCCCTTGTTCTGCTGTGATGAGGCAACACCTCCCGGTCATTCTCTTGGCAACTCGCTCCGCAGTGCCACGTGGTTCACATCATCGTCTGTCGCATTTCACCGGAGTATGTGCGAACAGCAGAATTCTTACCCCGCATTCAGTGTCAGTGTTGTGTTGTTGTTCATTCAACATGTGGGGTGCCACTACATTTTTCTGACCACCTTCACAAGCTGCATCCCCTCGAGGTGCTTATATTGATTGCAAGCGTACAAAGCCAGATGCCAGATGCCTGGTTTATCTTTCTGGTATCAGCACATGGAATACTGCATGCAGTGTAGCGTAACTAGTGCAGTGCGCACAAGAGTACCAGGTGGGTTTATTGCTAGTCCATCCTGGCCATTTTGCCACTCCCGTTGGCACCAAGCTTGCTTCTTGAGCGGGTTTGCACGCACCCCCAGATGACACCGAACAAAGGCTGTAAGCCATTTGTGGTCCACCTTGTCCAGGGACTCCATCCTGAGCAAGGGCCCTCCTTGGTTTAAAAGTACTAACTCATTGAATTTTGTTGTAGTTGTTAGCTTTTAGAAATAGTATCTCAGAACCAGCCTGTGCGGCTCTTCCAGCACATCTCGTTGTTTATTGTCATCGTCCTTAATTAGCGCACTGCTTAGTTGTGTATGTCCCTTAGAAGTATAGAAGGTAACATAAATCATCCCTTAAGGACCAAGGGAACAGAGCCACATTATCTTCACCACTATGCCCAATCCAATGATATAGTTTTAATTGTTGCACAAGCTGCAGATGGCGCAATTAGAAATTTAACCAATGTCAGTAAATCCTCCGCACATTTTGCTGTGGCATTTCATGTTCATGCCTTGCATGGTCAGTTGATATTTGGACTTCATATGAACCTTTCCCTCACTCCATCCACTGTTGCATCTTGCACACTTGGTCAGCTGACACTTTCCTGTTTAGAAAAACGAGTGTCCCTAAATTGTTGATAACAGTGCACAGTGCACCATGTACATGGTGGTTCTTACCCGTCGTTCCCATCATTTTGTCGAGGCGACTCACCCGGAACTCCAAACTGGTGGGCACAATGCAAACTCGGTGAGTTTACACTTCTACCAACGGACCAACCATATTTGAACATATAATAGTTTGGGAAATACAGAATTTTGAAAATGGATGAATCATTTATTATTACTATTACTTGGTGATTCTGTATTGCTTCTTTCATGTAGGTACATTTAAAAACATGTGTTTTATCATATGGATAGGAAAGCCATTGATTTCCATATAGGTATGGCTGTATGTGAAGGAAACATCAGGCATATTAATAAAATTGTGGACAATTTACTCGCATTATAGTACAGATGATTATGAAAGACATTTAAAACTCCATGTTCCAGAAAATCTTGGAACATGGAGAAGTGTTTAATAATAAATTACTTTTAATCTGTTTTTAAAAGTGCAGTTTCACAATTCCTGTGTTATGTCTACTGATTGCTTGTTAAAGAGGTGTCGAGGGGGAAATAAACCTTTGGCAAAGCTTCGAAAGAGAGTTGCTCAAATCATACAATTGGTAGAGCACTGCCAACAGTAGGCAGGTATTGTGTTCCCAGTGCCAGTTTAGCAACCAGTTTTAAGATGCGGCAGACTCTCAGATTGGCTATCCCAGAATAATAGCTGTTTTCTCAACTTCGAGCAAGGATAGCAAAAATAAATAATTATGTTGTTGGTTTGTTAGAGATTAGAAACAAAATGTTGTTGTCGTCTTCAGTCCTGAGATTGGTTTGATGCAGCTCTCCATGCTGCTCTATCCTGTACACGCTTCTTCATCTCACAGTACCTACTGCAACCTACATCCTTCTGAATCTGCTTAGTGTATTCATCTCTTGGTCTCCCTCTACGATTTTTACCCTCCACGCTGCCCTCCAATACTAAATTGGTGATCCCTTGATGCCTCAGAACATGTCCTACCAACCGATCCCTTCTTCTAGTCAAGTTGTGCCACAAACTCCTCTTCTCCCCAATTCTATTCAATACCTCCTCATTAGTTATGTGATCTTCCCATTTAATCTTCAGAATTCTTCTGTAGCACCACGTTTCAAAAGCTTCTATTCTCTTCTTGTCCAAGCTATTTATCGTACATGTTTCACTTCCATACATGGCTGCACTCCATACAAATACTTTCAGAAACGACTTCCTGACTTCTCTTCTTCAGAAACGCTTTCCTTGCCATTGCCAGTCTACATTTTATATCCTATTTCGACCATCATCAGTTATTTTGCTCCCCAAATAGCAAAACTCCTTTATTACGTTAAGTGTCTCATTTCCTAATCTAATTCCCTCAGCATCACCCGAATTAATTCGACTACATTCCATTATCCTAGTTTTGCTTTTGTTGATGTTCATCATATATCCTCCTTTAAAGACACTTTCCATTCCGCTCAACTGCTCTTCCAAGTCCTTTGCTGTCTCTGACAGAATTACAATGTCATCGGCGAACCTCAAAGTTTTTACTTCTTCTCCATGAATTTTAATACCTACTCCGAATTTTTCTTTTGTTTCCTTTACTGCTTGCTCAATATACAGATTGAATAACATTGGGGAGAGATTACAACCCTGTCTCACTCCCTTCCCAACCACTGCTTCCCTTTCATGTCCCTCGACTCTTATAACTGCCATCTGGTTTCTGTACAAATTGTAAATAGCCTTTCGCTCCCTGTATTTTACCCCTGCCACCTTCAGAACTTGAAAGAAAGTATTCCAGTCAACATTGTCAAAGGCTTTCTTTAAGTCTACAAATGCTAGAAATGTAGGTTTGCCTTTACTTAATCTTTCTTGCAAGATAAGTCGTAGGGTCAGTATTGCCTCACGTGTTAAAATATTTCTACGGGATCCGAACTGATCTTCCCCGAGGTCCGCTTCTACCAGTTTTTCCATTCGTCTGTAAAGAATTTGCGTTAGTATTTTGCAGCCATGACTTATTAAACTGATAGTTCAGTAATTTTCACATCTGTCAACACCTGCTTTCTTTGGGATTGGAATTATTATATTCTTCTTGAAGTCTGAGGGTATTTCGCCTGTTTCATACATCTTGCTCACCAGATGGTAGCGTTTTGTCAGGACTGGCTCTCCCAAGGCCGTCAGCAGTTCTAATGGAATGTTGTCTACTCCTGGGGCCTTGTTTCGACTCAGGTCTTTCACTGCTATGTCAAACTCTTCATGCAGTATCATATCTCCCATTTCATCTTCATCTACATCCTGTTCCATTTTCATAATACTGTCCACAAGTGCATCGCCCTTATATAGACCCTCTATATACTCCTTCCACCTTTCTGCTTTCCCTTATTTGCTTAGAACTTGGTTTCCATCTGAGCTCTTGATATTCATACAAGTGGTTCTCTTTTTTCCAAAGGTCTCTTTAATTTTCCTGTAGGCAGTATCTATCTTACCCCTAGTGAGATAAGCCTCTACATCCTTACATTTGTCCTCTAGCCATCCCTGTTTAGCCATTTTTCTCTTTTTGTCAATCTCATTTTTGAGACGTTTGTATTCCTTTTTGCCTGTTTCATTTACTGTATTTTTGTATTTTCTCCTTTCATCAATTAAATTTAATGTTTCGTCTGTTACCCAAGGATTTCTACTAACCCTCGTCTTTTTACTTACTTGATCCTCTGCTGCCTTCAGTACTTCATCCCTCAAAGCTACCCATTGTTCTTCTTCTGTGTTTCTGTCCCCCATTTCTGTCAATTGTTCCCTTATGCTCTCCCTGAAACTCTGTGCAACCTCTGATTCTTTCAGTTTATCCAGGTCTCATCTCCTTAAATTCCCACCTTTTTGCAGTTTCTTCAGTTTTAATCTACAGTTCATAACCAATAGATTGTGGTCAGAGTCCACATCTGCCCCTGGAAATGTCTTACAATTTAAAACCTGGTTCCTAAATCTCTCTCTTACCATTATATAATATATCTGAAACCTTCTAGTATCTCCAGGGTTCTTCCATGTATACAACCTTCTTTCATGATTCTTGAACCAAATGTTCTACCAGGTGCCTTCCTCTTTCATTTCTTACCACCCATCCATATTCACCTACTACGTTTCCTTCTCTCCCTTTTCCTACTACCAAATTCCAGTCACCCATGACTATTAAATTTTCGTCTCCCTTCACTACCTGAATAATTTCTTTTATCTCATCATATATTTCATCAATTTCTTCGTCATCTGCAGAGATAGTTGGCATATAAACTTGTACTACTGTAGTAGGTGTGGGCTTCTTCTCTATCTTGGCCACAATAATGCGTTCACTATGCTGTTTGTAGTAGCTTACCTGCACTCCTATTTTTTTATTCGCTATTAAACCTCCTACTGCATTACCCCTATTTGATGTTGTATTTATAACCCTGTATTCACCTGACAAAAAGTCTTGTTCCTCCTGCCACCGAACTTCACTAATTCCCACTATATCTAACTTTAACCTATCCATTTCCCTTTTTAAATTTTCTAACCTACCTGCCCGATTAATGGATCTGACATTCCATGCTCCGGTCCGTAGAATGCCAGTTTTCTTTCTCCTGATAACGACGTCCTCTTGAGTAGTCCCCGCCCGGAGATCCGAATGGGGGACTATTTTACCTCCGGAATATTTTACCCAAGAGGACGCCATCATCATGTAACCATACAGTAAAGTAAAGCTGCATGCCCTGGGGAATAATTACGGCTGTAGTTCCCCCTTGCTTTCAGCCGTTTGCAGTACCAGCACAGCAAGGCCGTTTTGGTTAGTGTTACAAGGCCAGATCAGTCAATCATCCAGACTATTGCCCCTGCAACTACTGAAAAGGCTGCTGCCCCTCTTCAGGAACCAAATGTTTGTCTGGTCTCTCAACAGATACCCCTCCGTTGTGGTTGCACCTACGGTACGGCTATGTGTGTCGCTGAGGCAGGCAAGCCTCCCCACAAACAGCAAGATCCATGGTTCTAATTCTGAATTGTCGATAGATTTGCCCTTACATGAGACATTTATGGGTATAATAAGTCTACTTGGGATTAAGTTTTATGCACAGTCAAAAGATGAGACAAGAAGTGAATTTCACATAGACTTAGGTGTGTCCTCTGGAATTCAAAGTGGCGTTCTCTATCTAAAATGGGTCTTGAAGAAGTCATTAGGCAGGAATTCAAAATAAATTAAAAGCTTACATCAATAGCCGTGATGTCCAAAATTTTTATTTTAGTACATATTTTTGTAAATGTGATGCATACTATAGAATATAATGTAACTGTAACAGTAATAAGTTTTTGAAAGTAGTGGTTACTACGAGGGCGGTTTGAGAAGATCTCAGAATGGAATAGAAAAAAAGTACTTACATCACTAAAACTCTTTTTATTTTTCAATGTAGTCTCCTTGTAGATTAATGCACTTGGCTCAATGCCATTCCAGTGCTTTGAGCCCATCTCGAAAATGAGTTTCCTCCAGGCCTGCAAAATAGTTGTCAACTCCAGCTATCAGTTCTTTTTTTAGTGAATCTTCGTCCACTGAGAGAAATTTTCAGTTTTGGGAAGAGATGGAAGTCTGATGGAGCCATATCAGTGAATAAGGCGGGTGTGGTAACAATTCATACCTTAGTTCGTGTAATTTTGTCATGGTGACGGCACATGTGTGCGAGCACAAATTGTCTTGTCTTGGCACCCATCTTGCAGATAGTTTTTTCATTTCTAATTCTTCAGTTAAAATGTGATACACCCTTTCAGATGACACCTGGTAAGCATGAGCAATTTCTTGCACTTTCAATCGGCAGTCCTCCATGACCATTTTGTGCACTTTTGCAATGATTCCTGGAGTAATGACACATCTTGGCCGACCCCTGCGCGTATCATCTAAGTTCTCCTGACCAATTTTAAATTCGTTTGTCCACTTAGCAACATTTGGAGCAGAGTCCCCCGATGTATTCTGGAAATCGGCATGAATGTCCTTTGCTTTCATACCTTTCTTTATGAAGTACTTAATCACTGCCCGAATCTCGATTGTCCCCCCCCCCCCCCAAATCTTCAATCTTCAGAAATCACTACGCAAGAACAACAGAGCCATGTCACTGCCACAGCTCTCTTCCAAGAGCACTGACGTAGCACGTGTCAACAGGCAACAGTCCAATGAATTTCACGTGAACAACTTGTGCTAGTGCTGACCTCTTGTGGTGATTCCGAGAACTTTTCAGACCCCCTCGTATGTAAGCCAAGTAAGATGTTCACTAACAGCTAATTCCTTGCTAGCTAGAGTAATTCAAATGCAAAAATGCAGTCCATATCTCTCTCTCTCTCTCTCTCTCTCTCTCTCTCTCTCTCTCTCTCTCCCTCCCCCCTCCCCCCCTCCCTCCCTCCGCCCCTCTCCTTCCACCCCTCCCCCCTCTCCCTGTGTCTGTGTGTGTGCATGCGCGTTTTTTTCTGTATATGAAAAGGCACTTCAATGATTTCAGATCGAACACCTGTACCAACTCATTTGCCCTTGGCCTGGACAAAGACATCAAAAGAAGAAGAAGAAAAGTTCATGAAGCAGCTTGAGGAATTGCTTGAGAAATTTAGAAGTTAATCAGTATTTGAAAATATGAGATGCTGATTAGCACACATGTGAGTGATACGATGCACTCTTACATGTTTCCTGTGAGAATATCTTAACTTTAAAGAAAGTGTTTAACTGGTCGAGTAACTAAAAGACCTGAATGTTTGTATACACAAAATGTATAAGATTTTGTAAGACAACTAAAGGCATTGTTAATAATTTCAACAAGATTTGTGTGTAGGCACAAAATTTTGTATATTCTACTTTTTAAGCGTAACAGTAACACCAGTCCGTTGCCTTGTCACCATGTATTGTGACTTCTAGTTATAGGAAATATTGATCCATGTTTTATTGTGATATGAAACTTGTGAAGAGTATAGCAGTGTTTGTTATTTTATTTTTTATGAAAGAGAGAGCCTAATTTAAGCATTTATTCACTTGTAAATGTGTCATTTGTTGTTGGAAAAAAATCATGTTTTATGTATGCAATATAGTTAACAAATTGAGAACACAGGGCTTTTATTTCATGGCATGCCCTATCTTTGGACTAGTTGTCATAATGCTACCAAAAATATAACAACAGTCTCAAAAGCGAGGCATCTGTCTCGAATAATGTCTGCACCTTCTATAGTGTGTCATCTGTTCTATTCCAAAAAATAATCAATTTTTAAAAATATTATGTGTTTGGATAGATAAAAAATCTACTCACCAAGCCATGGCAGGAGAATACACATATAAAAGGCATTAAAGTTTGCAAGCTTTTGGAGCCAGTGGCTACTTGTTCCAGCAGAAGGGTTGAAGGGGAAGGAAGAGGAGTGAAGTAAAATGATTGGTTGAGGTTTACGAAAAGGGGTAGAGTTTGGAAAAGTCACCCAGAACCCCGTGTCATGGGAGATTTACCAGATGGGACGAGAGGGAAAGACTGATTGTTGGGGACTGCACCGGACGAGATTTGAAAAGAAAACTAGACAGGTCAGAAAATGAAACGTAGAAAAGTAAAAGGGAGTCAATAAAGGAATAGTTATTGTGAAGAAATCCTGATACCAAAGAAACTAATATATATTAAGGCCAGGTGGGTGGCAAGAACCAAGGAAATGTTGCAACACCAGTTCTTACCCATGCACAGTTCTGAGAAACTGGTGTGTGGGGGAAGAATTCATATTTTACCTATGGTTAAACAGGTACCTAAGTCACACCTGTTAAGCTGTTGAGCATGCACTGCAATGGGATATTGTGTGTTGCCACTATACACACTCTGCTTATTCCCATTCAGCCCTACTGATAACTTGGTAGTAGTCATGCTGATGTAAAAGGCTGTACAGTCTTTACATAACAGTAGGTATATGATCTGTGTCATTTCTAAGTGACTCTTCCTTTGATAGTACATGTTTTGACAGTTACACCGCTGGGTATAGTTGGTGGTAGGAGGGTGCATAGAGCAAGTCATACAGTGGGGACAGTCACAGGACAGTGGGGACAGTCACAGGGGTAGGAGCCATAGAGTAGGGAGATGGGTGCAGAAGGAGCATAGGGTTTGACAAGAATATTACGGCGATCAAGAGGGCGATGGAAAACTACTCTGTGTATGGTGGGCAAAATGTCTTACTGAATGGACCTCATTTGAGGCCATGACGTTACGAAGTTATAACCTTGACGAAGTAGCTGATTAATACATTCAAGACCAGGATAATACTTAGTGACAACTGGTGTGCTCCTCAGTTGTCTTTTGGAGGGATCAGCAATACCAGGATTGGATGTGATAGCTCCAGAAATCTGCTTTTGAACTATTCTGATAGAGTAATTACATCCAGAGAAGGGTGGTGTATAGCCGTATAGTGTCAGCATCTGCCAAATACGTTTGCCTTGAATGCCAAGACTGTATGGGAGGGAACGTTTGACAGGGAAATGATGGCAGCTGTCAAAAGGTAAGTACTGTTGTTTGTTAGCAGATTTAATGTGAACAAAACTGTGTAACTGACCTTCGGTAGGGATGAGATCAGCGTCAAGGAAAGTAGCGTGGAAGTAGGAAGAGGACCATACGAAATTTAATTGAGAGACTGCAGGAATTTTAAGAGGTCAGCCTCACCCTGAGTCCATACGGCAAAAATATCCTCAATGTATCTAAAGCAAACCAGGGGCTGAAGGCTTATGGATCCCTGGAATGCCACCTTAAAGTGATCCATGGAAGGGGTGATGCAGGAAGGAGCCATGCTGGTTCCCATGACTGTGCCCCTGATCTGTTTGTATGTCTGCCACCTCGAAGGTAAAGTTGTTGTTGGTAAGTATAAAGTTGATTAAGGTGAGCAAGAAGGATGTCATAGGTTTGGAATCAGATGGGTGCTGACGGAGGAAATGTTCAGCAACAGACAGACCATGTACAATGGGGATGTTGATTATAGAGGGAAGTGGCATAAGTGGTGACAAGCAAGGTGTGTGTTGGGAGTGAGCCGGGCACAATTTCAGACAATCTTGGAAGTGGTTGGTGTCTTTAATATAGCAGGAAAATGTTTGTGCTATGGGTTGCGGGTGTTGATCAACTAATCCCAATATATGTTCAATGGGGGTCATTCCCAAGTGTCTGACAGATTTTGAATGCATCCACCATAATTTCTCAAGGAGTCCACAGAAATCCACTTGCCATGCAGCTCAACAGCTCAACATGTCCCCAGTGTCCATCTGGCATGTGTTGCATTGACGTTTAGATACGGCACCATACAAAATTCAGCTACTGCAAGCTCTTCATGAAGATGACAAACAACGATGTGTGGAGTTCTGTAATTTCATTCTCGGCAAGATGGAGGATGACAGTTTTCTTACAGGCTTAGTGTTTAGTGACGAGGCAACATTCCATTTAAATTGAAAGGTGAACTATCAATGTGAGAATATTGTGTACGGAACAATTACATGACGTTGTGCAACATGGGAGGGACTCTCCAAAATTTAACATGTTTTGTGCAGTTTCACGGGAGAACGTGTATGGTCCATTTTTCTTTGCCAAGAACTCTGTTATAGGCAGCACATATCTCAATATGCTTGAGAACTTTCTTTTCCCACAGCTGGAGACTGATTCGAATGACTTCATTTACCAATGGGATGGGGCACTGCCACACTGCCATCTGGAAGTGTGGGAATTTTTAAATCAAAGGATTACTGAATGATGGATTGGTCAAACTGGACCAAATGATTCAGTCTCACATTACTGGACTCCAAGGTCGCCGAACATGACTGTATGTGATTATTTCTTGTATAAGAGACTTCTGTTTATGTCCCTCCATTACCAACAACAGTGAATGAACCGAGACATTACGTAACAGCAGCTGTGGAAGCTGTAACTCAAAATATGCTCGCTGCAGAGTGGGAACAATTAGAATACCACATTGACATGCCGTGTATTTCAAGGAAGGGTATGAAAAAAACTTTCCGAGGTGCCCGTTCACCGAAAAACAAAATATATTGTATCTGTGTATTAGTTTCAGAGATAGAGACGCCCAATTGGATGATTCTTCTTGATATGCCCTGTATTACATCCAGATACAGGGACACCCAGTATTAGATGTTTGGGAGTATCTCCAAGAGACAAGCAGGTTTCCAGAAAGAGATAGTAGGACCTTAGTTCTGATTGCGCAAACGTATGTTCTTGAAAGGAATTAATATAGTATGTGAAGGGACTCATCATGGAAAGAGAAGAGGGTTTGGAGTGTTAGGGATAGTGAGTGTGGAAAAAAAAGCAGAGGTTGGAGAAAGACAAAAAACAGAAGAAAAGTTTGGAAAATTTCATACGAAAATTGTGAGAACAGACAAGGGTTAACAAGAGGTAATGAGTGGGCAACAATTTCTCTCCAGAAAAGTGCCCGATATGATAAGAAATAGTTATTGCTGGAAAATAAAAAAAAAAATTATTGGGAAAGTCATGGAAAACAAACAAATTTTAAAAACTGGGCAAACAGAAAGATACATTGGGGATAATGTAATCTAGTTGGCAGATAAAGTAATGTAGGAGTTGGCAGTAAAGGTCAATCAGAGCAGCTTGGCAAGAAACAAATGCACAAAAAAGTGAAAGAATTACATAGAAGCTAAGTAAGTGGACGGTGGGAATGAAAACAGCTGTCAAATTTGCAAATAAATCTGTGAAAGATGATTGGGAGATGGCCTTCCGGGAAGTGAACTGTAAAAAAAATTGTTATATGCAAATTAGTAAATAACAATGGACCTGTCTGTGCACGGAAATCAGTACTAGAAAAGATCTGGGGAAAGATGTTGGTTAACATAGGTGGTACAGAAAAATAAATGAGGCGACTAGCACATAGGGTAGAAAAGAGACAACAGTTTGAAGAAGATAATGATAACAAAGACTGACAAGAGTGTTACGTAAGAAGGAATGATGGCCATATGGGCTTACACATCAATGAAAATAATCAATTTTTGAAAATATTATGTAACTGGATAGATAAAGAATCTTATTCACCAAGCAGCAGTAGGAGAACAAACATATAAAAGGTATTAGTTTTCAAGCTTTTGGAGCCAGTGGCTCCTCCTCCTCCTGGCAGAAGGGTAGAAGCAGAAGAAAGAGGACTGGTTAAGTTTAGGAAAAGGTGTAGAGTTCAGAAAAGTCACCTGTATGCTGGGTCAGGGGAGAATTGCTGGACGGGATGAGAAGGAAAGACTTGATTGTTGGAGACTGCACCAGATGAAATTTAAAAGCTTGAAAGTGTAAAGGCAGAAGGCAGGTAAAATCTTTATGACTTTTCAAACCTCTACCTCCATTCCTAAACGTCACCAGTCCTTTTCCTTCACCTCTCTTCCTCCCCGGAACTTCAACCTTTCTTCCAGAAGTAGACATTGGCTCTGGAAGCTTGCAAACTTTTAATACATTTTGTGTGTGTTCTCCTGCCGCCACTTGGTGAGTAGATTTTTATCTATCCGATTACATTATATTTTCAAAAATTGGGAGATTTATTTACATATTTGACAGCTGTTTCCATTCCTACCCTCCACTTACCTGGTGTATATGTAATTCTTTCACATTTTTGTGCGTTTGTTTTACGCCAAACCGCTCTGATTGACCTTTGCTGCCATGTCCTACATTACTTTATTTGCCAACTAGATTACATTTTCTCCAAGGACTTCCTCCTTCTATTTGCACAGTTTGTAAAAAAATTCTGTTTACATGACTTTCTCAATGAATTTTTTTTCTTTTCCTGCCATAATTATTTCGTATCATATCGGCCACTTTTCTGGTGAGAAATTCTCACCCACTCATTACCTCTTGTCAACCCTTGTCTGGTCTCACAATTTTCATATGAATTTTTCCAATCTTTTTCCTTGCTTTTCTTCTGTTTTTCTTTCTCCACCCTCTGCTTCTCTTCTTTGCCACTCCTGCCATCTCTAACACTCCAAACCCTCTTCTCTTTCCGTGATGAATCTCTTCACATATTATATCCATTCCTTTCAAAAACATGCCTTTGCACTATCAGAAGTAAGATTGGACTTTCTGTTTCTTGATACCTGCGTGTCCATTGGAGTTACTCCTAAATGTCTGACACTGAAAGTACCTGTTTCTGAATGTAATCCTATTCTACACCAGCCTCTTGTACAGTTTCGAATACAGTAATCTCCATTTACTCAGTTAATCTGTGACCTATATGCCTCATCTTCCAATTTCACTCCACCAGACTTCTCTCCTTCTACACATCCTACAGTTATCTGCCTCTCATGTTTCCTTGGATGGCATCATCCGCCAAGCTGACTTCAAACTGCAACAACATGCCACACATCTCAGAAAGCTGTCCCACCTTTTCCTAACTACCCCAACAGTGGTGTTTCCCTTCTTGTCTCTCTGCCTTTCCCTAAACAGCCACACCACTACTTCTTTCCTACAAACCAACTGAGATTGACCAACCTTCTTAACATCCCCTAGCCTTCACTTCTGCTTCCCAGGCCAATTATAACTCATGTTCACAAGAACCAGTCGCAACAGTACAGTGTTCTCAACCTTTTGTCTAATGCACATTTGCCTCCGGAACTATCTATATTATCAAAGGGTCTAACTTTCAGCCCTAAACTTGCATTTAATTGTGCTGCTTACCTTGTGCACTCTCCCCCCACCACATATACAAGGCTTGCAACTAGCTAAACATATACTATAAAAGGCAGAGCCACCTGTGAAATAACACAACATATACCAACTGTTATGTAAACATTGCTCGGCCTTTAACATCGGCATGACTACCACCAAGTTATCATTTAGGATGAATAAGGATAGGGAGAGGGTGTACATTTGCAACACACAATATCCTGTTGCAGAGCATGCCCTACAACATAAGTTATGATCTGTCACTGACTCTGTTTCACTACACACGCCATCTGGATTTTTTCCCCAAACACTAGTTTCTCAGAATTCTGCAGGTGGGAATTGGTGCTACAACATGTCCTTAGTTGTCACCATACTCCTGGCCTTAATTCATGTTAATTTCTTTGGTCTCAGCATTTCTTCACAGTAGCTATTCCTTTCTTCATTCACTTTTAGTTTTTTATGTATTTCATTTTCTGACCTTTTTATTTTTTGCAATCCCCCTCCAACTGCTACAGTGCACTTAGTTTTCACTATTATTAACTGGTGCACAGTGTTTTGGCAGTAATCTCTGTCTTGGGTACTACCATATCTTCCGTCTTTAAGCTCACAGGTTCTCAAATTTTGTCTGGTGCAAACCCCAACAATGGCTTTCCTTCTCATCCCGTCCGGTAAGTCTTCCCTGACCCGGGGTTTTAGGTGACTTTTCCAAAGTCTACCTCTTTTCCTCCACCCCGCTATCTTTCCCTTCAACCGTTCTGCTGGGAGGAGGATGTGTTGGCTCCAAAAGCTTGCAAACTTTAATACCTTTTATATGTGTTCTCCTGCCACTGTGGGGTAAGTAGAATTTTTATCTATCCAGTTACATTTGGTGTTCTATTCTGTTCCATAACACAGAATTCATGATGGTGCAAACACCTTGCAGTGAGTAAGTTGAAGTGTTTTAGGTTGGTGTGGGCTGCATGGTGGTTTGTTGTACTTCATCTCATGCACCAAACAGCTAAATAAGTTGTCACCTGAACATTCCTATTATATACGATGAATGTTGCTTACTGAATATTTAGTCACTGTTATGTTTTATTAATCAGCGTCCAGCTAGTCTGTGCCCTGAATCCTTGTGACTCTTACCTGGCTCAGACTTCGCCTCCTTACAAGCTGCAGATAAAGTTGCTGAAAATTTGCTTCTCGTTCTCATTCACTCCACCACATAAATAAGAAGTGAGATGCAATTCACCTTCGTATATTATCTTCAAACTTAAAACTTAATACATAATAAATAAGGACAGTTATCAACTTGAATACTGCCTGTCTGTCCACATACATAACAGATCTGACATTCAACTTCATAATTAACAATTATAATTCATTTATTATCTTTGAGATTTCACTTTCTTAGATTTCATACATCTCCGTCTTCTGTACCACCCACACCAAGCAACTCCTATCTCCTCACAGCTGGTAGGATTGTTTGACTGCTACCCACTACCATACAGTCACTGGATCGTTAGTTCTGGTATCAGCACCTGAGATTTAAAATACCTCTTAACAGTGGGGTGCCCACCACTTAATTATTTTGGCACGAACATCTTTCCTCTGCCATATGTATTTAAGGATGTGATATCTCTCATTCAAGGAATGGGATGTATCACTACATATCCCTCCACATTTAACTTTAATTATTATACAAGTGTTACATACAGAGACACAAAACTTTCGGGTCTTCTTTAAGTTGATAATTAACACATACTTCATGATACCTTTTCACGAAAATCTTTCTTCCTTGGAGAAGGTATATATTATCTATAATTATAAGATCAAACGTCAGAGCACTCCGAGATAACATTGTAGTCCTCGGAAACAGGTAAATTACTGAACTTCAATAATTTTATTTAATCAGTCTGGAGGAAATGCTCCCTTATCCATGGTCTCTACCCTTGTGCAAAGTAATAATAATAATACTCGTAAACATTTTTCAACACTGCCCTTCCAGGCATTAAGTACTCTTTCCTGTAACTTTGTATGCTTGCTAACATGACGTATCTCTCCCCCCATAAAGTAGGTGGAGTCCTCCCTTCCTTGGGTCCATCCAAACGTGGTATAAGGTCCCTTATCAGGAGTAACTTACCCATAAACTCCCATAAAGTACATCACATAGTTTCTTTCCTATTATTTTGAATGCTCCAGTACGTCTACCTTCTCTTTTAGCTATCGTTACACCTGCCACCAGACTCCTGATTTTCTCCAGACAGTTCTCCTGCCTGACTGTTCTTCTTATCGCTACTCTCCTCCAAAACCCTTTTCCTTCCACATGTTGGCTTGTCAAAAAAAAAAAAAAACCATTTTTGTTCCTAGTACGTTTCCCACATCTGCTTGATATCATGTGATATTGACACTGTGTGTGTGTGTGTGTGTGTGTGTGTGTGTGAGAGAGAGAGAGAGAGAGAGAGAGAGAGAGAGAGAGATCCTATTAGTAAGTGTTTTATACATTTGCACACTCTAAAATGGCCATACCCTCTGTGAATAAAATTAATTAAATCGAATTCCACTGTTTGTGGTACACTCAATCTCCATTTTAGCCTAACATTCTTGACTCTCCAAAATAACACATTCCTCAAGTCACATCTTTGTTGTTTTCACTTTTGTCCCAGTTATTCGGTCCCTTGGTAATAATTTACTGCTTGTTTCTTTTGAAACTTTTGGTTAAATTTATTATTCTCATGACCCGTACCTTCCTGATTTGGACTTGTACATAATAGGGTAGCCATCTCACTAATACTTTAGCTAAATAAACTTCATTCAGTGTGTTGTCTGAATATTTAGATGGTTTTAAACGCCACTCAGTATATTTTTTAAAACTTCCTGGCAAATTAAAACTGTGTGCTAGACAAAGACTCTGCCAGGAAGTTTCATATCAGCACATACTCCACTGCAGAGTAAAAATTTTATTCTGGAAACATCCCCAGGCTGTGGCTAAGCCATGTCTCCACAACATCGTTTCTGCCAGGAGTGCTAGTTCTGCAAGATCCACAAGAGAGCTGCTGTGAAGTTTGAAAGTTGAAAGGCAGGAGATGAGGTACTGGTGAGATTTGAACTGTGAGGATTTGTTGTAAGTCGTGCTTAGTAGCTCAGATGGTAGAGCACTTGCCCGCGAAAGCCAAGGTCCAGCACACAATTTTAATCTGCTAGAAAGTTTCACGTTAGTGCACACTCCACTGCAGAGTGAAAATTTCATTCTGGAATTCTAAAGTTAATTTTTCTTGCATCACTTGTGACCAGTATTTACATCTAAATTTCTCTTGAAAATCATTCCATGAAGAAAATTCTTCTGAGTGATCATTCCTCCACTCAGCAACATTGCTTACTAGATAACTTATTTTCTAAGTATCTTCCCATTTTTGAAGTAAAGATCTTGAAAAAACTCAAAGTATTTTGGGTGTATATCTCCAACAGGTTTAAACTTTGGGAAATTCTTTTGTAGGTTAAAATGATTACTGCTTAATTGTAGTTATTCTAATAAATTATTTCTATCTAAAGATTTCCCTCTACACTGACTTTCTATGATTTCTTGTCTCGATTTAGCTAACTCATCCCACAATCATTTAAATTCATTATTTATCTAAAAACAAAGATGATGTGACTTACCGAACGAAAGCGCTGGCAGGTCGATAGACACATAAACAAACACACACACAAAATTCAAGCTTTCGCAACAAACTGTTGCCTCATAAAGACGAAAGGATGTGGGTTTTAAGGGAGAGGGTAAGGAGTCATTCCAATCCCGGGAGCGGAAAGACTTACCTTAGGGGGGAAAAAAGGACAGGTATGCACGCGCGCGCGCACGCGCACGCACGCACGCACACACACACACACACACACATATACAGACCAAGCAGACATATTTAAAGACCTATTATTATTTGGGTGATTTACTTCATTCCTGGAAAGCTGTACACTTTTAAAGTTTGGCCTGTACATTTTTACTCCAAACCAATAAACATATCTTGTGAAGAAATGGAATCTCCAGTCTCACTCCTTTGCTGTAAAAGTTGTACGACTTTGCACATGTAAGATCTGATCCGTGACAGGTCTACACGTATTTACTGCAAATTCTCACAAACTATCTACATCTCTGTGAATGTCCCTTATATGTTCTTGAATTTCGTTACATACAAGGTCGCATTGTTGGAGGTTTCAGTACAAATTTCATTTATAAAAACATTTAATTCATGAACTAGTGTTTTCAGTAAACACTCCTGCAAATATTAAAGTTTGTCATCAAATCGAGCATATCTGTCATTATTACTGTTAAGTAACTCCTCCTTGGATGACTGTATTTCATTATTAATCTCTTTAAAGTTTTACAAAATTATTCCTAAATTCATTTCTCCTTAAGTGGTCATCTTTCTTGCGATGACAAGCACAAACAAATATTTTATTTCTCATCTCAGTACACTTATTGTCTATATTGATGTTTTTAATTTTAAACTTAATTGTATTCTAGACTTGTCTCATTGTAGCACTCACATCACACACAACATTTTAACCCTTTTGTGGGCAAAATTATTGAGCAGCTTTTTTTTTTTAATGAATGGAGAGCAGATAGTAAACAGATAGGTATATTTATCATACGGAATATCAAATTTGCTCCAACTGTGAAAGTGAGGTCACACAACAAGGTGGGAAGTATTCTTCCCACTGCCCTTCCTTGGAGTTAAATGACAAAACAACTTTTTCAATATATGTCATATTTATTTTATAAATTTACTTCTCTTGTTGCAATGATTGTTCACAATTACTTGCCATGAAATTTTCTGAAACATGGGTCTATGCAAAGTGGTATTTGACAATATGTACAAACATAGCAAGTGCTCTTTTCCGCAGCTTTGATACTACAATGACGGCATGTCCAGTAGGTTTCTCCGAAAATGGGTTAATGCTCCCCTACAGCCACATGACGAAAATCTTCAGGTTCTTTACCCCTTTTTGCCAAAAACAGGTTTTTGTCCACGCCTTTTTTGGGATGAGAAGCCAGCGATCAATTGTCTGGCTAGATGGATCCTATATGTGATCTGATCATGCTGTCCACTTTCTCTTTTACTTATTTTCCACAGGATAAAACTGTTCACTGCAGCAACGTCCACCGGGAAATAAAATATTCTGTGCCACCATTTTACAGAATGTCTGCCAATTGCATACCTTTCTTGTAATTGATCAAACTTATCAACACCACCCATTATTATGTTCTATTCTGCCACAACTTCAGGACAAGAAATCTCTGTACTAGTACCATCCTTGTTTTTCCATTTCACTATGACTGTTTCTCATGGGTCATGAATTGAGGACAGGAAAGTGACTGGACGGTTATCCATCCATTTTACTGTACAGGTACAGCAAAAACGGCGGGAACTACCGATTAGAAGTAGTACCCAATACTGTTCACTAGGTGGTAGCACCATACGGAGGTGGAACTGTGAATCCCATGGGACTAGGAGTGAGTTCATTGTAGTGGGAAGCATGTTTCCCACAGCTCACAAAAGGGTTAAACTGGTCGCAAGCACAGCAGATCATTAACTTTATGCTGTGTGCTACCTATGGACTGCGCGTCGACTGCTATTTGCTCATGCCTGTTGCTGCCGATGTGCTGTGTGTTGTCTGCAGTCTGCAGACAACTGTGTGCTGCCAACAAACTATGTGTAGGCTGCAGTATGCCAATGACTGCACGTGCACTGCAATCTTTTGACGACTGCTTGTAGAGTGCATACTATTGTTGGGTGAATACTGGTTCGTTCCTCCTCAACAGAGTTGTACTTCCTGTTTCACTTAATTTTATTTTTTGTTTCTGATTCAGTTTGACCTCTGTATTGTATAGAATGTCTTGTTGTTTTAATCACACGTTTATTCCCACGCCCTTGGCAACACGTTTTCTCCTTGGTGCTTTTTTATGAAATTTTCTTGAGAGTTGCCTTTTGCGGTACACTTTATCTGTCTTTTAGCTGCTAAGGTCACGAAGTGAAGGGTTTTAGGGTGGCTTGGGCTGTGTCGTGTTTTGTTATACTTCGCCTTATGCACCAAACACTTGTCACCTGAACATTCCTTTTATATACAACGAATGTTGTTTGCAGAATATTTGGTTGCCGCTAAGTATTATTAATCAGGGTCCAGCTAGTCTCTGCCCTGAATCCGTGTGCCTTCTTACAGGCTGCAGATAAAGCTGCTGAAAATTTACTTCTTGTTCTTATTCATACTCCACCACATAAATAAGAAGTGAGAAGCATTTCACCTTCTTATATTATCTTCTAACTCGCAACCTGATACATAATAAATGAGGACAGTTATCAACTCGTATACTGCCTGTCTGTCTATGTACAAAACGGATCTGAGATTATTTAACTTGATAATTAACAATTTGAAATGAAGTCCTATGCTTGTTGACAGAGCATAGGGGAACGATGTGGGAGACCTGCATCGCCATACTGGACAAGGTCCTAATGGAGGTGGTTTGCCATTGCCTTCCTCCGACCGTAATGGGGATGGATGATGATGATGATGATGATGATGATGATGATGATGTCACAACAACACCCAGTCATCTCGGGGCAGGTGAAAATCCCTGACCCCTCTGGGAATCAAACCCAGGACCCCATGCTCAAGAAGTGATAATGCTACTACGAGTGGCAAACAATTACCATACATTTATTATCTTTGACATTTCACGTCCTTAGATTTCACAGAGCTCCTTCTTCTGCTTCTGTGCCACCCACAGCAGGTAAGACTGTCTGATTGCTACCCACTTCCATACTGTCACTGGATCGTTAGTTCTGGTATCAGAACCTCCCAACAGTAGGATGCCCCGCCACTTATCGACTACTCTGGCAGAAACATCTTTTCTCTGCCATATGTATTAAGGACTGATACCTCTCATTCAAGGAATGGGATGTGTCACTACCAGATGTGGAGTCAGTAAAGGGGTTCTGTCGACCACAGTTTATTTATGTCAGTGATACCTCTTTCCTATTTTCTCATGTAAATAATGTACACATTAGGCAAATTGTAAGAGCTTGTATCATGCAGTATATATTACTGTCTGAAAATGAAGCATAACAATGGAAATGGAAATTAAAAAGGTGAACTATCACTGTGAATGACTGCCAGATTTTTCCCACTTACTGGACTTTTGCTGTGTTGATGGGAAAGGAGTACTCATCCATTGTGAGTAGCCTGACATCTCTTGATTAACTTAGCAATATGATGTTACAAAGATCGTATTTGGAACCTGTTTTCTTGGGTAAAATCCTTAAATGTATTGAACTACATCAGTTACAGATAAGTATCAGGAGTATTGCCACAAAGTGTCATTTCAAGGCTCAGGAAATGTTCTCTCAAAGCCAGTAAAAGTGTGACCAATCCACAACAGCACTGATATCTGACAACATCCAATGGTGTCTATTATGTGATTGTCAGCAGATGAAGTATTTGCTGTTATATGACAAACTGTGTGTCAGAGACTTAACAGGGTATGCCAGACATCTGGCAGCACATGCCCCACTTTGGAAATACACAGTGGGTCCTATGTACTGTGGAGGAGAATGTTAATATCTGAACATGAATCAAATGAGTAATTTGCTCCTCCATTTACAGTCACTTAACCGTCTGGAGAAAATTGTATTTGGTACAATTATAGAAATTTTCGTGGAAGAGACCAGTCTAGTTAGTGGTTGTTGGGAGCCCAGTGGAAGAGGCAGCATTTTGGATGTGTGTATGGAAATTAATATCTTTGTTGATAGTTGGAGAAATGTTATAATACCCAAAGGTACAGAAGTACATGTGTGATTTTTCAGAACTGCAACTGGATAAGACTTTATCTTCACAGGTGATAAAATCGAGCTCCTCTGGTCGATAAATTTCTCGGCAAAATATAACATCGGCTGGAGCAAGGACACCCAATAGGGCTTGCGTGGAATAGACTGAGGGAAAGGGGGAGGAAGGTGAATTACAGAGTGTTAGGTGCCACCAAGGACACTTTCAGACCTCAGCACAACTCGTCCTTAGGAAATGGGATAAATTACCAATAGGACTATTAAACCTTCTCATAGACTGCTGTGTCACTGCCAACCTCTGTGTCAGATAGAGGAGATGTTTTCCCTTATTAGCTGTTTTGTTATAGGGTAATTTTTTTAATGATTAACTTTCATTTTAGAACTTCTGTTAATGTTGTGGACACTTCTTTTTCAAAATGTTTCATAATAAATATAGACATTGTTCTGCAACCCTTTTCACATCTTGTGTGGAAAATATGTTCTTAGTTCTTAATTATACTTCACATTTTGGCACTGATGTACTTGTAAATAATACAGGGCTACTACAAACGATTCATTTGTTTTGAAAGTTTTGTATTTTCCAATGTATTACGTGAACATATATGACTGATGCATGACTATAACCATAAACTAGCAGTTTGCATTGTACCCATCAGTTGTCATTACAAGTGCAGTGCCTTGACAAAATGATGACACTGCAAGAAAAGAGTTTCTGCACATTGTAATGTGCGAGACACAACCTTCCATTTATATGGAAAAGTTGATCACCACAATACTGATGAAATTTTGGTGCATGGCGAGATTTGCCAAAGGTTGATGTTTTTTTGTGTAATGTCACAGACGAAGCTACATGGGCCATTGAAATGCTTAACTCCATTTTCAAAAGTTCCTGTACATAAGCCTAGGAGTACTGCCTCAGTTTAATTCTTGTACCACTGAACAGATGGGCAAAATAGATATTAGTGTCACTGGCACTGAGAAACAGCTCAAATCATTAAAATTTAACAAAGCTCCAGGCCCAAATGGAATCCCTAACAGATTCTCTACTGAATTTGTGGCCAAGTTAGCCCCTGTTTGAACTATAATCTACTGTAGATCATCAAACAAAAAACCATGCCCATTAGTTGGAAGGAAGCACAGCTTACAGCCATGTACAAAAAGGGTAGCAGAAGTGATCCACAAAGCTAGTGTCAAATATCCTTGACAGTGTTTTGTTGTACAATCTAAGAACATATTCTGAGCTCAAGTGTGATAAAATATCTTGCACAATATCATCTACTCATGCTAACCAGCAAGGATTGATTAAATTGAAGATTAATCATGTTATCTTGGCTGGAGATTCATCAACAGACGTAGAAGCAACTTCAGGTATGCCACAGGAAAGTGTGTTGGGACCCTTGCTGTTGTAAGTTGTATATTAATAAGCTTGCTGACTTTCTGCAGATGATTGAGTTACCTATAATTTAGTGCTATTTAAAAGATGCACAAATCTTCACTTCATAAAGCGAAAAATTGTAGTATCTTTATGACAATAACAAGTCACAGTTGGAATCAGTCAACTCATACAAATACCTGTATGTAACAGCTTATATGAAAATGGAATAGAATGATCGCAGAGTCTCAGTTGGTAAAGATGATGGCAGACTGCGATTCATTGGTAGCATACTACAAAGGAGACTGCATACAAACCACTTGTGTGACCAATCCTAATCTATTGCTCCAATATGTGAGATTAATACCAAATAGCACTAACAGGGGTACTGAACAGATACAAGGAAGGGCTGCACAACTGGTCAAAGATTGTTCAAACAATGGACGTGCGTCACGAAGATGCTGAAAATTGATCTGGTAGATGCTTGAAGACAAACACAAAACTAAGCCATGAAAACATACTAGAAAGATTCTAGAATCAACTTGAAGTGATGACTCTGCGAGTATATTACAACCCCTACATATTAGTACATAGGGATTGCAAAGACAAGATTAGACTAATTACAGCAGTCACAGAGGCATTTAAGTAATCATTCTTCCTGTGATCCACATGTGAATGGAACAGGAGAAAGCCCTAATAATTGGTACAATGGGATGTGCCCTCTGCTATGCACTTCACAGGGGTTTGCAGAGTATGGATGTAGATGAATATATCCCTTTGGGAGTGCGTGGCAGTGGAAATTTACCATAAGATGCCTTCATGTCACAACAAGCATGTCATGGAGATCCCAACTCCGCATGTTGCTGAAGGGTCCCACTCGGAACATACAACTGGAATAACTGTGGAAGATTGTATGTACATGAAAATCTCACAACTGTAGCATTTAGTTTGTTTCAGTTGTGCTCAGGTAACCACATGGCAAACACAACTGTAAATAATTGCATAATTTAACAGTCATGGTTGTTTAATCTTGTAGATAATTATTCCCAGTATAAGGAAGAATATAATAACAATGTGTATATTACAATGGAAAATATTTAAAGACCAATTTTTTCACAGTTTTGCCACCCAGAACTGCCACAAATAGGCGTGTTTGGATTTGGAAATGATATTTACCTGAGTGAGAAGTATAACACAAATATGAATACAAACCACTCATGTAACTGGACATAAGCAGTCAGATATTCACTGTGTGTGTCTGAGGAAATTTGTTATTTTTGTATGTGTTCCATATAAATGGCAAGTTGTTATTCTATTCTTGAATGAAGAGGATCCTTTCTTTCTTTCATCCTTCCCTACTTTCTGGTGTCCTTTGTCCAGCCAATGGGTCTGGACTGATACAGTTCATCTCTGATTTCAGAGAGAACCAACCATACCCTCATATTCGCTATTGTTACAATGGGTTTGTCACTCCCAAAGGCGTTTTAAAGCTACTGTCAGCTTCTCCATGGGGAGGAACCATCTACCCCTTCCCTGTCTACCTCTAGTGTAATCATCTAGTCAAGTGGGACATTGTTTTTCGTAGTGTTTGTGCATTGTGTACCTGGGATAGAATGTGAGAACCAACCCACAAAATGTTATGCCGTGGTAGTTGTTAACTCTGACAGACAACAATACTGTTTCCCTGTCAACCTGAATTTGTGACAAAGTCCTTCAGAGCACCTCATGGTGGTACAGGGCTACTATAAATGATTCTTTCATTTCCTAAGAATTGTTGCATCCTCTGAGCTGTTCCAGAGTTCCTATCAGTGTGGACACGTAAATAGTCATTAACACACCACCAAAGGAAAAAAATCACTTGGTGCTATATCAGACAACGTGGGGGCCAAAGGGAACAGTCACATCATCTTCAGGAATTCCACCAATCTATTGACACGGAAGTTCTTCGTTTAGGTAGGACAACATTGATGCTCCAGCAAGCAGGTGCCCTGTCTTGTTGTAAAATTAAATTGTCAGAACCAGCAGTCAGTTTTGGAAATAACAACAACTGAAACAATCAAGGTAAGAGGTACCTGTCGATGAAAAATACGAAGTACCAATGTGTCTGCTGAACACCTCGTTGATTTGATATGTGCGATAAACAATCACATCTCCACTATAAAAACTCTCCAGGCCCAAATTATCTTTAAATCACCACAGCCTACAACAGCTGCCATAATCCAACCATTACCATGAATGCCACATGATTCTTAGTAACTGTAAAATTCGTGACACTTCCTATAAATACAGATGAGCCTTGCAAAACAACAATTAATGAGGTAGAAAGGAGATGTGGGCTGGAAGTTCACCTCCAGATAAGTGGTGCAGCTGTGCGAGCAGCAGCATTGGGCAACACAGAGAGCATGCTCTGTTATAGAGGGAGCAGGCACTCATGCCTAACAATTTACAAAGGTGTTGATAATATAGTAGTTTTAGGTTCCCAACATGTTTTTCAAGGCCTGTGTTTATGGCCTGTGTCCTGAATCTTAAAGTTACCAAGAATTATGTGGCTCAACATGGTATAGCGTTGCTGCCTCTGGATCACGGGGTCCTGGGTTTGATTCCCGGCCAGGATGGGGATTTTCTCTGCCCAGGGATGGGATGTTTGTGTTGTCCTCATCATTTCATCATCGTCATTGTCATCGTCATCATCATCATCATCATCATCATCATCATCATCATTCATGACAGTGGCTGGATTGGACTGTGTAAAAAAAATTGTACTGAGTAAAAATTGGGACTTTGCACGGGTGCTGATGACTGTGCAGTTAGCGCCCCACAAACAAATCAAATCATCATCATCATCATGGTAATGGTTGGAATCTGGCGGCTGTAGTACGCTGTGGTGATTTTAAAGACAAGTTGGGCCTGGACAGTTTTAAAAATCGACAAAGTGTGCAACAGAGACGTTGCCACTACCCCCCCCCCCCCCCCCTGACAATGCCTTGGTACTTAGGGTCAGGAATCATTGTAAAATAAATAAGACAGTCTGCTGGAGTATGGTTTAAAGGTGATCTTGTATGTAAAAACATTAAAGTTATTGGTGATTTGACTACTATGTATTATTGCAAAATTGAAAAGGAACTTTTGAAAATGGAGTTAAACATTTCTGCATTTGCTTTGCTACTCTCAATTTCAGATCCTGCCTCATCCATGAGTGTCTAAACACTAACTTTGGTGCTACTAACAGCCTTTACATATGACCAGAATTTCTTTGGTTTTTGTGAAAGATCTTTCGACAATATCCTGCTACAGTAGTCACGGAAAGCTTCATGCACTGCACTCTTGACAGCCAAATGCATTTCATTGAACATCTCTTATTGTGCAATACATGACATGTATTTGCAGTTGTGAATGTGAACAACCACCATTTTCTGGAATAACAACAACAAAAGTTTGTGCCAGACTAGGACTGGAACCTGGATATCCCACTTTACATGGGCGGTCACCTTAAAGACCGTGGCTATCCATGCGTGACTCAAGGCCAGACCCATCTTCCATATGTCGTCGTATTGGCTGTAGTCGCTGTGTTTCTTTAGTGGTTTCTTTATAGTAGAGGGTTCCTCCCATCATGAACTATGCTACTGAGTACCTTTCTATGCAGTGCATGGGCGCTATTCTTTTAAACTTGGGCCATAGTTCCTCTACAACCTTCTGACCTGAGCCAAAAGTTTTAAGTTTATCATTGAGGTGTTACACTACTGCCTATCTTTAAGTGACCGTAGAATTCTTTATGTTTGCTGTAGTTGCCATTTTTACTTTGGTAACCATTGTTGCTACAACTGTCACATGGTGACTGATACCAGCTTCGATGTGGATATCGTTTGTTTGTTTCCATTAGAACTCGTACATTTCCACTGTGAGTGGGATTCCAAACAAACTCTTCAAGGGAGTTTTCAGAGAAGGCATTTATAGTGCTTCACAGGATGCCTTTCGATGCCCACCACTTACAAAACTATATTTACCCCATGTGATTGTTGGATGATTAAAGTCTCTTCTGAAGATTAAAATATGATTGGGGAACTTATATTCTAGAGCAGGCTGTTCCAGCTTGTCGGCTCCGTTGTGAGCCATGGAGCGCTCGCTGTGACCATTCAAGCGGGCCGGCACGTGGCACGGCTGGCTGGGGCAGGTGGCAAGGCAAGCATTTTGATGTGCCAGCTGTGTCTTACAAGATTGACAACCTCATACTCTTAGCTGCTAAGACATGGTGACAAGCTACACCAGGAAATACAATGTTCAGGAAATAAATAAGAAACAATTGCCAGAATGAGATTTTCACTCTGCAGCGGAGTGTGCGCTGATATGAAACTTCCTGGCAGATTAAAACTGTGTGCCCGACCGAGACTCGAACTCGGGACCTTTGCCTTTCGCGGGCAAGTGCTCTAGCAACTGAGCTACTGAAGCACGACTCACACCCGGTACTCACAGCTTTACTTCTGCCAGTATCTCGTCTCCTACCTTCCAAACTTTACAGAAGCTCTCCTGTGAACCTTGCAGAACTAGCACTCCTGAAAGAAAGGATATAGCGGAGACATGGCTTAGCCACAGCCTGGGGGATGTTTCCAGTCTCGGTCGGGCACACAGTTTTAATCTGCCAGGAAGTTTCAAGAAACAATTGTTTTACAAGAAGTTGCATACTAAATTTATTGGGCCTCTGTAGCTTGACATTTTCTTTTCATTACAAGATCGGAAATATCGGGCATCAAAGTGTTCGCAGCGTTAATGCGGAGGATGGCCTTCATTGTTGCATCCTGAAGAAACGATCGTTCCTTACTTTTTACTCTTTTCATTGCTGAGAAAAGCTGCTCACAACAATATGTAGATCCAAACATGCACATGATCTGAGCGGCATTGTTGTGAAGCTTGGGAAATGTTTTTTGCTGTAATGAACGTTACAATCATGACAAATCCAACGTGTTGTAGTACGTCTCTTTCAACAAAGTTGAATTTTGCAAATCAATAATCTCCAATTGAAGTGACGATGACAAGTCATCAGGGAAAACTGAAAAAGGGGTGCGAACACCTTAAGTTCCATTTCCAAACTAGTGAGGTCTCGGAATCATGTTTCAAACGATGTGATGAACTGCTTTAACTTTGCTTTGTAATCGCCGAAAGTAGTACTTTCAGGTGGTTTTAAAGAAGCAAGACGATTGCGGAACATTAAATGTCCATTACTCATCTGCCTCTCAAATAAACATAAATTTTCCATGAACGCTTTGATCTGGTCGTGCATGTCAACGATTAGCTGCCCTTTGCCCTGCAATGATAGATTTAAAGTATTCAGATGCATAGTTAAGTCAGCTAGGAACGCCAGGTCTGATATCCATTTTATCTTTCAGACAACACATTTTTTCCCCTTTCATTTCAAGAAAAAGGGATATTTCCTCACGAATGGCAAAGAAAACATCAAGAACTTTTCCCCGACTCAGCCAACGAACTGTACTGTGGTAAGGTATATCCCCATACTCTGCTTCCATATCTTTCAGGAATTCTTTGAATTGGCGATGATTCATACTGTGATGCTGCACAAAATTCACACACTTCACGACATCTTTCATTACGCCACGTAGCTCTACTGTTTCAGCACACAGTGCCTCTTGGTGAATAAAACAATGAAGAGTCAAAATGTCTTTCCTGAATTCAACCCTGAGTTTATTTTTTGAAACGAGAAGCAAAACCTTGGTGACGCCCGATCACTTGTGGTGCACTGTCTGTCGCTAAAGAATGGAGCTTATCCCTCAGCAAATTCATATTGTCCACTGATTCACAAACAGCTTCAAAAATGTCACGTCATGTTGTGGTGTAATCGAGTGGTACCACATCCGAGAGTTCTTCAGTTACTTGCAGCTCCATGTCGACACCACGCACAAAGACTGCAAGCTGAGCACAGTCCGAGAGCACAGTCCGATATGTCGGTGCTTTTGTCAAGCGCTAGCGAAAATGCAACAAAGCTCTCCGCCTTTTTTCTGAGCTGCGTCTCTAAATCCGCTGCCACATCCAGGATTTGACGAGACATTGTTTGCTTCGACAGGCAAGCCCCTTCAATTGCCTGCACCTCCCTTGGAAACAAACATTCTGCAACTGCTACGATTTTACAAGTGGTCCCACCAAAAATGGTTTGCCACTCGTCGCAATGATATGAGCGACCCTGTAGCTTGCTCAAATTGCAGATTCAGTAGTGTTTTCTCCACTCTCATTCACCTGAAAATTATAAAAGCATTACAGAACACGAACTATGTTACATGTTTTGATACCCTCCGTATTACGAAACCATTTTTAAACTTACGTCTCCTGGTATGTCGTTCTTAAGCCTGGCTTCCAGTTCTCTGCGTGCAACGCCTTCTACCTGATCGTAATGCGCTGCGTGAAAACGTGTATAATGGCGTTATATATTGAATCTCTTCGCAGAATTAAATACTTTGACATACAAGACACTGCAGACGACCATCCCTCTCAATGAATAGAAAGTTATCCTCCAAAAGAGGTACAGGGTTCCCGCGGCTGGTCATAGCTGTCATTGAACACGGATTATTGCTGCATGCAGCCAGGGGGCAGTGAGTTCGCTTTCTCCCTCCACGCAGGCTCCGAGCTGCCGCAGTGAGAGCTCCAGCTCCCTGGAGATAGGTTGGAACAGCCTGTCCTAGAGAATTGAGGTTTTCTGTAAAGTTTTTGGTTGCATTAGGAGGGGACTCTGGTGGTCAGTAAAAGCCTCCAGTTACCGTTTTCTTGTGAAAACCATTCTGACACAGTTCAGGAGCAGCGGTGTTGCAATGTCTTGCTGAAAAACGGGTCACTTTCTGGCTACTGTTGATGAACAAACAAATGCTTGTGTTTGGATAGTATGCTACTCTGCTATTCATCAGTGAAAGACAATGGCAGAAGTATGTATCACACACACACACACACACACACACACACACACACACACACACACACACACACACAGAGACAGAGAGAGAGAGAGAGAGAGAGTGTGTGCATCTGCCTGTCTGAACATTGCCCTGACGGCAAGAAAGATGCATTGCCTCATGTACGATGAACTTGTATCCTGCCATCGGCCTGTCTCGTGAGCCCATGTGAGTATTTACCTCACTTTGAAATCTAATGCTAGTTCCTTGAGTCCTGTGTTGTATGGTAAAGAGATGTGTGTCTTTTTTGACTTATGTACATTGTTTTCTTGTGCCACAAAGTGGATGACAGAGTGAAGTGACACAGTGGCAAAACACTGGACTAAAATGTGGGAGGATGACAGTTCAAATTAAGTCCACATCCGGACATTCAAGCTTAGGTTGTTTGTCATTACCCTAAATTTCTGGGATGGTACCCTTGAGAAGGACACAGTCAATATCCTTCCTCATCTTCCTTTCCATAATGAGTTTGTTTTGGCTGCTCAAGAGTTGTTTTTGTCCACCATTTGATTGAGGAGTGATTTGATTCACAGCAGCCAGTCATTGTTACAAACCATGAGAATTGGCAGCAGCCAGACTGTTGGCTCTAGCACTGTTTTTCCCTTAATCAAGGTTCTAATGATAAACCTTTAATGTGCTGGCTTATGAAAAGCCCATTGCCTGAACAACCTCTATAATGGAATGTCTCATATCTGATGAACTGTTACTTGTTTGCTGTACTTACTGCAAATCATGACCATGATTTAGTATTTTGCAGTTTGTTTTAAGTAGTAATTGCATGTGGTCAGATAGTGTAGCATAGCATACCTGTACTTATTTGATATACATCAGAGTAGCATTAGATGTCCTGCATTGTATAATTTCTGTTAATCCTTGCTCTATTGTATATAATCCAGTATAACTGATTTCCTCTTCTCTCAGTTATGCAAGGGTAATCCCAATAGGACTCTCCAGTTTTTTTTTTTATAAATACAATATTTTCTATAATATTTATGTCATTTTAAAGATTAAACATTTATCTATTTTCTAAATAAACATCACTTGGTTTGATGAATTTTTGTAGACAGTGTGATAGTTTTCATATACCCATATCATATCAGCTCACCACTATTCCTTGAGGAAGCACTGAACCTCATCTTTAATCTCATATTCATAGCTCATTTGCTTTCCAGCCAACAGTTCCTTCAACGTAGTGAATAGGTGCTAGTCATAGGGTGCCAAGTCTAGACTATAGGGTGGTTTTCTGGTCCAAAAACACAGTTGCCATGACTTTACAGGCAAATTCTGTTTGAATTTTTGTGCCTGGAGCAAAGAGGAATGCTGCTACTTGCATGATTGTTTGGTGTCAGGTGTGAAGTGGAATGAACAACTTTTGTTGCTCTGACAGTTGAGTCCAGAAAGTTGTCCTTTTTGTCTACATAGCAGCAGATAAATTCATGGTAAGAATCAACTCATTGCCTTTTGTGGTTTTCTTTCAGCATTCGTGCTATCCGTTTTGTGTGTACCTTCCGATATTGCAACTTTTCCATTAAAATCCTTTGACTGTTGCTTTAAGAACCTTACGACCAAAATGCAGAAGTCATCGAGAGTGATCCACTGGTGTGCATGCAGGGTTTCCTCAACCAAAATGCAGAAGTCATCGAGAGTGATCCACTGGTGTGCATGCAGGGTTTCCTCAACCTTCACAACTGTCTTGTCAGAAATTGATGGTCTTCCATTCCTCTGTTCATTGTGAATTTCAGCATGACTGGCTTAAGCTCTGCACGCTATTTGTGAATGTTCCATGTACAGCTTTCCATACACTTCTGTCAAGTAGCAATGAGTTTAAATTGCTTCATCACCTTTTGAACAACTGCGTGAACCTTGCATCTTGTGGTAGCATCGCCGGCCGCGGTGGTCTTGCGGTTCTAGGCGCGCAGTCCGGAACCGCGCGACTGCTACGGTCGCAGGTTCGAATCCTGCCTCAGGCATGGATGTGTGTGATGTCCTTAGGTTAGTTAGGTTTAACTAGTTCTAAGTTCTAGGGGACTGATGACCTAAGATGTTAAGTCCCATAGTGCTCAGAGCCATTTGAACCATTTTGTGGTAGCATCCAGTGGGAGGTCCATTCTCAACGGCTGCCAAACCAAGACTGGACATCTCAGTGAGATGCACACATGTTGTTTTAGAGGGGAGGAGGGCACAAATCACAGCTGTGGCAAACAGCTGAAAGAAAAGTTTCCATGTGCTCCAAACACTTCAGAGAACTTTCATTTGTAAGTATCTTTGTACATAACCAGGAAATTATGAATTTTAAAACAACTAGGAAATTAATATTGTTTACATTAAACCCAGTGATTCAAATAGCCAAATCCTTTGGTGTCTTCAGAGTTACCATAGTTACTGGTAAATTTATATAATATTTGATCTATTTTTTGTTGGCATGTTTTTAAGCAAGTTTTTTTTCCAAAAATCATTCAACTCTTATCTCCAGTATAAGTAAATGCCTAAGATCAAGTTTTTTTTTAAATAGACTGTAGTTTCAGAAATGCATATACATGTGCGTGCGCACATGGGCAAAATGTGAATAATGAGCACTACTCATAGTCAAAGGCATCACAATTGCCCATTGTGTTTTCAGCTGTGGATGCAGACTAAAGATTATCAGGTACAAATACTGTATGGGGAAGGGAACAACTTCGATGAGGGCAGGATGTATGACAGGTGCTGACTGGCAGCAGAAATGTGTGCACGGTCGAGCCATTTTGCATGATCCACCTCACCTTGGCAGGGTATTAATAGTTAAACCAGAGCTGGAAATGGCACTGATGACTTCTGATGAGGCGTGCATAGGGGTTGGTGTGTGATGCTGTCTGGATTGTGGGCCAATGTGTGGTGAATTATGACTTGCCACTCTTCTGAGGGAATGACCATGCACTGCCACGTTAGATTCCTGAAATTCTGTTGGTGGTGTCCTTCTGCAGTTCAAACCGCTGACTAACATAGTGCTGTTGGTCCTTATTTTTAAATGATGGTTGTTGATTGAGGCATGTTGACTTTAAACCAATGTTTTGTAGTTTTAAACACAAGCTCAGTTTACTATTTATAACCATACATTCACTGTAAGGAGGGAGAGGCCACAACAATAAGTGCCAAAGGGGCAAGAATTCACATAAGTTAATTGAAACTCTGTAGTCTTTTATTATAGTCTTTATGTACGAAGATAGTTCAAGACCCCACATAATAAGAAGTCATCACATTCAGTAGCTCGTTAAAGAAAGTTTAACGTTCGAAATATGTGCATGTGCAGAATATTTCCAAGTCCATGTTACAGAATATGGTGAAAAATTAGTCGCATACACTTAAAAATTCACATTTGCATTGTCTTTGTGGTGCCCAGAAACATATTCTGAAAACGATTGGACAGACATACTCCACAAACTGTCACAGATTCCACACCGTACAACATCCAAGCTGGTATCCTATTGACCTGCTCATGCGCTAAGCCTTACATACCACCAGCCCCATCCGCACATACGCACACACGAACCAAAGATGACCAGTGTCAGAAATTAGCGATAGTGAAATTAATAATCAACGAGTAAGGTAGGATAAACTCTGACCCTCTACTTTTTGAAAAGTGAGAGGGCAGGATTCCATGTAGAACTTAAACAAAACTGCTGTCTCTATTCATAATGTAACTTGCTAATTTAATTTCAACCGCTTGTGAGGATCTGCATATTATTATATTCTATAGGATGACCAGTGCCAAAACAATGTTCTGCAACAGCAGATTTGCTTGGCTGTGGTAAATGTGTGTGCCACTGATGCTCAGTACACCGGTCCTCCACAGTCCTGATATGTGGTAAACACTCACTTTACACAAACCCAGATCATCCTCCATGGAACCTAAAAGGATCCTGATATTAGATGGTAGTCGAAAAACACAGTTCACATTGTATTTCAGCAAAATATGACCAATCCTGTTTGAAATGCTCCCTGCTTAATGTAAGAAGGCCATAGACTTATGTGCCAGCTTGTTATTATCATCACTCACCTGGTGCACAGTTAGTCGATAGTGCAATGCACATCTGTCTTTCACTGTAACCATTCTGATGAAAGATGGCTGCAAGATGAGCTAACGTAGCTGACAAACTATCTGAGATGACATGGGCCCTGTGAACCGAGAAACAAAGTATCCCTTCAAGTTGAGCCTGATGGTGACAACTGTCAACCTGCAGATGCAATTCGGTATGGGTAGGCTTTCTATAAACGGCATGCTCCAACATACCATCCACTTTCCTCTGACCAATACATCAAAGAAGGGAAAATAGTCATCCTTTTTGCCAGCTGCTGTGGCCCAGCGGTTCTAGGCAGTTCAGTCCAGAAACGTGCTGCTGCTATGGTCGCAGGTTTGAGTCCTGCCTCGGGTGTGGATGTGTGTGGTCTCCTCAGGTTAGTTAGGTTTTAGTAGTTATAAGTCTAGGGGACTGATGACCTCAGATGTTAAGTCCCATAGTGCTTAGAGCCATTCATTTTCACCTCCACCATGAAACGAATATGCGGGTGGATTGCATTCATGTGTTTTAAAAAGTTGCTCAAATTGTCACTACCTTGAGGCCAAACAACAAAAGTATGATCTACATATCTGAAAAATCACACAGGTTTTAAAGCCACCAACTCCAAGACATATTCCTCAAAATCTTCCATACGCAAGTTGGCAATAATAGGTGACAGTGGGCTTCCCATCGCAACTCCATCTGCCTGCTCATGGTACTGGTCATTGAATATAAAGTAAGTGGGAGTCAACACGTGTCGAAATAGGCTCTTTAATTCAGCACCAAATTTAACATCAATCAACCATAGTGAATCACACGCAGGAACACGAGTGAAGAGAGAGACCACATCAGAACCTACTACACTATTGGAGACATTCAAATGCATTCCTTCTATTCAACGTATGAAATACGTTCAGTTGTTTACATGGTGCTCACAACAACAAACTATAGGGATCAATAGAGCAGCAGGGTGCTTTGCTACATGATACATCGGAGCACCAATGTTACTCACAATCGGACGAAGATGACCCCTCCTTCTGGACCTTAGGAAGGCCATGAGCCCTCTCAGCCACTGTGATATTACTCTTGGTTGGACAAGCCCCAGTCCTAGCCTCCTCTGCAACATCAGGAGGTAGTTTAAAAACAGTCTCTTCAACTGAACTAATAAAATAAACCCCTGACAAACACTTGGGAGTTGGTGCAAGATTTAAACCTTTCCATAGCATGGATAAAGTTGCATCATCAAAAGCTTTTCTATGAGATTTACCACGGAATGTCTAGATATAGTATTAGACTCTGAGCCACAGAAACGTATAAACTTTGCCAAATGCCAAGGAGTTACTGAATGAAATTCCCAGTCAGACTGCAACCATGAAGCACTGTCCAGCCAGAACACTTTCCACCTTCTAATACCATGTCACCCTCACAACACCCCCACAACGACCCCATTAAGTTTTATTTACATTCCCTCCGCAAACATGCCTTCATCCTAGCCAGATTACGCTCGCATATTTTATTTTCTCAGGCTTGTCTGACATTTGGAATTACCCCGAAAGGCCTCACACTAAAAGTTCCCATCTCTGGCTGCAACCCTTCTTTCCATCAGTCCCTATACCAGTTCCAAACTGAACAATCCATTGCCCTCACCCACCTAATCCTTCACCTACACATCAACTCAGCCAATGAACACACCCGTCAACTCCTATCCTTAATAAAAGTCCTCAATCTTTCCTCTCCCACATCCACACCGGCTGTTCAGAGCATCCTCCTACAGGCCAACCGCAAATTAGAACAGCATGCCACCCTTCACCTCAAAAAACTATCCAATCTCCTGGTTTCCCACCTCCGGAAAGGCAACTCACTCACCCTTCACAACCCTTCCAGCAAACCTCAACCTCCTCTCATAGCACACAAACCCAGTCTCTCCCATCTACTCAACCTCCCACTTCCAGCTCCACTCCCTCCAAAACCTCAAAATTCCAATCAACACAATCTGGAACCACAACACCCTAATTCAGTAGTTAACCTTTCCTCCAAACCTCTCTCCCAATCCGAAACCTCTGTCCTATCCAAAGGCCTCACCTTCAGCCCCACTCCCAGATTCAACCAAACAGCCCTCGTCAAAGATTTACTGTCCTACACTCGTACTCTCTGCTGGAAGTATCACTTTGCCACGAAGAAAAATGATCTTAATCCTACTCCTAATGATCCAACTCCCCAAGACACTATCCAAATTGAACCCTGCCTGGAACAGTTCCGTCCTCCGTCACAGCGGGACCCACCTCCTCTTCCTCAAAATCACCCTCTCCAAACCTTCCAGGAATTTCTGACTTCCAGCCTTGCCTCTCAATCCTTCTTAAAAAACCTTAATCCTACTCCCAACATCACCACTGCTGAAGCCCAGGCTATCCGTGATCTGAAGGCTGACCGGTCCATCGTCATTCTTCCGGCGGACAAAGGTTCCACGACCGTGGTACTTGATCGTCGGGAGTATGTGGCTGAGGGACTGCGTCAGCTTTCAGACAACACCACATACAAAGTTTGCCAAGGTAATCCCATTCCTGATGTCCAGACAGAGCTTCAAGGAATCCTCAGAACCTTAGGCCCCCTACAAAACCTTTCACCTGACTCCATCAACCTCCTGACCCCACCGACACCCCGCACCCCTACCTTCTTCCTAAAATTCACAAACCCAATCATCCCGGCCGCCCCATTGTAGCTGGTTACCAAGCCCCCACAGAACGTATCTCCGCCTACGTAGATCAACACCTTCAACCCATTACATGCAGTCTCCCATCCTTCATCAAAGACACCAACCACTTCCTCGAACGCCTGGAATCTTTACCCAATCCGTTACCCCCGGAAACCATCCTTGTAACCATTGATGCCACTTCCTTATACACAAATATCCCGCACGTCCAGGGCCTCGCTGCGATGGAGCACTTCCTTTCATGCCAATCACCTGCCACCCTACCTAAAACCTCTTTCCTCATTACCTTAGCCAGCTTCATCCTGACCCACAACTTCTTCACTTTTGAAGGCCAGACATACCAACAATTAAAGGGAACAGCCATGGGTACCAGGATGGCCCCCTCATACGCCAACCTATTCATGGGTCGCTTAGAGGAAGCCTTCTTGGTTACCCAAGCCTGCCAACCCAAAGTTTGGTACAGATTTATTGATGACATCTTCATGATCTGGACTCACAGTGAAGAAGAACTCCAGAATTTCCTCTCCAACCTCAACTCCTTTGGTTCTATCAGATTCACCTGGTCCTACTCCAAATCCCATGCCACTTTCCTTGATGTTGACCTCCACCTGTCCAATGGCCAGCTTCACACGTCAGTCCACATCAAACCCACCAACAAGCAACAGTACCTCCATTACGACAGCTGCCACCCATTCCACATCAAACGGTCCCTTCCCTACAGCCTAGGTCTTCGTGGCAAACGAATCTGCTCCAGTCCGGAATCCCTGAAGCATTACACCAACAACCTGACAACAGCTTTCGCATCCCGCAACTACCCTCCTGACCTGGTACAGAAGCAAATAACCAGAGCCACTTCCTCATCCTCTCAAACCCAGAACCTCCCACAGAAGAACCACAAAAGTGCCCCACTTGTGACAGGATACTTTCCGGGACTGGATCAGATTCTGAATGTGGCTCTCCAGCAGGGATACAACTTCCTCAAATCCTGCCCTGAAATGAGATCCATCCTTCATGAAATCCTCCCCACTCCACCAAGAGTGTCTTTCCGCCGTCCACCTAACCTTCGTAACCTCTTAGTTCATCCCTATGAAATCCCCAAACCACCTTTCCTACCCTCTGGCTCCTACCCTTGTAACCGCCCCCGGTGTAAAACCTGTCCCATGCACCCTCCCACCACCACATACTCCAGTCCTGTAACCCAGAAGGTGTACACGATCAAAGGCAGAGCCACATGTGAAAGCACCCACGTGATCTACCAACTGACCTGCCTACACTGTGATGCATTCTATGTGGGAATGACCAGCAACAAACTGTCCATTCGCATGAATGGACACAGGCAGACAGTGTTTGTTGGTAATGAGGATCACCCTGTGGCTAAAGATGCCTTGGTGCACGGCCAGCACATCTTGGTGCAGTGTTACACTGTCTGGGTTATCTGGATACTTCCCACTAACACCAACCTATCCGAACTCCGGAGATGGGAACTTGCTCTTCAATATATCCTCTCTTCCCGTTATCCACCAGGCCTCAATCTCCGCTAATTTCAAGTTGCCGCCACTCATACCTCACCTGTCATTCAACAACATCTTTGCCTCTGCACTTCTGCCTCGACTGACATCTCTGCCCAAACTCTTTGTCTTTAAATATGTCTGCTTGTGTCTATATATATATATATATATATATATATATATATATATATATATATATATATATATATATATATATATATATATATAAAATGTGTGTGGGGGGGGGGGGGCGCGCGAGTGTATACCCGTCCTTTTTTCCCCCTAAGGTAAGTGGATGGATATGTGTGTGTGTGCGAGTGTATACCCGTCCTTTCTTCCCCCTAAGGTAAGTCTTTCCGCTCCCAGGATTGGAATGACTCCTTACCCTCTCCCTTAAAACCCACATCCTTTCGTCTTTCCCTCTCCTTCCCTCTTTCCTGATGAGGCAACAGTTTGTTGCGAAAGCTTGAATTTTGTGTGTATGTTTGTGTTTGTTTGTGTGTCTGTCGACCTGCCAGCACTTTCATTTGGTAAGTCACATCATATTTGTTTTTAGATATATTTTTCCTACGTGGAATGTTTCCCAGAGAGAGAGAGAGAGAGAGAGAGAGAGAGGGAAACATTCCACGTGGGAAAAATATATCTAAAAACAAAGATGATGTGAATTACCGAACGAAAGCGCTGGCAGGTCAATAGACACACAAACACACACACAAAATTCAAGCTTTCGCAACAAACTGTTGCCTCATCAGGAAAGAGGGGAAGGAGAGGGAAAGACGAAAGGATGTGGTTTTTAAGGGAGAGGGTAAGGAGTCATTCCAATCCAGGGAGCGGAAAGACTTACCTTAGAGGGAAAATATTTAAATATGTCTGCTTGTGTCTGTATATGTGTGGATGGATATGTGTGTGTGCGCGAGTGTATACCCATCCTTTTTTCCCCCTAAGGTAAGTCTTTCCGCTCCCGGGATTGGAATGACTCCTTACCCTATCCCTTAAAACCCACATCCTTTCGTCTTTCCCTCTCCTTCACTCTTTCCTGACGAGGCAACAGTTTGTTGCGAAAGCTTGAATTCTGTGTGTATGTTTGTGTTTGTCTGTGTGTCTGTCGACCTGCCAGCACTTTCATTTGGTAAGTGACATCATCTTTGTTTTTAGATATATTTTTCCTACGTGGAATGTTTCCCTCTATTATATATATATATAAAATCATTTTATTCAGAAAATTGCAAATTTTATAATGAGATAAAAATCTGAAAAAGTGAAATTGGAAATTTTTTTTAAACTCCACTTAACTTCTTCCACATCTGCTGGCATCAGTTAAAATCATATGTATGCGTTTGATCAGTATAGTCTGTATACATGTAACATCTTCTAAAAATTCTGCTAAATGTTATCAGTAATAATATCTGGACTTCAGTTAATAATGTGATTAAACTCTTCACCGAAACCAATCTTCCTTTTTGAGCAAGTTCTTCTAAGAGCCATTCGAAAATCCCTCTCTTAGCACAAAGCAGGCGAAAGTGTATATAAATCATTCATTGAATTTTCCTGGACGATATTTAACTTCATAGAAAGTAGTATTGCCAACTTGCATTCCATGCATGCTTCTCCTAAGAGCAACAGCCAGCAGCACACATGCAACTAGAGACAACGTACTTGACATGGCTCAGTTGGCAGAGTTTTCACATATTCTCCAGTAACCACAAGTAACTTGAAAAAGCATCAGCACACTATGTTTTTGTAATTACAGAAAGCCCTATACTATTACTTTAAAACACTATAAATAATGATAATATACTTAGCAATAATGATAATATACTTAGCACATATGTTGAGTTGGCAGTTTTGGAAGAAAAGATTAATGCAAATGAGTTTGTAACACTACATCTACACACCTCCAGCTGCCAATATACACTTACAGAAAAACACACACACACACACACACACACACACACACACACACACACACACCATGGAGCTGTGTGACATTAACGAAAGTTGGTAGGCATGTTTCTACATCTGAAAGATGATGTACATTCAAATTTCACACCAATTGCATAAGAGCGGCGCTAGTAATGCCACGATGAGTATGTAAACCAGATTTCCTTTAAATACACATTGTAATGGCCATAAGCCTTTCTTACCTTCGAGATTGGACATGATGAGTTGATGTTAGCCACGAATGCCTTTTAAGGTGTCAAAGATGGCATCATCAACACCTCACTGAACATGAATGAGGTCATATAATAGGGCTATGAAGAATCGGAAAATGTAAAATGTAGATTCATGACTCGTGCCTCTTTGTCCAGTGTATGTACCACACATAATGAGTGTATGTACCACACTGAGGGCATCTCATGGTGCCCCAGAGAGCTACAACACTAAGAAGAATCGAAGAATTACTTCTCAGCTTTTAACAAGATCAATGTGTAGTCTTCTTCTTCTTCTTTTGATAAAAAAATTATTTATCATAATATACAATACAATCAACAGCCACTTTTACATATTCACATGCACCTTTACCTTTAACCTTTACATGAACACTTTCATCAGAATTTGTTTTACGTTTATTACGAGTATACAAACTGAAACCAAGTGGAGAAAGATAACAGCACTTTCCAAAATCCTTATTGGCTTCTTCCTCAACATGGTAGCTGCGATAAGCAATAACATCACACTTAGAAAAATTATCTAGGCTGGTAACATTAATTACATCAGTATGTCCCTTAACTATGGCTATTGTAAACACTACCATGGGAAATGTATCATTAACATCCAAACTAAAATTCAAATTACATCCTACAAACACAGATGGACCATCAATTATAGAATTAGCTGCCACTGATGTAATAGGTATTTTATTCTTCTTATCACCAGATGAGGTAGTCAGCTCCATATTGTCTATTGACTTATACACTGTATGTCATCAATGATGACAACATTTGATAATTTTGGCGTTATGTGATGTTATAGTTTATCGCACCTATCATGTTGGAGAAGTAGCCAATAAGGATTTTGGAAAGTTCTATTCTTTTTCTCCAACCGTTTTTAGTTTGTATATTCATAGTAAATGAACAAGTAACTGTGATGAAACTGTTCATGTCTGCATTAAAGTTAAAGGTGTATGTGTACCAAAATTTCATTACTCAACATTAATTATTTTTTGGTGTTGTAAAAATGATTGGTGATTGTACTGTATATTATCATAAATAAAATTCTTGTTACAAAAAAGACTACACATTGATCTTGTAAAAAGCCGAGGAACAATCGATCCTTCTTGTTGTAGCTATTGGGGCACCCTGGGATGCTCTCAGTGTGGTAGATACACTGGATAAAAAGGAATGAGTCATGTATCTATTTGTGGCTCACAACCTTGGCTCGTTGCTACACTTCTGCCAGACGTTTATGGCAAAAACTTCATTTATGATAATACATAGTACAATCACTAGCCATTTTTACATATTCACATACATCCTTACTTTAACTCAGACATAAACACATTCATCAGAGTTTATTTTATGTTTATTATGTGTATGCAAACTAAAAGCAGATTGAGAAATATAATTGGACTTTCCAAAATTCTTTTTAGGTACTTTTCTAACTTGATAGGTGTAATAAGCTATAACTTCATGTTCAGAAAACCGTGGAAAATTTTAATTAGGATTTTAATGATACTTTTTCTCATGCTAATTGCTTGTTTACAATAGTTATGGTTAGGGGACATAATAGTGTAAGTAATGTTCATGGTCTTGACAGTTTTTCTGAGAGTGATGTTTTAGCTTATCGCACCTATCATGGTGGAGAAGTAGCCAACAATGATTTTGAAAGGTCCTGTTATTTTTGTCCATCTGCTTTTAGTTTATATACTCATAATAAATATAAAATAAACTCTGATGAAAATGTTCATGTCTGGGGTAAAGGAAAGGTCATGTGAATATGTAAAAATGACTGCAGATTGTACTATATATCATAACTAAAATTTTTGTTTAAAATAAGACTACACATTGATCTTATTAAAAGCCAAGAATTGATTTTTCTTGGTGCTGTAGAGCACTATTGCAGAAAGACTTGGCAGGAATGTAGCTACTGTACGTAATTTGATAGCTGGCAGTGGTGGTCATGAGAATATATGGTTGCGAGAAGTCCAGGCTTCCGATTATCACACGGCACTAACAAAAGGGAAGAACCATTGTATTCAGTGTGTGGCTGTGGCACATTGTACTGCATCTACAGCAGCAATCTGAGCAGAAGTTGGCACCAAAGTGACACAACAAACAGTTACAAATTGATTACTTCAACGAGACTCTGAGCTAGATGCCCTGTGTGTGTATTCCACTGACACCAAACCATTGCCATTTGTGACTTCAGTGGTGTCAAGTGAGAGCTCATTGGAGGGCAGGGTGGAAGTCTGTTATGTTTTCTGATGAAAGCTGGTTCTGTCTTGGTGCCAATGATAGATTGTTAGGAGGAGGCCAGTTGAGGGCATGCAAGCAACCTGTCTGCATGCTAGACACTTTGGATTTGCACCTAAAATTATGGTCTGGGGTGCAATGTCACATGACAGCAGCAGCACTCTCATGGTTATTCCTAGCACCCTGACTGCAAATTTGTATGTCTGTCTGGTGATTTGACCCATTGTGCTGCCATTCGTAAACAGCATCCCAGGGGGTGTTTCCCAACAGGATAATGCTCACCCACATAACACTTGTAATACAACATGCTTTACAGAATGTCAACATGTTGCCTTGGCCTGCTTGATTATCAAATCTGCCTCCTGTCAAGCACGTATTGGACATAGACATCTACTCTAGTTTCATCCACAACCAGCATTATAACCATTCCTGTATTGACCAACCAGATGCAAAAGGCATGGAACTCCATCACACAACCTAACATCCGACACATGTACAACACAATGCATGCACATTTGCATGCTTGCATTCACCATTCTGGCAGTTACAGTGATTATTAATGTACCAGCATTTCACGTGTTCGTGCTTACATTAATCTGTGATCCTGCAATGTTAACCACTCAAATATGTTACCTAGACAAATGTAGTACCAAAATTTCATTACTCAACATTAATTATTTTTTGGTGTTGTAATTTTTCTTTCCATCAGTATACAAAGAAATGTCCAATATTACTCTTTCTTCCATACATGAATCGCACAACATTCTCTCTTGTGTGTCTGTGCCTTCCATGATTCTCCCTCACGTGAAACACAGGATATACTCTTTTGTGGATCTGTGCATTCCATACTTCCTCCAATTAAACTTGTGGAAAAATGTGCCTGATTTCTTGCTGTACTTTGAACACTGTTAATGTACCTTTACTTTCATTAACTACCATCTCAGAGCTGCTGCATAGCCGCTTGTGTACTGTACCTATTCAACTGTTTACTTGTACTCAGTTTTAGCTGTGGTTGAGCTAGTGGCTTACCTTTTTCACATTATTTACTACCTGCTTTGGCCAACATTAATTGTACAGCAATAATCAATCCCACACTCTCAGCTGTGCATCAAAATTATTATCTCCTTTACTTATTCCCAAACCATCATCTAAAACTGCAAACTTGCCACATTGGTGAGTTTTATGAGTTTCCATTGCTTCAAAATTTACTGACAAATTTATATATATATATATATATATATATATATATATATATATATATATATATATATATATATATATATATATATAATATCAGACAGAGCATCCCATAGGGTTTTGCTTTTACTTTGTTTATATGGTATGGTAAGTATTGCAACCTAAATGACATTGCACTGTTTCAAATTCATGTCTTCGTTCTTTAAATA